>NC_089839.1:104850972-105476389 GCF_035609145.1 Eleutherodactylus coqui
TAGATAGTAAACAAAAATTATTTTAAAAATTGGTAAAAGAACAAAACAATACAATAAAATTATACACGTAAAAAAGAAAATGACCCAAAGCCGACACCAACCCAAACCGTCATCGTATGCATCCTGTAATCCGAAGCTATACAAAAAATATATATCTAAACATCCAAAACAAAATGAGGAACCCATTCCTGTACTTTATTTAAGCGTAAATATACTAAGAAAAAAACAGGTATAAATTTCAAAAAATCATTTTTTTTAGATTTTTACCGCCAATAAAACAAAAAAAAAATAGAAAAAAAAGTCATTGAAAAAAGATATAAAAATAGCCCTGTATGTCAGGGGAAAAATTATGTTGGTAGCTGAAGGAAAAACAATAGGGCAGTAAAACCAGCACATGGGTAAATTCCTTAAAAAGTGTCTGGTCCCTAAGGTGCATAACAGCCTGTTCCTTAAAGGGTTTTACTAATTAAAACCCGATAATCGCACATTTTATTTTTGTAATCTGTTTTTATTTTCCGATTTGTAGATTTTTCTTCAATTCTATTATCAGTGCATGACTATGGGGGTGCCCATTCTGCATTCAACAGCATTTAGAGATACTCTTTACAGCAGCCTCATGGATCATTTACACAACGGACAGAAGGGGACTCATTGCTTCTATGGGAGACTGTTCTAGACATGTGCTTTGATATGTTCAAAGGTAATTTCGCAGGGAGGGGGAAGAGGTGAGCTGTGACCATTACCTATTTTAAATGGTACACCCTGTTTTTTCTACATGTATTGTAGGTGTTACCTTTCATTGCAATCCTGCCTGTGATAATAGTGACTGCTGAAAAGTTTTCCGTACAGAACAGGAAAAATTGGGCTGATGATCAGTATGAAAATATAGGATTTTAGGGATTTTTTTTTAAAATACAATTAGTGACCAATTCTTTTCTTTTTTAAAGGTCACCAAAAAATCTTATGATTCTTAAAATTCTAAACATGCTCATTAGTCATTGTGTCCCCTGTATCAGCCCCAGCAGTAATAGTATTACTATTGAGGCCTCTGTGCGGGTCACTGTTATTACTGAGGCCACTGTGGGGAGTCACTATTATTACTGAGACCAATACAGGGGACAGTATTACTACTGAGGCCACTGAGGGTCACTATTATTACTGAGGCCAATAGAGGGGACAGTATTACTTCTGAGGCCACTGAGGGTCACTGTTATTACTAAGCGCGACAGTAGAGGGGACAGTATTACTACTCAGGCCTCTGTGGAGGTCACTATTACTACTGATGTCAATATAGAGGACAGTATTACTACTGAGGCCACTGTGTGGGTTACCGTTACTGCTGAGGCCAATATATATATATATATACCGTGTTTCCCCGATAGTAAGACACCCCCGATTGTAAGACGTATCGGGGGTGTCAGGGGGGTCGGCCAATGTAAGCCGTACCCCGAAAGTAAGACATACCGTAGAAAAAAAAAATCATTACTCACCTCCCCCGGCGTTCCGTCGCGCTCCGGCAGGATGTCGCTCGCTCCTCGTCCCCGGCGCAGCATTGCTTTCTGAATGCGGGGGCTTGAAATCCCCGCCTCCAGAAAGCTAATGATTTTTTTTTATTATAAGACATACCCCGAAAGTAAGACATAGTCTGGCTTTTGGGGATAAAAAGAAAGTAAGACACTGTCTTACTTTCGGGGAAACACGGTATATATATATATATATATATATATATATATATATATATATATATAACATTATTACTACTGAAGCCACTGCGGGGGTCACTATTATTACTGGGGCTGATATAAGGGACACTATTACTACTGAGGCTGATGTAGCGGACACTTTTACTACTGACGCCACTATGAGGGTCACTATTACCACTGAGGCCAACACAGGGGACAGTATTACTACTCAGGCCTCTGTGGGGGTCACTATTACTACTGATGTCGATACAGAGGACAGTATTACTAATGAAGCCACTGTGGAGGCTACTGTTACTGCTGGGGCCAATAAAGGTGACATTATTGCTACTGAAGCCACTGTGGAGGTCACTATTACTCCTGGGGCTGATGTAGGGGACAATATTACTACTGAGGCCATTGTGGGGGACAATATTACTACTGAGGCCATTGTGGGGGACAATATTACTACTGGGGCTGATATAGGGCAAGCACTATTACTATTGATGCCACTTTGCAGAATACCTTAAGCTGACTTAGGTTATGTTTATACTTGGCGGAAATGCTGTGGAATGTGGCAAATTATGCAGCATTCCCGCTTCCAGATACAGCCATTTAAAGCTGTTTTATTTCTCTTCAGCGCCGTAGAAATATGGCGCTGCATTAGAAGTCCGTCGCAGGTCTCTTCTGCCAGAGGGAGCGGGTGCTCAGCTGTCAGATAATGGCTGAGCATTTGTTCTAACAGTGGGGACTGAAGATACCTTTTGTTACACGCTATTTAACTCTTTGCACGTTGCAGTGTAACCGCGGAATATAAGAAGCAGAAAAAGGAAGGGGGCTCCCTCTGTCACCCATTGGACCCCCGTAATGTGATTACGAGGTCTCAGTGGGTTGCTATGGAACCCAGAAGCTTGGATGTAGCCTCCAGGTCCGTGGCCGAGGAGGCTCAGCCTCTACTAACCTCATAGGCTTTCTAATGCACTACTATACTGGAGTGCAGGAATTACCTATATTGACACCGGCATGCGTCTGTCATGTTGTGCTACTGGGACCTGTAGTGCTACGGGTTTCCAGCAGCACGTTTCCAGAAGTGTGGGATGATTGAGCTGGCTGGGTGTATATTGCTCCAGCTAGCCAACCTCCATCGGTCTGTTGCACATATATACCAGCCCCTCTTACTAGAGGGTTCTAGTCATTTGTCATTTATATCATTCCCTCTCAGAACTGTGGAGCTTGGCATCATGCATGTTCTGCTTTGGTGTTATTGCACACATGAGGTTCTGGGTAGGATTCCCTTGTCTCTTTGTTTGTGTGAACAGTGACATGTTCAAAGTCTGTATGTAGGTGTTTACACATTAGGTGTGAATTGTCCAGTTCAGTGTGTGTTCCTGCCTGTCGCCATATAGACAACGTGGTTTTGTGGGCTTACGTATTCTGGCCAAAATACAATCCCTTGTGTGTACTAACTTGTTAGATATTTCCATCTGTCTGGGTGTTGTAGTACATTGGTGAGTATTTTGGCGCTTATCGTTCAGTGTACGTGCATGCACCGACATTTATGAATTACTGCATATTTACTGTGAATGGAGGCGCGTGGGCCGGAAAGATCCCCAGCTGCCTACACCTCCATTCACTGAGCGATGATCAGGCCTCATGCAGAGTGCTGGGTCGGATTCCGCTGCGGGAATTCTCACAGTGGGATGCGAGCCGTGCTCCTGCAGTGACCCTCACGTCTTACTTCCTCCAGTGTCTACTCCGCTCTGCTGTGTGCCGTCTGCCGACAGCATGGGTGGGTGCCAGGAAGCCAACGGCGGTACATAAATATATCCCATTGCATTGCCCATCACAGCTGAGGTAATGTCATGTTTAAAGGGGTTGTCCCACGCCGAAACGGGTTTGTTTTTTTCAACCCCCCCCCCCGTTCGGCGCGAGACAACCCCGATGCAGGGGTTAAAAAAGAACACCGGACAGCGCTTACCTGAATCCCCGCGCTCCAGTGACTTTTTACTTACCTGCTGAAGATGGCCGCCGGGATCTTCTCCCTCGGTGGACCGCAGGGCTTCTGTGCGGTCCATTGCCGATTCCAGCCTCCTGATTGGCTGGAATCGGTACGTGACGGGGCGGAGCTACACGGAGCTACATGGAGCCCCATTGATAAAAGAAGAAGACCCGGACTGCGCAAGCACGTCTAATTTGGCCATTAGACGCCGAAAATTAGGCGGCTCCATGGAAACGAGGACGCTAGCAACGGAGGAGGTAAGTGAAAAATTTCTTATAACTTCTGTATGGCTCATAATTAATGCACAATGTACATTACAAAGTGCATTAATATGGCCATACAGAAGTGTATAGACCCACTTGCTTTCGCGGGACAACCCCTTTAATGCAGGTGGGTTTCGGCCCACACTGCATGCCCCAGTCAGACTAGGGTTCTTTAGAAGTGGACACATGCAGTTACAACTCCGTGTGCAATATCCCATTGCAGTGCCCAGCAGAGCTGATGTAACGGCAGCTTTAATGCAGGTGGGCAAAAAATTTATTGGATTATACTGTAGGCGAGGGACCCAAAAAATTGGTGTACCAACAGTACTAATGTACGTCAGAAAAATTGCCCATGCCCAACCAAGAGGGAAGGTGAAACCCATTAATAGCTTTGGTTAATGTGGCTTAATTTGTAACTAGGCCTGGAGGCAGCCCAGTTAAAATAAAAATTGGTTCAGGTGCAAGTTTCAACGCTTTAATGAGCATTGAAACGTATAAAAATTGCTTACAAAAATTATATGACTGAGCCTTGTGGGCCTAAGAAAAATTGCCCGTTCGGCGTGATTACGTCAGGTTTCAGGAGGAGGAGGATGAATATTATACACAGATTGATGAAGCAGAAATGTCCCCGTTTTGGATGGTGAGAGAGAACGATGCTTCCATCCGCGGGTGCAGCCAACGTATTGCTTAGGTATCGCTGCTGTCCGCTGGTGGAGAAGAGAAGTCTGGGGAAATCCAGGCTTTGTTCATCTTGATGAGTGTAAGCCTGTCGGCACTGTCGGTTGACAGGTGGGTACGCTTATCCGTGATGATTCCCCCAGCCACACTAAACACACTCTCTGACAAGACGCTAGCCGCAGGACAAGCAAGCACCTCCAGGGCATACAGCGCGAGTTCAGGCCACGTGTCCAGCTTCGACACCCAGTAGTTGTAGGGGGCAGAGGCGTCACCGAGGACGGTGCTGCAATCGGCTACGTACTCCCTCACCATCCTTTTACAGTGCTCCCGCCAACTCAGCCTTGACTGGGGACCGGTGACACAGTCTTGCTGGGGAGCCATAAAGCTGGCAAAGGCCTTGGAGAATGTTCCCCTGCCTGCGCTGTACATGCTGCCTGATCTCTGCGCCTCCCCTGCTACCTGGCCCTCGGAACTGCGCCTTCTGCCACTAGCGCTGTCGGATGGGAAGTTTACCATCAGTTTGTCCACCAGCGCCCTGTGGTATAGCATCATTCTCGAACCCCTTTCCTCTTCGGGAATGAGAGTGCAAAGGCTCTCCTTATACCGTGGATCGAGCAGTGTGTACACCCAGTAATCCGTAGTGGCCAGAATGCGTGTAACGCGAGGGTCATGAGAAAGGCATCCTAACATGAAGTCAGCCATGTGTGCCAGGGTACCTGTACGCAACACATGGCTGTCTTCACTAGGAAGATCACTTTCAGGATCCTCCTCCTCCTCCTCCTCCTCAGGCCATACACGCTGAAAGGATGACAGGCAAGCAGCATGGGTACCGTCAGCAGTGGGCCAAGCTGTCTCTTCCCCCTCCTCCTCATCCTCCTCATGCTCCTCCTCCTCCTGAACGCGCTGAGATATAGACAGGAGGGTGCTCTGACTATCCAGCGACATACTGTCTTCCCCCGACTCTGTTTCCGAGCGCAAAGCGTCTGCCTTTATGCTTTGCAGGGAACTTCTCAAGATGCATAGCAGAGGAATGGTGACGCTAATGATTGCAGCATCGCCGCTCACCATCTGGGTAGACTCCTCAAACTTTCCAAGGACCTGGCAGATGGCTGCCAACCAGGCCCACTCTTCTGTAAATAATTGAGGAGGCTGACTCCCACTGCGCCGCGCAAGTTGGAGTTGGTATTCCACTATAGCTCTACGCTGCTCATAGAGTCTGGCCAACATGTGGAGCGTAGAGTTCCACTGTGTGGGCACGTCGCACAGCAGTCGGTGCACTGGCAGATTAAACCGATGTTGCAGGGTCCGCAGGGTGGCAGTGTGCATGTGTGATTTGCGGAAATGTGCGCAGAGCTGGCGCACCTTTCCGAGCAGGTATGACAAGTGGGGGTAGCTTTTCAGAAAGCGCTGAACCACCAAATTAAACACATGGGCCAGGCATGGCACGTGCGTGAGGCTGCCGAGCTGCAGAGCCACCACCAGCTTACGGCCGTTGTCACACACGACCATGCCCGGTTGGAGGCTCAGCGGCGCAAGCCAGCGGTCGGTCTGCTCTGTCAGACCCTGCAGCAGTTCGTGGGCCGTGTGCCTCTTCTCTCCTAAGCTGAGTAGTTTCAGCACGGCCTGCTGACGCTTGCCCACCGCTGTGCTGCCACGCCGCGTGACACCGACTGCTGGCGACGTGCTGCTGCTGACACATCTTGATTGCGAGACAGAGGTTGCGTAGGAGGAGGAGGGTGGTTTAGTGGAGGCAGCATACACCCCCGCAGATACCACCACCGAGCTGGGGCACGCAATTCGGGGGGTGGGTAGGACGTGAGCGGTCCCAGGCTCTGACTCTGTCCCAGCCTCCACTAAATTCACCCAATGTGCCGTCAGGGAGATATAGTGGCCCTGCCCGCCTGTGCTTGTCCACGTGTCTGTTGATAAGTGGACCTTGGCAGTAACCGCGTTGGTGAGGGCGCGTACAATGTTGCGGGAGACGTGGTCGTGCAGGCCTGGGACGGCACATCGGGAAAAGTAGTGGCGACTGGGAACCGAGTAGCGCGGGGCAGCCGCCGCCATCATGCTTTTGAAAGCCTCTGTTTCCACAAGCCTATACGGCAGCATCTCTAGGCTGATCAATTTTGCAATGTGCACGTTTAACGCTTGAGCGTGCGTGTGCGTGGCGTCGTACTTGCGCTTGCGCTCAAACTGTGGCGCTAGCGACGTCTGGACGCTACGCTGAGAGACATTGCTGGATGGGGCCAAGGACAGCGGAGGTGAGGGTGTGGGTGCAGGCCAGGAGACGGTAGTGCCTGTGTCCTGAGAGGGGGGTTGGATCTCAGTGGCAGGTTGGGGCACAGGGGGAGAGGTTGGATCCTGGAGCCGTGCGGACATCAGTCATGACTGCAAATTCTGTCAAGGCAAAAGAAGGCATTACTGGTACCATGTACAACACATACTGAGGGGGTAATGCCAACCTGGCACCAGTGCAGGGCAGTTACCATTTTCTGAACTGAACAATTACTTATGAGAATGCAGTCAGATTTTCTTTTGATGATCACAAGATTCATTGCGAGTTGCCGTAATCTTACCATGACTGCAGAAAACACAGCTACACCCTACTGGCTCTGCTACATCCTTAGGTCTCTAGGAGTTTATAAACTTTTGGGCATAACACTTACCAGAGGATTGCACATGTGAAGGGATCTCTGCCTAAGGGCTTATTTAGACAACCGTATATATAATGTATACGGTGTCCTTGTCTGCAGGGGGGGTGAGGATGGAAGAGCCAGGAGCAGGAACTGAGCTCCTGCCCCCTCTCCGCCCCTTGCCACTATTTGCAATAGGAGAGGGCGAGACAGGGGCGCAGCTAAGTCCCGGTGCTTAGCTCCGCCCCCGCCCCTCCCATTGCAAATAGTGGTGAGGGGCAGGGAAGCGGTGGGAGCTCCTGGCTCTTCCATCCTCGCCACCCTGCAGACAAGGACACCGTATATCGGCTCGGCGTGAAAACCGAGCCGATATAAGGTCGTCTGAAATAGTCCTAAGGGACTCAGTCCCAGGAAATTACAGGCATCTGCGTACTTTTTCACTGTGGGAAATGTGCTCTTTTGTAAATGTGCTCTGATGTGTTTTTCATCTTCTGCACTATGTTTTTTGTATAGTCGAGTCGCTCGGTCTTGTTTCTACTTGGAAGGTTTGGCTTTTTGGCCACAATTCATCCATGAAGATCACTTCTGACCAGACTTCTCTGAACAGTAGATGGGTGTACCTGGGTCTCACTGGTCTCTACTAGTTCTGAGCCGATGGCACTATTGGGTATTTTCCGATTTGGAAGGGAAGTAAGCATGTGTCTTTCATCTACTGCATCAACCTCCCTTAGCCGACCACTGCATCTACAGTCCTCAATGTTGGCCCTTTTTTTTGCCTTTTCAAAAAAAACCTTGAACAGCACATGTTAAAACTCCATTTTATTTTGAAATCTTTATTTTGAAAACTGGGAAAATAAGGATTCCGAATCTGGCACTCAATGTCCTCCGCTTGTTCCAGCTGCAATCTGACAGGGAAGATGAATCTGTATGGCATCTGGACAGCTCTCTTCCCTCGTAGAACTTCAGGCTGGGGTTGGGGTCCTTCCTCTTCCTCATGACTCTTCCAGGCTGCAAGAAAATGAAACCCAAATGATTTGAATGACCTCATTAAGATTCTCAAGTGCATAACTGCCAGCACCCAGTCTTTGGTGGCCCTGGCGACCCCGCAATATCCAGAGGCCCTGGCGACCCGGTGACATTTAAAGGCCCTGGTGATATAGTTCCCATTCCTTTGTGGTATATTGATAGCTAGAGCTCCCAGTCTTCTGTAGCACATCGGTAACTGGAGCTCCCTGGTGGTTCAGCCATGCGCACAGCACCAGCTCCTACCATAGTTTATTACATACCAATAAGTGGATAATTTCACATACCTGCTTGTTTCTCCATCTGCACCAAAGTATCTTCTGTGGGGGCTCGTCCAGTAGCTTCTCTGCCAGATGACAACCACGAGCCTTCAGTAATCTGCCAAAAACTTTTTCAGGTTATATCACAATACCAAATAAGACGATGCAACCAGAAAATCAGCATTAACATCCTACGTTCTCGATCCATCAGCCCCATACCTTACATGTGGTTGGGAGATCAATTCATTTCCACAATTATTAGTCCACCATAGTAGATACAATACATAGGTGGATACAGTAGTTCCTTTCCTATTCCTATGTATTGTGGACTTGACAGCTGATGACCCCGGTGAAGAGAGCTAAAAGGTGGATCCTATATTTGTCAATGAAATGATTAGCCAATAGCCATGCATTGGCTGTTGGTTGTCCCTGTGTCACAGGGAATATATGAACCAGGTGAACACTACAAATTTGCTGGGGAAAAAAAGGTGTCTACCTGAAAAGGAAATCCCCCTTAAAATTTGAAAAAAATTGCGCCCCCTAGTCAGAATTAGCCGCCTCCCGGCTTGTCCCAGTTTTTCCTGGCAAGAGACCATCTCTTAGGTATTCCAATCCCCTTGCTGACGTGATTCATTAGTGACCCGGTTATACATTTCATTTAAAGGCTTTTTCTGAGTCAGGCAAGTGTTTATTTTTTGCGCGGGCAAAAAAAGCGCTTCTAAAATAACCAATGGGTTCCTATAGAAGGGCTCACATCAAAGAATGTAGTTGCGTAAAACGGTTCGCACACCTAACAAAGATAGGACATGCTGCAGGTCACATGCAGCTCTGCGGTGTGCACCAAACATAGGACCTGTCCTATTTTTGGTGTGCTCTGTGCAGGAGTTTCCATTGACCCCTATGGGAGCAGGAGCTTATGCAGGACATTTAAAACCTGCTGTCCAGACGCACATTTTAAATGACTGCTGTAAACTCCTATTAGTCCTCGCGGAGATGAGGAGACTCCCTGAGGGTTCCCTTAATCCCTGCGGGGACTAACAGGAATTTACAACAGGACATTTACAATGTGCTTCTCGGCAGCATGTTTTAAAATGTCCTTCTGTAACCAGCGGGGTATTCCTCCAGCTCTGCTGGTGGGCAATTCCCCAGCAGTTCAGAGCAGTAGGGGACTCTCTCCCCCAGGGATTTCCATATAGCAGGAATACAGAGGGGGTGGAGTTACGGGGCTTTCCGGAGGGCTTTCCAGAAAGCGTGGGTGGAGGGGGTGGGGCTAGAGGATCCACGCTCTAGCCCCACCCTCTATATATTTGCTATGGGAAATCTGAGAGAAGCCCTATAGCTCCACCCACTCTCTAGCCCCACCAACTCTCTCTGCGCTATGGGGATATTTAAAGCCCTTCCCTGAAAATCACTGCAGGGGTTGCTGGCAGCCCATTGCTTGCAATGGGGCCATCGGCAGCAGTTGCAGCCCCATTGAAGGCAATGGGCACAGACCTGCATTCATGCGTGTTTGTGCACATACATGGGTACACACTTTTGTGCGCACCTATGCACGGCACACGCACACGCTCGTGTGAAGCCACCCTTAGAGTGTGTTCACACAGGACAGAAATGCTGCAGAACATCTGCAGCATCTTACAGTACGAGCGTTATGGATAGGATTTCAAAAAATTCCATCCACAGGCTGCAAAAAAAGTGCAGCATAAATTGACCCGTGCCACGGATTTTACATCTACAGCAGGTCAATTCATACTGGGCATGTTCACACTTTCATATGAAGGGCTGAAATCCGTGGCAAATCTACATCAAAACCTGCGCCATTTAGCACGGATTTGGTGCGAATCTTGTAGCTGCAGAAAATCCAGTGAATTTGCAATGTGTGAAGAAACCAGAAAGCTGGAAAAGTCTCAAAACACATCCAAGAAACATTCGCTGTTTTTCAACTTTAGGCCACTCCCACACAAACGTTTATAAACACGCTGCGTTTTTCAGCGTTGAGAGCAGCGTCTTTACAGCATATTTTCTGTAGTAACACCGATGACATCACTTTTTTCTCTCTCCCAGCGGCATTACAAGAGTAAAAAACACACTCCAGAAACACGCTGCAACGCATGAAAGTAGAACATGCAGCGTTACTTTTAGCGACCGTTATAAAAGCCAAATGATCTTTTTGCCACACACAGTGAATCGCAGTGCGGGCATCTTTTTTTGTTTTTCGACACACATGGCCAATTGCACCACAAGCACATTTCTTTTTTTTGCCACACACAGCCAATCGCAGTGCGGGCATGTTTTTTTTCCTTCTTGCCACACACAGCCAATCGCACTGCGGGCATCTTTTTTTTTTCTTTGTGCCACACACAGCCAATCGCACTGTGGGCATGTTTTTTTTTCTTCTTGCCACACACAGCCAATCGCACTACAGGCATCTTTTTTTTTCTTTTTGCCACACACAGCCAATCGCACAGCGGGCATCTTTTTTTTTGCTTTTTGCCACACACAGTCAATCGCATCACAGACACCCTTTCTTTTCCACACACTGCCAATCGCACTGCGGGCATCTTTTTTTTTTCTTTTTGCCACACACAGCCAATCGCACTGCGGGCATGTTTTTTTTTTTTTGCCACACACAGCCAATCGCACCACAGACACCCTTTTTTTTCCACACACAGCCAATCGCACTGCAGGCATTTTTTTTTTTCTTTTTGCCACACACAGCCAATCGCACTGCGGGCATCTTTTTTTTTTCTTTGTGCCACACACAGCCAATCGCACTGTGGGCATCTTTTTTTTTTTCTTTTTTGCCGCACACAGCCAATCGCACTGCAGGCATCTTTTTTTTTCTTTTTGCCACACACAGCCAATCGCACTGCGGGCATCTTTTTTTTTGCTTTTTGCCACACACAGTCAATCGCATCACAGACACCCTTTCTTTTCCACACACTGCCAATCGCACTGCGGGCATCTTTTTTTTTTCTTTTTGCCACACACAGCCAATCGCACTGCGGGCATGTTTTTTTTTTGCCACACACAGCCAATCGCACTGCGGGCGTCTTTCTTTTTTCTTTTTGCCACACACAGCCAATCGCACTGTGGGCATGTATTTTTTTTCTTTTTGCCAGACACAGCCAATTGCACTGCGGGCATCCTTTTTTTCTTTGCTTTTTGCCACACACAGCCAATCGCACTGTGGGCATCTTTTTTGTTTTTTCTTTTTGCCACACACAGCCAATCGCACTGCGGGCATGTTTTTTTTCTTTTTGCCACACACAGCCAATCGCACCACAGACATCCTTTTTTTTCCACACACAGCCAATCGCACTGCGGGCATCTTTTTTGTTTTTTCTTTTTGCCACACACAGCCAATCGCACTGCGGGCATGTTTTTTTTCTTTTTGCCACACACAGCCAATCGCACCACAGACATCCTTTTTTTTCCACACACAGCCAATCGCACTGCGGGCATCTTTTTTTTTATTTTTGCCACACACAGCCAATCGCACTGCGGGCATCTTTTTTTTTTCTTTTTGCCACACACAGTCAATCGCATCACAGACACCCTTTCTTTTCCACACACTGCCAATCGCACTGCGGGCATCTTTTTTTTTTCTTTGTGCCACACACAGCCAATCGCACTGTGGGCATGTTTTTTTTTCTTTTTGCCACACACAGCCAATCGCACTGCGGGCATCTTTTTTTTTGCTTTTTGCCACACAGTCAATCGCATCACAGACACCCTTTCTTTTCCACACACTGCCAAACGCACTGCGGGCATCTTTTTTTTTTCTTTTTGCCACACACAGCCAATCGCACTGCAGGCATCTTTTTTTTTCTTTTTGCCACACACAGCCAATCACACTGCGGGCATCTTTTTTTTTGCTTTTTGCCACACACAGTCAATCGCATAACAGACACCCTTTCTTTTCCACACACTGCCAATCGCACTGCGGGCATCTTTTTTTTTATTTTTGCCACACACAGCCAATCGCACTGCGGGCATGTTTTATTTTTTTTTTTGCCATACACAGCCAATTGCACTGCGGGCATATTTATTTTTTGCCACACACAGCCAATCGCACTGCGGGCATCTTTTTTTTTTTTGCTTTTTGCCACACACAGTCAATCGCATCACAGACACCATTTCTTTTCCACACACTGCCAATCGCACTGCGGGCATCTTTTTTTTTCCTTTTTGCCACACACAGCCAATCGCACTGCGGGCAGGTTTTTTGTTCTTTTTGCCACACACAGCCAATCGCACCACAGTCATCCTTTTTTTTCCCACAAACAGCCAATCGCACTGCGGGCATCTTTTTTTTCTTTTTGCCACACACAGCGAATCGCCCCATAGACACTTTTTTTTGTCACACACAGCCAATCGCACTGCGGGCATTTTTTTTTCTTTTTGCCACATACAGCCAATCGCACTGCGGGTATCTTTTTTTTTTTGCTTTTTGCCACACACAGTCAAACGCATCACAGACACCTTTTCTTTTCCACACACTGCCAATCGCACTGCGGGCATCTTTTTTTCTTTTTTTTTCTCCTTTTTGCCACACACGGCCAATCGCACTGCGGGCATCTGTTTTTCTTTTTTTCCTTTTTGCCACACACAGCCAATCACACTGCGGGCATGTTTTGTTTTTTTTTTGCCACACACAGCCAATCGCACTGCGGGCATCTTTTTTTTTTTTTGCTTTTTGCCACACACAGTCAATCCCATCACAGACACCATTTCTTTTCCACACACTGCCAATCGCACTGCGGGCATCTTTTTTTCTTTTTTTTTCTCCTTTTTGCCACACACGGCCAATCGCACTGCGGGCATCTGTTTTTCTTTTTTTCCTTTTTGCCACACACAGCCAATCACACTGCGGGCATGTTTTTTTTTTTTTTTGCCACACACAGCCAATCGCACTGCGGGCATCTTTTTTTTTTTTTGCTTTTTGCCACACACAGTCAATCCCATCACAGACACCATTTCTTTTCCACACACTGCCAATCGCACTGCGGGCATCTGTTTTTCTTTTTTTCCTTTTTGCCACACACAGCCAATCGCACTGCTGGCATCTTTTTTTTCTTTTTGCCACACAGCCAATCGCACTGTGGGCATCTTTTTTTTTTTTCCTTTTTGCCACACACAGCCAATCGCATCACAGACACCCTTTCTTTTCCACACACTGCCAATCGCACTGTGGGCATCTTTTTTTTTTCCTTTTTGCCACACACAGCCAATCGCACTGCGGGCATCTTTATTTTCTGTTTGCCACACACAGCCAATTTCACCATAGACAGACTTTTTTTGCCACACACAGCCAATCGCACTGCGGGCATGTTTTTTTTTTCTTTTTGCCACACACAGCCAATCGCACTGCGGGCATGTTTTTTTTTTTTTTTTTGCCACACACAGCCAATCGCACTGCGGGCATCTTTTTTTTTTCTTTTTGCCACCCACAGCCAATCGCACTGTTGGCATGTTTTTTTTTTTCTTTTTGCCACGCACAGCCAATCGCACTGTGGGCATCTTTTTTTTTTTTGCTTTTTGCCACACACAGCCAATCGCACTGCGGGCATCTTTTTTTTTTTTCTTTTTGCCACACACAGCCAATCGCACCATAGACACCCTTTCTTTTGCCACACACAACCAATCGCACTGCGGGCGTCTTTCTTTTTTCTTTTTGCCACACACAGCCAATCGCAATGCGGGCATCTTTTTTTTTTCCTTTTTGCCACACACAGCCAATCGCACTGCGGGCATCTTTTTTGTTTTTTCTTTTTGCCACACACAGCCAATCGCACTGCGGGCATGTTTTTTTTCTTTTTGCCACACACAGCCAATCACACCACAGACATCCTTTTTTTTCCACACACAGCCAATCGCACTGCGGGCATCTTTTTTTTTATTTTTGCCACACACAGCCAATCGCACTGCGGGCATGTTTTTTTTTTCTTTTTGCCACACACAGCCAATCGCACTGCGGGCATGTTTATTTTTTGCTTTTTGCCACACACAGCCAATCGCATCACAGACACCCTTTCTTTTCCACACACTGCCAATCGCACTGCGGGCATCTTTTTTTTATTTTTTTTGCCACACACAGCCAATCGCACTGCGGGCATCTTTTTTTTCTCTTTGCCACACACAGCCAATCGCACCACAGACATTCTTTGCTTCCACACACAGCTAATCGCACTGTGGGCATCATTTTTTTCCCCCACTCACAGCCAATCGCACTGCGGGTATCTTTTTTATCTTTTTTCCACACACAGCCAATCGCATCACAGACACCCTTTCTTTTCCACACACTGCCAATCGCACTGCGGGCATCTTTTTATTTTTTTTTTTCCTTTTTGCCACACACAGCCAATCGCACTGCGGGCAGGTTTTTTGTTCTTTTTGCCACACACAGCCAATCGCACCACAGTCATCCTTTTTTTTTCAACAAACAGCCAATCGCACTGCGGGCATCTTTTTTTTCTTTTTGCTACACACAGCGAATCGCACCATAGACACTTTTTTTTTCATACACAGCCAATCGCACGGCGGGCATTTTTTTTTTCTTTTTGCCACACACAGTCAAACGCATCACAGACACCCTTTCTTTTCCACACACTGCCAATCGCACTGCGGGCATCTTTTTTTTCTCTTTGCCACACACAGCCAATCGCACCACAGACATTCTTTGTTTCCACACACAGCTAATCGCACTGCGGTCATCATTTTTTTCCCCCACACAGAGCCAATCGCACTGCCGGTATCTTTATTTTCTTTTTGCCACACACAGCCAATCTCACCATAGACAGACTTTTTTCGCCACACACAGCCAATCGCACTGCAGGCATGTTTTTTTTTTCTTTTTGCCACACACAGCCAATCGCACTGCGGGCATCTTTTTATTTTTTTCTTTTTGCCACACACAGCCAATCGCACTGCGGGCATCTTTTTTTTTTTCCTTTTTGCCACACACAGCCAATCGCACTGCGGGCATCTTTATTTACTTTTTGCCACACACAGCCAATCTCACCATAGACAGACTTTTTTTGCCACACACAGCCAATCGCACTGCGGGCATGTTTTTTTTTTCTTTTTGCCACACACAGCCAATCGCACTGCGGGCATGTTTTTTTTTTTCTTTTTGCCACACACAGCCAATCGCACTGCGGGCATCTTTTTTTTTTCTTTTTGCCACCCACAGCCAATCGCACTGCGGGCATGTTTTTTTTTTTTTCTTTTTGCCACACACAGCCAGTCGCACTGTGGGCATCTTTTTTTTTTTTTGCTTTTTGCCACACACAGCCAATCGCATCACAGACACCATTTCTTTTCCACACACTGCCAATCGCACTGCGGGCATCTTTTTTTTTTTCCTTTTTGCCACACACAGCCAATCGCACTGCGGGCATGTTTTTTTTTTCTTTTTGCCACACACAGCCAATCGCACTGCGGGCATGTTTTTTATTTTCTTTTTGCCACACACAGCCAATCGCACTGCGGGCATCTTTTTTTTTTCTTTTTGCCACCCACAGCCAATCGCACTGCGGGCATGTTTTTTTTTGTTTCTTTTTGCCACACACAGCCAATCGCACTGTGGGCATCTTTTTTTTTTTTGCTTGTTGCCACACACAGCCAATCGCACCATAGACACCCTTTCTTTTGCCACACACAACCAATCGCACTGCGGGCGTCTTTCTTTTTTCTTTTTGCCACACACAGCCAATCGCACTGTGGGCATGTATTTTTTTTCTTTTTGCCAGACACAGCCAATTGCACTGCGGGCATCCTTTTTTTCTTTGCTTTTTGCCACACACAGCCAATCGCACTGCGGGCATCTTTTTTGTTTTTTCTTTTTGCCACACACAGCCAATCGCACTGCGGGCATGTTTTTTTTCTTTTTGCCACACACAGCCAATCGCACCACAGACATCCTTTTTTTTCCACACACAGCCAATCGCACTGCGGGCATGTTTTTTTTTTCATTTTGCCACACACAGCCAATCGCACTGCGGGCATGTTTTTTTTTTTCTTTTTGCCACACACAGCCAATCGCACTGCGGGCATCTTTTTTTTTTCTTTTTGCCACCCACAGCCAATCGCACTGCGGGCATGTTTTTTTTTTTCTTTTTGCCACACACAGCCAATCGCACTGCGGGCATCTTTTTTTTTTCTTATTGCCACCCACAGCCAATCGCACTGCGGGCATGTATTTTTTTTTTTTTTTTTGCCACACACAGCCAATCGCACTGTGGGCATCTTTTTTTTTTTTGCTTGTTGCCACACACAGCCAATCGCATCACAGAGACCCTTTCTTTTCCACACACTGCCAATCGCACTGCGGGCATCTTTTTTTTTTTTCTTTTTGCCACACACAGCCAATCGCACCATAGACACCCTTTCTTTTGCCACACACAACCAATCGCACTGCGGGCGTTTTTCTTTTCTCTTTGCCACACACAGCCAATCGCACCACAGACATTCTTTGTTTCCACACACAGCTAATCGCACTGTGGGCATCATTTTTTTCCCCCACTCACAGCCAATCGCACTGCGGGTATCTTTTTTTTCTTTTATTCCACACACAGCCAATCGCATCACAGACACCCTTTCTTTTCCACACACTGCCAATCGCACTGCGGGCATCTTTTTTTAATTTTTTTTCCTTTTTGCCACACACAGCCAATCGCACTGCGGGCAGGTTTTTTGTTCTTTTTGCCACACACAGCCAATCGCACCACAGTCATCCTTTTTTTTCCCACAAGCAGCCAATCGCACTGCGGGCATCTTTTTTTTCTTTTTGCTACACACAGCGAATCGCACCATAGACACTTTTTTTTTCACACACAGCCAATCGCACTGCGGGCATTTTTTTTTCTTTTTGCCACACACAGCCAATCGCACTGCGGGTATCTTTTTTTTTTTGCTTTTTGCCACACACAGTCAAACGCATCACAGACACCCTTTCTTTTCCACACACTGCCAATCGCACTGCGGGCATCTTTTTTTTCTCTTTGCCACACACAGCCAATCGCACCACAGACATTCTTTGTTTCCACACACAGCTAATCGCACTGCGGGCATCATTTTTTTCCCCCACACACAGCCAATCGCACTGCCGGTATCTTTTTTTTCTTTTTGCCACACACAGCCAATCGCACCATAGACACACTTTTTTTTCCCACACACAGCCAATTGCAGTGCGGGCATGTTTTTTTTTTTTTTTTGCCACACACAGCCAATCGCACTGCGGGCATCTTTTTATTTTTTTATTTTTGCCACACACAGCCAATCGCACTGCGGGCATCTTTTTTTTTTTCTTTTTGCCACACACAGCCAATCGCACTGCGGGCATCTTTATTTTCTTTTTGCCACACACAGCCAATTGCATAACATACACCCTTTCTTTTCCACACACTGCCAATCGCACTGCGGGCATCTTTTGAATTTTTTTTTTCTTTTGCTTTTTGCCACACACAGCCAATTGCACCATAGACACACTTTTTTTTGGCCACACACAAGCAATCGCACTGCGGGCATGTTTTTTTTCTTGCCACACACAGCCAATCGCACCATAGACACACTTTTTTTCCATGCATAGCCAATCGCACTGCGGGCATCTTTATTTTTTCTTTTTGCCATACACAGCTATTTGCACCATAGGCACACTTTTTTTGCCACACACAGCCAATCGCACTGCGGGTATGTTTTTCTTTTCTTTTTGCCACAAACAGCCAATCGCAGTGCGGGCATCTTTTTTTTGCCACACACAGCCAATTGTTCTGCGGGCATGTTATTTTTTTTTTCTTTTTGCTACACAGCCAATCGCACCACAGACACGCTTTTTTGCCACACACAGCCAATCGCACTGCGGGAATCTTTTTTTTTTTCTTTTTGCTACACACAGCCAATCGCACCACAGGCACCCTTTTTTTTTCACACACAGCCAATCGCAGTGCGGGCATCTTTTTTTTTTTTCCTTTTTGCCACACACAGCCAATCGCACTGCGGGCATGTTTTTTTTCTCTTTTTGCCACACACAGCCAATTGCACTGCGGGCATATTTATTTTTTGCCACACACAGCCAATTGCACTGCGTGCATCTTTTTTTTTTTTGCTTTTTGCCACACACAGTCAATCGCATCACAGACACCATTTCTTTTCCACACACTGCCAATCGCAATGCGGGCATCTTTTTTTTTTCCTTTTTGCCACACACAGCCAATCGCACTGCGGGCATCTTTTTTGTTTTTTCTTTTTGCCACACACAGCCAATCGCACTGCGGGCATGTTTTTTTTCTTTTTGCCACACACAGCCAATCACACCACAGACATCCTTTTTTTTCCACACACAGCCAATCGCACTGCGGGCATCTTTTTTTAAATTTTTGCCACACACAGCCAATCGCACTGCGGGCATGTTTTTTTTTCTCTTTTTGCCACACACAGCCAATCGCACTGCGGGCATATTTATTTTTTGCCACACACAGCCAATCGCACTGCGGGCATCTTTTTTTTTTTTTTCTTTTTGCCACACACAGCCAATTGCACTGCGGGCATCTTTTAAGATCTATTTCATGGAAAAACGTCTTCCAAATTATATATATTTTTAGGGTTCCGGCAGGGGAGCGTTTTTTTCCCGCATCCATAGATGCAAAAAAAAAACGGGTCTATTAGAACAAATGCTTTCCAATGAATGTGGTCACATGTCTGTCTTTTACTAGTGAACAATTCGCTCCTGCAAAAAAAATAGGACAGCGTTTTTTTGATTCGCACAAAAATGACGTTTTCGTGCAAATGGATGCAACTTTGACAATATGAAATCTTAGTCAAAGCCCTTAAATGAACCCTAGATGCAGAAAAAAAATTAAAAATATATATATTATAGCTGTGATTGGTCAAAGCGCTCAACCAATCAGGAAGAGCTGTGGCAGAGGAATTCTTCAGCCTATATATGTATATATTATTTTTTTTTCCTTAAAGAGAAACCATGGCTGATTTTAAGGGGAGGGCTTATATTTAAAACCCTTCTCTGAAAATCACTGCAGGGGTTGCCGGCATCCTATCGTGTGCCATTGAAAGCAATGCTGCACGGACCTGCATTCACGCGTGTTTGTGCATGTACGTGGGTGCGTGGTTTTGTGAGCACCTATGTATGGCACACGCACACACTCGTCTGAATGCGCCCTTATAAAGCAAAAAATACGGTATATACAGTTAGTTATATAGTCTTTTAAATGTACATTTTCTTTTGCCCTATAGTTGCCATACAGGGACTAACATTATGCCAAGACTCATTTTATTTGATAGTCTCTATTGCCATTATCGCTACTATTGGTTTTATTACTATGAGGGTTCTTTCACACGGCCGTTGGTGTTTTGACGTGTGCCCACCGGCGCCATAAAAACGTGTGAACGGGCACAGAAATCTAACGTTTGTGCGCCCGTTCAGACGGCCTGAGCCCAGTGCATATACGCCGAAGCCGCAATGCCGTTGGGCAGGGGAAGACAGTTTAGCTCTGCTAAGCTGTTCTCCCCCTTCCCCTCACCGACTCTCTGCAAAGGGAGGAGGCGGGACGGGGCAGGAGCTAGTGTGCCAAGCTCCCGCCCCCTCTCCGTCCCTTGTTGGCCGCCAGCAATAGGAGGGGTGGTGCTTAGCTCCGTCCCCGCCCCGCTCCCTCCCATTGCAAACAACTGGCGAGGGGCAAAGAGGAGGAGAGAAGGGGGAGAGAGTTCAGCAGTCACGCTGCTAAACTCCCTCCCACCTCCCCTCTCCGGCAGCTGTCATTGGCTCCCATAGGAATCTATGGCAGTGGCTATATTCTGGCCGGGAAAGATAGTTCCAGGACTATCTTTCCTGCGTGGCGTAAAAGCGCCTGGTATATCACACTACCAACTACTGTCCACGTCACCTTTTACTCCACTGTGACTCTACACCATATATGAATGTGTTGTATCGTGTAACCCCAGCAAGTACTGAGGAAGACGTTCCCAAACCCCCAGACGCGGATACAAGCTGGTTTTAAATGAACCTTAATGACAAAACACCCGAGATCAAGCAGTCCCACTTCCATTTTTATCCCATTTCCTCTTCCCCGGGGGCGCTCCATCCATTTTTCTTCCCCTCCTCCACACTATTGTCACTATAGGGGGATGTCTCCCCTTTAAGGGCTCATGTCCACGGGTATATATATAAAATACTCCGGGTCTCCCGCAGTGTTGTACACATATATAGCCAATACACTCCTCCGGCAGAGACCATTTATGGGCTGTGCATGGCACTGCGCATGCCTGGGAATCTGTCGTCACGCACATGCGCAGTCTGATTTTCTCTTTTTAATTCCCCGCTCTGAACAGCGCAGGGATGCGTATGGAAACACTGCCTGTATCAATGTATTGTGTATGGACAGCGTATTGATACACAGCCCAAACAAGGGCTGCATATGACACACAGAGAGATAGTGCATGCTGCAATTTATTTCTCTTGCGTATCGATAGGCAGTGCCCACACACAGGTGGGTATGGAGCAATGGAAGCCCATATACTTTCATTGCCTCCATTCTCTGCATATCACTCATGCGTGCAATGCATGCGGAATTCGTGGTGGGAAAACGCCCGTGGACATGAGCCCGAACTGGGGCTCATATGGACGCTTCAGCTATAGTGGGAAAGTGTGAAATAGAAAAGAGGCAATATAAATGACCCCCCAGGAGGTGTTTGATGTAAAAATAAATACATACAGAATTAAATATATATTAAATAAAACCACTCAACACCGACGCCAGCCAAAATCAGCGCTATTTGCGCCCTGTAATCTAAAACTATACAAATTATATATCTATACAGCGAAACCGAAATGAGGAACCCATTCCCTACTTTATTTTAGTGTAAATATTCTAATTTTACAAATAAACAACTATTATTAAAAAAAAAACATTTTTTAGCTTATTACTAGATATTTAAAATAAATAAATAAATAAAAAATAAATAAAAAATGGCCCTATATGTCATAGAAAGAAAAATGCTGCAAAAATCATTTTGGGAGCAAAAGAAAACAAACAAAAAATAGGGGAGTAAAATCACCATACGGGTAAAATCCCCAAAAAGTGGTCCTTTAGGGGTTTTAAAAAAATGATTTTTGCTGCAGTTTACCAGCAAAGCGCATCAAAAAGACACACAAAAAAATGTGACTGCAGTATAAAGGAAGGACTTGTCTATTAGATGTTCTCTAGCGAGCGGCTGAGAATACAATCCCCTCATATAAAAGGGTTCCCCATGATATCTAACAATCACCAGCTCAGTATATAAACATGGAAACCCAGAGAGATGTGACACTTATCTGTGAGCGGCCAGAAGCTCCTCCGGACAGGGATGATGAAGGCTGCTAACAGCGAGCAGCAGCGGTTAAATCCACGTAACGTCCACCTGCAGCGTCCAGAAGCTCTTCCCAGACAGGGATGATGTAGGCTGCTAACAGCAAGCAGCAGCGGTTATATCCATGTAACGTCCACCTAGAGCGTCCAGAAGCTCCTCTCGGACAGAGATGATGTAGGCTGCTAACAGCAAGCAGCAGCAGTTATATCCACGTGACGTCTATCTAGAGCATCCAGAAACTCCTCTCAGTCAGAGATGATGTAGGCTGATAACAGCGAACAGCAGCGGTTATATCCACGTAACGTCCACCTGCAGCGTCCAGAAGCTCTTCCCAGACAGGGATGATGTAGGCTGCTAACAGCAAGCAGCAGCGGTTATATCCATGTAACGTCCACCTAGAGCGTCCAGAAGCTCCTCTCGGACAGAGATGATGTAGGCTGCTAACAGCAAGCAGCAGCGGTTACATCCACGTAACGTCCATCTGGAGCGCCCAGAAGCTCCTCCCGGACAGGGATGATGTAGGCTGATAACCGCGAACAGCAGCGGTTATATCCACGTAACGTCCACCTGGAGCGCCCAGAAGCTCCTCCCGTACAGAGATGATGTAGGCTGCTAACAGCAAGCAGCAGCGGTTACATCCACGTAACGTCCACCTGGAGCGCCCAGAAGCTCCTCTCGGACAGGGATGATGTACGCAGCCAACGGTTGAGGAGAAGTTATGGGGTGTAGCAGAGGCAGCAGAGCTCCGGTGACTGTTGTAGTGCCGCTGCTGCAGGAACTGCCTGTGCGGACGGGTTCTATCTGCTTCTAGAACTGCAGACCGCTCTGACCTCACAAGATTCCATTGAAACCCCTGTGACCTCACTCGACCGCACATACACACACCCTCACAGGTGGGCAGGACCGGCCACAGGCCTCTCTAACCAGGGATCTTCTAGACACATTTTAGGCTCATTTCTCACATATTGCGTAAATCCACACTGGAATTCAGCAGAATAATCCACAACAAATTCTGAGGATTTTGGCGCAGATTTCACTCATATTAAAATGAATAAAATCCGCCTTGAAATATCCACAACCTGCAGAGCATGCTGGGAAGGTGAAAATCCGCAGCGAGACTCCAATCCACGGCAGATTGTTTTCTGCTGTGAGTGAAATCCCCATTCACCGGTATTTGACTCTAATTGGAATTTCGGTGCTAAATCAGCAAGCAAACCGGACTATGACTCTTTCACCAATATTTGGCTATATGTTCTGATGAAGCGCCCCATATTTAGACCAGCGTTACGCAGCTTATGCCGCCATACTGCAATGTGTGAGCCGCGTTTGTTGCTACTTGGGGAGGGCTCTGTAATACGATTTCTGTCAAAAACCTAAAAAATACGACAATGCGGGATTTTCACCATCACAAGATCAGATCTGCATAACATTGCAGGTACAGATTCAGTGTAATGCGTTCCTGTAGGCGAATGGTGCACGGAATATCGCAGTGCAATCTAGCATAAACCTGTGATAATCACTCACATTAACACCCTGCAGAGACCTGAACTTAATAAAAACGACTAGTGCAATAGAATCGCGAGGGTTAAACATCATATATCTTGTAAGATAAGAGGAGAAGCCGTCACATTACTGTTCCCCTGCCCCCAGATACCGGCGCTACCAGGGTCCTCCACTGCTCTCCTGCCCCTAGATACCGGCACTACCAGGGTCCTCCACCGCTCTCCTGCCCCCAGATACCGGCACTACCAGGGTCCTCCACCGCTCTCCTGCTCCCTGATGCCAGCACTACCAGGGTCCTCCACCGCTCTCCTGCCCCCAGATACCGGCACTACCAGGGTCCTTCACCGCTCTCCTGCCCCCAGATACCGGCACTACCAGGGTCCTCCACCGCTCTCCTGACCCCAGATACTGGCGCTACCAAGGTCCTCCACCGCTCTCCTGCCCCTTGATGCCAGCACTACCAGGGTCCTCCACCGCTCTCCTGCCCCCTGATGCCAGCACTACCAGGGTCCTCCACCGCTCTCCTGCCCCCTGATGCCAGCACTACCAGGGTCCTCCACCGCTCTCCTGCCCCCAGATACCGGCACTACCAGGGTCCTCCACTGCTCTCCTGCCCCCTGATGCCGGCACTACCAAGACCCTTCACCACTCTCCTGCCCCCTGATGCTGGCTATACCACCCTTCTCTCGCCTTCATTTATCAAAGCTGTCTGAAAAAAAAATTTGGCCTTGTTGCCCGTAGCAACCAATCACAGCACAGCTCTGATTTCTGAAACGGCTCTAGTTACATGACAGCTGCGCTCTGATTGGTTGCTATGGGCAACAAGGCAGGTTTGTCTTCTAGATAGATTAGATTAATGAGCCCGTCTGTTCTTCCTGTCCCAGCGCTGACATGTCCGCACCACATACAATGCGGTGACCTGCAGTAACGCCAAACCTGCAGGATGCTGCGATTACAAAAATAGCCACCGACCCAAGAAACGCACGACTAAAGGAGAAAACCCCCACAAAGGATCCCTGTAGTGTTTATGGAGCTCCACACTTCACTGTTGATCTGCTAAAATCCGGCCGCAGGGTTTATGGAAAAAAATAATCCAGAAAAACGTCCCTAAAAATACGTCACTATAAATGCGCGGGAGTAAAAGCATCCGTAAAGTGTATTCACGTGTCGCAGTCAAGGTGCGGCTGAGAACCACATCAAAGACCGCGTGTACTTTTACCTGTAAAAACCATGTGACCAAAAAACACATCTCACATCTGCGGCAAAACTGGCGGGGTTCTCAGATTTGGTGTGAATATACCCTTACGCACCACGCTCTGCACCGCGTGCTTTACACTGTATTTACACAGGCCAGTGCGATATAGGTGAGAGAAAATCGCACTGGCCTGTACATTTTTTGCAAGATGAATAGTGCGTTCGATTCACTGTAGAGATCGTTACGGATACCAGAAATGTGGGTTTATATATATATATATATATATATTTTTTTTTTTTTTTTTATTTGTTATTTTTTTTTAATAGAAAGGGGAAAGTGCGTAAAAGAGTTTTTTTGGTAATTTAATTTTACCTCTTTTTTTACAATTTTTTTTTTCTTTCATTTTTTATGTCACTGTGGGGGACTTGAACCATAAAAGCACTGTTTGCTATGACGTTGCACTGCAGTACTTTTGTAGTGCAGTGCATTATTGCCATTATTGCCATTATTGCCAGTCTCTATGTACAGGTCATGTGCCGCACAGTGTAATGGGAGACACGATACTGGCCAAAGTCACAACTAAGTTGGCCTAACTTCACACAGGTATGCGTGATACGAGGCCGTGAATCCCGCCACCATATCGCGCCCTCACCATGTGAATTCAATCCTCTGCCGCGGCTGTTCTCTCCCCCATTGCTGCCACCGGCCCCATTAAAAACAATGGACGCTGCAATGCGAGATCACGCAGCCAGATAGAACATGCCGCGGTTTGTTTCCCGCATCGCATCGTTCATGTGTATGACTCCATTCACAAGGTGGTGGTTCAGATTTGTGCGTCTCAAAATGCACAAATCTCACGTGATTGTATCACCCATGTGAAGCCGGTCTTATGGTGCCCATAGTTCAGGTCGGAGGAGTCCGGGGATGTGAGTGGGACTTTTCAGTCAGCGCAGGCGCATACCCTTAGAGAACAGGATGTGCGCACACTGACTGGCGAATCATACACACCGCGTACCGACTTCCAGGGGCTACGGTGCAGGAACCGTGAGCTGGGGAGGTAAGCAGAACACACCCCGGACTGCTCCGGACCCGTCCTATGTGCTCCAAAACTTCATAGTGCTTATAGGGGACGACTGGTTGCTTTTAAAGGGGTTGTCCAACTACCAGACAGAATCTTTTTAAAGCTGTGTTCACACATGGCGTTTTTCAACGGCAATTAAAAACTGAATAAAAAAAAAACTCTACAAAAAACGCCATGTGTGAACGCGGCCTAATAGGGCTGTCTGTACTAAATTAATAAATCGCTACACTTACCACTCTGATAGGATCCAGCGCTGCAGTACTGGTGTTTGTTGTGACAGCGGCCACCACAAGTAGTCAGTTGATTGCAGCCAATCAGAGGCTGCTGTGTCACGTTCATTTCCTGTAACTACAAGAGACTGGATACGGCACTGACAGGTCAGCAATAATTATCTTTCTATATATCAGCACAGGTTATGTAGAGCCATGACCCGAGATGAGTACTCCCCTCTGCCGTCCGTTGGTAGGCACTACAAAAGTATACTAGAGCCTCCATGCCCACCCGTATCACATCTTATATACAAGCTAGAAGGGGTACAACAGGATACTAGAGCCTCCATGCCCACCCGTATCACATCTTATATACAAGCTAGAAGGGGTACAACAGGATACTAGAGCCTCCATGCCTCCATGCCCACCCGTATCACATCTTATATACAAGCTAGAAGGGGGACAACAGGATACTAGAGCCTCCATGCCCACCCGTATTATATCTTATATACAAGCTTGAGGTGGTCCAACAGGGTACTATAGCCTCCTCACATCTTGTATCTAAGCTAGAGGCGGTACAACAGGATACTAGAGCCTCCATGCCCGCCTGTATCACATCTTTTATCCAAGCTTGAGGTGGCCCATAAGGGTACTAGAGCCTCCATGCTCACCTGTATCACATCTTGTGTCTAAGCTAGAGGTGGTACAACACGATACTAAATTATCCATGCCCGCCCGTATCACATCTTATATACAAGCTTGAGGTGGCCCATCGGGGTACTAGAGCCCTTATGCCAACCCATATCACACCTTGTATCCAAGATAGGGGTGGTCCAACAGGGTACTACAGCCTCCATACCTGTCTGTATCACATCTTGTATCTAAGCTAGAGGCGGTACAACAGGATACTAGAGCCTCCATGCCTGCCTGTATCACATCTTTTATCCAAGCTTGAGGTGGCCCATAAGGGTACTAGAGCCTCCATGCTCACCTGTATCACATCTTGTGTCTAAGCTAGAGGCGGTACAACAGGATACTAGAGCTTTCATGCCTGCCCGTATCACATCATGTATCTAAGCTAAAGGCGTTACAACAGGGTACTAGAGCCTCCATGTCTACCCGTATGACATCTTGTATCCAAGCTTGAGGTGGTACAACAGGGTACTAGAGCCTCCATGCCTGTCCCTATCACATATTGTATGCAAACTAGAGGCAGTACAACAGGGTACTAGAGCCTCCATGCCCACCCGTATCATATCTTATATACAAGTTAGAAGCAGTACAACAGGATACTAGAGCATCTTTGCCCACCTGTATCATATCTTATATACAAGCTAGAGGCGGTACAACAGGATACTAGAGCCTCTATGTCTACCTGTATCACATCTTATATACAAGCGTAATGTGGCCCATATCACATCTTGTATCTAAGCTAGAGGTGGTACAACACGATACTAAATTATCCATGCCCGCCCGTATCACATCTTATATACAAGCTTGAGATGGCCCATCGGGGTACTAGAGCCCTTATGCCAACCCATATCACACCTTGTATCCAAGATAGGGGTGGTACAACAGGGTACTAGAGTCTCCATGTCCGCCTATATTATATCTTGTATCTAAGCTAGAGGCAGTAAAACAGGGTACTAGAGCCTCTATGCCCACCTGTATCACATCTTGTGTCTAAGCTAGAGGCGGTACAACAGGGTACTAGAGCCAGTATCACATCATGTATTCAAGCTAAAGGGGGTACAACAAGATACTGGAGCCTCCATGCCTGCCCTTATCACATACTGTATCAAGCTAGAGGTGGTACAACAGGGTACTGGAGCCTGCATGCCCACCCATATCACTCCTTGTATCCAAGCTAGAGGCGGTACAAAAGGCTCCAAGAGTCTCCATGCCCTCCTGCATCACATCTTGTATCCAAGGTAGACGTGGTACAACAAGATACTAGAGCATCCATGCCCACCCATATCGCACCTTGTATTCAAGCTGGAGGTGGTACAACACGTTACTTGAGCTTCCATGCCCACCTGTATCACATCTTGTATCCAAGCTAGAGGTGGTACAACAAGATACTAGAGCCTCCATGCCTGCCCCTATTACATATTGAATCCAAGCTAGAGGCGGTACAACAGGGTACTAGAGCCTCCATGCCTGACCATATCACATCCTCTATCCATGCTAGAGGCAGTACAACAGGATACTAGAGCCTCCATGCTCCATCTCATCTTGTATCTAAGCTAGAGGCGGTACAACAGGGTACTAGAGCCTCCATGCCTGACCATATCACATCTTCTATCCATGTGAAAAACAGAAAATTAACCAGCGCTCCGGTGCTTTGGAAAATGGCAGATGATGCAAGGTAGTGCAAACGAGGTGTATATGATGTGGATGTTACTTACTTCGCAGGGGTGCTAGTGGTTAAGAGGCAGTACAACAGGATACTAGAGCCTCCATGCTCCATCTCATCTTGTATCTAAGCTAGAGGCGGTACAACAGGGTACTAGAGCCTCCATGCCCCCCTATTACATCTTGTATCCAAGCTAGCGGTGGTACAACTGGGTACTAGGGCTTCCATACCAACCCATATCACACCTTGTATCCAAGCTAGAGGTGGGAGAACAGGGTACTAGAGCCTCCATCTGTAGCACAGATTACATCTAAGCTAGAGGCTTAGCAACCAATCACAGCACAGCTGTGTTTGGTTGCTATGGGTAACAGAGACAGTTTTTATAACAGTGTGGTGCCATGATCTGCTCTGTATTTACACACACAGCTCTTCTATATGCACAGCACAATATAGGCTGTCAGATAGGGTCACCGCGGAGATCTGTCTGCTGGCTCTTGCTCCCGCGGTGAATCTCAGCAATGCCTGTGGACAGGCAGCCTAACCCTTCACTCCCTGTGTGAGATCAGCCGCCCCGGCTGGGGGGCGACTGATAGCACTGATTTTAAATCCCCGCCTGCTGAAAGCTCCTCAGAGCAGTGCAGGAGAAGAGGCGGCTGGACACGGCTGAGCCCTGGCAGCTGCAGAGAGGTGAGTATACATTGGTTTTTTTTTATTTTTACACATTTTTAGGATGGTTTTCAGGGAAGGGCTTATATTTTAAGACTTTCCCTGAAAATCACTGCAGCGCTTGCCAGCAGCCCATTGCTTTCAATGCAGTCGGCTGTATTGCCGACTCTATTGAATTCAATGGGAGAACATCTTTCTCCTCTTCCACAGCTGTGACAGCTATGGCAGAGGATCACTATCTTCATATATGTTCTCAGTGGGGTCGGCACTGCTGCCACCGGCCACATGAAGCACAAGGTGAAACCCCCCGGATGCGACAGCATACACAGAACACTGGTTTGTTCTATAATTTTCACCGCAGGCGTTTTTCTGCATGTAAAATTTGCCCATGTGATCACTCACATTGAAAAGCATTGGTTCTAACTGGTGCGAATTTTTGGACGTGCGGAAAAACGCCGGTTACAAACGCCCGTGTGACTGCGCCCTAAAGCTGGATCTTTGCAAAACTTCATACAGGTGGTGTATGAACAATGAACATTTTGTAAAAATTTCAGAAAAATTGAAAATATTCGAGCAGGGACCCTCTCCCAAATTAGATCATTTGACGTGGAATGACGCACTCCCTACATTACCACAGAGATGATGTCCCCCTGCGCAACAGATGAACGCTATGACCAATAACATTAAAGGGCTTTTCTGTGCTCAGGATAGGTCATCAATAGTTATCAGTGAGGGTCCACTATTTGGGATCCCTACCAATCAGCTGACTGAAGAGACAGCAACACTCAGATAAGAACCTCTGTCACTTCAGTCCATGCCAGGCACAGCACCATACACTGTATAGTGCCTGTGGCTGGTACTGCAGTTCAAGTGAAATGGACTGAGCTGCTCTCTAGCCATGACCGATGAGCGTGATGTCACATGCCTGAGAAGAGGACGTGGCACTCATCAAAGCACAGCATTTCAATTGAAGGGGATCCCAAGCCCTGGATCCTCCATGATCAACTATTGTTGACCTACTTTTAAGGATAGGTCATCAGTAGTGTTGTTCTGGAAAACCTTCTAAGTAGTAACATACCTCTTGGCTCCTTGAAGGTTGTGACACAGCAACTTCATCGTCCTGATTAGTTTGTTCAGCATCTTGAAGCTCTGGATGCTTGGGTTGTTTTTTTGCTGCGACCTAGGGCCATAAATAAAAAAGTAGAGATTTGTGAAACGTTGTATGGATAAGATACAATATAGCCGGCTTCACGCGGGCGGGCCAGATTCCGCATGCGGAAGGGCCTGCAGCCGATTCGGGCTATGAAGCCGGTGACCCCACTTACCTGAATTTTCTGTCCGTCGGTCATGTGCAGTAGCTTTTTTTTCCTTTTTTAATGCTTGTATTTCCGGTGCAGTCGCTTAGCAATGGCGTGGATACCCGCGGGCCATACACAATGTTAGCTGCGTATGGGCTGCAGGTTAGACTGACTCCACTGACTTCAATGGAGGCCGTCTGTGTGGAGTCCGCAGCAAAATATGGCATGCGGCAATTTTTCCCCTGGTCACGGAATAGATAATTCATATCTGCGAGTGTGAGCAAAAATGTGATTTAACATGGTTTACAATGTGGAGAGCGGGACTCGGGAGCCACACTTCATCTGCCGCAAACCTGGAAGGACCGCTGCAGGCCCCCACAGAGAGAGTAGCAGCAGGCCACACACGGCACTCCTCATACCGCTGGTAGTGGGAGCTCCGGCAGCTAGACGCAGCTCAGAGAACCACGTGTGAGGGACCAGCGGCTCCCCATCAGGGACAGAGCGGGAGACGCTCACAGCACTCCTCTGCAGCTTGAGGTACTCCCGGGTGCCAGAGAAGACCCCCTGACCCCGGGAGAAAGAAGCTGCACAGCCAGGGTTGCCACCTTTGTCACGAAAAAATACCGGCCATGGTTAAATGGGGGCGTGGCTTGGGTGTGGCTTATCACGGCATTCTGCTGGTGATAGTGCCCCCTCAGTAGCTCCAGTGGTAATAGTTCCCCCCTTGGTGCCCTTCCCCACAATTGAAAATTCGGACCGCACATCACTATATACAGGAGATGCCCAGAGCTCTGCTACATCTCTGTGTGACTGCTCTGCCCCCTGCCCCTCCTGCAACAGTTGTGATCCAACCTGGAAAGTTGGTGTCACTCACTGACTACTGTAGAAACCCCCCCAGACCACCAGGAGTGACAGCAGCCTGTGCCTGACCTCTGGATGCCATATAAGTATGCCATATACTGCCATCCAGGAGCACTATATGGAGCTACAGGAGCACTGTATGGAGCCACAGTAGCACTGTATGGATCTACAGGAGTACTGTATGGAGCTACAGGAACACTGTATGGAACTACAGGAACACTGTATGGAGCTACAGGAACACTGTATGGAGCTACAGGAGCACTGTATGGAGCTACAGGAGCACTATATGGAGCTACAGGAGCACTATATGGACCTATAGGAGCATTGTATGGAGCTACAGGAGCACTATATGGAGCTGCAGGAGCACTATATGGAGCTGCAGGAGCACTATATGGAGCTATAGGAGCACTATATGGAGCTACAGGGGCACTATATGGAGCTACAGGAGCACTATATGGAGCTGCAGGAGCACTATATGGAGCTACAGGAACACTATATGGAGCTACAGGAGCACTATATGGAGCTACAGGGGCACTATATGGAGCTACAGGGGCACTATATGGAGCTACAGGAGCACTATATGGAGCTACAGGGGCACTATATGGAGCTATAGGAGCACTATATGGAGCTATAGGAGCACTGTATGGAGCCACAGTAGCACTGTATGGAGATATAGGAGTCCATACAGTGCTCCTATAGCTCCATCCAGTGCTCCTGTAGCTCCATACAATAACAGTGCTCCTATAGTAGCCCCATCCAGTGCTCCTACAGCCCCACCCACCCAGTGCTCCTATATTGACTGTCTGCAGTCAGGCACCGTTCAGGCTCTTTTGTGTGTCCCACACTCCCTGGGACCCAGACTCCAGAGTCCCCACTCCCCAGGCAGCGAGCAGCCTCCTCCCTCGTCACCATATCGACTAGTCTTCTGTGCTGCTCTGCAGCCTTTTTACCTCTCTCAGTCACGGTCTCACCACTAGACTCACCCCTGCCTCTATAGCCACCGACGTTCAAGGTCCGAGCAAGTCCCGAGTCAGTACTCCCACTCCTGAGTCCCGACTCCCGCCACACACGCGGGCTGTGTCTCTGCTGCCCGCGCACGCTAGTAGTCCAGGAGGCTAAAGCGCATGTGCGAGACTTCCTGTGCTCTGGCGGACACTCAACAGGGGCGCGTCATCACCATAGTCTGCTGGCTGCTGACTGACGCTGCCCTGCATCATGGGTTGCCTCCTGCAGAGTATACAGGCCAGTATTTTTGTCGCAGCCTGCTGCAGTCCCCGGGGCCCGACAAAAATACCGGCCTTTAATAGGGCCGGTAAAAAAAATACCGGCACCACCCTGGGCGGTAAAAATACTGGCCAGGCTGGTGATTTACAGGTCGGGTGGCAACCCTATTCACAGCGGAGGCACGGCAGCTGGACCTGCAGAGTGCTGGTGAAATGACTGCAGCATCTACCAGGGTGAGTCCCCTGTTGCTCTGCTACACCCCGCACAGCAGAGCCAGCAGCGCATACACCAAGAGGCCACTCAGAACCACAGGGGCACCACATAGGACTGACGGCATCCTGCATATTGTCCCTACTGCCACAATACCTGCAAGCCCTGTAAGGACACCAACTGCACTAAGGCAGGACTCTCCCACCATTCCTAGTTGGCTCCACCCCACAACCAGTACCAGCTCTGTAAAAGGGCATTCTCCACCTTGTATGGACCCATGCAGGGTTCTATATCCCTCCCAGCACTGTGAACAACACCCCACCTACATTGGTCAGTGCTGGTAGTTCAGGACCCACTGCAAAGCTCTAAGTTTTCTCCAACTGCAGTACACCTTGCCAGATATACACAGTAGGAGGAATCTGTTGCCACCTAGTGGTCGGTATTGCTATAACAAGCAAAAAGCAATCGTGCTTTAGTTACAGCGCAGACGAAAGCTTGTGGTAGCCCCTGCAGTACAACATACATATAACGCACGCATCGCCACACCAGTGCATCTTACTGAAAGTGTATCAAGAAAGAGACTCTGGTGTCTAAATAGAATGTTGTCATACTAATGCAACGTTAACCACATACGGCTACGAATAGTGATCACAAGTCCGGAGAGACCCTAAGACCCACCCTACCCAGGAACTAGAACAAAGCATCTTTTAGCCTACTTACTTCTAACACAGCAACCATGCACCCCATTCAATGCAGAGCAGGGAAAAATAGCCTAAGATCGCAGCAGGATGCTAAAAAATCATCAACGCTGCAGGAGGCCCCCTATTTCCTCTGATGGAGGACTTACAGCTTCCCTCAAATGCCAACACTGGGAGCCCTAACCATAATGCTTCAGAAAGTCCAACTCTCCAAAATAGCGACTAAACTTTCCAACGAATTTCGAGAGCTTAGCTAGAGGACAATTACTCTTGAAGACAGGATGTGCAATGCTACCATAGTCCTAGACTCCCATGAAAAAAAAATAGAGCAGCTCCCTGAAGAGATACTTTCTTTATCATAAGTTGGAAGTTGTTGAAAATAGGGTGCGTCGGGAGAAAATACAAATCATGGAGTCCCCATCAAATCCTTCAAAGATCTTCAATCAACAGTGACGGCGTTGTTCCAGGAGCTCTACCCAAGCATCACAATTGACCAATTAGAACTTGACAGAATTCATAGAGCTTTGCGAGCACCAAACCCAAACGGCCCCCCCCCCAGGGACATTGTGTTAAAACTCCACTTCAATCGCATTAAAGAGCAATTGTTGCGCGCCACTCGCTCTTCCCGCAAGCTAACATTCCAGGGCTTTAACTATCAGTTGTTTCCCAACTTGGCACCATCAACACTATCCAAGAGGAGGGCCCTCAAGCCGTACTTATTGATCCTGCATCAGGAAAGGATACAATACAGATGGGGCTTTCCATTTAAGCTAAGGAATTAAACCTTCAAAAACCTCCTCCTCAGCTGGGCTCTGCAGCTTCATCTCCTAAATCCCCTCACCTCCTATACCTACACCGGAGTCAGAGAGAAAAATGCCACAACTCCCAGAAATGATCCATAATCCCATGTTCCCCGAAAATAAGACAGTGTCTTACATAAATTTTTGCTCCAATATGTTTCTTTTTTACATGTATAACTGCCTGGACACTATTTAAACATCTTGCTAGGGTTTATTTTGGGGGTAGGGCTTATTTTCAGGGAAACAGGATCTCTTGGTATCACGGTTATATAAGATTTTCGAGGCAAAGTGACCTGGAACTCTTCTGCTGGCTCTTTCTCCCTCACCTGTTGTGAGCATTTCTTTGCATCCAAATGAGTGGGAAATCACCTCCCAACAATACTCATGAGTTCCCACCCAACAAACAAGGAGAAAAGAGTACAACAGGCATGCTCCTGGTGACAAATCTTTAGGAGAATGGAACAACGCACCTTCTAAACAGATTAATACCTACAAACAAGCTTCCCTCTCTCTCCTTGCTGTCTGCTTCCCCCCTTCCCCTCCCTACCTCCCATAGGGTCTTTTCCTACCTTTTATCTTTAGCCATCAGCACTATAAACCACCCCATTTCGGAGCTGACTTAGCTTCTAGAGCTAATTGTATTTGTTGGCCACACCCTGTTTCCCCCTGCCTCTTCCCTCTCCCTACTCCCCCCCAACCTACCCTCCCATGGGGTGAAGGATCTAAGACAGTTTCCATTCTTAATAGTCCTTACTTCCACCCATGGACCTAAAAATAATTTCTGAGAATGTACAAGGCTTTAATTTACCTCCAAAGTGTTCAAAGGCGTTCCGATATTACAAGAGCAGACATGCAGATATAGTGTGCCTGCAAGAGACCCACTTCTCCACCAACTCTGCCCCACGTTAGCTTTCTTCTCAATACCCCACATTTTATTCAGCGAAAGCACAAACCAAAACCAAGGGAGTCACCATCTTCTTTAGTAAATCAGTTCCTTTCACACACGCCTCCACTATTGTGGACCTAGAGGGTCGCTACTAGAGATGAGCGAACATACTCGTTTCGAGTAATTACTCGATCGAACATCGCTATTTTTGAGTACCTGGCTACTCGGGTGAAAAGATTCAGGGGGCGCCGGGGAGCGGGAGATGGCGTGGTGGCAGCGGGGGGTAGCAGTGGGGAACAGGGGGGGAGCTCTCTCTCTCTCCCTTTCCCCCCCACTCCCCGCTGCAACCCCCCACTCACCCACGGCCCCCCCGAATCGTTTCACCCGAGTACGGAAGTACTCGAAAATCGCGGTGCTCGGGTGAAAAAGGGGCATGGCCGAGTAGGTTCGCTCATCTCTAGTCGCTACCTATTATTAACAGGCTCCATGCAAGATGTCCATCGTCTCCCACTATACTCTAAATTCAAGGCAAATTCAATATTTCACAAAACTTTTCAAACTGGTTAAGGCCAATAAAAGGGGCACAGTAATTTTCTGCGGTGACTCAAACTGCATTCTTAACCCGAATCTGGATAGAAATTCTATCACTCTCCGTGCCCATCCTCTGTTGCACAACGTTAAGTCCCTCCCTCAGCAATACCACTTAGTAGACTTGGCGGGAACAAAACCCAACCCCTAAAGACTATACACATTTTTCAGCTTCACACTCCCTATACAGGAGAATAGACCACATTCTAGTTCCCGACATTTTCGTACCTCAAATACTGCAGTCTAAAATCCTGTCGGTGCCATGGTCTGACCATAGCCCGCTGTCCATCACCTGTAATTCCTTGATGTCTAAATCCAGAAACACGTCTTGGATCCTTAACGACTCTCTTTTATCAATCCCTGAGGTTGTATCCCTATTAACGCCACAACTGGAAGAATATTTTCAAATTAACAACCTGTCCGCCTCCTCCCCCATTTCTCTTTGGGAAGCACACAATATAGTGATTTGAGGTCACCTAATACAAATAGCCGCCTGCCGTTAACAGGAACATATGTCACAACAACTGGAATTAGAACGAGTCTCTAAGTTTGAAGAGGTGTCCAAAAAACATCCATCTAAAAATAATCTCCAAGCATTATCTCGAGCTAGAACTGAACTGGATCTTTGTCTTACTGACTCCATAGAACAGAAAGTACGCTGGTCCCGTCAGCGATACTATGAACTTAGTAATAAACCCTCCTTGCCTCTCCACCGCAGACTCCGCTCACACCCCAACATAAACCCCTTTTACAAACTACGTACAAACAGTACGTTTCTTGCAGGCCAGTCCACTTGAATATAACGGGATTTCTAGAAATGAGCGAGCACGCTCCACTTGTGTTCAGCGCATTTAATTGATTCGAGGGGGCTGTCATGTTTGTATAGGTCTCCTTCATGTGAACTGCATGACCAACAGGAATAGAAGGAAGACGGTTGGCATTGTGAAGTAATACAGCTTCAATCTAAGCTTGGAGGAGTCTATGAATAGCCTTCATTCAGTTGGATCATGGTTCAAATTCAAACATTTCATCAAGCCATTAACGTCACAGCAAACAACCAGATTGTTTTTCTTCTCAAAAAAAGGAAGCAGATCCCTCTGACGTTCTCTGTACTGTAAGACCCTGACATCACGTTGGAGAAGATTCCATTGCTGTAGTCTTGACTCTAGAAGTTCAGCCTTCTCCTTTGACAAGTCATGGTCTTGAATGAGATCACTCAATTCCCCTCAACTCAGTCTGTGCGTTGTATCATCTTTTACCTCAAACTCAGGGTCATGGGATGTGGAAGGCTTGTTGGGTTCTTCTTTTTCCACACTTTCTTCATTTTCTACTTCAAGCTCATAATGTTGTGGTGGAGAATAGAGATGAGCGAGCACCAAAATGCTCGGGTGCTCGTTACTCGAGATGAACTTTTCGCGATGCTCGAGGGTTCGTTTTCGAATAACGAACCCCATTGAAGTCAATGGGCGACCCAAGCATTTTTGTATATCGCCGATGCTCGCTAAGGTTTTCATTTGTGAAAATCGGGGCAATTCAAGAAAGTGATGGGAACGACACAGCAACGGATAGGGCAGGCGAGGGGCTACATGTTGGGCTGCATCTCAAGTTCACAGGTCCCACTATTAAGCCACAATAGCGGCAAGAGTGGTCCCCCCCCCCAACAACTTTTACTTCTGAAAAGCCCTCATTAGCAATGCATACCTTAGCTAAGCACCACACTACCTCCAACAAAGCACAATCACTGCCTGCATGACAGTCCGCTGCCACTTCTCCTGGGTTACATGCTGCAAACCCCCCCCCCCCGCACGACGCAGTATCCACAGCGCACACCAAACTGTCCCTGCCCAGCCTTCAGCTGCCCTCATGCCACGCCACCCTCATGTCTATTTATAAGTGCGTCTGCCACAGGAAAAGCAGGCACACACTGCAGAGGGTTGGCACGGCTAGGCAGCGACCCTCTTTAAAAGTGGCGGGGCGATAGCCCACAATGCTGTACAGAAGCAATCAGAAATCCAATCCTGTGCCACCACCATCTGGAGCTGCACACGTGGGCATAGCAATGGGGAACCTATGTGCCACGCACTATTCATTCTGTCAAGGTGTCTGCATGCCCCAGTCAGACCGCGTTTTTTTATATATAGTCACAGGCAGGTACAACTCCGCAATGGGAATTCCGTGTGCACCCACAGCATGGGTGGCTCCCTGGAACCCACCGGCGGTACATAAAAATATCCCATTGCATTGCCCATCACAGCTGAGGTAGTATTGTCATGTTTAATGCAGGTGGGCTTCGGCCCACACTGCATGCCCCAGTCAGACTGGGGTTCTTTAGAAGTGGAAACAGATGCATTTACAACCATGCTGTGGACCCACAGCATGAGTGGGTGCCAGGAACCCATCGGCGGTACATACAAATATCCCATTGCATTGCCCAACACAGCTGAGGTAGTAATGTCGTGCTTAATGCAGGTGGGCTTCGGCCCACACTGCATGCCCCAGTCAGACTGGGGTTCTTTAGAAGTGGACACATGCAGTTACAACTCCGTGTGGACCGACAGCATGGGTGGTTCCCTGGAACCCACTGGCGGTACATAAATATATCCCATTGCAGTGCCCAGCACAGCTGAGGTAATGTCAGCTTTAATGCAGGTGGGCTAAAAATTAATTTGATTTCACTGTAGGCGAGGGCCCACAAAAATTGCTGTATCAACAGTACTAATGTACCTCTGAAAAATTGCCCAAGCCCAACCAAGAGGGCAGGTGAAACCCATTAATCGCTTTGGTTAATGTGGCTTAATTTGTAACTAGGCCTGGAGGCAGCCCAGTTAAAATAAAAATTGGTTCAGGTGAAAGTTTCAACGCTTTAATGAGCATTGAAACGTATAAAAATTGTTTAGAAAAATTACATGACTGAGCCTTGTGGGCCTAAGAAAAATTTCCCGTTCGGCGTGATTATGTGAGGTTTCAGGAGGAGGAGCAGGAGGAGGAGGATGAATAGAATACACAGATAGATGAAGCGAAAAGGTCCCCGTTTTGGATGGTGATAGAGAACAATGCTTCCATCCGCGGGTGCAGCCTACGTATTGCTTAGGTATCGCTGCTGTCCGCTGGTGGAGAAGAGAAGTCTGGGGAAATCCAGGCTTTGTTCATCTTGATGAGTGTAAGCCTGTCGGCACTGTCGGTTGACAGGTGGGTACGCTTATCCGTGATGATTCCCCCAGCCACACTAAACACACTCTCTGACAAGACGCTAGCCGCAGGACAAGCAAGCACCTCCAGGGCATACAGCGCGAGTTCAGGCCACGTGTCCAGCTTCAACACCCAGTAGTTGTAGGGGGCAGAGGCGTCACCGAGGACGGTCGTGCAATCGGCTACGTACTCCCTCACCATCCTTTTACAGTGCTCCCGCCGACTCAGCCTTGACTGGGGACTGGTGACACAGTCTTGCTGGGGAGCCATAAAGCTGTCAAAGGCCTTAGAGAGTGTTCGCAAAACAATCCATTTGCAGGAGTCCAGCTTATTGTGAGAAAAACTTGCTTTTTATTTTCTTTAGTGCTTGAATGATACAGAGAACGCGTTTCGGTTATGAAACCTTGCTCACCTCTGACTAACAAAACTGTTGCACAAACCTTTAAAAAGCTTAGTGAAGATTAGTGAATTAAAAACACATGCAGTTAACCCTTATGGCAATCAGTTACTTCAGTTTCCAAAGTTCGTCCCTCCTGCAGGAACTTACCCTGATTAGTTACCATACATAATATATCAAATGGCATATAGAATAAGACATTTATACATTATATATTCCAATAAATACAATATAGCATATAATCAATTCAATCTTAGTTGCAGAAGCAAGACAGTCCTCCCAACAGCAGCAATAAATTTAGTCATAGATTATTATCATGGGATAGTACCAAAGGTAACATATGATGTTCAAAATCATTGCATTATACAATTACAGCACAATGGAATCATATTGGAATCAGTGTATATTACTTAGTGGATGTTATTTACCAAGGCTAGTAAATGTATAGAAGGTCTGTTTTATAATTCATTCCCTTTGGGAATCTTGTATTTAAATTCAAGATCCAGAACGCCTCCCTTTTAAACACTCTTTCCGGGCTAACCGTTCCTTTCTTTTTATTTATGACCTTTTCCATTCCAAAAAATGAGAAAGTGTTTAGATTTCCTTTATGTTTATCACAAAAATGTTTAACCGCACCCGAACTATTCACATTGTCTTTTCTAATGTTACGGATGTGTTCATTGATTCGAGTTTTTAACTTACGTGTGGTGCAGCCTATATAATTCAAATTACACTCTCTACATTGAATCATATATACTACATTGGTACTATTGCAGTTGATATAGTTACAAATTTTAAACTCTTTATTATTGCTGCTGTCAGAAAAGGTCTCTCTTCTATCAGCCAAGTGACAGACGGTACATCTAGAATTACCGCAGCGGAAAAAACCTTGAAATTTCATCCACTGCGGTTTTCCCAGATTAGAGGAAAAATTACTAGGTGCTATCAGATCTCCCAAATTTTTACTTTTTTTTGCAACACATTTGATTCCCTCATTTAATATTTCGTCAACAGTATCGTCCTGTCTTAAAACAGGCAAAAATTTGAAAAACATTTTTTTAATTTCATAAAAATTTCTGCTGTATGCCGTGGAGAAAACTATTCCCTTATTAATCTTTCCTTTTTTATTCTTACATTTATCTCTGAGTAACTCCTCTCTATTGACTGCTTCTATTTTTGCACATGCCTCCTTTAATAATGACTGTTTGTGACCTCTCTGATACAACCTATTTTTGATGTCCATTTTTGCTGTATTAAATGAAAAACCATCCGAGCAGGATCTTTTTGCGCGTATAAGTTCTCCTACGGGGATAGCTTTAATAGTGTGTCTGGGATGACCGCTATTTGCGTGTAATATGGTATTGCCCGCTGTTGCTTTTCTGTATAATTTGGTTTCTATTCCTTTGGTACAATTACCTTTTAAGGTTAAATCCAGGAATGGTACCTCCTCCTCACTATATGTCACAACGAACTGTAAGTTAGCAGAATTACTATTAATATAATTTTCAAACTGACTAACTTGTTCATACACCTCATTTTGTGCTGGGCCCTTATTCCAAATAATTATTATATCGTCAATGTATCTGGCATACCACATCATGCGGCCAGCAAAAGGGTTATTATGACTAAAAATAAAGGAATCTTCCCACCAACTCATAAAGAGATTGGCTATCACCGGAGAAAATTTAGACCCCATCGGGGCTCCAGAAATTTGCAAAAAAAATTGTTGATCAAAAGAGAAAAAATTATGGGTTAGTAAAAATTCAGTAGATAGCAAAATAAATTCTTTCAGCTCATTATTGTAATTGCTAAAATTCTGCAAATGAAAACGTACTGCTTCTATGGCCGCATGATGTGGTATGCAAGAATAAAGATCCTTGACATCACACAAAATCCAACACAGATCATCACTCCACTTCATATGTTGTAATTTTTGTATTACATGTTTGCTGTCCCTCAAAAAACCAGGGGTTCTATATACTAACGGTTGCAGGGATCGTTCCACCCACGAACTTAAATGCTCACAGGGTGAGCCGATCCCCGCAACTATCGGTCGTAATGGAGGTGGAAATATACCCTTATGGATTTTGGGAAGACCATGGAAAACAGCCATGGTGGGATTTGAGGGAGACAAATATGAAATAGTTTTATCATCTAAGATGCCAAATTCTTTGCCTACATGCAATAATCTGTCAAGTTCTTTTAAACAGCCTTGTAACGGGTTAATATCAATTTTTTTATATATATCATTATTATTCAATATTTTTTTGACAAGATTTGCATAAAGGTCAGAATCTAGCAATACTATATTGCCCCCCTTATCAGATTTACGTATCACTAAATTTTTATTATCCATGAGTTCCTTCAGACCGATTCTCTCTTTTGTAGTGAGATTATCTTTTTTCTTTTTTCTATGTAAATTGGTTTCTTTGATTTTAAACAGTTCTTTCTCCATGGCTAATTGAAAGTCATCCATGTGTTTTGTTCTAGCACTCAATGGGTAGAAGCTTGGATTTGGAACATGGAAATCGATCTTATTCACATTTTTTCTATCAACCAATTCACTCCCACCTTCTTTTTCCAACTCCATTAAATCTTTTATTACCAGAATTTCTTTAAAGGTACTTCTAGATGTACCGTCTGTCACTTGGCTGATAGAAGAGAGACCTTTTCTGACAGCAGCAATAATAAAGAGTTTAAAATTTGTAACTATATCAACTGCAATAGTACCAATGTAGTATATATGATTCAATGTAGAGAGTGTAATTTGAATTATATAGGCTGCACCACACGTAAGTTAAAAACTCGAATCAATGAACACATCCGTAACATTAGAAAAGACAATGTGAATAGTTCGGGTGCGGTTAAACATTTTTGTGATAAACATAAAGGAAATCTAAACACTTTCTCATTTTTTGGAATGGAAAAGGTCATAAATAAAAAGAAAGGAACGGTTAGCCCGGAAAGAGTGTTTAAAAGGGAGGCGTTCTGGATCTTGAATTTAAATACAAGATTCCCAAAGGGAATGAATTATAAAACAGACCTTCTATACATTTACTAGCCTTGGTAAATAACATCCACTAAGTAATATACACTGATTCCAATATGATTCCATTGTGCTGTAATTGTATAATGCAATGATTTTGAACATCATATGTTACCTTTGGTTCTATCCCATGATAATAATCTATGACTAAATTTATTGCTGCTGTCGGGAGGACTGTCTTGCTTCTGCAACTAAGATTGAATTGATTATATGCTATATTGTATTTATTGGAATATATAATGTATAAATGTCTTATTCTATATGCCATTTGATATATTATGTATGGTAACTAATCAGGGTAAGTTCCTGCAGGAGGGACGAACTTTGGAAACTGAAGTAACTGATTGCCATAAGGGTTAACTGCATGTGTTTTTAATTCACTAATCTTCACTAAGCTTTTTAAAGGTTTGTGCAACAGTTTTGTTAGTCAGAGGTGAGCAAGGTTTCATAACCGAAACGCGTTCTCTGTATCATTCAAGCACTAAAGAAAATAAAAAGCAAGTTTTTCTCACAATAAGCTGGACTCCTGCAAATGGATTGTTTTGCGTCTAATCAAAGCCAGAAGTAGCTGGATGGCAATGGCTTGTGAGTATACTTGCCTGCGGGACTGAGGTTGCAGCACAAGAAGATAAGGTGGGACTCTTTGCATTTTGCTTCATACTTAGAGAGTGTTCCCCTGCCTGCGCTGTACATGCTGCCTGATCTCTGCGCCTCCCCTGCTACCTGGGCCGCGAAAATGCGCCTTCGGCCACTAGCGCTGTCGGATGGGAAGTTTACCATCAGTTTGTCCACCAGTGCCCTGTGGTATAGCATCATTCTCGAACCCCTTTCCTCTTCGGGAATGAGAGTGCAAAGGCTCTCCTTATACCGTGGATCGAGCAGTGTTTACACCCAGTAATCCGTAGTGGCCAGAATGCGTGTAACGCGAGGGTCACGAGAAAGGCATCCTAATATGAAGTCAGCCATTTGTGCCAGGGTACCTGTACGCAACACATGGCTGTCCTCACTCAGAAGATCACTTTCAGGATCCTCCTCCTCCTCCTCCTCCTCAGGCCATACACGCTGAAAGGATGACAGGCAAGCTGCATCTGTCCCCTAGATAGCTACAAAGCAGGTAGCGTAGGAGCGAGGGACTGGGGGGCGGGAGATTAGGACAGGAAAGGGTTAAGCGACCAGAGGAGGTGGGAGGAGTTAATGCAGGAAGAAGAGAGAAGGAGAAGGAGTAGTGTGCCATTCCACGTGGAGTAAGAGAAGAAGGAAGACGTGTGAAGGAAGGCAGAAGATTAAAAGAGAGAAAACATGGACCAGCTTGTTCTGCAGATCAAGGAAGCTGTTGCCAGCCAGGGACCTGAGTGGCTGATGAGGATGGCCGCGGAGTTCGGAGCCACGCCGTCGGGAGAAGCCGGGGCAGGAGAAGAACAGCCGGCGCAGATGGCTTCCAGTGCGCCCCGCGGAAGACCCCAGAGAAGGAGGATTCCCCCTACCAGGCTGAGCCCGAGTCCAGCCGTGAAGAAGGGGGGCCAGAACGCAAGCCCGAGACCTGCGCGTTCAAGTATCGGTGGCGGAGCGCGGCCGCAGCGAGCCGCGGCGGGAAACAACATGGGCGCGACCGGAAGAAGCGCCGGAAGAATAGAAGAAACCCCCGAGGGACTTACCGGGACTTCAGCAGCGGCATCAGGAGCGAGTAAGTCCAGAGTGGGAAGGGGTTGCCCCGCGGCTGTCCAGCGTCAGGCGGAGAGAGAAGGGGGACGGCCTGCGCGCCGTGCCGGCGGCGGGCGGATGGATCCGCGGGCCGGAAGAAGTACCGGCGCCGGGACTCCCGAGCGGAGGGAGATGAGTGCCAGCGGCGGCAGCGAGGCTGGAAACAGCGCAAGCGGCCACAGCAGCGCGAGCGCAGTACAAGGGGGAGGGGGGGGGATGAGAAGGAAGAGGCGCAGGGCGGGAAAACAGAGGGGGGGAAGGGGGGGGAGTACTATTAGGCAGTATGGCCCCCTTGTCGCCCCAGGGCTCATGCCCTAATATGAGGGGCAGCGGGATATATTATAAAGACGCCTCAGGCCGGCAAGGGGCTTACGGGGTACGAAGGAAGGAGGGAGGGGGAGGAGGGGCAGCGAGCAGCGATCACATGTCGCCCCGGGGTTCTTTCCCTTTTGCGAAGGACAGTCGAGCACAAGCAGTCGAAGGCACTTCAGGCCGGCAAGGGGCTTACGGGGTGGAGCAAAGCGGACAGGTGAGACAGAGGAAGGGTAAAGGGGGGGGGGGAAGCTACCTGCCCGGTAGTCAAGGGGTCGGTAGCGGGACGGAGGGGGGGTTAGGCGGCAGGCAGGGGGTTGGCAGCATGGCGCGAGGAAGCTGGCGCAGCGAAGCAAGGATAGATAGCTCGTCATCGGAGTCTGGTGAGCCTTGTACACGTCGGGAGGCGCCCCATTTCGCCAGAGGGTACAGGCGTTCGGAAGCGGTGGACAGGAGCGGTAGGCGCAGCGGCTATGGGACTTCGGTTTGGGCTTCGCAGCAGGCGTTACCATGTTCACCGGCTTCCTCCACAGATGAGAGGCGGGCCTCACGTACCGAAAGGCAGGGCGAACGGGCCGCAGCCTCCAGGGCGTCCTATGGCTATAGCATGCTACCCCGTGGTGTCTCCCGTAATAGGGACAGGGTACGACACGCGGTGGCGAGTCCGGAAAGGAGCCAACCGGGACCGAGTCACCCGTCTTTCCCCTCGGCAGGGCCGGAGGACGAATTGGAGGGTGAGTCCCAATGTGATAGAGTGTGGGGTGATTCGTCGCCCAATAACGTGAATAATTTTATGGTAGCGCTGAGAGCGCTGGTGAATGAGTTTGATAAAGGTAAAGGAACGGTGTCGTGTGTTAACCCGGGGAGACGAGACTCACCCGTGGTTGGTGATGTGGCTCACGCTACCGGGTGTTCGCCAGCGGTGGCGACCGGGAAAAGCGAAGAGTCGGTAAAAGATGGTCTACGTTTTTCAGATTCTCTATTTTGTGGCGTGGCCCCGCTGGGGGTGGGCCTCGCGGAGGACACAATTGAGAAAATCAAAAGTGGAATATACGTGGACATTTGGTCGCTCCTATCGGTGGAGCATGTGTCGGTTGATAAGGAGCGCTTCGCTGAACGGGACAAGAAGCCCAAAATAGCTAAAACATTTAGCAATTGGCTACAAGCCATGTTGACCCTGGCTCACGTTATATGCCAGTACCAGCCGGGAAAAGGCCCGGAGCTACTGGTATATATTAACACTATTCATAGCGCTTACAAGCTGCACGGCGGTGCAGCATGGTGGCGCTATGACGAAGATTTTCGTTGACGGATTTCGGGAATGAGTAACGTGAGTTGGGCGACAAAAGCGACGGATGCTTGGATCCAGTTGATCCCGGCGCAAAAGCCGGCGAAGCCCCTTTTTCAGAGCAATAACGCGGTAACTGGTGGACAGCAGGCACCCGTGGCACATAAGCCCTCGGGTTCCTGCTGGGCATTCAATGAGGGTAACTGTCGGTTTCTTGCAGCATGTAAGTTCCGGCACGAGTGCTCCTTTTGCGGCGGTGCGCATGCAGCGGTACGTTGTTTTCGGAGACAAAAGCAAAACTTGCCCGCGGCCACAGCGTCGCCCGGGGGCAACGCCAGTGAACGCGCTGTTCCTGGAGGAGTGGTTAGGCAAGTACCACAGGATAAGGGAAGCAAACCTTCTTAAAGAAGATTTTAACACGGGTTTCGTCATTCCGCATCAACCGGGTTCGGCGTTAACGCTTAGTCGCAATTTAAAATCGGCGTAAGACAATAAAGAGATGGTGATGGAGAAGCTGCTAAAGGAGGTAGAACTGGGTCGGATGGCGGGGCCTTTTCAGGAACCGCCATTCGAGAACTTACGCGTTTCACCTTTGGGCTTGGTACCAAAAAAGGAAACGGGTAAGTTCCGGCTTATCCATCACTTATCCTACCCGACGGGCGAGTCAGTCAACGACGGGATTTCCAAGGAGCAAACAGCCGTATCATATACTTCCTTCGATAGGGCTGTCTGCCTAGTACGACTGTCCGGAAAGGGGGCTCTGTTGGCAAAAGCTGATATCGAGTCCGCTTTTCGACTATTACCGATGCATCCAGATTGCTTTCACTTGTTGGGCTGCCGCCTGGACGGCTTATATTTTGTGGATATGTGCTTACCGATGGGGTGTTCCATCTCTTGTTATTACTTTGAAGCGTTCAGTTTATTTCTGGACTGGATGCTTCGATACGAGACGGGCATCCGATCGGTGTTACATTATCTGGATGATTTCCTTTTCGTCGGGCCATCAGATTCAGAGGTATGCGGGTTGTTATTGGCATAATTTCAGGATCTGATGGGAATAAGCGGGAGTACCGCTGTCACGCGAGAAAACGGTCGGTCCGGTGACATGTCTTACATTTTTAGGCATTGAAATCGATACCATGGCAATGGTATTTCGTTTACCGGACGAGAAAGTAGCGCGGTTGCGGCAAGAAGTTAAGTTGGCTGGCAGTTCTAAAAAAGTTACACTGCACCAGCTCCAAGTAATTATAGGCTTGTTAAATTTTGCGTGTCGGGTCATTCCGATGGGCCGCCCGTTTGCAAGGCGGCTGTCATTGGCGACAGTCGGGATAAAAGAGAAACACCACTTCGTCAGAGTGACAAAGGGTATGAAGGAGGACTTGCACACATGGCAAGTCTTTCTTCAAACGTTCAATGGTCAGGTGATTTGTCAAACTGCGGAAGTTGCAAACGAGGAGCTGGGACTGATGTCGGATGCATCGGGCTCCTGTGGTTTTGGTGTAATTTTGGAGGACAGTTGGTGCAGTGCACCATGGCCCAGAGAATGGTTCGAAAGCCGGTGGGTGAAGAAAATAACACTGCTGGAGATTTTTCCGCTAATGGTGGCGGTGGAGATCTGGGGGCCGGTTTTGGAAAACAGGAATATCTGCTTCTGGTCGGATAACCAGGCTGTAGTGACAGCGGTGAACAAGCAGACATCCAGATCTCCCTTGGTTTTGGCAGTTTTACGCCATTTGGTCTTGAGATGCCTGCAAAATAATATGAAGCTGAAGGCGAGACACGTACCCGGAGTAAACAATAACACGGCTGACGCTCTTTCTCGTTTCCAGATGGAGAGATTCAGGGAACTCCACCCGACAGCGGATGTCAAAGGGATATGTTGCCCGGCGATCTTATGAGAGATAGTAGAAGAGAGCTCACGACTCTGATTCGCAACTCCGTTGCGGAATCGACGTGGAAGCGATATATATATATGCAATATGGAAAACATGGTTGATGGCAGCAGGGGGACAATTCCCTGATGGAGCGCGGGCGAGAGCGGTGACGTTAGACATTATGGCGGAGCTGCGGCGTCGGGGCGCATCGGCGAGCTCGGCGCGCAAGCACTTATCAGCCATTGCGTTTTTGTTGCGCCTGCACGGACGGCGCGATGTGACAAAGGATTTTGTCTTCGGACAGATACTTAAAGGTTGGAAAAAAGAAAGGTCGTCAAGAGACGACAGGCGGCCGATAACATTTGAATTGCTAAATGCAATGCTGAACGTTTTGGGAGCAGTGTGCAAAGACGAAAGCGAGGTGCTGCTCTTTCGGGTTGCGTTTTCGTTAGCGTTCTTCGCAGCATTGAGACTGAGCGAAATAGTGGCTCCCAGCTGTAGGAAGCTGGGGGGGTTGCGTTTCGAGGATGTGCTGTGCAGTACAGATGATATAAAGTTATGCATCAAAAAGTCCAAGACTAATGTGTATGGCGCAGGCGAGTGGCTGCGCCTGACGGCGTTGGGGACAGCTGCGTGTCCTGTGGCATTGCTGAAACAGTTTTTGTCGCAACACAGCGGAAAAGGACAACTGTTGGCGCATGCTTCAGGCGCCCCACTAACCAAGTTCCAATTTGGGGCGGTCATGCGCTCATGCTTGAAGAGATTAGGTTTCGAACCCAGCGAGTTTGGCACGCATTCATTCAGGATTGGCGCAGCAATGTCGGCGTTCGCTTGCGGATTAAGAGGAGACGAGGTGAAGCGGGTTGGACGCTGGAGGTCGGAGGCGTACAGGGCGTATGTCCGACCAAATTTGAGAGTTTTATAGTTAAAGTTACATTGTGGTGTGCCGTTATGTGTTTGTTTTGCAGGTTCGGAGTGGACAGTTTGGGTGGTGGGCCACTCTTTCATTCATTGGGCAGAGAAAAGAGCGGGGACCCGGCCCATTGGCAGGAACCTGGGCCTGAAAGAGGTCCAGGTGAAATGGCACGGGATAAGAGGTTTACAATGGGCCAGGCTGCTGCACGAGGTATTGTGTATCAGCAGATGGTCTTAAGGAAAAGTAATCCTAGTAATTCATGCAGGCGGTAATGATCTGGGGAGGGTGAAGGTAGCGGAGTTTGTCGCCCTCATGAAGGAGGATATGCTGAGGTTTAAAAAATGTTTTGAGGAGACTGTTATAGTATGGTCCGACATAATCGCTAGGAGAGTGTGGAAGGAAGCAAGGGATGTGGAGGCGATTGACAGGGTCAAAAAAAATGTGAATTTTAAAATTTCAAAGTTTGTTAAGGCTATAGGAGGGGTAGCCATTAGGCATTGGGAGTTGGAGAAGAAGGTGCCAGGGATGTGGAGGAAGGATAGTGTCCATTTAAGCGACATAGGCATGGACACATTCTTATCGGGGTTGCAGGACGGGGTTGAGGCGGCGCTGACGCTGGCATGTGGGGGGCGGATGGCAGCGTAGGCAGGCTGCATCCTTCGTGGCGGTTTAGCGGTATTTCCATGCCAGCTGGAAGATTGAGGGTGCGTACAGGCCGTAACGGGCTTTCTCACGCCTCGAAAGGTTTAGAGCATTAGAAGTTAAGAATAGGCGATAGGCATGGAAAGAAGGAAATAAGTTGATGTTATATATTAATAATAAATAAGCTGTGGCCTTCCCACATAATTTATGCCAGCATAGAGTGATATATAGATGTCTAATAAAGAAGTTTTGTTAATAAAGAAGTTTTGTTACTAAGAAGTGGTCACGTGTTTTATTGGAAGGGAGCGGGAAGAGTGGGGAGTCCCCCCAGTCCCTCAGCAGTGGGCCAAGCTGTCTCTTCCCCCTCCTCCTCATGCTCCTCCCCCTCCTCCTCAACGCGCTGAGATATAGACATGAGGTTGCTCTGACTATCCAGCGACATACTGTCTTCCCCCGCCTCCGTTTCTGATTCCAAAGCGTCTGCCTTTATGCTTTGCAGAGAACTTCTCAAGAGGCATAGCAGAGAAATGGTGACGCTAATGATTGCAGCATCCCCGCTCACCATCTGGGTAGACTCCTCAAATTTTACAAGGACCTGGCAGATGGCTGCCAACCAGGCCCACTCTTCTGTAAATAATTGAGGAGGCTGACTCCCACTGCGCCGCGCAAGTTGGAGTTGGTATTCCACTATAGCTCTACGCTGCTCATAGAGTCTGGCCAACATGTGGAGCGTAGAGTTCCACTGTGTGGGCACGTCGCACAGCAGTCGGTGCACTGGCAGATTAAACCGATGTTGCAGGGTCCGCAGGTGGCAGCGTGCGTGTGGGATTTGCGGAAATGTGCGCAGAGCTGGCCCACCTTTCCGAGCAGGTATGACAAGTGGGGGTAGCTTTTCAGAAAGCGCTGAACCACCAAATTAAACACATGGGCCAGGCATGGCACGTGCGTGAGGCTGCCGAGCTGCAGAGCCGCCACCAGGTTACGGCCGTTGTCACACACGACCATGCCCGGTTGGAGGCTCAGCGGCGCAAGCCAGCGGTCGGTCTGCTCTGTCAGACCCTGCAGCAGTTCGTGGGCCGTGTGCCTCTTCTCTCCTAAGCTGAGTAGTTTCAGCATGGCCTGCTGACGCTTGCCCACCGCTGTGCTGGCACGCCGCGTGACACCGACTGCTGGCGACGTGCTGCTGCTGATACATCTTGATTGCGAGACAGAGGTTGCGTAGGAGGAGGAGGAGGAGGAGGGTTTAGTGGAGGAAGCATACACCCCCGCAGATACCACCACCGAGCTGGGGCACGCAATTCGGGGGGTGGGTAGGACGTGAGCTGTCCCAGGCTCTGACTTTGTCCCAGCCTCCACTAAATTCACCCAATGTGCCGTCAGGGAGATATAGTGGCCCTGCCCGCCTGTGCTTGTCCACGTGTCTGTTGTTAAGTGCACCTTGGCAGTAACCGCGTTGGTGAGGGTGCGTACAATGTTGCGGGAGACGTGGTCGTGCAGGGCTGGGACGGCACATCGGGAAAAGTAGTGGCGACTGGGAACCGAGTAGCGCGGGGCCGCCGCCGCCATCATGCTTTTGAAAGCCTCCGTTTCCACAAGCCTATACGGCAGCATCTCTAGGCTGATCAATTTTGCAATGTGCACGTTTAACGCTTGAGCGTGCGTGTGCGTGGCGTCGTACTTGCGCTTGCACTCAAACTGCGGCGCTAGTGACGTCTGGACGATACGCTGAGAGACATTGCTGGATGGGGCCGAGGACAGCGGAGGTGAGGGTGTGGGTGCAGGCCAGGAGACGGTACTGCCTGTGTCCTCAGAGGGGGGTTGGATCTCAGTGGCAGGTTGGGGCACAGGGGGAGAGGCAGTAGTGCAAACCGGAGGCGGTGAACGGCCTTCGTCCCACCTTGTGGGGTGCTTGGCCATCATATGCCTGCGCATGCTGGTGGTGGTGCCTCCCCAGCTGATCTTGGCGCGACAAAGGTTGCACACCACTGTTCGTCGGTCGTCAGGCGTCTCTGTGAAAAACTGCCACACCGTAGAGCACCTTGACCTCTGCAGGGTGGCATGGCGCGAGGGGGCGCTTTGGGAACCAGTTGGTGGATTATTCGGTCTGGCCCTGCCTCTACCCCTGGCCACCGCAGTGGCTCGGCCTGTGCCCACACCCTGACTTGGGCCTCCGCGTCCTCGCCCGCGTCCACATCCTATAGGCCTACCCCTACCCCTCAGCATGGTGTATTACCAGTGATTTGATTTCCCAGGCAGGAAAGAAATTGGCGCAAGCCTGCTGTTAAACGTAGCTGGCTGCGTATGTTTTTTGTTAACGTTCTGCACCCACCACACACGTACCCAGAACGCTGAGGACTGACAGAGGCAGGGCACATAGAATTTTTCCCTTTTTCTTTTAAAGAAAAGGCCCACTGACTATATTCAATCAGATAAGAAATCTGTTCCACAGAAATGCAGTTATATGAAGTGCAGCAGAGCGGTGATTTTTCCCAGGAAGGCAGGAAATAAATTGGCGCAAGCCTGCTGTTAAACGTAGCTGGCTGCGTATGAATTTTTTACTATCTCCACCCACCACACACGTACACAGAACGCTGAGGACTGACAGAGGCAGGGCACATACAATTTTTCCCTTTTTTTTAAAAGAAAAGGCCCACTGACTATATTCAATCAGATAATATATGTCTTCTGGCCCTGCCTACACAATTCTCTCCCTGTAGTATTACTGCAGGGCGCAATGCTCTGCACAGCCGATTTTGAAAAAAAAAAAAATGCAACACTGCTAACAGCAGCCTGCACAGTACTGCACACGGTTAAATGTGGCCCTAAGAAGGACCGTTGGGGTTCTTGAAGCCTACACTCACTCCTAACACTCTCCCTGCCTAACCACCACTTCTGTCCCTGGACTATTACTGCAGGGCGCAATGCTCTGCAGACAGCCGATTTTGAAAAAAAAAAAATTGTGCAACACTGCTAACAGCACCCTCCACAGTACTGCACACGGATAGATGTGGCACTGAGAAGGACCGTTGGGGTTCTTGAAGCCTACACTCCGTCCTAACACTCTCCCTACAGCAGCACCAGCAGCAGCACTTTCCCTCAGCTAACTCAGTCACAAGGCATCTGAGGCGAGCCGCGGGAGGGGCCGACTTTTATACTCGGGTGACATCTGATCTCCCCAGCCACTCACTGCAGGGGGGTGGTATAGGGCTTGAACGTCACAGGGCCAGAAATTCAATTGGCCAGAAAAGCGCTCTAACGTCTCAGAGAGGAGACTGAAAGTAACCCGAACATCGCGTGGTACTCGTTAAGAGTAACAAGCATCCCGAACACCCTAATATTCGCCCGAGCATCAGACGAGTACGTTCGCTCATCTCTAATTGTAACATATTTTAAATATGATCCTTAATTTATGATTATGATGGCACTGGTTATTAACAGGCTTTTCTAATATGCATATGCATATTTTATAATGTTTGTGTACAATATATTTTTAAATGAGATATAATTGGTTAACAACATTTTATCTATACAGTATTATACTGGTAGATGGTTTTAGGGAAAGGTTTTAAGAATGAATTTATAATAATGATGAAAAGAATTCTATCTCCAGTGTATGACTGAGGGCGGAGCACTTAGATAAATCCTGTTGAGATCACAGGATGGTCAATAAAGTTGATAGAGAAATTGAGACGCACCTTGCGGTCCAAACTAAATCGGGTGATGATTCACGTTAGAAAGAGGGGAATCCCTCCCACATCCATTACGTCATGAATTGGAAGGCGGAAGATGTAACTGTGTAACAATGTATTAAACTTCACAAAGTCACAATAATAGTTCTGAAACACGTAGCGGAATAAAAGATTTTATCAATAGAAGTTTCGTAGTTCATAATGGCGCGGGTAGGTTTTAAATAGTATATAGTGATATTCCTGAACTGGCTTTGCCTGAGAGCAAAAGCCTGTGTTACCCTGGACGCCTCTTCCCCACCAAGGAGAAAGTGGACAGAAAAAGAAACTTCCTAAAGCCGACTTGGACAACAGGTGCCGGAGGGTTCTCCCAGTGAGATGAATTAACCTTTCGAGCACCAGGTGAGTTACATATTCACCTTCCACTTTTATTTATATACATATAATTGCTTGAGGCACATTCTGATGTTATATAATTTCTTTCTGGTGACGGGGCTTTAAATACCCTTCCTCCAGCAAAGCGAGCGCTGTGATTGGATCGTGCGCCAGCCAGTCATAGCCGGCGTTCGATCCTATCACAGTGCTCGCTTTGTTGGAGGCGGGGTATTCAAAGCCCCGTTTACCAGACAGAACTGATACGAGGGGGTGCTGATAAGTCTTTGGCTTTGTGTTCTTTTTTTGTTTCTATGGTAACGAATGTTACATCACATGAAAGCCTTATATGTCTAATATATGTTTTCAAAATTTTTTGTTTGTAGCTTATGGCAACAGTGATCTAGGCAGTCGGGAAAACAAAATGGTGGAGTCTAAGGCGATATTCACAGCAAATGAGAGCAGAGGAGTGATAAAATTCTTGTTTCTGCAAGGAAAGTCCGTAAATGATATTCATGGTGATATGTCACAGACATTTGGGGATCAATGCCGTTCATATTCTACAGTTAAGAACTGGGTTGCCAAATATAAAACGGGCAACTTAAGCACCAATAATGAGGAACGTCCTGGACGACCGAGAGAGGTTGTTGTCCTGGAGATCGTCGATGCTGTGCACAACCTCATACTGGAGAATCAGAGAATTTCAGCTAAAGGAATAGCAGACATCATGGGGATTTCTCGTGAACGTGTTTGTGTCATTATCCATGAACATTTGAACATGAAGAAGCTATCTGCAAAGTGGGTCCCCAAATGTTTGACAAAAGATCAGAAAAGCATGCGAGTGAAAACTTCCCAGTCCATTTGTCAGCGTTTCCAGACTGATAAGAACTTCTTGGATCGACTGGTCACTATGGATGAGACCTGGATTTATTTGTATGACCCTGAAACCAAGGAGCAGTCAATAGAGTAGAGGCACAGTGGTTCTCCTCGCCCAAAGAAGTTCAGGGTGCAAAAATCAGTCACTAAGGTGATGGCTTCTGTGTTCTGAGATAAGGAGGGCGTGCTACTAGTGGACTACCTTCAAAATGGTTCCACCATCAATTCAAGGTATTACATTGAACTTTTGGACCAATTGAAGGCAGCTCTGAAGGCCAAAAGGCGTGGCAAGCTGTCCAAAGGAATCTTGTTCGTGCAAGACAACGCCTCTGCTCACACTGCACAAGCAACCACGGCAAAACTGGTGGAGCTAGGCTTCCAGCTGGTTGACCACCCACCTTATTAACCAGATCTAACTCCCTCCAACTCTCATCTGTTTTCAAACCTGAAGAAACACCTCAAGAGTACCAAAATTCACACCAATTCTGATACCATGGCTGGTACGGATGACTGGTTTGAGGCACAACCGAAATCCTTCTTTTCGCAAGGCTTACAGAACTTGGAATACCGATGTAAGAAGAGTGTTGATATCAGTGGATGGTATGTGGAATAAATGTAAAGTTTCATCTTCCTATCTTGTTTCTTTCTGGGTAAAGCCAAAGACTTATCAGCATGGCCTCTGTGATAAATTCTTGTAGATCAATCATATAATTGCTGTAATGTCTCAAATGATACTGTTAAGCCAACATAGCCACATCATGTGGGATACAAGTATGAATAGAAACCGCATCACGTCCTATCCAAAAAAAACTGAGAAGACCAACTTTAGGCTCAGAATTCCTGTGGACACCTGTGTAGTCATGAATGTACCCAGGAGCTTGCCGTACCAGAGGCTGCAAGAGTCCCAATCCAATTTGGCAAAAATCTGATCGATCACGGTGAACAGCAGTACTTAGATCAGCATATGAAATGCTAGTCTGAGTGATTATGCTCCATTGCTTCTCGGCAGAAAATATCCTTGATATGGCAGCTTATGGAGGCACCATAAGGCAGCACACAGTGCTTACAGCTCTACCTTGTACACAAGTCCTTCAAAATGCTAAATTCTAAAGAAAGCATAAAACTAAATTATGTACCCATCAAAAGTATTAACATTGATTATGTTTTGTGCAAACATTCTGAAAGACCGTCTGCTGGTGAACCAATTATCTTTTGTGGGTTCATTATTATTTTTTTGGCTGAAGCCTTTGTTTGTTTATCCAAGCTCCTTTTAATGTATATTGCCCCCTCCATACATTACTCATATAACATGATGATTATCTTGCTGGGCACAAGCAGGATGTACATTTTTAAGAGCCCTGCATAAAGCATTTAAAGGGGTTGTCCCGCGAAAGCAAGTGGGGGTAAGCACTTCTGTATGGCCATATTAATGCACTTTGTAATATACATTGTGCATTAAATATGAGCCATACAGAAGTTATTCACTTACTTGTCTCCGTCCTCGCGCTGTCTCTGTGTCCCCGTCGCCATGGTGCCGTCTAATTTCTTCTTCACCAGTCCGTTTTAGACGTGCTTGCGCAGTCTCTTCTCTTCCCTCTGTGAACGAGCCTCTCCAGCGTGCCCACGTGATACAGCTCATCTGCGCATGCGCAGACGAGCTGTCACTGCACGGGAGCGCGCAGGGGCGGCTATTCAGTTCCCGGCGTCCCTTTAAACACGGGTGAAGGAGCAGTCTAGCCTTTCACCCCGAATCAGCAGCAGCCAGATGGGACCATCCAGGAGCAGCCAGACGGGACCATCTAGGAGCAGCCAGCCGGGACTATCCAGGAGCAGCCAGCCGGGACAACCGACCAGCAGCCAGCCGGGACAATCGATCAGCAGCCAGGAGCCACACGGGACCAGCAGCCGGGAGCCACACGGGACCAGCAGCCGCCAGCCGGGACGAACACAATCCAAGCCGTGCAGCTGCCTGGGTAAGTGAGGTGTCTGTGATGCTGTGGGCGCTGGGGGGGGGGGTGAGGTGTCTGGGGTGCTGTGGGCGCTGGGGGGGGGGGTGAGGTGTCTGGGGTGCATGAATAAATGCATGGCTGGATATGTGTGCATAAGTGCGTGCGGATGCATGGATGGATGAGGCTGAATGAATGAATGAATGCATGCATGGATGTGTGCAGGCCGCATGAGCGTTGGGATGAGGCCGCAAGTGCGGATGTGTTTGTACGTGATGATGGGTGCATAAGTCTGTGTGGATGCATGGATGGGGCCGCATGGGCGGATGTGTGTAGGCCGCATGGGTGGATGTGTTTGTACGTGATGATGCGTGCATAAGTCTGTGTGGATGCATGGATGGGGCCGCATGGGCGGATGTGTGTAGGCCGCATGGGCGGATGTGTTTGTACGTGATGATGCGTGCATAAGTCTGTGTGGATGCATGGATGGGGCCGCATGGGCGGATGTGTGTAGGCCGCATGGGCGGATGTGTTTGTACGTGATGATGCATGCATAAGTCTGTGTGGATGCATGGATGGGGCCGCATGGGCGGACGTGTGTAGGCCGCATGGGCGGATGTGTTTGTACGTGATGATGCGTGCATAAGTCTGTGTGGATGCATGGATGGGGCCGCATGGGCGTTGGGATGAGGCCGCAAGGGCGGATGTGTTTGTACGTGATGATGCGTGCATAAGTCTGTGTGGATGCATGGATGGGGCCGCATGGGCGGATGTGTGTGTGGTTGTGTGTGTGTGTATAGGGATGGATGCATGCATGTATGTGTATGTGCAGATGGATGGATGTGTCTGTTGGTCTGTATCTGTGGGTGGGTGGGTTGGTTGTTGTAGCTTAGCATCTCTGTTGATCTACACCTTCTTGTCTTTAAAATGCAGAGCGTACACGTCGGAGCGCATCGGTGGCCATTGGAGATTCCAGGGTTTGGACTCGTGATATTCTTCCGAAGTTACTGCAGGAGGGTGAGTATTTGCACCACATTTTCTTTCCCACACACAGCAGATCAGTCACTTTAAAACACAAAATCACAATGCCTAGCTGCGTGGTTCCAACTTGCACTACATACTGGAAGAAGGGAGGCGAAAGTGCTTGTCTTCATGTCTTTCCAACGAAATCGAAAAAACAAGACTTTGGCTACAGCAGGCTCCTCACATCTTTGTTGACGTTGAAGAGTGGCTTACTAAGATTTCCCCAAAAAAAGATTCTTACAGTTATCGTTTGTGCAGCAAACATTTCTTGGAGGATTGCTACATAACAGTCGGCGACCGTAAAAAATTGAAGCCCAATGCTGTGCCAAGTATATTCCCAACAGCGTTGGAAATTGAGACCCGGTTAGCGAAGAAAGGTGAACCTTCAAGAAAACGCAGAAGAATTGGGGAGACGCAGCAGCCAGAAAGTTCAGCCACAGAAACTTCGAGGGAAGAAACTTCGCACAAAGAATCTACCCTGGTTGCACCTAGCGCGGTTCAAGAAATGACAGTCGACGTGTATCTACAAGGTGATGAAACACAGCTAGAAATTCCTATGACAGTAATCAGTGAAGGTTGTACAGTAGATGCAAAGGTAATTGTCAATTTCAAAAGACAGTTTGAGCAAAGAGAAACCGACAACGAAGCAAGCAATGCAGGGAGGGGTAAATGCAAGGCCTGTCAAGCAGCGGCAAATAAATCGCAACACAGGACACAACTCCAGTCAAGAAGCATTGGCATCCAATGCAATGAAGTAGAAGCCAGTCCACACCGGAATCCAATTTCATTTAAAATCCCACAGGGCACTCCGTGCTCTTCTACACCATTAAAAACCAATATGGGTAATACTGCCTTCCAAGAGATACCAGAAGAGAGCCCAATATCCAAAACAGCCAATGAGGCCGATAGAATCAATATGCAACCCTCAAGTTGCAATATTGCTTCTACTTTTGAGGAAAGCCTTTCAAGTGTTTTTTCTGATGATCAAAACGACTCGACATTCAAAGCATCGCAAGCATCGGAGAGTTCCGGTAGTGAGGATTTTGCCATTCCTTCTGATTCCAATAACCCCTTGAGCTACCCCTTACCAGAATTTGTAACCTTAGCTCCAACAGAGATGAACCCATCCGCTGAAGAAAAGTACATAGTTTTCAAAAGCTCCTTGATGGGTTTATTTTCAATGATCCCTTGCCCTTACCGAAATCAATGCTTTCTTAAACTAACTCATGTCAAGATTTTCCCAAAGGGATCAATGGTAATTGTGAAATCTTTCTGTGAAAGAGGCTACACCTGCAACTTGTGGTGAAGCCAACCACTCATCCACAATTGCCCGGCGGGGAACATTTTACTTGCTTCCAGTGTCCTTCTTAGCGGATCTAATTTTGCAAAAGTTAGTAATATGCTACATATTCTGAAACTTCAAGGAATCTCAAAAACCACTTTCTACCGCCACCAACATCACTTATTATTCTCAGTGATAGATAATCATTGGATGCAGCAGAGGGCAAATCTAATAGCAGAAATGAAATCAACACCCTTGTATTTAGCTGGCGATGGGCAATCCGATAGCCTGGGTTTTTCAGCAAAGTACACCGTTTATACTTTTTTGGAGTTGAAGAGCAAAAAAATTGTGGGCTTCACGGTGGAACAACTTGTTCCACCTGCTTCGTCAGTTTCGCTCGAAACCACTGCATTCCGGAAAACACTACTTGAATTGATCGCCGATGAATTAAACATTCAAATAGTCACAACTGATCGGCATGTCTCCATACGTAAGGTAATGCGCCAGGAATTCCCAGAAATTATGCATGAATTTGATGTCTGGCATGTGGCCAAAGCTGTCGGCAAGCAGTTGCTTGTGGCGTCCAAAAGCACACACTGCGCAACCATTTCCCCGTGGATATCGAGCCTCAAAAATCATCTGTGGTGGTGTTCGCATACCAGTCAAAAAAATCCCGAATTACTGGTAGAAAAATGGAAATCGGCAACAAATCACATTATCAACGTTCACGAGTGGGAGAACAATGCCCAATATCACCGCTGCAGTCACGCCCTTCTTCAACCAACCACCGCTTGGTTAGCCCCTAACACTACAGCACATACCAAATTCAAAACCGTGGTTCTGAAAACAAGTTTACTGAAAGACATCCGCCATCTTTCCAATTTTTGTCACACTGGCGATTTGGAGATTTTTCACGCAAGTGTATTGAAATACAGGCCCAAACGAATTCATTTTTTTTATGACGGAATGGTGGCTAGAACGCAACTTGCTGTTCTAGACCACAATTACAACGTAGGTAGGATTCAAAAGCTCAGAAAAACGCAATCAGAAGACGGGATAGAGGACCGGAAGTGTTACCGAGTGGAGTACTCAAAAGCACGGAAGCAGTGGATTTTGAAAGCTCTTTATGAGCCTAAGTCCATTGCATTTGTATTTGACATAATTCGTGAGATTGTGATGTTCGCCAAAGGTGAGATGTCCATCTCCTGGCATTCAAAATCCTCAGAATTCCCTCATAATATTGCACCTGTTGTGAAACCCAGTGAAGAGGAATTGGTTCACAAATTTCAAAGTCGATTTCCAAGGTAATCAAGAAAAAATTTTGGTGGGTATAAAAAAACAAACAAAAAACCAACACACTTTAACGAAAAATTTAGTAATATTTTTGTATCATGTGCAACCATTGTTTCATGTCTGTCTATTGTAAATAAGTGAACTACAATTTTCAACGGTTCGTCTGTCTCTTTTATCTGTGTCTCTTTATTACTTACTTTGTCTTTTGTATAGTTTACATGTGCGTTGCAATCTTATTTCCATGTGTGTATAGTGATATTTATTTAACATTTTGGTCACTTATCCTTATTTATTTCCTATGCCCTCTAGTCCCTTTTGTTAATCGCATTAACATCCCTTTTTACTCTTTGCAATCATCTGCATAAAATGTCTTTTTTGTATAGAATGTATAACTGGTACAATGTGAAATGTTGCCGGTCTTATCCCATAAATCCTATGCATTTTTCCACGGGTGTTTCTAACTAATTTTAAATTTTTTATAAATTTTTTAAATTTTGTAAAAAATTCGGTCCTTTACGGTAGAATTTTTAGTTAGGGAATTTTTAATTTTTTTAGATTGGTCTCGCAAGAGAATGAGGATCCTTGTCGTGGATTGCGGGCTTACGGTAAAATGACCAAATTAATGACACTCGTATTTAAAAGTATAGCCATAATATTTATAAAATGTTTTTGCACAAAAATTCTTAATTTGGTCATTTTATTAACCAATACCTCATTGCAAATTTTTTTTGATGTAAGTTATTGTACTAACATGACTTACAAAGTAGGTGCATGTGTTTGCGAATACATACGCACGCGCACCTTGTCCAAGTGTCCACTTGTCCAAGTGTACAAGCGTACATGTGTACATGGTTACGTCTGTCTGGGAGATATATATATTTATATATATAATCTCTCTCATACACACCCACGCAGACGTATGCATATATGTATGTATTACACACATACACACACACCTGTGGGTATGTTACATACATGCATACATAGACATACACGCGTATACTATATATATGTGTGTACACGCATATATACACACACATATTTTGGTGAAGAAAACTATTTGTTCCATCACACCATCGATGTTGGGAGTGCATTGCAGCTATTACAGTACTTTCTGCTGAGACTTCAGCACTCGACAGCTCCCTGCTATAACGAAGCCTTGCCTCGCTGTGCAGGGGAAAGGTTCAGCACTGGACAGCTCCCTCCTCCCTTATAGAGACCTGCAAAGGAATACACAGGCAGGCAGGCAGAAAAACAGATAGAGGCAGACAGACAGACAGAGAGAGGCAGACAGACAGACAGAGAGAGGCAGACAGACAGAGAGAGGCAGACAGACAGAGAGAGGCAGACAGACAGAGAGAGGCAGACAGACAGAGAGAGGCAGACAGACAGAGAGAGGCAGACAGACAGAGAGAGGCAGACAGATAGAGAGAGGCAGACAGATAGAGAGAGGCAGACAGATAGAGAGAGGCAGATAGATAGACAGAGGCAGATAGATAGAGAGAGGCAGACAGATAGATAGAGAGAGGCAGACAGATAGAGAGAGGCAGACAGATAGAGAGAGGCAGATAGATAGAGAGAGGCAGATAGATAGAGAGAGGCAGACAGATAGATAGAGAGAGGCAGACAGATACACAGGCATACAGATATATATGTGTGTCAAAATACATACACACACAACCCACAGTTTGTGTGTGTATATATTATACACACTAACATACGCATATGTAGTCATGTATATACATAATGATAAAACGATTAGTGATTATAGTCGAGACGTTCCAAATAAAAAAACCACACACTATATTTCACAAAAAAATGTATTAACATTTTAAAATCTGTAAAGCCTGAATACAAAATTGCACAAATTAAAACATCCTACAAGTTCAACTGGAAATCCAAATTGCTTTCAGTTGGGTCCATGTAGAACTGGAAACCAGTGTAATTTCCTTGCGGATCAGGGTAAGCTGTCCGTATTGATTTAATCACACACGCTGGTATGGGGATTCTATTGTTTTTCCCCAAGAATCCATGTATCCACGCTGTATAAGAGCGATATGCGCCCACACGCATAACCCTAAGAAAAAACGAAAGGAAATATATTAATATTTCTAAACTTATTAAAAAAATTTTAATAGTCTACATGAAAACAAAAAAAAAAGACGCATTGATATCTTATGTTTTTCCATGTTGCCTTTTTCACTAACCTTTTTTCCTTTTCAAATAAACTTTTTCCTTTGTTAAAAATTATACTTGCATTGTCTTGTGTGTTGTACAATAAAATTGTAATAAATACCTATTGTTTGTGGTGTCGTACTGTCTCCGGGTGACCAGTGCAGATAGTCTTATCGCGTGTTCTATGTTTTCGCGCACAAGCGCATACTGAGCAAATAACGGATGTTGTGTAACACATACGCAAGCTTCTGGTAACATCTGTAGGACTACTTCGTGTTCTCGACAACAGACACACTCCGCCACTGTGGGCATGCAAATGCACTGCCCACAGTGACACCACTCTTTGTTGGCAAGCCTGCCATGGGGATCTTCAGTGGATCCTGAAGCACCCGCTTCTGGTGCACCCTGCGGATCGTTTTGAAAACACTGGAGACTGCTTATGTCCGCCTGAGCATATAGCGAGTCTGCCAGTTGTTGTTGAACCTAAGAAGGGATTAATATGAAGAATACTGTATTTAATGTTTTAGGAAAAAAGGAAGGGGTACATTTTTAATTGTATGGTGTTGCTGAAAGCGGCATGATCATCCTTATTAGGCAGGGCACAGATTCCTGTATGTATATGTGCATACATACACAGACGTACGTACGAGTTTGTATGTATATACACAGATGTACGTACGTGTTTGTATGTATATACTGACTTACGGGTGTGTATGCATTAACACGTACACGCGTGCGTACCAGTGTATGCCTAAACACGTACACGCGTGTGTCTGTGTGTATATATATATATATATATTAAATATAATGTGTGTGTACACACGTAATTAAGTGTGACTGTATATACACATACACTCGTTCCTACGTGTGACTGTATATACACATACACTCGTTCCTACGTGTGTATGTATATACAGATACACACGTACGTTCGTGTGTATATACATACACACGCGCATGTGTGTATATACACACACACATGTGTGTATGTATATACACAGGTGTGTGTATGTATATACACACACACACACACGTGTGTGTATGTATATACACACACACACACGTGTGTGTATGTATATACACACATGAAATAATGTATTGAAATAATAAATTGTACAGGACTGATGCATAGTTGCGGTTTCAAACAATAAACAAAAAAAATTTTATACATATTTCAACACATACCGCCGAATAATGCCGAGTTTCGGGGAAATCCTCATCATTTTCCTCGCTATCAGATTAAAAGTCCTGCTAAAAAAAATGTATTCTGTTTATTACCATTGGTTTGCTGCAACCTTTCTATTTTCAGCAAAAACTTACCTCTCCAAAAGAATTGGATGAATAATCAAGCTCCTCAAATTCAAGATCTTCCTGGTACATGTTTGTTCTTGAATTGGACTACAAAAAAACTTTAAAAAAAACAAAAAAACACCAAGTTAGTGGCACTTCAATAACAGTTATGGAAGCAGCAGCATTTTCTAATAACAATCTTTTAAAGGTCCATGGCAGGCATAATTTAGGCAAAGTTTAGATTGATTACTGGGCGATTGTGGACAGATTGTTGATAGCTAGCATTATCCGCAGTCTGTAGGCAGATAGCATGCATATTGTATGTAGAATGCAGGTTAATAGTGTCGATTGAAGGCAGTGTTTGTGTGTAGATTGCATGCAGATGCTATGTCTATTCCATGCAAATTTTCCGAAGATTGCATGATAATTGTATGAATGAATTGTGCGGAATGTATGCTGATTCAAAGCGGTTTGCAGTCACATGCACATTGCAGCACATGGCAGGCACATGGAAGCACACGGCAGGCACAAAAAAAAAAAAAAGGCAGGCACATGGAAGCATACGGCAGGCACAAAAAAAAGCAGCAAACGGAAGCACACGGCAGGCACATGGAAGCACACGGCAGGCAAATGGAAGCACACGGCAGGCCCCCCCAAAAAAAGAAGCACACGGCAGGCACCAAAAAAAAACAAAAAAAACATGGAAGCACACGGCAGGCACATGGAAGCACACGGCAGGCACAAAAAAGAAAAAAAAAAAAAGGACATGGCAGGCACACGGAAGCACACGGCAGGCACAGAAAAAAAAGCAGCACATGGCAGGCACACAGAAGCACACGGCAGGCACATGTTAGAACCCGGCAGGCACATGGAAGCACACAGCAGGCACAAAAAAAAAAAAGGGAAGCACACGGCAGGCAAAAAACAAAATAAAACAAAAAACACATGGAAGGCACACGGCAGGTATATGGAAGCACACGGCAGGCACAAAAAAACGAGAACACGCCAGGCACATGGAAGCACACGGCAGGCACCAAAAAAAAAAAAAAAAATACCCCTGGCAGGCACACGGCAGGCACATAAAAGCACACGGCAAGCACAAAAAAATAAAATAAAATACACTGCAGGCACATGAAAGCACACGGCAGGCACAAAAATAAAGAAAAAAAAAAAAAGCCGGCACAAAAAAAAAGAAAAAAAAAAATACACGGCAGGCACATGAAAGCACACGGTAGGCACAAAAAATAAAAAATAAGCACATGGCAGGCGAATGGAAGCAGGCGGCATGCACAATAAACACTGCAGTCGCGATAGCAGCACACAGCAGGAAAAAAAAAACGCAGCACATGGCAGGCACTGTAAAAATGTAAGACACATTACTATACAGGGCATGCACAATACATTTTTCATGCACAGACTCACTGCATAAGGCAATGATCCTGTGCTAATAAAAGCATGAAAGAGTACCGCGGAAAGGTGCACTTACCTGCGCTTCTGTGTGGTCAAGAGATGGGAGAAACAGCTGTTTGCTGTTTTCTCCGGTAGACTCCACCTCCCGCTGTGACGCTTTCTGCCGACCAGCCAATGTGGCGGCTGGAGCGGCGTTTCATTCATTTGCAAGTGCACGCCTCCACCGATGACGTCAGTCACCTGCTCACGTGACCGGCGTCTCGGGAGCGCGCATGAAGGCCTCCAGGAAGAGCGAGCATTGCACCGTGGAACGCACCCAGGGACAACGCAGGCGCCATCTTACATGGAGAAGTTTAAAAGTTATTATTTCTGCTAAACTGTAAGTAGGATGCGGTTTATAACCGCTCAAAAGGGCTGCTTTATGACGGGGGGTGACAGGGGGAATGGGCTAATAATATAAAATTTTGCGGTTTTGCCTCGGACAACCCCTTTAAAACAAATTAAATTTCAGAAAAGCTTTGGGAGCTCAAGATGAATGTTTATGCGAAATCCAAGAAGCTGTTGTACAAACAGGTAAACTAAACATAATAATTCAAACTAATTGACTTTGAAGTTAATTTTTGTTTATTTAGCATCTATGAAAATATACCTACTTATCTTAACTCTAAGCTGCTCCATTACTTTACTGGGAATATAAAGTTTTGTGCTTAGCTTAAAGCCATATATAAAAGTTCTTCTAAATGTATATAGTATGATCATTTTCCTTAGGACTCTAAAATGTGGCAAAAAATGCCATTCTCACACCGTTATCCTACCAGCTGCAGGGTGTATTTTTTAGTGCTGTGCCACAGCTGCTGCAGAACATCAAAATATACACTATCAAAATAATTTTCAGACATGAATGTCTCTTTACTTCTAAGGCCGGAATCACACAGGCGAGAAACTTGCGCCAGTTTTCTGCGATGCAAGAGCCCGGAAAATGACACAACTATGAAATGTATTTTTTTCAATGTGTTTATTCCCATGTGCGACTTTTCTCTTTATGTGATCCTGCGAGAATTTAAAACCGCAGCATGTCCTGTCTTGTTTCAGAATGGTATGTCTTCTTGCCCATGTGTTCCTAAGGACCCTCTGTATTCTCGCATTGCCTTGTGTTGTCTTGCAATGTTTCTGTGATGCATTTTCATGCGTATTGCTATGGGAATATATGCAAATTTAAGCGGACGTGCTCATCAGCTTCTTAGCAGTGTGGAGGCCTGTTTGGAGCAGCGTGGAGGCAGGAGTTGTTGGCAACTTTCAAAAACACGACATACGTTTATATAGACGAGGAGCACTTGATCTATCTGGTGCAGGGGCACCCCATCCTGTGGTACATCAGGAGAGTGGAGTACCATATCAGGAGCCGGAGGGACTTGGTGTAGGAGGAAGTTGCAGAGCTTCTTTTAGGGAAGCAGTGGGAGTCCCCACACTCCCTCCACAATACTGATGCCAGCCATAAGCCCCGTTCCCTGCAAATGATGCAACAGAATACCCGCCTGTATCACATCTTGTATCCAAGCTAAAGGCAGCCCAATAGGTTACTAGAGCCTCCATGCCCCCCTGTATCACAATTTGCATCCAAGCTAGAGGCAGCCCAACAGAGTACTAGAGCCTCAATGCCCCCGTATCACATCTTGTATTCAAGCTAGAGGTGGTACAACAGGGTACTAGAGCCTCCATGCCCACCCATATCCCATCTTGCATCCAGGCTAGAGGCGGTACAACAGGGTACTAGAGCCTCCATGCCTGCCCATATCACATCTTTTATCTAAGCAGGAGATGGTACAACGGGGTACTAGTGCCTCCATAGCCACCCATATCATATCTTGCATCCAAGCTAGAGGTGGTACAACAGGGTACTAGAGCCTTCATGCATGCTGTACCACATCTTGCATCCAAGCTAGAGGCCGTACAACAGGATACTAGAGCCTCTATGCCCACCGTTATCACATCTTGTATGCAAGCTAGAGGCAGTACAACAGGGTATTAGAGCCTCCATGCTGCCCTTATCACATCTTGTATGTAAGCTAGAGGTGGTACAGCAGACTACTAGAGCCTCCATGAGAAGGAAATATATATATCCTTGTAGGTAGATAAGAGAAAACAATGGAATATATACATTTATATAGATATAGTTATGTGCCTTTCTTTTTATATGTATACTAACTTTATTCTCATATGTACTAACTCTATGAAAAACTTAATACTTCGCCTTACATCAGATATGCCAAGATGCTTTGCAAGGCAAACAGAGAAAGAATGTCCAAAGAAACTGGATGAAGGTTAAAGTGAAGGAGAGAAGAGATATGGAGAATGCATGCTTAGCTGCTTTTTTAGAATTGAGTGGGTGATTCTTTGCACTGGAGTTAATTGAATATGTGATTTTCTGTACATAAGCCAGAGGCGCCATATCAAGATAACGACTGTTCAACTATGCATCTGAACTTTCACTATCTCAGGCCGGAAATCCGGACTTTCCATATATGGTTATACGGTGGAGTTGAGCCAATGAGCTCATCACCCATTTCTAGTTATGAGACCAAAGGGTATAAGATCCCATGTAATCTGTAATAAAGCGCGCGGCGCAGTCATGTCCCCGTGTGAGGAACTATACCAGACTTCCGTGTGTGGTGTTTTCTTCCTTACCGCCGGCAGCGGGGCAAGTGGGGTGGGCCTGATTGGTGCTGTACTTAGAATTTCTCTGACAAATGGTGCCGAAACCCGGGACGACAAAACCGGAGCCGTGCAGCCCTGTCCACCCGGATCCACGCCACGGGGAAGCCGTCCTGCTGCAACCGAGCCTGATCAACTCACAGAACTCCAGGTAAGACCAGCATATATTTATGTTGTGTTTTACACTGCGAGTCTTGCAGCAGGAGGGACTATCTGTGTTTTGTGACCGGACGGGTTGGGTTAAGAGTTCTACACGGTAACTCGTGTGGGCTTCGGGTTTGCCGTCATGGACCACTGACCGTGATATGCGCAGCAATCGCTCACCCAGAAACTAGTCTGTAGTCTATTTGTACTTTGAAGTCCATAGTGTTTTAACAATAGTGGAGATTGTTGTATCTGCAGAATTTTTTTCCCTCATACTTTTCATTTTGTCTCATAGTAGAAGGGACCCTCGGTTTTAGTTTAGTTAGTTAATGGTTTAGCAGAGGAGGAGATGCACTCTATGAGATAGGTCTCATAGAAGAAGGGACCCTCGATTTTAGTTTAGTTAGTTAATGGTTTAGCTGAGGAGGAGATGCACTCTATGAGATAGGTCTCATAGAAAAAGGGACTCTCGGTTGTTTTGCCTTATATATGGGGCTAACGATTTGATTTCAGAGAGATGCATTCTGTGAGGCTGGTTCCATAGGAGAAAGGACCCTCGGTTGTTTTGCCGGTATATAAGGGGCTGACAATTTGGAATTAAGAGGGATGCACTCTATGGAGCGTGTTATTATTATTGTTGTTGTTCTAATATGCGTAAGATCTTATTAAAGAAGACAGAGCCCTTTATGGGCCGCCGCCGTGCGGATCAATTGGTGGAGGAGAGACAGGAGTTCCAATGTGTAAAATGTAAGAAAACTTATGAAAATGTGTAACAAGGACCCGCACGGTAGATTACAGCATGGTGTCTGGGAGGAGGTCTTTAGGACCAAGAAGCGTGCCTTGAAAGACCAAGGTTTGCTAGAAAGTGCTGGAGTGAGGAGGAGAGAGAGACAGTCAGAGAAAGTTAAGTATGTACACATTATTTGTTTAGTAAAGTATCCGTAAGTGAAATGTTGGAAAGTACAGTAAGTGATCAAGAGGGTGTCGGGAGAGTGTCTATTGAAGGTTACATTGGCAGTTAGGTAGGGAGAGAAATATGGGGAACAAGCAAAGTCGAGAAGAAGGTTACAATGCATGTGATTTGTTGGCAAAGAGAGAGGAAAAGGTGTATAATATGTATAATCCATACTAGATGGATATATATATGTGTATATACTGTATGTGCAAATGGTTAACTGAACTTGCTTTTAGATGAGAAAGATTGTTTACATGAAGCTGCAGAGCTTGTGTTTAGTTTTCAAGGTCAAGCGATAACAAAGTAGAGAGAATGAAATAATGACCCTGGAAAATATCTTTGCTTGCTTAAATGGAATGAAAGCTTATAATGAATTTAATTAATTATACTGTCTTACAAGGCAGGAAATATAGCAATTTCTAAGGTATATTCTTACTTATACAGGGGTTGAAAATGCAAAACAACTCAGTCAGTGAATGCATATTCGGAGAGATAACAGTTGGTTTTACAAAAGGTGGGGGCTTTCAGATTTCACTCCAAACTCAGGGTCACAGAAACTAAAATACTTTAGCGTTTAATATAGCATATAATAGCTTCAGTAAATAAGAAAGAGAGAATGTCTCAGTCACTCAGCAAACTTTTTTCACATAATTTGTCAAAGATAGCGCTCATTCACAATCTCATCTCAATAGAATCATGTACTTTATAACATTATAGCACTCACCTCAATGTTTTTCAACTGATGTATGTTTGTTTGTCAAACTTTTTTTTGTCTGTGCGTCTGTGTGTACTGGGACACCTTCAATAGGGGGTGACGGAGCAGACTTGAGCGCATGGATGGATGAAAGTTAATGCCCAGTGCTCAGGCTGTGATGAATGTGGGATGTGTGATGCAGATATTGACTAGGGATGGAGGTCCCCCCCATGCATGGGACTTTACTTGGTTGTGATGTGGATGCTTGGACGGTTAAGCTGAAATGAAGGTGTGAAAAAAAAAGACGCAAGCGACCAATATCGAAGGGGTGGAGCTAGATGATGTAAAGGACGTAATGTTTCATCCCTCTTGTCCACAAGGGAGGGGGTGAGGATCTTGAGCAGCTAGTAAAAGTTTTTTTGTTTTTTTTTCTCTCTCTCAAATTTGATAAGACATTGCAGGCAGGATCAGATTAATAATGAATTTGCTTAAAGGATATCACATTTCCAATATTAATAGATGTTTGTAGATTATTCTGCCCCGATGTAACTCATGTCTCTGTTATTGGTGCTAACATCTTACAGGCCTTATCTGCATCCATCAAATCTTTTTACAATGTGATACTACCTTGAACTCGGCTACTCTTCTTACAATTGAGTATCCTGGTTCAAAGGGGGGGGGGGAGGAGAAGGCATAGGTGATCTAGGTATTGCAAATCAGCCATTTTTAAATTTTTTGCAACAAGATTCTGATCTTTTTGAAATAGAATATCAGCCTGATTGTCTAGCATTGATGCAACAAGAAAATTTAAGTTTTAAAAAGTTACTGAAAGCCCTTGTTAACAATGCATATTTTGAGTTGTTTTTTATAGATGGTACCAGGGTGATTGACGACTCCACACTGGATATGTAGTGGTCACACAACAAGATGTCCTAAAAGCAGAATGCTCCGCATGTCGCAGTACAAGAAGCGGAACTAAAAAGGCCATCACTGAGGCGAGTAGAGTGGCCACAGGTAAGACGGCAACCTTTTACACTGACTACTAGAGCCTCCTTTCAAGGGGTCAGTTTTTCACAATAAATTATCCTTTTGCACTGATATTGTAATCACTTACTTGTATCAAATATCAGAGAGAAAGTTTCATTCCATTCCAACAACTTCTCTTATGGGAGAGATTGTTTTTTGACAATGAGTGTACATGGCGGATTCTAAATCTGTATGTGGGTTTTGAGAGCAGAATTCAACCTTTAAGACCTAAGGCAAACTGCACCAAAATCCATGGCAAAATTCTTACCATTTTGTTTTTTCATTAAACTAAGCTTTTTATGAAGGGGTAGAAGAAGAACATCTTTTGGGTCCACAAGAGGCTCAGCAACGACATTTTTCTCGGCAGAGTCAAGATTTATTGCAGGCCAGTCCGCTTGAATGTAATTTGATTTCCTATCCCTACTCCAAGTGCTGCAGACCTCTTTTCAAATATTTTCCTATCCCTACTGTCCCACATACATAAAAAGCAACAGTATTTAGTGTACCCCAGTTGCATTCCTAAGAGTACAACCATGACTTTTAGATTTTCCTCTTGTGTTCAGCATATTTGATTGAGTCGAGGAGGGCTGTCATGTTTGCATAAAAGTCTCCTTCACGTGAACTGCATGACCAACAGGAAAAGAAGGAAGACGGTTGCTGTTGTGAAGTAATACAGCTTTCAAACTAAGCTTGGAGGAGTCTATGAATAGCCTCCATTTAGTTGGATCATGGTTCAGATTCAAACATTTTATCCAGCCATTAACGTCGCAGCAAGCAACCAGATTGGTTTTATTCCGAAAAAAAGAAGCAGATCCCCCTGACGTTGGAGAAGACTCCATTGCTGTAGTCTTGACCCTAGAAGTTACGCCTTCTCCTTTGACAAGTCAAGCTTTCGAATGAGATCACTCAATTCCGCGTGACTCAGTCTGTGCCATGTATCATCTTTTACCTCAAAGTCAGGGTCATGGGATGTGGAAGGCTTGTTGAGTTCTTCTTTTTCCACACTTTCTTCAGTTTCTACTTTAACCCCTTGAGTGGCAGGTTTCCTACCACCCTGTCGTGCCCACCAGGGCAGGTTTTTTAAAATGGTCTAATCATTGAATTTCAACTAGTTTTGCAGTTGCGTCTCAAGAGCCATAACTTTTTCATTTTTCCATTGACATGGCCATATGAGGGCTTGTTTTTTGCGGGACAAGTTGTGATTTTTTAAACAGGGGGGAGGAAAAAAAGAAATGGGGAAAAAAGAAAAAAAGGGGCCATGTCATTAAGGGGTTAAATAATGTATTAACTTCCTTCTCTGGGTCATTACGACGCACAAGGATACCACATGCGTGATTGTATTTTTGATTTTTTACAAAGTAAAGGGAGACAAGTGTTTTTTTTATTTTTTTAATAATTTTTTTATTTTTTTTTTTATTTTTATTTTTTTTTGTCCCTTTAGGGGACTTCCACAGGGACCCATCAGGACCCCTGATCACATTCCAGGGGTCCGATGGTGACAGCCCTTTACATGCTGCAGTGACAGCCCTTTACATGCTGCAGTCACATAGACTGCAGCATGTAAAGGGTTAACACAGCAGAGATCGGAGGTTTTCTCTGATCTCTGCTGTAAGAGCTAGTACCTAGCTGTCCTCTGACAGCTAACAAGCAGCTCTCCCTGCCACAGAGACCATCGGCTTGCTTCTGACAAGCCGATGGTCTCTATGGCAACCTGTAAACAAAGCAGGAGGTTGCCGACATGTCGGCAATATCTTCTGCTGGTTTTTCAAAGCCCTTGCTTTGTTCTCTGTGGGACTGTGCAGGCAGAGCACACTGTCACAGCTTGTAGCATTGTGCTCTGCAGCTCCCATAGTGATACATAGCCCGGAAATCTTCCGGGCTATGTTGCTATGAGCAGTGGAGCTCGTCACGGAACTTTTCCGGGCGTGCCGCTCAAGGGGTTAAACTCATAATGTTGGGGTGGAATAGGAACTGGTCAACTATCTGAATGTGGAATAGCAGATGGAAGATTTGGGTATTGAACTGTTCCTGTTTTCTTCATTGACAATCCTTCCTTTATAGGCTGAGTCAAGCAGAAATAGCAGTCATCTGTATGGTTTGTAGGCTACTGCCAAACCATAGGCACGGCAAAAGCCATAGATAATTTTTTATTTTTCAGCCAATCTCGTAGTTTAACTGAGCAAGAGTTGAAACATATATGTGGAGCCCATGACTTATCCTGGTCCCCTACATTCATACCAAAATAATGCTGATAGGCAGTCTTTATAAGATTGCGTTTCTGAGACGAAAATGTTATTTCACCACAAATGTAACAAAAATTCTTCACTAAATTTACACATTTTTGTGGCATTTTGATATAGAAAATGTTACACTTCAAAGGCACTCCAAAACCAGAAATTCTGAGAAAAGGTAAAGCAAAAACAATATGAAACTCAGTCATAGCAACACTTATTATGTTTATAACCTACAAACATATGGAGAACGTTGTGTTATGTCAGATGAGAGGTGTGAGAACTACCCCCACCCCAAAAAAACCTCCAACAAAATAAGAATGTAAACTCTAAGAAATGATATGTCACTGTATCTCCAAAGCAAGAGCTAATCGGTCATTTTTATGTTGATTTTTGAATTCAGCAGATGAAAATACATAAGAATACGCTAATTTTGAGCCCGAAACAAAATCATCATTGGGCAGTGTAATCAATGTTAAATTTGTACGGCTTCTAAATGGTTAAAAAAACGAAAGCTTTTCAAATCTGCATCCAAAATAAGGTAAACGGATGGAAATATATATCCTAGCAAAAATGTGTACAGTATGTTTGTACATATTTATTATATTACAATTGAAAATGTGAAAAAATGAGAATTGAAAAAAAAATTGCCCAATTTTGGCGCTTTTAATAAATATACACAAATATTATTGGACTTCTGACCTAGTTGGGATAATTTGCACTCACAATGCCTAGGCCTGTGTTCCTTCCAGATTCCGTGGGGTCTGCTCTGACTCGTACTTTCGCTGCTGCAGGGAGGAAAAAGTCTCTCTGACGGCTGGGTCCACCATCTTTGTATCACTATCTCCCTGGCTTGTGATTGGCTCAGACTGGCTGGTCTGAGACTCAGCTTTCCCTCTTGTGTCCGATCTCTCCTACCACATCTTCTCTTCTCTGTCTCTCTCCCTACATTAAACTCTGCCCCCCAATCAATCCTAACCCAGACAGAAACCGCTCACAACACACAGAGCAGGTTAGGGTGACAGGGGTGCAAGAACATACAAGTTGGTTGGGACAACAATGACACAGACATACACACATACACATTCCACATGAGATAGCCAAACAAGAGCTGTGGGGGCCCCAACCTCAGGCAACTACAGTTGTTTGTCTATAATTGTCCTGTATATAACAACCAGTCCACATTTTTTACTAATTAATGTAGAAAAAGAGTTAATTACAAAGGGTTCACTTACTTTTTCTTGTAGCTATATGATATTAAAATCCCTTTTAATTCAGAATTGATCAGGAACTGTCAATCAACACCAGTGCACTGAAACTGCAAATATTAACCCCTTCAGCATTTGTATTTGTTGATGCACCATGCAGCTACAATGTATATATACATCCTCTACTTTAGCGGCACATCTTATCGTGTAGCTTTCTGCCAGTAGGTTAGCTCTTGCTAATAAACAGTGAGGAATGTAGTGGTCAAAATGAGTCAAATTACCAGCTAGCGACAGGCGAAACCAGAAAATTGAAATGGGGATCTTTGTTCTCAGGTCTTCTATTGATGATAGGCATGGGTGGACTGGCCAGTGAACTCACCAGGAAAATTCCCAGTGGGTCGATTGGGTCCTGGGGCCGGTGCTGGGGGTGACAATTTTTTTTTAATTTGACTGCAGAAGTGACATAAAATAAAAAAAACACATTTACTCACCTGGGTCTGTCTTCTCGGCTCATGGGCTCTGAAGTTCACTCAGCATTGGTTTTGCACTGATTTTCACATTACACGGTCACGTGGTTGCTACAATCAGTCTCCAGCCTCACCAATGCTAGGGACTGGCACTAGACGTAGCGATTACGTGACCATGAAACCCAGGTGAGTGTATGTGGTTTTTAATTTTAATGCATACAATAGGGGGCAAAGGGGATATTATTATTATGATCAGGAGGAGTATTCTTATTACCAAAAGAAGGACAAGTGAGGCATTATTTTTATTACCAGAAGGTGGCCATGAGGGGCATTATTATTACTGAACGGGGACAGTAGGGGCATTGTTACTTAAAGGGGTTGTCCCGAGGCAGCAAGTGGGTCTATACACTTCTGTATGGCCATAATAATGCACTTTGTAATATACATTGTGCATTAATTATGAGCCATACAGAAGTTATAAAAAGTTTTTTACTTACCTGCTCCGTTGCTAGCGTCCTCGTCTCCATGGTGCCGACTAATTTTTGGCCTCCGATGGCCAAATTAGCCGCGCTTGCGCAGTCCGGGTCTTCAGCAGTCTTCTATGGAGCCGCTCGTGCCAGAGAGCGACTCCGTGTAGCTCCGCCCCGTCACGTGCCGATTCCAGCCAATCAGGAGGCTGGAATCGGCAGTGGACCGCACAGAAGAGCTGCGGTCCACGAAGACGGAGGATCCCGGCGGCCATCTTCAGCGGTAAGTATTGAAGTCACCGGACCGCCGGGATTCAGGTAAGCGCTGTGCGGGTGGTTTTTTTAACCCCTGCATCGGGGTTGTCTCGCGCCGAACGGGGGGGGGGTTTAAAAAAAAAAAAACCCGTTTCGGCGCGGGACATCTCCTTTAAAGGAGCCCGTATAGGATTTTATTACTTACTGAGAGTATAAAAGAAGGCACTTTTACTTTGTATGGGGCACTAAAAGTGGTACTTACTCTGTGGTGCCTACAGAGAGCACAAAAAGGGAATACTCTTATGCTTTATTACTATCTGGGCCACTCTGGATAGGAAGATTATGTAGAAGTATGCAAAACAAAGGCAGGTGGCTAGAAAATTGAGGAGTCACAGATGTCTATGTGTCAAATTCTGCAGACACAGGTTGTGACTGGGAGAAGTCATGATCGCAGTCTGGGCCATATGGATAAAAGGGAAGGGGTATTGGTATTCTTTAAAACCCTTTACTTTCCTAGCACATAGCCAGGTCGCTTTCTCAATTATAACACATTTAATCAATTGATCTTTTTTTAATCATAAGACCTTATCATTATACCATTATTACAACTATTAACCCTTTCCAATCCAATTTGTATCCTGGTTTTCCTAGGGGACTTACTCTTTTTCTGCCGTTATACAATGGCGCTATCTGTTGGCTAAAGCAAGTACTGCATGAGGTGACACGTTGGATAGGCTCCGACAGCAGAGAGGCTGGCAATATACAGTAAGAGAACCCCGATGGACGTCTTCTAACATCGGAGCTGTACAGCCTTAAATCATAATGTCTTCAGACATCAGACAGTGGATTGGAAAGGGTTAAGACATTGCAAAGGCTGGTCATGTTAGTAGCCTAGCTGTAATAAAACAGCAGAATGCTGCTACTATAATGCATCATTATCACTTATCTATGTAGGAAAAAACTGCTGAAAATTTGCACCATTTGCAAGAATTTTGACCATGACATGAAACCGCAATTATGTTTCTTTCTGTTTCTCCTAATTCATGTGGATTGTACACTATAACCATAATGGTGGAATAAATTGTATATTCAGTTGTATCTGTGAGTGGTCAAAACTAATCCTAAAGCCTTATGTCCACTTGCATGCACGGATTACACTGCTGAATCCCTGTGTGCCCGGGGACATGGAGAGGAGAAGAACATTATCTTACCTCACCGAATCCAGCGCGGCTCCCCTCCGTACAGGCTGGATCTTCTTTCTTCAGCACTGCGGATGTGTCTGGGCTTTTTTTTTCTCCTTCAAATCTCCTGCTTTCCTGTGGATTTGTAGCACCTCCACAGTGACAGCTGCAGGTGTGCTGTGGTGAGGGTGGATTCCATTGATTTCAATAGAACCCGTCGCTGTTGGACCCGCTGGAAATTGAAGCATGCTGCGATTCCTTCCTATGCGTGCATCTCGCACACTGGAAAAAAAATCATATCCGCATGCTTTTACTTGCCATGCGGATGGTAATACATCCCTATGGGTGGCAAGACGCGCAGATCTCCTGTGCAGGAGACACGCACGGATTTTATAATTAAAATCCGCACCTGGACATCGGGTCTTCACAAAGGAGCTGGCTGGTTAAAACATAGTTATGTTTCATATAAAATAACTACTTTTATAGTAATGGGATTTGTCTGGTTTTTTTAACCATAAACTCTGTGGAACTGTACAGGGAAAGCTCTGTGCCCTATAGCAAGTACAAAATCATAGTAAGGTAAGTTCTGCCACCTAGAGGCAAAACATAGAAATGGCAGGGACAATGATAAATATAAGGTTCTGCACATGGGCAGGGAAATACATGTCACCATTACACACTAAATGGGAAACCACTGGGTAACACTGACATGGAAAAGGACTTGGAGGTTTTAGTTAACTGTAAACTTAACTGAAGTAACGCTGCCAAGGCAAATAGGATCATCAGATGCATTAAAAGAGGTCTAGGGGCACTCAGGAAGGACGTATCAGAGCCTGAGCGGGTACAAAGGCGGGCAACTGAAGTAATAAACGTAATGGGCGGACTACAATACCCAGGGAGGTTATCAAAATTGGGATTATTTAGTTTAGAAAAAAGACAGCTGAGGGGCGACCGAATAACTATGTATAAATATATCAGGGGACAATACAGAGATCTCTCCCATCGTCTGTTTATACCCAGGACTGTGACTGTAACAAGGGGGCACCCTCTACATCTAGAGTAAAGAAGGTTTCTACACCGATATAGAAGGGGGTTCTTTACTGTAAGAGCAGTGAGACTATGGAACTCTCAGCCTGAGGACGTGGTGATGGCAAAGTTGGTAAAAGAATATAAGAGGGGCCTGGACGCCTTTCTTGAGCGATACAATCTTACATGTTATATCACTGATTACTACAGAAGGTTTGGTGATCCGGGGATTATTCTAATCGCCAGATTGGAGTCATGGAGGATTTTTTTTCCCCTGTGATATCGCTGCGCTTTTTTCAATGGGAACGCAGCGATATTGCAGCATGAAAAAAACGCTAGTGGGTAAAAGCCCTAAGGCCTCCTGTCCACGGGCAATTCTGCATTGCGTTATCCGCGGCGATAATCCACATGCGGGTAACACAATGAACGCTTGCCATAGGACAACTGTGGAAAGCGCAGCCCGATGTACACAAATGGAAATCCGCCACAATTTTCCGCTCAAGTATAAAATTTGCGGCATGTCACGATATTTTCCTCGATGAACCTATCATAATGATAGGATAATTGCGGTGACTTTAGTGTCCTTCCACGACAGAAATCTGCTTGCCCGCGGGCGTAAAACCGCAACACCCATGAACAGGCAGCCTTAGTGCTCCCCCCTCTGCCATAGGGGAGGAGGGGGAAGCAATAAAAGGTCTTCGCGATCAGCCTATATTAATGATAGGCTCACCACGAAGAGTCGCTGCATGCAGCAATTTTAATCACACGAGCGGAAAAATCGCTTTCATTTTCTGCTTGTGTGCAGTAGGCTACGCTTTCCATAGTAATCCTGGCATGCGAGTTCCGTGTGCGATTTATTGCCACGAATCTCGCAATGACACCTCGCCCATGGACATCCAGCCTCATTGAGGAAAATTGGCTTCTACCTCACTGTTTGTTTGTTTATTTGCCTTCCTTTGGATCAACATTTGGGAGTAATAGGCTCACCTGGATGGATGTGTCTTTTTTCAGCATGAGAGTGCATTCACATGAGCTTGTACATACATAGGTGCACACAAAACCGCGCACCCATGTACATGCACAAACATGCATGAATGCAGGTCTGTGTCCATTGCCCTCAATGGGGCCACGGCTGCTGTTGGCGGCCCCATTGCAATCACAGAAAATGGCCGTTAATTACTGACTGAGGAGTGCATATAGATGCATCCTCTCACCATGCAGGTAGCTGACTACCAAATGGAGGAGCCAATAACACCTGTGCAGGACCCCCCTCACTATCAAGAGGCAGTGTGAGTGGTTGTTTTATCGGTCTCCTGCACAGGTGTTATTGGCTCCTCCATTTGGTGGTCAGCTACCTGCATGGTGAGAGGATGCATCTATATGCACTCCTTACTCAGTAAGTAACGGCCATTTTCTGTGATTGTTTTTAATTCTTGATTTCCCCTTCTGTGATGCATTTATATTAGTGTAGGGACCCACTACAACGCAAGGAACCGTGAAGTGGCTAGTGGGCTCATGTATCTTGGCCAACATCCAACCAATGCCTTGCATTTATTATCTATCATTCACATACAGTGTGGCATTAAGACTCCAGGTTGGCGGAATCTGCTCATTCACCTACTCCTGGAACCCCCGTAAAAAATCCTCATGACACTTCTACAGTTGTATATAATTCCTCTCATAAGGAACATTCATACATTATCTCTATAGCTGTTTTAGGTACTGGGTTGGAGCATTAGGTGTAGCAGCCGCAGATGTGGAAAGAGTAGTTGGGGACGAGCCAGGAGTCCGCAATAGGAGGTCTTATGGGCAGAACAAATGGAGTAGATGGGTCGTGTTGTCAAGAGGGAAGCCAGGGGTCGGTATCAGAAGGTCTCAGTGTTGAGTTAGAAATGGAGAAAGTGGGTCACGTTGTCGGAAGGGAAGCCAGGGGTCTTATCAGAAGGTCTTCGTTGAATAGCAGAGAAGCAGGCAGTAGTAGAGCTTGATCAATGGCTGCTGAGGCACAATATTCACGCAAAGGAGGCGGGAACATGGCCTGGTTTATATAAGAGGCTTAATCAGAAACAGAAGCATGGCCATTTTTATATAGGAGGCCTAATCAGGAACATGGTGGGGACAAGACAGGGAAACAGAGAAGCATGGCTAGGTTTCAGCAGAGGAGCTGTCCAAGACCTGGACAGAGCTGCCGACTGGAGCGCAGCAATATTCTTGAGGTGCAAGCGAACTGTTCAGGCCAGAGATTGGATGTAGGGGTAAAGGAGGGATTGGAGTCGAATGGGCCTGTGGTGCCTCACACTGAGATGGAGATGTCAGGATGAGGTCGGTTAGTAGGGGGCGGAAACAGGAGAAGGTCAGTTTTTGGGAGGTTCAGTTTAAGGTAGAGAGTGGACATAGGGTTAGAGACCACGTACATCCGGTTGCATACTGAAGAAACGGTGCTGTAATGTCATGAGAGGAGGTGTATAACTGGGTGTCGTCGGTGTAGAGATGGTACTGACAGCCAAATCTCCTGATGGTCTGTCCTGATGGTAGTGGCTGTGTTAATGGAAAAAAGGAGGGGGCAGAGGACTGAGCCCTGGGGGACCCCAACAGCAAGGGAGGAGGATCAGTAGGGAATAGTTGCCCCTCGATTTAGCCGTTAGGAGGTTGTTTGACACTTTAGTCAGAGCAGTTTCTGTCGAGTGTAGAGGATAGAAGCTGGACTGTAGGAGGTCAAGAGGAGAGTTTTCTGATAGATAGCTTTTAAGGCGGGAGTAAATTAGGCTTTCTAATAATTTGGAGATGAAGGGGAGATTTGAGAAGAGTCGGTAGTTGGCAGCATCGGTCGAGTCAAGAGTCGATTTCTTTAGCAGTTGGGATATGATAGCCTATTTCAATTAGGAGGGAGAGATGCCAGAGTTTTGGGTGTGAACGGTCTGAAGGTCCTGTACATATGGTAGGCTGGTGGGTCTGATGAGATTCTAGGCAGCTTGACAGGCAAAGAGAGGAGGTTATGGTCCGAGAGCGGGATAGGGGAGTTAGTGAAGTGGCAAGCAGAGCAGAGACGGAGGAAGACTAGATCAAGAGTATTGCCATCTCTGTGAGTGGGAGAGGCTGTGAGTTGTGAGAGACCAAGGAAGGAGGTCTACATTTGCTGTAATTGAGCCTCTAGAACATGCAAACTCGTAGACTGTCGAAGTTGGCATCCCAGATGGTCCAATACATGTTCTATTGGCGATAAATCTGGCAACTGGGCAGCCATGGAAGTGTGACAGTGTTGTAGAGACATTCCTAGAAACCCTTGTTGTGGGCGGCCAACTATTATCCTGTTGGAGGCCGCCATGAGAGACAACACATGTGCCTGCAGGATGTGCTGAACATATCACTGAGCTGCCATTGTCCCTCGTACCACCACTAGCGGTAGCCGACTGTCATGCAATGGCCCCCAGATCATCACACCAGCAGTGTGAGCAGTGTACCGCTCCACAGCAAAGGCAGGATTGCAGTGTTCACCCTCAGGTCTCCAAACACGAACACAGCCGCCATCAATGCCCAAAATAAACCTGGATTAATCGCTGAAGACAACTGGAATCCACTTTGTAGCATCCAGTTTAATCGTGCATAACACCACTGCAAATGGTGATGGTGGGTGTCAAAGGCAGTACACATCATGGGCGCCATGAGACCAAAGGTCCTTTAGCCAAACACCTGGAAATGGATACAACAGATGCAGGGGTCTAACGATGGTGTCACCTGTTTCTGAACTGCTCATACTTGTCGAACGATCATATGATGTTGTCTACTGGTGGTCTGTCGAGGGGGTCCTGAGCCCAGTCACCTTGTGTGCCCTTACACATCCACTGGTCCCAACACCTCCTAACAGTCTGGTCAGAACGGTCCAGGTGTCGGCAATTCCTTAATATGACCATCCAGCTTCTTACATCCCAAGAAAAACCTTCTGTGTGTCTTAGAGGCGTCTAGTGGTCAACAAGCTCTACACAAGCAGAAGAAGAGGTCACTGCACACAAGTAATCACTGCTAAAAGGGATGAAGCTGATTTTTAATCTGCATGAATTATTTTAGCTCCTGTTGTTCTAGCGTATGAAGCGGGGTTTTAAAAAAAAAACAAGAAAAACCCCAACATATTCTGACTCTTCGAACTTCGCGCCAGTGTGTGTGAGTGTGAAAAGACGGGTCCTGCCGTAACTCTTCTTGCACACAACATGCGAGCGTCCCGGTAGTGGAAACTAAACCAGTGATCAGTGGTTTCGTATCGTCCCATCATGCGGCCACATAACGGCCCGTGTGTTGAGGCCCTTACCAAGGATATTCATCGGGGATCTTACAAGATGCTATATAATACAAACCTGCAGCAAGATAGTGTTACATGAGACTGGATTTATCACCAAATCACAGCAAAATCATGGAGATTCTGATCCTGCCCTTATACTTTGTATTACTAGTCAGCATTATTATAGTATTACTACTGCTGATTCCGGAAGGTCTCAGATGCTCCTCGAATCGCTTCTCTAAGATGTGACAAATGTCTTCTCTAGCAGTATAAGGCTGCTGTCACGCCTGCGTTGGGGTCGCTTCAGGGTTTCCGTCTCTCTGCTCCATTTTTGGAGAACAGAAACTGAAATAAAACAGAAAACAACGAATCCATTTTTTCCCCATTGATTCCAATGGGGTTTCAATAAAGCAGAAAGGCTTCCGTATGCTTCCATTTCATTAGATTTTCGTTTCTTTGGATGATAAAATAGCGCAGTCTGCAGCGTGATTTTTCTGTTTAAAAAACGTAGGCCTGACAGAATGAAGGCAAACAGAAGCCTTTCTGTTATTTTTCAAACCCCATTGAAATCACTTGGGTAATAAATCATTTTTTCTCTCCTCTAAAAATGGAAACCGTGAACTGACCGTCACGCAGGTGTGAGCGCGGCCTTATTCTGTAATCCCTGTGCCTCGTGTTTTGTATGTGGGATATATGTGTTTGTCAGAACTTCCAAGTCATTTCATGTTTTAGAATCTCAAACATTTTGATCTTAATTAGAGATGAGTGAACCTACTCGTTTTGAGTAATTACTCGATCGAGCACCGCAATTTTCAAGTACTTCCGTACTTGGGTGAAAAGATTCGGGGGGCGCCGGGGGGCGGGGGGAGGCGTGGCGGAGCGGGGGATAGCAGCAGGGAACAGGGGGAGCCCTCTCTCTCTCCCTCTCCCCCCCACTCCCCGCTGCAACCCCCCACTCACACACGGCGCCTGCCGAATCTTTTCGCCCGAGTATGGAAGTACTCGAAAATCGCGGCGCTCGGGCGAAAAAAGGGCCTGGCCGAGTACGCTCGCTCATCTCTAATCTTAATGTAACACATACAACAACAGTAGTTTCAGGCTTCCCTCACACAGGCGTTGTGGTAAGCGCTACGATTTAAATTGCGGGGCTTTGCAGCATTTTACTTTAGTTTTGATGAGGAACGCGAAACGCTCAAAAATAGAACAAACCCTGCTGGAAAATCACAGTGCTAAAAGTCACTGCAATCGAGCGGCTGTCTGAGCGGTCTAATCGAAAACAATGGGAGCGCTATACTGCGATGCTGAAAACGCCGCTCTAGTCGTGGTAAAAAATGTCTCTATGAGGGAGACCGTAGGCAGGTGTGAAAAATGCTGCAAAGTGAGAATGCTTTCAGAAAGAGAAGAAGTGTTCTCAGTTTCATCAAAAACCAAAATGCAAAGTGAGTGAAGAGAGGAATCTAAATCAGTATTTGGTGTGACCGCCCTTTACCTTCACAACAGCATCAGCTCTTCTAGGAACGCTTGCACACAGTTTGTGAAAGAGCTCGGCAGGGAGGTTGTTCCAGACATCTTGGAGAGCTAAGTACAGATCTTCTGTGGATGTCGGCTTGTGAAACCATTGGTCACGTTTTGCGGGCGTGATTTTAATCGCTTAGTAAGGTTGGACTTGATGGATATTTGTCTGTTTTCAACCTGCATAAACCAAGTAGCTGAAGAGTTTGTGCCTGCTGCTGACGTCTCCTGATGCCCCCCACCGATGACGGTTGTCCCACCAGACCCCTTGTTCCACGTCTTCCAGTAGTCAGGCCATATTCAGCATCAGAAACATCCAACACGGACTTCAATGGAAATCCATGGCATAAATCTGCATGTTAACGGTAGATCTCTGACATGGATCTGGATTAGAGCTGCCGTACGTACGCACACCAACTACTTGCATTCAGTCTGTATGTGGATACACCGCTGCGGAATCCACATCAACAAGGGACATGTCACTTCTCTTCTTTCCATGAAGCCTTTGGGCCATGTGCTGTCTGTGGTAAATCCCGGGCAGCACATGACCCCATTATAGCCTATGGGTCTATGCAGATTAACGAGGACCGCTAACTCATCGCATGCTCTATTCCTGTCCGTATCACGCTGATGCATGGCTATGTGCTATATCCAAGTGAGTCCAACAGCACATGGACAAGTGTCCGCGTGTTGTCCGATGCAAGTTAAACCCCAATCACTCGGGCGCAACTTGTACACACGGTAGGTGTGCACACAGACTAATGCAGATTCCACCATGTGAACACGGCCTAATGGATACAAGTAGTAATCTTGTATATACTCTATGCAGCACTAGTTACAGGAGGTCCAACCATGTGAACACGGACTAATGGGTACAAGTAGTAATCTTGTATATACTCTATGCAGCACTAGTTACAGGAGGTCCAACCATGTGAACACGGACTAATAGGTACAAGTAGTAATCTTGTATATACTCTATGCAGCACTAGTTACAGGAGGTCCAACCATGTGAACACGGCCTAATGGGTACAAGTAGTAATGCTGTACATACTCCATGCAGCACTAGTTACAGGAGGTCCAACCATGTGAACACGGCCTAATGGGTACAAGTAGTAATGCTGTACATACTCCATGCAGCACTAGTTACAGGAGGTCCAACCATGTGAACACGGACTAATGGGTACAAGTAGTAATCTTGTATATACTCTATGCAGCACTAGTTACAGGAGGTCCAACCATGTGAACACAGCCTAATGGGTACAAGTAGTAATCTTGTATATACTGTATGCAGCACTAGTTACAGGAGGTCCAACCATGTGAACACAGCCTAATGGGTACAAGTAGTAATGCTGTATATACTCCATGCAGCACTAGTTACAGGAGGTCCAACCATGTGAACACAGCCTAATGGGTACAAGTAGTAATCTTGTATATACTCTATGCAGCACTAGTTACAGGAGGTCCAACCATGTGAACACGGCCTAATGGGTACAAGTAGTAATCTTGTATATACTCTATGCAGCACTAGTTACAGGAGGTCCAACCATGTGAACACGGCCTAATGGGTACAAGTAGTAATGCTGTATATACTCCATGCAGCACTAGTTACAGGAGGTCCAACCATGTGAACACGGCCTAATGGGTACAAGTAGTAATCTTGTATATATAAAGCTGAAAGCCCTCACTGACTCACTGACTGACTGACTCACTGACTGATTGACTGACTCGCCAAAAGTTCTCCAACTTCCCGATATCGTAGAAACATGAATTTTGGCACGAGCATCGATTATCTCCAAAATAGGAAAAGCTAATGGGTCCCAACTCGATTATTCAATTCTAGCGCAAAAGAATTGGCGTCAAAATTTTTCGTACGGAATGTAATTTTTTCACTTTCCGGTGTCATAGAAATGGGAAATTTGGCACGAGCATTGATTATGTCATAAACAGGAAAAGCTAATGGGTCCCAACACCATTATTCAATTCTATGTGCAAAAGAATTAGCGTCCAAATGTTACGTAGATAATGAAAATCTCTCACTTCCCAATGTCATAAAAACATGAAATTTGACACAAGCATTGATTGTGTCATAAATATGAAAAGTTAATGGGTCCCAACTCGATTAGTCAATTCTAAGCGCAAAAGAATTAGTGTCCAAATTTTATGTACGTAATCTAATTCTCTCACTTCCTGATGACATTTTATATAAAGGAAACGTCGCATGGTTTCCTCCACGTGGTGTTTCCTGGGTAACGCAGAGAACTATGCAAAATGGTGAACATATGTTTTTCTTCAGTATCTCTAAAGTAACCACGACTTCGTAAGATTTTCCGTGTGAACACCAGATAAACACCAGTACCAAATTAACTCGGGCAAAGCCGGGTATATCAGCTAGTCTTGTATATACTCTATGCAGCACTAGTTACAGGAGGTCCAACCATGTGAACACGGCCTAATGGGTACAAGTAGTAATCTTGTATATACTCTATGCAGCACTAGTTACAGGAGGTCCAACCATGTGAACACGGCCTAATGGGTACAAGTAGTAATCTTGTATATACTCTAAGCAGCACTAGTTACAGAAGGTCATGTGAAAGACCTGTGGATGTGAGGCATTTTCATGTGGCAGCAGCGCCAGCCCCATTGAAAGCAGTGGGAGAACTCTGGGAGATTCTCTGTGACAGCAGCAGCAGGGGATTCCTTCATCCCCGCAGGGAATCGCTTCACCCCAGTCAGGGCTGAAGGGATTTCCCCACCACATCTTAAGGGATTCCCCGAGAGGATGAAGGAATCTCCTGCCGCTGCTGTAATGGAGGATGACCGCGTTCTCCCATTGCTTTCAATAAGCAATGGGCGATATCGCAGCCAGATAGAACATGCTGCGATCTGTTTCTCACATAGCACCGTGCTGCCATGTGGGATAATATCTCTCATGTGTATGAACCTATTAAAATGAATGGGATTCATGTTTGTGCGTCTCGCAACGCAGAAATCTCACCCGATCTTATCAGCCGTGTGAAACTGGCCTTATTCTTTAGTTGCGGGTTTGTAACTAATTGCAACCTCCGTCCCCCGGAGACTGAACCTAGCTATCGGGTTGTTCAATATAAAGTTGTCTTCAGGTCCTTTTAGACGAGCCGATTATATTATTGTTCGACCGGGCGAATGGCGTCACCGCGGCCTCGTTCACTTGTGCTCTCTGTTTAGACAGGCAGATCCATTGTTGAATCATTCAGTCTGTATAAACGGAACAATAAGTGAAGGAGCCGATGGTGGCGTATATGCCTGCAGAAAATGAATGAAACGCGAATGAATATCGTTTGTCGTCCAGTCGTTGGCTCGCGTTTAGACTGAACGATTTTTATTCACTTTCGCTTGTTTGAACGATAATCGCTCCGCCTGTAGGCACCTTTAGGCCTCATGTCCACGGGGAAAATCAGGCCCGCTACGAATTCTCCATGGAGAATCTGCAGCGGGTCCCTCCTGCCCCGCGGACATGAGCGCTGAAAATCAGAATAAATCAGAATTAACTCACCTCCCGCACGCTCCGGATACTTCCTTCGCCGCGGCGTCATCTTCTCTGCGTCGCGGCCGGATCTTCTTTCTTCGGCCCGGCGGATGCGCAGGATGACGTCGGTGACGTGCCCCGCGCATGCGCCGTCCCGAAGCAAAATGATCCGGCCGCGACTGAGAGAAGATGACGCGGCGGCGAAGAGAAGAAACGGAGCGGGTGAGTAAAATCTGATTTTTGTCTCCCGCGGATCCGGACGGCTTCCATAGGCTTCAATAGAAGCCCGCGGGAGCCGTCCCCGCGGGAGACCCGCATGAAAATGGAGCATGGTCCAGATTTTTTCATGCTCCATTTTTTTTTTTAAATCACTTTTATTGACCATCCGCGGGTATTTATCTACCCCGCGGGTGGTCAATGCATCCCTATGGGGTGCGGATCCGCGTGCAGGAGAAGAGTTAAAATCTGCTGCGGATTTTAATTCTTTTGCCCGTGGACATGAGCCCTTAGGCCTCATGTCCACGGAGAAAATTAGGCCCGCTACGGATTCTCCATGGAGAATCTGCAGCGGGTCCCTCCTGCCCCGCGGACATGAGCGCTGAAAATAGGAATTTAAAAGAATTTACCCATCCGGAGCGGTTCGGGAAAGTCTTCTCTTCCTCACGGCCGGATCTTCTTTTTCGGCCGGCGGATGAACTCGGCACGTCGCCGGCGTGCCGCGCGCATGCGCCGGGCACATCCGCCGAGCCGAAGCAAGAAAGATCCGGCCGTGAGGAATAGAAGACCTTCCCGGTCCGCTCCGGATGGGTAAATTCTTTTAAATTCCTATTTTAGGTCTCCCGCGGATCCGGACGGCTTCCATAGGCTTCAATAGAAGCCCGCGGGAGCCGTCCCCGCGGGAGACCCGCACGAAAATGGAGCATGGTCCAGATTTTTTCATGCTTCATTTTTTTAAAAATCCCTTTTATTGACGATCCGCGGGTATTTTTCTACCCGCGGGTGGTCAATGCATCCCTATGGGACGCGGATCCGCGGGCAGGAGAAGAGTTAAAATCCGCTGCGGATTTTAATTCTTCTTTTGCCCGTGGACATGAGCCCTTAGGGAACTGGGCTGTCATTATTCCGACTACCTGGAGAGGGATGCCCTGCCTGGGGGGCTCATACATTTGGCCCCAGCATGGCCGGTAGGCTGCAGCCGCCTGAGGGAAGAGAGGAAGACCTTCAGCTGACGCCAGGCCCGGGAGCGATGGCCAACATAATGACCATATTTGCGCATGCTTTTGCGTACCTAAAGCAAAGGTGTAATAGAACGTCAATGTATTTACTCCGATGAGTGCGTTTTGCACGAGGATTTTGCGTACTTGGACAAAAGTAGGAACTGTTGTATTTTCCTGTGGTTTGTGCAGCAAAGTCCCCCAGAGAAGTCTATGGGAGGAGCGCAAATACGCAAGAGGGAGCGTGAAACACTGCGCAAAACACGGGGAATACAACACATCTGGAGCTTTTAAAGCTAAATGGTTTTTTAATCCACGGAGGGGTGTGTCGTGTGACCTGGCCCTGCGTTCGCACAAAGTACAGAACTACACGCAAACACGAGCGCAAATATACTTAATTCACTATAATGCGCTGCGGCGAGTGTTTTTCTGCATATGGTCGTGTGAAGAAGCTCTAAGGCCGGGCTCACACGGCCAAAAGTGTAAAGCGCAGCGTGGAGCCGGCTGTGACCGTGCATATGGCGGCAAAATCCTACTGCACATGACTGTGTACTCACGCACCCCGCCATGCGCAGCACACCTGTGTCTTTTTATACTCCCCTTAGTGATGATGCGTATACCCCCCGCCCGTATGCATGTAATTGTATATACATACGCGTATATATGCTTGGCAATAGAGAATAATGGGCTCTAACTCACGTATTAACCCCTTCATGACATGGCCTATTTTGGGCTTAAGGACGCAACAAGTTTTGGCGGATTTTCTTCTCCGTTTATCAAAAGCCATAACTTTTTTATTTTTCCATCGACGCGACCGTATAAGGGCTTGTTTTTTGCGTGGCGAACTGTAGTTTTTATCGGTGCCACTTTCGGGTACATAGACTATATTGTAAAATTTATTTATTTTTTTTAATGATAGCAGAGAGAGAAAACGCATCAATTCTGCCATAGATTTTTTTAATTTTTTTTTTACACCGTTAATCATGCAGCATAAATGAGACATTCCATTTTTTCTGCAGACCGGTACGGTTACAACGATACCAAAATTCTAATATTTTTTTAAAGGTTTTCCCACTTTTCTGCAATAAAAACCCTTTTTTTGGAAATCTTTTTTCTATTCTAAATTGCTGCATTCAAAGTCACGTAACTTTTTTATTTTTTCATGTACAGAGCTCTATGGGGGCTTATTTTTTGCGAGACGAGCTGTAGATTTTATTGGTACCATTTTGGCGTACATACGGCTTTTTTGATCACTTTTATTGCGTTTTTAGTGAGGCAAAATGCTAAAAATGAGCATTTTGCCTCAGTTTTTTAGCTTTTTTTTTAGCGTTTTTTTCGGTGCACAGTCAAAAGCATGTGCAACTTATTGTACGCATCGTTACGGACGCGACAATACCAAATATGTGGGATTTTATTTATTTTTTACCTTTTTTTATGCTAATCTGAGAAAAAGCATAAAAAATGGTTTTTTTACTCTTTTTTTTACATTTTTTTTTAATTCATTTTTTTAATCTTTGTTTTTTTTACACTGTTTGTGTCCCTCTGAGGGACTTACAACACTGTGCCTATGATCGCTGTTATAAGGCATGGCAGAGCTACTGCTCTCCCATGCCTTATCGCTTATACAGCGATCCTAAGCATAGGCAATACAGGACGCCGGTGTCTGGCGTCCTGTTGCCATGGTGACAGGCCGGGCTCTCGCGATGACATCGCGAGTTCCGGCCGGAGACACAGAGGGAGCCGCGCTCCCTCTGTGAACTCTTTCCCTGCCGCGATCTACTTAGATCGCGGCAGGGAAGGGGTTAACAGTGGCGGGCGCATCTCTGATGCCCCCCCGCTGTTGCAGCGAGACGCCGGCTGTGACTGACAGCCGGCTCCCGCTGCGGGATAGCGCTGGATCTTATGTGATCCCGCGCTATCCCCAGGACGTAAGTTTACGCCCTGTTGCGGGAAGTACCCCGCTCCCAGGACGTAAACTTACGCCCTGCAGCGGGAAGGGGTTAATGGTGCTTGTGTATTACGCAGTTCCTTCTGATAAGCGTACAGCAATGTAAGTGATGTTGAGTTACCGCGTATCGCACGGCGTACAGATCCCATGTAATACGCTGTAAACATACGGATGTGTGACTAGCCCTGAGACAGGCTGTGAGGTAACAGCCATCGCAGAACCCTCAGCCACCAGCCATGGCTTCTTCATCTGCTCCAATAGGGCCACCAGCTGCTTCCCTACAGAATGGGGGCCGCTGCCGCAGTGCCCTCCTCCTCGGCTGCCTCACTCTCCGCCTCAGTGCTACAGTCTCGGACGGAGGACATTACTCCGGTGATGGGAGCCGGGCTGCTGACAGGAGGATGCGGCAGTCATCACTGGCGGGGAACACGGTGAGTCGGGGGAGACGGGAGGATGAGCTGTGATATATCGTGCAGGGGCGTAGCTAGAGGCTCATGGGCCCGGGTGCAAAAGTTTAGCTTGGGGCCCCCTTCCAGACCCGTCCACCCACCACTCCTTTTCACAGCTACTCCTTGTATATCACTTTTAGCTACATTACTGTTTTTTTTAATGACCCATCAATGGATCATTAGTAATCAGGGGTTTTAGATTTTTAAAACATCCAGAACACAAGCCTCAAGGCACGCTTTGCTTCCTCAGGAAAGAAAAAAATAATTCTATATACACATACATAATACAGGCACACATACATTGGAGACAGCATGAGCTAACTTTTATCACGTTAGGGCTCATGTCCACGACCAGGTTTTCACCACGTATTATGCACACGTGGTAATCCCAGCATGCTCTCTTTCTCTGCGTACCACGTAACGTGAGCCCTGTACACTTGTATGATACACTGCCCATACACATTACATTGTTTTCATACGCATTGTCACTCTAAACAGAGTGGGGAATTAAAAAAAGAATCCCCCTGTACAAGGCCATATGTGGTCCCTGCCGGCAGCGTGCATGGTTGGGAAATGTGTGAGATGCCGGTGGTCTCCCACAGTGTTGTAGGCTTACAGCTGTGGCATTGAGCCCTCAGTCACCAATACAGCGGCTCGGTTCTAGCATACCTCTAATAGTGAAGTCAGGTGCCGGCTCGCAGAACCCCCCTCACTCACCCCCACTCCCCATCACACAGAACCCCCCTCACTCACCCCCACTCCCCATCACACAGAACCCCCCTCACTCACCCCCACTCCCCATCACACAGAACCCCCCTCACTCACCCCCACTCCCCATCACACAGAACCCCCCTCACTCACCCCCACTCCCCATCACACAGAACCCCCCTCACTCACCCCCACTCCCCATCACACAGAACCCCCCTCACTCACCCCCACTCCCCATCACACAGAACCCCCCTCACTCACCCCCACTCCCCATCACACAGAACCCCCCTCACTCACCCCCACTCCCCATCACACAGAACCCCCCTCACTCACCCCCACTCCCCATCACACAGAACCCCCCTCACTCACCCCCACTCCCCATCACACAGAACCCCCCTCACTCACCCCCACTCCCCATCACACAGAACACCCCTCGCCCCCCCACTCCCCATCACACAGAACACCCCTCGCCCCCCCACTCCCCATCACACAGAACACCCCTCGCCCCCCCACTCCCCCCTATCACACAGAACCCCCCTCGTTTCCCCCACTCACCATCACACACAGAACCCCCCTCACTCACCCCCACTCCCCATCACACAGAACCCCCCTCACTTACCCCCACTCCCCATCACACAGAACCCCCCTCACTTACCCCCACTCCCCATCACACAGAACCCCCCTCACTTACCCCCACTCCCCATCACACAGAACCCCCCTCACTCACCCCCACTCCCCATCACACAGAACCCCCCTCACTCACCCCCACTCCCCATCACACAGAACCCCCCTCACTCACCCCCACTCCCCATCACACAGAACCCCCCTCACTCACCCCCACTCCCCATCACACAGAACCCCCCTCACTCACCCCCACTCCCCATCACACAGAACCCCCCTCACTCACCCCCACTCCCCATCACACAGAACCCCCCTCACTCACCCCCACTCCCCATCACACAGAACCCCCCTCACTTACCCCCACTCCCCATCACACAGAACCCCCCTCACTCACCCCCACTCCCCATCACACAGAACCCCCCTCACTCACCCCCACTCCCCATCACACAGAACCCCCCTCACTCACCCCCACTCCCCATCACACAGAACCCCCCTCACTCACCCCCACTCCCCATCACACAGAACCCCCCTCACTTACCCCCACTCCCCATCACACAGAACCCCCCTCACTTACCCCCACTCCCCATCACACAGAACCCCCCTCACTTACCCCCACTCCCCATCACACAGAACCCCCCTCACTTACCCCCACTCCCCATCACACAGAACAACCCTCACTCACCCCCACTCCCCATCACACAGAACCCCCCTCTTACCCCCACTCCCCATCACACAGAACCCCTCTCACTTACCCCCACTCCCCATCACACAGAACCCCTCTCACTTACCCCCACTCCCCATCACACAGAACCCCCCTCACTTACCCCCACTCCCCATCACACAGAACCCCTCTCACTTACCCCCACTCCCCATCACACAGAACAACCCTCACCCCCACTCCCCATCACACAGAACCCCCCTCACTCACCCCCACTCCCCATCACACAGAACCCCCCTCGTTTCCCCCACTCACCATCACACACAGAACCCCCCTCACTCACCCCCACTCCCCATCACACAGAACCCCCCTCACTCACCCCCACTCCCCATCACACAGAACCCCCCTCACTCACCCCCACTCCCCATCACACAGAACCCCCCTCACTCACCCCCACTCCCCATCACACAGAACCCCCCTCACTCACCCCCACTCCCCATCACACACAGAACCCCCCTCACTCACCCCCACTCCCCATCACACAGAACCCCCCTCACTCACCCCCACTCCCCATCACACAGAACACCCCTCACTCACCCCCACTCCCCATCACACAGAACACCCCTCACTCACCCCCACTCCCCATCACACAGAACACCCCTCGTTTCCCCCACTCACCATCACACACAGAACACCCCTCACCCCCCTCCCCCCTCTTAATCATACCGAGGACGTTCCCTCTCACTGACTGCACTTACTTTCACTATGGTCTCTGCGCAGGCAGCCTCTCTTGCACATCGGCGTTTCCTCCCAGGAACTCCGCTCAGACTCCTCCCCTCTGATGATCTCTGTACTGGAGAACCAGATGGGGGAGGGGTCTGAGCGGAGGTCCTGGGAGGAGCGCCGATGTGCCCGGAGAGGCTTCCTGCCTGCGCAGAGACCATAGTGAAAGTAAGTGCAGTCAGTCAGTGTCGCCTGACTGACTGCAAAGTAAGCCCCGTGGGCCCCCTGGGGCTCAGGGGCCGGGTCGCAACCGCACCCCCAGCACCCCCTATATGTACGCCAGTGATATCTTGTATATCCCGACAGACAGACAGACTGCTGTGTGTATATACTGTATGTGTGCATGGGGGTCGGGAGGACATGTCAGCTGTACGGCACGGGGGTAACAAGTTGGTCTAGTCAGCATGCAGCCCGGACTAGTTGTTGTACTTGGTTACCAAGGAGCAGGACTGTCAGCCACAACACAAGGCTGCCTGAGGAGAGGAGGCTGCGGAGGGAAGCCCTGCACGAGGGGGTGTGAGGGCTGTCAGAGAGGGGAGGGGAATATGAGGGCTGGCATTGAGATGAGGGGAGTATGAGGGCTGGAATGGAGGTGAGAGGGGTATGAGGGCTGGCATGGAGGTGAGGGGGGTGTGAGGGATGGCATGGAGGTGAGGGGGGTGTGAGGGATGGCATGGAGGTGAGGGTGTATGAGGGCTGGCATGGAGGTGAGGGGGGTATGAGGGCTCGCATGGAGGTGAGAGGAGTATGAGGGCTGGCATGGAGGTGAGGGGGTAGGAGGGCTGGCGTGGAGTTCAGGTGTGTGTGAGGACTGGCATGGAGATGAGAGGGGTATGAAGGTTGGCATGGAGGTGAGGGGGCTATGAGGGCTGGCATGGACGTCAGGGGGATATGAGGGCTGGCATGGAGGTGAGGGGGGTATGAGGGCTGCCGTGGAGGTGAGGGGGATATGAGGGCTGGCATGGAGGTGAGGGGGGTGTGAGGGATGGCATGGAGGTGAGGGGGTAGGAGGGCTGGCATGGAAGTGAGGGGGGTATGAGGGCTGGCATGGGGGTGAGGGTGTATGAGGGCTGGCATGGAGGTGAGGGGGGTATGAGGGCTCGCATGGAGGTGAGAGGAGTATGAGGGCTGGCATGGAGTTCAGGTGTGTGAGGACTGGCATGGAGATGAGAGGGGGTATGAAGGCTGGCATGGAGGTGAGGGGGCTATGAGGGCTGGCATGGACGTGAGGGCTATATGAGGGCTGGCATGGAGGTGAGGGGGGTGTGAGGGCTGGCATGGAGCTGAGCGGGTATGATGACTAGCATGGAATTAGATCAACAGTTTAGGGACATGAAGTAATCCTGCCGTATTCCGCCCCTCAGGGTCCTGTAATGTAAGGCTGGGTTCTCACATGCCGGATTCCCGGCGAAAAACTCGCGGTTTGGCTGCAGCGAAAAAACGTGAGATTTCCTCCGGGAAAAGCGCTGCTTCAAAACCCGTGGCACTGTGCCGCAGGTTTTGAAGCGGCCTGGCCGGCGAATCCGCGCCGCAGCACCGGCTTTTGCCGGCTTTGCCGCGACGGATTCACTGTCCCGTGTGGACAACATTTCTGAGAAATCCGCCCTGTGCGAACCCAGCCTAAGAAAGCCGTTGCGCTGTCCGTGTTTTAATGTCATACGACCCCTTTATGTATGCTGAGTATATGGCCGGGCTCACACAGTGACATTCATACTCGCTGCGCCCGCCAATCCCCACGCACACGTAATACACGTCCAGATAGAACATGCTGTGGATTTATTCTCTGCACCAGTAATACACGTGTGAAAACCCGCAGATGTGAGCGATCCAATACAAGTCAATGGGCTAACGACATCACGAGCTGCATATAGGAGAAGTGCGCATGCACAATAATAATACACCCGTGTGACACCTGTATGACTTGAAACGCGATAGCGAAGCCCAAGCACTTTTACAACACTGTGGCTATGAATGTTTTGGGGTGAAAGTGAAGAATTCCTATCCTATCCTCTGCCAGGAAGTTAAGTTGACTAAAATACTTCTTTGGTAATTTTTAGAGACATGTTTTCACAATTAATGCTAATCTGACCACTCCATAGTGTTTTTACGTCCTGCCTAAGTGAGCTGTAATTCCCGGGGACGTAAAAACATGCTGCCTCTGGGGATTAAAGCCCTGCAGGCTCTGGACATCGCAGTTCCTGGCTGCCAGCTCCCGGAGGTAACCGACAACCTGGAGCTGTCATGGGGGGGCCGCAGGAAGCCCCCTTCCCACAGTTACACGATCGCCAGTATCGCCCGAATAACCCATGATCATAGTATGAGTAGTCAAAAGCACAGAGCTGTCACCGGAAGCTGCTGTATGTGGTTCCCGGTCACTTCATTGCTGTTATCCAATGGATAACAGCGACCATGTAAAAGTTTAAAAAAGGTGTAAAAGAAAACCTCTCCCGTCATGGATTATGTCCGTGAGGGGAGATGAGATTACGATCGGCCCTCGGATTTATATGTGGACCTTACCCTGGCTGTTGCGGACGTGCCTGTCGCCAAAATAGCGGGCGCATGCACAAAAGCCGGGATAATATAAAATCCCCCCGCTCTTGGCTACGAAACGTTGCCGAGAGTCTGGAGATGCCACAGGGGGCCGTGGTCCTTGGTCACATGGTCGCTGCTATCCAATGGATAACGGCGATCACGTAAAAGATTTTTAAAAAGTTTCACCTCCCGTCACGGATCTATACTTGTGACTCGGCTTTTTAAGAGATAAAAAGGTTATGGCGGTGAGAAGACGGCAACAGAAAATACTATATTATTAAAGAAGACATTTTATTATTAAAATTAGTAAAGAAAAAAAAACGTATATATATCTGCGGGCTGTACCGAAAGTGCAGAAGTGGTCATAAATTCTTTATTAATTGATGTAGATTGTTCAACTTGCACATGTAGTTGGAGGGACTCTTCCTCTATACGGGGCCTTCAGAATCTTGTTCTTCCTTGCAGGTCAGTAATGGATTCCAAACAGAAACAACGTGCTGTCATAGAGTTCTTGATGAAGGAGGGATGAAGGCTGTCCGACATCCACAAAAGGCTGCAGAATGACACCATTGACAAGAGGAATGTTCACAGGTGGATGAAGAGGTTTACAGAAGGTGAAACCAGCACTGAAGACAAACCACACAGTGGGAGACCATCAGCTGCGACCACTGACACAAATCGTCAGCGAGTGGATGAGTTGATTCACGGCTGGACTAATGGGTTGAGGCCAAACAGTGACCTCCAAGACTGCCAAGTCTGGTAATATTCCCAACTAGTAATAACACGATTATGTGTTACAAGTACAAGTAAATCAATAATTCATCTGTGCACCAAAATGGATCTATTAGCCCCTTCTCCTATAAACAGTATTTAAACAGATTAAAATGGAATGTGTAGGCCCTGTAAGAATGGTAGAGGGTGATGGGGAGAAAGCAAATCTGTTAAAAGGTTTATTCCCCAGTGCATTCACACAAGAAAATAAAATGTTAGATGAAATGCAGAGTGATTTTTCTTGGACATAGAGTGACCAAAAAGGCGCAATTGTGGCATTGTGTAATTTCTTTTTTCTGACCGCGTCCACCCTGCAGGATAGATAATGCATTATTTTTTAGATCAGACTTTTACATTAGCGGCGGTACCAAATATATTTGGGGGTTTTTTTTGCTTGTATTTTTTAATTATAAATACAAGAAAAGTTGTTTTTTTAAAAACTTTTAGTATGTTTTTTACAATAAATTTTTTTTTGTCCCCTTAGGGTACTTGAACTTGAGGTTGTTTAATCGACTTTAACATTTGATGGAATACTTATTGCTGTATATGGTATTTTTATCAGCATTCTATTATGACGGGCCACAGGGAACCCTGAGGGCTTCAAAAGGCCTTGGGCTGCCATGACAAGCGAACAGCACCTCGCAATCTCATCACGAGGGCGCCGTTCGGGACTCTCAATCTCCGATTGGATATTTATAGGGTTAACCATCGGTGTTAGCGCTCACGCTGATCATGGCAGTTGTGGTGAATTATCAGCTGTCAAAAATAGTTGGTATTCACCATCTCTGGAGTAAAATTGGCTCCCAGTCCCGCTCCACACAAACCTTCCCCAGGAGGGCGTATATATACGCCCTTTATGGTGAAGGTGTTCAATTTTAAAACATCTGTCTTCGGTAGACCATCCCTTTTTTTTAAATAGAAATCAATAGTGATCAGCCCTGATCCGGCTGCTCTGATGCCCGGTAATGTCATGTATTTATGGGTTGTGCTGCCAATGCAGAAATTGGTCTTATAGAGCGACACACATACAGAAGGATCCGGAGCCGGGAGCCACCTTCTATGGCATCCACAGGGATTATAGTCAGGGGTTTATGTTTGGTCAATTTCACTTTTGCAGTCTCTTAAAGGGATTGTCCAAGAGTTTAAGAAATAAAGCTAACAGTAAAATGTTATAAAAATAGCAATCATTACACTTCCGTTAAATCACCCAGCGCTCTGGTGCCGATGCTCCTGGGGTCCCAGCCATTCTTTATTCTCCTGGTGCAGTGATGCACTATACTTCTGGTTAACAACCTCAGCCAATCCGAGGCCTCAGTAGACATGTGCCATACATGCTAGCATGACTGCCGAGGCCAGTGATTGGTTGTAGTGGTCACATGGCTGTGGTAGTCACATCGACAAGCCAATCGCTCTAGTATCTTTGGCTGTCATGAATGGAGAGGTAGTGCACACGCATGACCACCGGTCCGAACATTCATGGACATGTGAAAGTTCCTAATTTCTTTATCGTTGGGATCCATGCAGTCAGACCCTTGCCAATCAGATGCTTATTCTTTATCCCTAGGACATTCCCTTTAATCATATCTTAGAAGTTACCCATATCTTCCTGCACAGAGGTCTTTAATGTCTTTTACACCCCTTACATGCCCTAACACAGCAGAAGACCGGGATATTGGCGTGTAGAATGACTTTTCCCGGCGCGGATCATACAGCAGCTATATGGACAGTCCCTCTACGGGGATCACTGCTCTCACACCCTCGGTGTATATATATTTGCAGTATTTAATCATCTTAGAGGGCATTAGGCTTGAAATGATTAAACCCATTATACAGCATTTACCTGTTTAGAACGTTTATAGCGTTCTTGCTGATGGTTTTGTTGCCTTTCGTACAAGTCCGGGGTTAGAGTATATTAGAAGCATCTTGGATAGTACTAGGTAGCAGTTACGTCTTCGATATATAAAGTACTGGCGCATCGCTCACACGGATGACTATATTTACGGATATTTCACTCTATACAGCGCGGTTGCAGGAAATGCGCTTTCAACAGTAATTGTCTGCTTGGCATAAATAATACTGCATATCCTGGCCTGCCAATCTTTGTCGGAATTGCTAATGAGATTACAGGTTTTAGCATTGCAAGAAAGCATGCAAGTCTCTTCTAAATCCTACCTCTGTGTCTTTTCAGGCAGCTTAAGGACAGGACCCATGAGAAGAGATTGAAAGCGGCAGCGCAGTCGTGAGTGGTCTGCTGTTGTTTTGGTGCCAGTGACTGAAGCATCAGCCGCCTAGTGGGAATAGGAGGTAGAGCATGCTTCAGGAGAGCCGTGCAAGATATTGTGTGACATCTTAAGAGCTAAACTTGGAGTCAACATTCCTATAGCTAAGAATACCCTGAAGAGTCAACATGGCCACCTCACGGCTCGCGAACAGAAGCACCAGGGACATCGCAAATGTGATGCAAAGGTTGCAAGGTAAGTGACCGTCAAATAAACTGACCTTTAGCGCATTATCACTTTAGAATACGCCTCTGCTCTGACAATCGTAGCTGGAGCCGTCCAGGTGTCATGGAAGCCAGAGGCCTTTTTTTCATGCACCCACAGAAAATAGTGGGCATTCTTGAACAAAATCACTCAAAATAGAACCTGCTGCAATATTTTTTTTTTTTTTTTAAATTTGTCTTTATTAAACAGATTAAAACATACATTCAGTGTTATCATAGTTTTGCAGGCTTTTTCTTTGTGTCTTGTATCAACCTGCATTTTTTGTATTTTTATAAAACATAAAATAAAACATTAAATCAAACAAATTATATATATTAAATCAAAACTTTGACCCATTTTGACCACGGGTTTTTATCATTCTCCCCTTGGTCCACTGACCTGTTTGTTGAGGATCTGCAAAAATTTGTGGAGGCCCTGCACGGCTACGGCACGGTCTGTGTTTCACCCTAAACAGGTATGTCTCCCACTGCCACCTGCTCCTGGAACCAGCATGTATAGTAGAAGGAGCTTCTCAGTCTATCTTTTACCCTTTGTGGTAATAATTGAATGAAACTCCCCCAGGTTTCAAAGAAGGCTTGTACCTTTTTTTCTTTAAAAAGCGATGTTTCTGCCCAGTCCATTTGAAAGAGGAACGCTAGCTTGTCCAGGAACAGTCTGAATGGAGGCCCTGTTGGTTGTATCCATGTCTGTAAAATGGCCTTTAGTCCTGCTGCTGCTATAAAATGCAGTAATTTCCTGACACCCCTTGAGCAGTGGTAGGTTTCGGGATCTAAATAGCCAAGTATTGCCCATGTTGGTTCTTGTGGGCAAAAATTCGTCAGGTGCGTTTTTGTGTAGTCGCCTATTCGTGTCCAAAATTCCTGTATTGAGGGGCATGTCCACAAACTGTGATATAGGTTTGCGTGTGGTGCTTGACATTTGAAGCAGTTAGATGTGTTGTAAATTCCTATGTGGTATCCTCTGCTTGGGGTTAGGTATGACCTATGAACAATTTGCAATCTCATCTCCAGGAACCTGGCCGATGGTAAATATCTATGTGCCGATGTTAGGGATTTCATTATCAGTGTCGGTGTGAAATCAGGGTTGTCCGTGGCCCATTTGCCCACCCCCGGATCAATATCCTCCTGCTCTCTCCTATTTCTTATTGCCCTGTACAGCTTTGAGATCATGCCCCGCGGACCCGTTTTCCTGGTCATCCATGTATCGCCTGTTTGTACCCAATCAGGTTCTTGTATTCGTGGTATGAGTTCTGTAATGTAGTGTCTGACTTGCAGGTATGAGAATAGTGGAATTCGGAGTTCGGGGTATTTTTGTTTCATTTCGTCGTGTGTTAAAACTCGTCGTTCTCTTATGTGCAATAGTTTATCTATAGTGTGTATTCCTTGGGCCTCCCATTCCACAAATATATTGTGGGGATTACCATCCTGGAAGTTGGGGTTATTCATTAATGACAAATACAGTGATGTTTGTGGCGATGTTTGGCTATCTTTGCGCAATTTATTCCATGTTTTCCAGGCTGTCAGTATCAAGGGATTCTTTTTAGTTTTTTCTGGGAGTTCTGCATATGTGTGATGGAGGATGTTCTGGAGTCGTGTTGTGCCGACCATCTCCTGTTCAAGTGGTCTGTTTGTGAAATATGACTTATCGTGAATCCAGTCGTGAATGATTCGCGCCTGGGCTGCTAGATTGTAGTCTCTGAGATTAGGTAAGTTAGTTCCTCCGTTCTCTCTGTGTTTCTGTAGCGCTTTGAGCGCGATACGCGGTCTTCTTCCCCCCCATATGAAGTTCCTATATAGATAGTTTATTCTTTTTATATCTTTTAGTTTTAAAAATATGGGTAGTGAGTGTAGGATATATAATAAGCGGGGAAATTCTATCATTTTTATTAGGCTTATCCTTCCCAAGAAGGAGATCGCAAAGTTTTTCCATATGTTTAGGGTAATTTCTAGTTTTTTGATGTGGGGTTCTATATTTGTGTTATATAGTTTGAGTGGACTTCTTGTGATTTGTACTCCCAAGTATTGTATAGCGTGTTTTTCCCACTTAAATGGGTATTGTGTTGACCACGGGGGTTTGGCCGGTCCTCTGAGAAGCAAAGCCTCTGTTTTGTCTAGATTTAAAGTATAGCCCGAGAGTTTACCGATTTTCTTGATTTCTTGTAATATGGGGGTTAGTGTTTCCCTGGGGTTATTTATCACCAATAGGAGGTCGTCTGCAAATGCTTCAACTTTTATCTTGGTACCTCCGCAGGTCGCCCCTGTAAAGAGTGTCGTTTGTGTCAAATATCTCAGTAGGGGGTCTATTGATAGATTAAATAACAATGGTGAGAGAGGGCAGCCTTGTCTGGCTCCTCTAAATAGATCTATGTTGGGGGTGTTAAGGCCGTTGACTGTAAGGGTGGTAGTGGCGTTCATTTGCGTCGTGTCTATGTAATTCGCAAAGATCTGTCCAAAACCTCTTTTTTCCAATATTATGTTTAAGAATGGCCAGGCCATCTTATCGAAGGCTTTTTCTGCGTCCAGACTCAGTAGCATCGTGGTCTGGCCCTCGGGGTTTTGTGCTGCCACCGTCGCCGCTATGGCGGCTCTGATGTTCTTTAAAGCACTCCTCCCCTGTGTGAAGCCTTTCTGTGCTGGGTCTAGTATGGATGGGAGGATTAGCTGGAGTCTGTTGGCTAGTATTTTGGACAGAAACTTGTAATCACAGTTTAGTAGTGCTATTGGTCTGTAGGATCTTGGGTCTGTCGGGTCCTTGTTTGGTTTGGGGAGCAGTATTGTTCTCGATATTCCATAGTCTTCTGTCTGTGTATTGTTTGTGTAGATTGTGTTGTAGAGTTGAGTCAGGACTGGCACAATGTCTGCTATTAATATTTTATAATATTCTGCGGAAAATCCGTCGGGGCCCGGTGTTTTCCCCCCTTGTGCTGTTGTGATCGCCTCTCGTACCTCCTCCTCGTGTATGTCGGCGTCTAGTAGGGATTTTTGTTCTTCTGTTAGTTTTGGTAGATTCACGGATTCTAAGAAGTTGTTTATGTCTTGTACATTTGTTGGTTCTGCCCTATATAGATTTTCGAAATATTCGTGCAGTATTTGAGCCACCTCTTCTTGTTTTGTTGTAAGGCTATCCCCATTAATATGTCTTAAGGTCAATATTGGCTTGTGTGGTTGTCTTTGTTTGGACAAATTGGCTAGCAAACGTCCCGTCTTATTACCCCACCTGTAGAATTTGTTTTTTGTTAATTGGTTTTGCCAATGTGCGTGGGTGTGCACAAACGTATTTAGTAGGTGTTTCGCTGTGATAAGGGTTTGGTATGAGTTGTCGTTGTGGGAGTTCGTGTGCTCTTTTTGTGCTTCTAGGAGGGAGTGGTGTAGTGCCTCGAACTCCGTTTGGAATTTTTTCCTCCTATGGGACAAGTAGCTTATGATGTGGCCCCTCATCACTGCTTTTGATGCCTGCCAGAATAGGTTTGTGTTGTCAATATGCGCACTGTTGTCGTCCGCATAGTTGTTCCAATGAATTTTCAGGTATGCTCTAAAATCCTCTGATTCCCATAGGAATGAGGGAAAGCGCCATATTTTAGTTAGCCTTTGCGGGGTTCTCAGTTGTAGTCTCATTACTATCGGTGCGTGGTCGCTAAGGGATATTGGGTGAATTTCCGATTGGTGGTGGTACTCAAAAATGCTGTTTGATATTAAGAAAAAGTCTATGCGTGAGAATGAGTGGTAGGCGTTGGAGCAGCATGTGTATTCTTTGCTAGTGGGGTTCAGGAGTCGCCATGGGTCACATACGCTGAGTTGTTCTTTAAGTGTTAGTAGTGCATGTGTGGTTGAGGTTGCTTGGGTAGATGGTCCCGTTCTGTCTAGTGTTTCGTCTTGTATGCTATTAAAATCGCCTCCCAGGATTATTCTGTCGCTTAGATATGGTTGTAGTTTTTCTATTAATGTGACATAGAATGTTGATTGGTCAGTGTTGGGGGCATAGACGTTCACCAAGGCGTACGTCTGTTCTTCCATTTTGATTCTCACTATTAGGTATCTTCCCTCTGGGTCCGCTATGCTTTGCAGTATTGTGTGTGACATGTTTTTTTTGATCAGAATAGCTACCCCTCGTGATGCTGATGTATGTGAGGCCGTGTAACATGCGTCTATCCATGGTGCTCTAAGTTCTCCCTTCCCCTCTTTCTTCCAGTGTGTTTCCTGCAAGAATATTATATCTGGCTTGTATCGTTTCAGATGTGTCAGTACTTTTTTCCGTTTAATGGGTGTGTTAAGTCCGTCTACGTTCCAAGATAATATTTGTATTGTGGTGGGTGTTTGGTATTCTGTTGTTTCTAAGTCTCTAGGCATGTTGGTAGGTGTGGTTTGGTTATAATTACCGTAGCTTTTGCCTCTTTTTTTTTGTCGCATCCCTCGGTCCCAGCGAGCCGCGGGTGCAACCGGATGTTGATCGTGCCGTGCCTGCAGGGCCTCCCGATCCCCCTAGTGGTCCGTTTTTTAAAGGTCAGGTGGGTCAAAAAGAAAAAAGAAAACATAAAAAATATGAGAAACATAGTAGTAATGAACATGTAAACTTTAAACATCTATTTCGCCTTTTCTTTTCGTGTGGCGCTCGCCACATCCACTGTATTTGGAACAGGGTTGTAATAAAGAGCAACAATACAGTTCTTTTTTCCATTCTTTCTCAGCCTTGTTCTCCGTTCTCTTCCATCTGTAGGTGTCTTCTTGCTTCCTCCGGGGTATTGAATAATAAAGATTTGTTGCCATCTTGGATCTTTAGTTTTGCTGGGTAAAGCAGTTGGAAGCGTGTGTTTCTTTCGTGTAGAGCTTGGCAGATTGGGGTAAATAGTTTGCGTTTTTGTGATACTGCCACCGAAAAGTCTTGGAATAGCAGAATTTTCGATCCTTGTATTGTTAGTCCTCCTTGTCGTCTATAGGCTTGTAAGACTGTTTCTTTTGTTGCCCAGTGCATGTACTTTGCTATCACTGGGCGAGGTCTATTTCTGTTGTTACGTCCATCTCCTGGTGGGCCGATTCTGTGGGCTCTTTCTATCGTTAGGGGATCGTTGGGTATGTCAAGTTGAAGTGCTTGCGGTAATTCGGTGGTTAGATAGGTTAGGAGCTGGCTGTTGGTTACTGTCTCGGGTATTCCCACAAAGCGAAGGTTATTGCGGCGGTGTCTATTCTCTAGGTCATCGATTTTTTCCCGCAGCATTTCGGTTTCTGACTGGCTTCTTCGTATTGAGGCTTCTAAGGTTGCTATGATTTGTTCCGTGTTCTGGGTTTTGGTTTCTAGTTCTGTCAATCTTTGGGTGTTGTCCGTAATTTGAGACAGTGCTGAGTTTATAGATTTGTGTAGTGTTTCCAGTCTATTATCAAATAGGGGGAGAAGCAGTTTTGAGACCTCCTGTGCCACTAATGTCGCCTGTGCCATGTCCATGTTGTTGTTCTTAGTTTGCTCGTTCATTTGCGTGGAGGGGGTGTCCATTGCCTCTTGATCGGAGTTTGGTGAGGCTGTAATGCGTGGTGGGGTGCTCTTCAAGGGGGATGCGGGTTGGTGCGTGGTCTTGCTCTCTTTTTCTTTGGTGTTTTTGGGGGGTTTAGCCTTTTGTTTCCCTCCTGTGGTTGTTTTGTCTGTGTCTGGCTGACGTGTTGCTCGCGTTGAGGTGCCCGCGTTTCTTTCGTTTAGATATTTGTCCATGTTTTGACTTTTCAAAGTCAGATAGTTATGCGGGTTGTTTGTTTTAGAGGATTTTTCCCTGTTTCTCAGATTGTTCTAGTTTTGTTGCGGTTTATTTTTGGTGTGGATGTGGCTTTTCGTCTGGTATCTATGTTTTCATTTCTGTTTGTCTGGCGTTTTTTGTTCCGTTTGCGGTTTGTATTTTTGTTGTCTCGGTTTTCTTTCCCCCTCTTTCTCCTATGGTCTTAGTTTTTTGTTGCTTTTGTTATACTTGGGGGTGGAGCTTGTGAGGTGATGGTTTCTCACAATTTTACGCTTGGGGCCTTTTGTGCAAGGTTTCTGGGCCTCTTGTGGCTCTGCTGTGCCCCTGTTGTGCTCTTGTAGTAGGGAGACTTCTCCACACTCTGTGGGTGTCTCTCTGCCCTTCCCCCTGTCTGTTGCGGTGGGTGATATTTGTTGTGGGCGGGGCTTGTCGTGGGCGGGGTTCGCCGCTGGTCTCTCGGCCGAAAATTTAGGCCGCGGCTTATGGTGCCGCTAGGCCGCAATGTCCCGGTCGGCTTTTGGGGGTTATCACCGGTTCGGGGGGTCCCTCAGGTTGTCCGGGCGCCCCCAGGGATTTCTCACCTCCTGCAGCCTCAGATAGGGCCTGTTGCGGCTGGTGGGTTATGGCGCGACTCCCGCTGCCGTTCAGCCTGGGCGCTCCGGTAGTCTTCCGGTGTGCTCGTCACGTTCGGGGGGCCTCCCGCGTCCCTCTGCTGTGCCCCCAGGTCTTCTCTCCCCTCGCAGTCCCGGCCGGGGTCGGTCGCGGCCTCGCGACCGGAAGTTCGGGGCCGCGGCTCCGTGCGCGGCTCAAGTCGCGGCGCCCTGAAGCGACTCCCGCTGCCGTTCGACCTGGGTGCCCCGGCAGTCCTCCGGTGGGCTCGTCACGCTCGGGGGGCCTCCCGCGTCCCTCTGCGGTGCTCCCAGGTCTCCTCTCCCCTTACAGTCCCGGCCGGCGTCGGTCGCGGCCTCGCGACCGGAAGTTCGGGCCGCGGCTCCGTGCGCAGCTCGAGTCGCGGCGCCCTGGAGCCCTCCGCGCGTCCCAGGTGCGGGTCCGGTCCAGCCGGTCTTACCAGGATCTCCAGGGAAGGTAGGGTCTCGGCTGGCTATGGGGTTTGCTTCCCCTGTTGTGGCGCCTCCGCGTTCCGATTCCCGCGGTCCGCGCCGGGGGGGTCTGCCGGGGGTCTTTCAGGCTCCTTTTCGGCGTGGGGCTGCTGCAATATTTTTAATCTTTACCATTGGTACGAGCAAAAAAAATTCACAGGAGCGTATATCGGCCGCCGTTTTCACGGCCGGCGATATACACTACCATTTGAGCTTTCTTCTTCTTTTCCTCCCTCTCAACAGCTCTCTACATCTCTACTCCCTTCTGACTGTTTGCAATGGGAGGGGTGAGACGGAGGTGGAGCTAAGCTGCTGCCCCCTCCCCACCTGTTCTCCACAGCCATTGCAAACAGCCGGAGGAGAGGAGAGGCAGTGAGTCGGGGAGGGGGAGGGAAAGTGGAAGACAGCTCAGATGGTAGCATATATCCGCCGGTCGTGAAAACGACGTCATGGCTATCATAGATAGTAAACAAAAATTATTTTAAAAATTGGTAAAAAAAGACAAAACAATACAATAAAATTATACACGTAAAAAAGAAAATGACCCAAAGCCGACACCAACCCAAACCGTCATCGTATGCATCCTGTAATCCGAAGCTATACAAAAAATATATATCTAAACATCCAAAGCAAAATGAGGAACCCATTCCTGTACTTTATTTTAGCGTAAATAAACTAAGAAAAAAACAGGTATAAATTTCAAAAAATCTTTTGAAAACAAATAGAAAAAAAAAGTCATTGAAAAAAGATATAAAAATAGCCCCATATGTCAGGGGAAAAATTATGTTGGTAGCTGAAGGAAAAACAATAGGGCAGTAAAAGCAGCACATGGGTAAATTCTTTAAAAAGTGTCCAGTCCCTAAGGTGCATAACAGCCTGTTCCTTAAAGGGTTTTACTAATTAAAACCCGATAATAGCACATTTTATTTTTGTAATCTGTTTTTATTTTCCGATTTGTAGATTTTTCTTCAATTCTATTATCAGTGCATGACTATGGGGCCGCCCATTCTGCATTCAACAGCATTTAGAGATACGCTTTACAGCAGCCTCATGGATCATTTACACAACGGACAGGAAGGGACTCATTGCTTCTATGGGAGACTGTTCTAGACATGTGCTTTGACATGTTCAATGGTAATTTCGCAGGGAGGGGGAAGAGGTGAGCTGTGACCATTACCTATTTTAAATGGTACACCCTGTTTTAGCTACATGTATTGTAGGTGTTACCTTTCATTGCAATCCTGCCTGTGATAATAGTGACTGCTGAAAAGTTTTCCGTACAGAACAGGAAAAGTTGGGTTGATGATCAGTATGAAAATATAGGATTTTAGGGATTTTTTTTTTTTTAAATACAATTAGTGACCAATTCTTTTCTTTTTTAAAGGTCACCAAAAAATCTTATGATTCTTACAATTCTAAACATTCTCATTAATCATTGTGTCCCCTGTATCAGCCTCAGCAGTAATAGTATTACTATTGAGGCCTCTGTGCGGGTCACTGTTATTACTGAGGCCACTGTGGGGAGTCACTATTATCACTGAGACCAATACAGGGGACAGTATTACTACTGAGGGTCACTGTTATTACTAAGCGCGACAGTAGAGGGGACAGTATTACTACTCAGGCCTCTGTGGGGGTCACTATTACTACTGATGTCAATATAGAGGACAGTATTACTGCTGCGGCCAATATATATATATATATATATATATATATATATATATATATATATATATATATATATATATATATATATATATATATATATATATAAAAATTATTGCTACTGAAGCCACTGTGGGTGTCACTATTATTACTGGGGCTGATATAAGGGACACTATTACTACTGAGGCTGATGTAGTGGACACTTTTACTGCTGATGCCACTATGAGGGTCACTATTACCACTGAGGCCAACACAGGGGACAGTATTACTACTCAGGCCTCTGTGGGGGTCACTATTACTACTGATGTCAATACAGAGGACAGTATTACTAATGAGGCCACTGTGGAGGCTACTGTTACTGCTGGGGCCAATAAAGGTGACATTATTGCTACTGAAGCCACTGTGGAGGTCACTATTACTCCTGGGGCTGATATAGGGGACACTATTACTACTGGAACTGATATAGGGGACACTATTACTACTGAGGCCACTGTGGGGGACACTATTACTACTGAGGCCACTGTGGGGGACAAGATTACTACTGAGGCCATTATGGGGGACAATATTACTACTGAGGCCATTGTGGGGGACACTATCACTACTGGGGCTGATATAGGGCAAGCACTATTACTATTGATGCCACTCTGCAGGATACCTTAAGCTGACTTAGGTTATGTTTATACTTGGCGGAAATGCTGTGGAATGTGGCAAATTATGCAGCATTTCTGCTTCCAGATGCGGTCGTTTAAAGCTCTTTTTTTTCTTCAGCGCCGTAGAAATATGGCGCTGCATTAGAAGTCTGTCGCAGGTCTCTTCTGCCAGAGGGAGCAGGTGCTCAGCTGTCAGATAATGGCTGAGCACTTGTTCTAACAGTGGGGACTGAAGATACCTTTTGTTACACGCTATTTAACTCTTTGCACGTTGCAGTGTAACGGCGGAATATAAGAGGCAGATAAAGGAAGGGGGCTCCCTCTGTCACCTATTGGACCCCCGTAATGTGATTACGAGGTCTCAATGGGTTGCTATGGAACCCTGAAGCTTGGATGTAGCCTCCGGGTCTGTGGCCGAGGAGGCTCAGCCTCTACTAACCTCATAGGCTTTCTAATGCACTACTATACAGAAGTGCAGGAATTACATACATTGACACCGATATGTGTCTGTCATGTTGTGCTACTGGGACCTGTAGTGCTATGGGTTTCCAGCAGCACATTTCCACAGGTGTGGGATGATTGAGCTGGCTGGTTGTGTATTGCTCCAGCTAGCCAACCTCCACCGGTCTGTTGCACATATATACCAGCCCCTCTTACTAGAGGGTTCTAGTCATTTGTCATTTATATCATTCCCTCTCAGAACTGTGGAGCTTGGCATCATGCATGTTCTGCTTTGGTGTTATTGCACACATGAGGTTCTGGGTAGGATTCCCTTGTCTCTTCGTTGGTGTGAACAGTGACATGTTCAAGGTCTGTATGTAGGTGTTTACACATTAGGTGAGAATTGTCCAGTTCAGTGTGTGTTACTGCCTGTCGCCATCTAGAGGACGTGGGCTTGTGGGCTTACATATTCTGGCCAAAATACAATCCCGTGTGTGTACTAACTTGTTAGATATTTCCATCTGTCTGGGTGTTGTAGTAGATTGGTGAGTATTTTGGCACTTATCGTTCAGTGTACGTGCATGCACCGACATTTATGAATTACTGCATATTTACTGTGAATAGAGGCAGATGGGCCGGAAAGATCCCCAGCTGCCTACACCTCCATTCACTGAGCGATGATCAGGCCTCATGCAGACCGCTGGGTCGGATTCCGCTGCGAGAATTCTCACAGTGGGATGCGAGCCGTGCTCCTGCAGTGACCCCCGCGTCTTACCTCCTCCAGCGTCTACTCCGCTCTGCTGTGTGCCGTCTTCCGCCCAGCCGGCACATGTGCAGAGCAGAGGCGGCGCGCCAGAGGTGACACGATTTGTTTACCGCGCGGGTTTTCACTCGGTCAAATCGCGGCAGTCTGCATAGAATTGCATTATCTAATGCAATCCTATGGCAGCGTGCACGAGCGGAAATTCTGTGGGAAATCCCGCTGAAGAATTTCCGCCTGTGTGCATTTACCCTAAAAGCGCAGAAATGATCATCACTGTGTAAAAGGACCCTAACTCCAGTCACCAAGGCCTTTTTAACAGTTCTTCCTAAAAATTCCAAAGCAGAGAAAAAGCCCTTTAAACTCCCTGGTTCTCTTGGGGCTCATTCACATGACAAGATTACAGCTTCTTGGAGAATGTTTCCATGTATACCGTTCCCGACAGACGTGCACAATAGTGTACAGGGGCTATAAACCTTTGTACTAAGGAATTTATAGCCATATTGCCAAATAGGTCCATAACCGGGCTCTGCTGTGCACATAATGGGGTTTGAATTACGGAATCTGCAGTCGTCTCCTGCACGGACAATCCACAGCATTCTGCACCAATTCAAGCCAATAGAACATTCGCATGTCCGCTCACATTGTCCGCTCCCGTGTCCTTGCTAGGCGGTGATGCGGGGAAAGCAGAGGTATAAAAAACTGTAGTGCACGTGTCTGATGTCGACACGCACGAACTATCCGCTGTACAAAATAGAAGATGAAGAGACAGGTACACGGTGTCACCGGCCGGGCACAGGGCAGGTCATGGTGCAGGATCCACATCTGCAATCAGACCCGGTCGTGTGCAGCCGGCCTAAAATAGATGGAACCAGAAATCTTGGTGACGCATAGGACTCCTGACCACCGATATAATGACCCGAACTAAAAGTCCTTGGCAGTAAAGCACAATACCTTAATAGCGATGCTCTTTTTAATCATATTGTGTTGTCTTCTTCTCACACCATAATGCTGGGTTTCCTCAGGACGGCTTCACGGTTTTGCCGCAGCAAAAAACTGCCAGATTTTTGCGGGATAAGTGCAGCTTCAAAACCTACAGGACTTAGCCTCGGGTTTTGGAGCGGCTTAGCCACATGCTTTTCCATTGCGTCCAGCTCTCCCATAGAGAGGATCAAGGCCGCAGCGAAAAAAAGAATTGATATGCTGCATCCAAGGAAACGGCGCCGTAGCGCCAGCTAATGCTGGTTTTGCCGCAACAGATTGTCCGCCCCGTGTGGATGAGATTTTTGACAAGTCTCGTCCACATGCCTGGCTAATTTTGGTATTAGCGGCCACAGCGAAATTCTGCAGGGAAATTTCGCTGTAAATCCGCCCTGTGTGAACCCAGCCTAAGTGGTGTCCCTGTGGTACATGCACTCTTGATGATCCATCAATTCTCCTTAGAACTCAAAAAGACAGATGTGATCTGAGGGCTCAGGCAGACGGGTGTTTTTTGCTGAGAATGTTTTTGGCGTTTGCGATCCGCATCTATATAGAACCAATGCTTTTCAATGGTAGCGGTCACATGTCCGATATTTACATGTGCATAAAATTGACACGTACAAAAGAACATATGGGTGTCAATGGATGTGGTCACATGTTTTTTTTTTATGCGCGAATATACGCATGTAAAAAATGTCTGTCTGTGTGAGCCCTGAAGGTTGAAGGGGCATAACTACAGGCCCTTTTATGTGCAAAGGTAATCTTTCAAAGGACTGAAACATTGAAAGATTTAGCAATCTATTTGTATAAAGTGTTAATGGACATTAACACTTTATCAGCTTCATTTGCATGTAAAAGAACCTCTAGAAGTTGTTTGCAGAGACCAGTGTGTGTTTAAATACACTCCAAGCTGTGCAAACAGCTGCCTGCACATTCCATTATTCTCCTCCTGGCTAGTGTAAACATACCACAGGGAGAACATCCTGCAGTCTATTCAAGGATGAGTAAAATACGTTCAAACTGAGTATTTTTGCTCAGTCTTTCAGCGGCTGCATGATGAATTTTAAGTTTAGCTAAAATCCATCGATCAAATTAAAAGTACACAATGTCTGCGTTTACATGTAGCGATTATCGCTCATTTTTGTCTGAGAGAACATTAAATAAGGGCTGATGCCCATTGCCGAATTTCTGCCACGTTTTACGCGGCGGAAATCCGCGGCGTTACCCCGGAGCTATTCGGTTCTATTGAACCTAACAGCTAAATGTTCACGCTGCAGAATTCCGCAGCGTGCAACAAACGGTGGCATGCTCTATTTGCCATGGGAATATGCGTGGCCGGCTTCCATTGACATAGCCGTCATGCTATCCTTCGGAAGTATCGCGTAAAAACGCGTGTCTACCTGCATCATCTGGCACTGCCGGCGCATCATGCACTGTACTGCGTATGCGCACCGGCTCGAAGGACGGTAACAGCATGGCGGAACCGGAAGCTGAGTGTTAGGGTTTTCCGGGGCGCCGTGGTGGACTCCGTTGCAATATTCCACTAGCGGAGTCCGCCACGGCTGTGGGCATGAGGCCTAAGACATCCAATAGAAATAAAGACACCGACACAAAGGTTTATGGAGGGAGAAAGAACATTTTATTTCTAGCTGTAGGAAATGGTAGATTTTATTATGAGGTATTTTGAGGCTATTGATCGAGAGGAAGGCGAAAACCCTTTGATAGGAAGAAGCCAATTATCCTTGTATAAAGGGGAAAAATTCCTTCCTGACCCCAAATATGGCGATCAGAACAAGTCCCAGGATCAAAGCCGACATCTGACCTGACTTATTAGAATGTATTCTTGTTGTCAGAAATCTAAATAAATCTCTTACCATTTATTGTTTGTGGGGAATCTAAAGTGTATTGAACTAAACCTGTTTATAGACTGTGTTGGTCCAGAGGAAGGCGAAAACCCCCTTGAGGAAAGAGCCAATTATCCTGTTTTAAGGGGGAAAAATTCCTTCCTGACCCCAAATATGGCGACCAGAATAAATCTCAGGATCAAACGCCAGCCGCTCACCTCCCTGGTGTATGTGATGTCAGCTAAAGATTGTGTTTCTTTATGTTTATATTATGTTATTTATGTGGCTGATTCCTTATAAATAAGACCTAACCCTATTTAAGGCTGTGAGTTGATCCAGAGGAAGGCAAAAACCTCCTTGAGGTATGAGCCAATTGTCCTCAAGTTGGAAAAATTCCTTCCTGACCCCAAATATGGCGATCAGAGCAAGTCCCAAGATCAAAGCCGACATCTACACCTATCTGTGTGTATATTTGTGTCTATGTATGTGTTAGTGTCTACACTAGTGTCTAACCTTCATGTATGTGGTGCGTGCTGCTTACCTGGCCTGTGCCGAGGTCTTACTAGTAACCAGGAGTTCAGGGATAATAGTCACTCGGGCTATTGTTCCTGAACTCGCCAGTTACCAATCAAGCACAGGCCGCTCCTGGGGGCGTAGAGGGTCTTCAGGAGAGGATGATGTTCGATGCCAGCCGAAGGATGCCAAGGTCGGGGTAGCATGATGGTAATACGCAGGATGCAGTTGGTGGAGAGAGGATGTTGTTGGTAAGCCGGGGTCTTCTACAGCAGCAGAGTCGTGTGTTCAGCAGACAGTTGTCGTGGGCCGAGCCTACAAGACATAAGAAGGAATTGTCAGTGTTACCAGTTGTGGATATAAACCAGTGAACTACTGTAACATGACGACTTGTATCAGGATCTGATTGGGATCTGATATAAAAAAGTTATTTTCTGCAACTGTGTCTTTACTATGAGGTATTGGGAGTTTTGTGATTGTGGAAGCCATAATAGAGGCCATATTGCTGGTCTTAATATATTTTCCCCAAAGTCCTTTGCTATGTTAGAGGAAATGGTTTATGTATTAAGCTTTCTACGGTATGTGAAGTTTTGCTACAGTGTATGGATATGATTGTAGGTGTCCTGTGTGTATAGGTGTACAGATATGTATGTGTGAGTGTGTATAGAGGATACTTACCAGATGGTCGCGGCTTCCTTCACAATCGGATTCTTCTCGTCATCCTAAGAAGAAGTAGAGACATGGTATTTACAGGAGCAATAATAATGTTATTATATGACCTCCTGAGCTGTCTGACACCAGAGGAACAATGATAATCAACACAGAGGTCTGCCTGAAGAACATCAACCCTAGAGGAGGAAGATCTTACCGGGTCCAGCTTGGTGAAGTGTACGAGAATCCGTCCACAGGGTGAAGGGGTGTACCACCCTCCGGCCACGGCAGGTCTCGATTCCTGGGAACTCTGCTGAAGGGTTTGAATGGCGGCTCTGCTCTTTTCATCTCCAGCTCCTCCCAATTCACGGTGTTGAAGAATCGGTGACCTCTGATATTCTTGTGGACACCCAGCCTCTTCTTTGGCTTCTTCCGCAGCAGTCTCTTCAGAAGATGCTTTACGTCAGCATCTAGCCAAGATGGGAATTTTGGCTTCTTTCTGGTGATGGACTTGATGATCTTTCTCCTGGAGGAGCCGTGGTAGAAGGGGGACTGTCCTGTCGCCATCCAGGATACGACAATCCCCAGGCCCCACCAGTCGACTGCTGCGTCGTAGTCCTTCTCACGAAGCACCTCTGGGGCCATGAATCTATAAGTGCCTGTCACTCCGCTGATCTTCTTAGACGGGACGACGCCGTCTTGGGCCAGCCCCAGGTCAATCAGGCGGATGTGTCCATCTCCGTCCAGCATGATGTTCGCCGGCTTTATGTCACTACAATGAAGAAAAGTAAAAAGGTTAATCTGTTGAGTGATGCAGTAATAATGTAGTAGAGAAATAATGTACCACAGCTTAACCAGTCCTAATTCAGGACTCTGGGAAAGCTGGGTACATTATCTTCACCAGGGAAACAGGGAGATGTGGGAAAGTTGTGCTTACCGATGGATGATGTAGCGTCGGTGCAGGAACTGGAGGCCGCATGCAATCTCCGCTGTGTAGAATCTGAGAAAAGAGTGTAGTATCAATGACATGAAATAAGTCCCCGACGTCATGTCACCATCATAGTGTCACCTGTACGCCCTCCACTCTTCTATATCTGTCATGTCGCCCTCAGTATCCCCCCGTCTCCTGATTAGTCATTTACTCACCTGACATGGTTGATGTCCAAGCTGCCGCACATCCTGATCATCGCCGCCAGGCTTCCTCCGGACAGATACTCCGTGATGAAGTAGGCCCGGTCTGCAGACTGCTGTGCGGCATACAGATGGTAGATGAAGGGGCAGTCTTGGGCCTTCAGGAGTATCCGCCGCTCTCTCCTTATGACGTCTGCCTTGCTCTTTCCTCTGTCAACAACCTTGATGGCCATGAAGGTGTTCCTTCCAGGAAAAGATGCCAGGACCACCTTAAGAAAGCAGATAAGAAATTATCACTGACAGCGGCCAGAAGGGAAAATCATATATATTTATCACATGGTGGATTTATCACTAGGCGCTTTCACATGGCCAAGAAGATTGTGCAAATTAGAACCCCGTTCTTTTGAATGGAGTCATATACATGAGCGTTTTTCTCTTTTTGTCCCGCACCGCATCTTGGTGCAAGGAAAAAAAATTGCAGCATGTTTTCTTTGCATGTTCCTCAAAATCCATTGTCTATTGTTTTCAATGGGACAGGAAAACAGATTGTATGGCGTGTGATGCGAGGTTTCCCATTGACTGTTTCTGATAGCCGGCCTCCTGCTGTGACAGCCGGGGTGCAGAAGGACAGTGACCCCTGCTGTTAACTCCTTACATACCACGATCTATGTAGATCACGGCAAATTAAAGGATTCACAGAGGAAGGGCGCTTTCCTTGTGATGTCATTGGACCCTTGCGATGTAATCGCGGAGGGCCGATGGGTTGCGATGGGTGGCAGGATGCTAGATAGAGGCGTCTTGCTTTACTGTTGCCTATGATTGTTTTTACAATCGATAAGGTTGTAATAGTAATCATAGCTGCTATGGATCAGGTCCCCTTCAGGGACATAAACAGTGTCAAAAAGCAAAATTAAATAAGTACATTTTAAAAAGCCTTTTTTTGCTCATTTTCCCCTATTTGTATGGAAAAAAAATTAAGAAACCCCCCACATGTGGTATCATTGTGTCTGTAATGAGCTGTGCTATAATTTGAGCAAACTATTAATTTTGCGCAGCAAAAGCCGTAAAAAGAAGGGAGCAAAATACTGATATGTGGAGGAGCCGTCACTGCGCCATTCCCAGAAAATAACAGTCATATAACTTACCTCGCTGAAGCTTCCTCTGCCCAAGATCTGAAGGGCGGTGAAGCGCTTGATGTCAAATCCGCGGTCTGATGGTAGAAGGTCCTGGCTGGTGCCTGGTCTTGGCTCCTCATCCTCTCCACTCCTCCTCCTCTTTATAGCTGTGAGTCCGCTCACGCTCTCGTCTTCTCTTTTGCGCTTTTCGACGTCTCCTTTTTGTCCATTGGACTCCATTTTTCTTAGTCCTGTAATCTTCGATCCAACCGCTGCCGTCGTCAGTTGAAAGGAAATGGCAGTTGGCCGATTGGAGGTCAAAGGTCAGTGAAGCCGCCAGTACCAGGCTTGCCAGTACTTTGCCTGCCGGTACCCTGCTCTGCCATATACACTGTGATGTGGCCACCATGAGTGATGGTCTAGTGCCCAGGGAAATGGAGAAAATCATAGCTGGTTCTTCCAGTGCCACATTATTAGTAGATGGGCAGGGATGGCACTTGATGTCTGGGTTGGCAGTGGTGCCCATAGTTCATCAGAAACTTTTGTAGTTTTATAAAACTTACGGTTGATTGGAAATTTAAATGAACCCGGCGGAGGAAAAAACATAAATTGTGCTAATGAGAGGAATAATAAAGTCTTGTGAGAGGTCATTTAATAAGTGTCCATCATCCAGATACATGATGTGTATCTCCATATGTTACAGCGGGCAGCGCCCTCGCCAGTGCAGATCTGGGTGTAGCGGGCGGAGATGCTTCTATGGAGGTCATAGATGGATTTATCCACAATGGGGATTAATGCTGAGGTGTCAAATGATAGAAAGGGGTCATACAGAAATGTTAGGAGGATGTTATAAATCTACGGTTGCTGTGTGAGTTATTGTTGGGGGCTGCAAATTGGCGCAGTAATACGGTATTATAGGACTTTTTATTTACACTGAGACAATAAAGACTATTTTATTAGACAAGCTTGTGAGTGCAATCTAAAGTCTGGAAGAATAAGAGGTTGTGTGCAAGATATAGTCAGGTTTAGGGCAACGACAGACGAGCGTGTAACGTAACACGCTCACTCCTGTACATTTTTTGCGCAGTGAACGAGTGTATTTAACATTCATGCCTGTGCAAATATGGAGTGTATGTCCGCAGGCTCCATTCGTTCACACAAGCAGTGGAATCACCGCACCCTGATTTAAAAGGCTAATTTGCCTAACGTGGATGATTGCAGATCTGCACTGCACTTAGTGCATACCCGCGTAGGCAGATGTGCGCGCTTGCCCACCTCACGTGGGACTCTATGGTGCACAAACACGCACAAGATAGGGCAAATACAGCCGCAATGAGCCCGTTTGCAATCAATGGGTTCTATTCTCTACATATCGCACTCATCTGTTTAAGCCCTTATATAAGGTGACCAGACCTCCCAATTTAGGCAGGACAGTCCCACTTTGGGACCCTGTGTCCTGCCTTTCCTAGGGTCCAAGCTCCCTGGCTTGTAATCAGTCAGTGGCGCTGTGGACGGCAGTGTGTGCATCCAGGATCCTTCTCCCCTGACCGATCCTCATTTGTTCCACAGGAGGAGAGGAGAAGGGAGGAGGTGTTGCTTTGGGTGCACACACTTCTGCCTGCAGCAGCGCCGAGAAGAGAGAGCTCTGTAGACCAGGAGAAGGGTAAGTATATGGGGGGACACTATTACTACCAAGGCCTCTGTGGGGGTGGGGTCCCCATTACTAGTGAAGCCACTCTGGGGGATACTATTACTACTGACGCCACTCTGTATGTGGCAGCATACCTCAAGCTGACTTACTGTATGCTTACAGGTGGCAGAAGTGCTGCAGACTGTCCACGGTAGAAATTTCTGCTGCTAATTATGCAGCATTTTTGCAACCAAAAACAGTCAAAATCCGCACCCCTGGTGTCATTCTTCAGCCTAGCATACTGTATTACTAGGGGCTTGAACACATGCGCATGATTTTGTTCCTTTAAGCGGCCGTGATAATCACGAGGCAATTGATTTCAGCTCTTTTCTCGGGAGTGAATACTACGTCGCACCTATCTTCCCCCAATTATTTTCAGCCTTCTGCACAATGGCATGGAGTTTGAACGGGCCGAGAAGGGGGAAAAACCCTCCATTAATGCACCACTATGCTCCATACTGGTGATCGTAGTTGCGCATAAGCCCGTGTGATGTTGCCCTTGTATATTTATATAAAATGTGTGTGTTTAGAATCTATATAATATATGTGTATTCATATAGAGTCTCATACTTACCCATCCAGCGTGGGGCCGCACAGAATTAGGACATGCTGCGATTTATCATAAGCCAGCATTAGGGCGCCTACCCACTGGCGATTTTTTTTTTTTTTTTTTTTTCCTGCGATGCTAAATTGCGTTTTGCGTTTTTTCTGAAGAGCAATTAGCATAGAATGTGTTCTTGTCCATTTGTTGTTTTTTTTTCGTTGCGTTGCAATTTTTCACATAGGAACTGTCAGTTGCATATGTCTCCTTATTTTTCTCTTAAAGGGGTTGTCTCGTGAAATCAAGTGGGGTTCAGCACTTCTGTATGGCCATATTAATGCACTTTGTAATATACATCGTGCATTAATTATGAGCCATACAGAAATTATTCACTTACCTGCTCCGTTGCTAGCGTCCCCGTTGTCATGGATCCGTATAAATTCGCTGTCTTCTGGCGTTTTTAGATGCGCTTGCGCAGTCCGGTCTTCTCCCTGGTGAATGGGGCCGCTCGTGCCGGAGAGCTGGTCCTCGTAGCTCCGCCCCGTCACGTGTGCCGATTCCAGCCAATTAGAAAGCTGGAATCAGCAATGGACCGCACAGAGCCCACGGTGCACCATGGGAGAAGACCCGCGGTGCATCGTGGGGGAAGATCCCGGCGGCCATCTTGGTAAAGGAAGAAAGAAGTCGCCGCGAGCGCGGGGATTCGGGTAAGTAATAAACTTTTTTTTTTTTTTAACCCATCCCTTGGGTTTGTCTCGCGCCGAACGGGGGGCCTATTGAATAAAAAAAAAACCCGTTTCGGCGTGAGACAACCCCTTTAATGCACCCATGATTGTCAATGGAAATTAACGAAAAAAGGCGCGAAAAACGCTGCGTTTTTCACGCACGAAAATCAGCAACGCCAATGGGTAGGCGCCCTTAGAGTGCATAAACTAACGCAATCCTATGATAGCGTGCCAATCCCGCTGCAGAATTTCCGTCCGTGGGCATTGAGCCTAAGCCGTAGCATTGGCCCCATAATGCCACAATGCCCAATATCCTATCATAATTCTAATCTTTCTTTTTCAGATGAGCAAGAAGCCGTTCAAGAGAACATTTACCAAGTGGATGAATTCCCATTTGGCCAAGGTAGCTGGTCATGTAGTTACATTGTGTAAGATGACATTCCACATGCTTTAGGGCTCAGTCACACCAGCAAAGTTTTCCTGCATGTATAGGCGCGTTTCCGAAACGAATCTATTAGAACCAATGCTTTCTAATGAAAGCGGTCACATGTCCGTTTTTTAGAATTCTTTAAAATGCGCACCTACCAAACATAGGACGTGTGAGTGAAAATGCACCCGGTCACGTGATTATTTTCTACATGCCATGTGCTTTTTTTTTTTTTACATGCGTGAAAAATTTGCTTGTCTGACTGCGCCGTTATAGTTGTTACAGTAATTAGAACTTCTCTCGTTAGTCTGGCCTCCTTCTACACTACTTTATCAGGATGTTGTAGGGGAAATGTATTAACTGATGTTTGCCGGGTTTCTGGTGTAAAAAGGTGACACATTTTGGCGCATGCCACATATTCAACCTTTTTCTGTTTTGTGGCTCGATCGCCATTTTGCAAAGGTGGTCAGATATTGAGTGTAAATTCTGCCATCTTTTGGTGCATCTTGTTTCTGCGGCGTACACAGTGCAGCAAAAATGACGTGAGAACTATATTCTATGGGTCAGTACGATTACTAACATAAAAAATTTATTTTTATTTTTTCCTTTACCACTTTTTTTTCCAAAGATATTTTATTTTTTTAAATTATTTTCTTCCGCAATCTTCTGACAGCCATACCTTTTTTTTATTTTTCCGTCGACATAGTTCTGTGGGGCCTCATTTATTTTTTAGCAATACCAAATAGATTTTTGTCTTTTTATGTAGATTTTTTTATTATACATCTGGCAAAAGGTTTTTTTTTTTTTTAAACTTTTATTACCTTTTTATTATTTTAATATTTAATAAAATGTAAGTGATTTACACTTGTTTTTTACATGTGTAATACACGGTACTAAAAGCCCATTTACACTGCGCCATTCAGGCACACATGATAAAAGACGCAGCATGTCCTCTATTGATGCATGAGATACGCAGCGAGAACATCTTCGGATGGACGTGTTTTTTCAGGTTTTGTTTTTACTAGAGGGATTTTCGTGCGTTAATACTACCTATAGTCCGCCTGCTTTTTTTGACAGGAGCCGTGTGATCATCATCAGTCACTGTAATAGGAGGAACAAAAAAAGGTTTGGTACGGTGTTAGCCAGCAGAGCAAAATGTGATTGTTCCCAGCAAGAAAACCATGTAATCTTGGAGATATGATACCTTTTAATGGCTAACAAAAAGACATGATGTTCTAGCGAGCTTTCAAACCTACTCAGGGTTCTTCTTCAGGCTTAATGAAATAGATGTGAAGAGGAATACATATATACACTCATACATATGAGAAGGTACAGATCTGGTGTGATTAATGTGCACTTTAAACAATATATACTGGGGGTGGGGTGGCGGGGGGCTAGTTACATAATGAATGAGAAATGAATTCACTGGAGTGGGCCTTTAATACTCTCTTTACGTTAAACATTCTTGCACGCACTAGCAGCGGGGCCCCTACCGTGAGGCAGCAGTTTGTAGGACCCCAGAAGGAGGAGGTTGCTGCCCTCTGGTGAAAAAAAAAACAATTGCCACCTGTTGGGTGGGCAGCAACCTGAGAAGCATTTTACTCACTTAGGCTAACTTCACAAAAAGGGCGAGCGCAATATGGGGCCATGAATCCCACCCCTATATCACACTCTCCGCTATGTCAAATCCCTGAGGATGTGAGGCGTTGTCACGTGAGAACAGCCTCGTATCACTTCAGGGATGCAGGAAACCTCCGCCGTGACGGACAGGAGTTTCTGACATTGATTTTAATGGGAGACCTCGCATCGCGTGCCCCTAGCATGTGGTGCAATGCTGCCGCCGGGACCATAAAATGACATAGGGTTTAGAATCAATTTCTGCGTATACAAATACGAATCTGCCCTCAGGGTCCCTTCTGACATTTATGGGGTTCCATCTTAATGATTTGTGAATAAGGAGTGAGACTCATCTGGAGAAAGAAGTATGAAAGGAGTGACATGTCCACTGTACCCACGTTTTTTTAAGGGTATCTGCTTTATCTATAGTGAGGTGAGTCTCTTGCAAACCCACAATCTGGGGATTAAATTGCTTAGTATAAGACAAAACTGCTTTACGCTTATTAGCGGTGCCCAGGCCTCACATGTTCCAACTAAGACATGACAGCGACATTGGGAGACATAATGACATATAGCACAGTCGGGTTTTCCAAGTAGGGGAGCATATTACCCATATTAGAAAGAAGGATATAAGCACAGACCTACTTGTAACTTAAAAGAAACTGTAACAGCTTAAACAACTAAGAATTGACATCCCGCTTAACAATAATGTGTCGCAGGTGTCTAAAAAAAAAGAGTAAGCTACAATCTATTTTGAAAGTAGCAGTTGTTGTGAGTGGGGGACATTCCAATGGCCTATCGGGGATTGGTTTATGTGATAAAAATTTTTTTTTCCCTTTAAGCATGGCTTCAGGCTATTGCCGCAGCGGTGGCTACCCGGGGACGAGCCCACAATCCGGGACAGCGTAAAGGCTAGGTGACATATCTCTTCATCCCAGCCATATACAGTATCAACCATAGGCCAATGGATCATGGGCCCAAATGTTCTTTGCAGAATTTACATTGCATAGATCAGAACTCGGGACTATGCAACGTCGGATGACGCAAGGTGCATACGGAGCCACTCCATGGCTTCAGTAGGGGAATGTAGAAAGATCACTTTATCATTTGCTGCAATCCGTAAACGGGACGGGTATGCCATAGAGTATGGAATGCCTCTATCCTTGAATCTCTTTTTTATTTCCACGAAGGTGGCTCTTTGTTTCTGCAGATCCGCCGAAAAATCAGGGAAAATAGATCTCACTGAGTTGTTATATTTAACCCCTTAGTGACGAAGCCTGTTTGCGCCTTAGTGGTGGAGCCAAATTTTGGAAATCTGACATGCGTCGTTCAACGTGGCATAACTCCGTAAAGGCTTTACATATCCCAGTGATTCTGACATTGTTTTTTCGCCACATGTTGTACTTCATTTAGATTGTAAAAATAGACCGATATAATTTGTGTATATTTATTAAAAGTACCAATATTGGAAAAATTTTGAAAAAATTGTCTTTTTCACATTTTCAACCGTAATATCTCAAATATGTCCAAACATACTGTACAAATTTTTGATAAGATATGTATTTCCATCTGTTTACTTTATTCTGAATGCACACTTGAAAAACTTTTGTGTTTTTTTTTAACCATTTAGAGGACGTACACATTTAACATTACTTTTCAGCATTTTGAGGAGCACTTTGTTTTCCTGCACCAAGGCAAGTTTGCAAAGGCTCATAAGTGTCAGAATAATAGATACACCCACAAATGACCCCATTTTAAAACTACACTCCTTAGTGTATTCACTGAGGGGGGTCATGAGTATTTTGACCCCACCAGTTTTTTTCAGGAATTAGTTCAATTTAGGGGAGAAAAAATAAAATTTCATATTTTTGCAAATATGTCATTTTAAAGACATATTTTTTTCCTATAGAGCCCATGAAAATGAGGATTTACACACCAAAATAGATACCCCCGTTTCTCCCGTGTTCAGAGACATACCCATTGTGGCCCTAATCTCATGTCTGGATGCATAACAGGAGCCAAAATGAAAGGAGTAGTCGGTGTCTTTCAGAACATAAATTTTGCTTGAAGGCGTTTTAGGCCCCATAGCACCTTTGTAGAGCTCTTGAGTGGCCAAAACCAAAGAGAACCCCCACAAGTGACCCCATTTTGAAAACTAGACCCCTTAACGAATTTATCTAGGGGTGTACTGACCATTTTGTTCCCACAGTTTTTGAATGAATTGAAGCAAAGCAAAAGGAAAAAATTGTGATTTTCGTTTTTTTGTCAATTCTGTCATTTTAAAAACAGCTTTTTTTCTACAGCACACGCATGAATGAAGCCTTTCACCCCAAAATGGATACCCCTGTTTCTCCCGTGTTCAGAGACATACCCATTGTGGCCCTAATCTTTTGTCTGGATGCACAACAGGGCCCAAAATGAAAGGAGTAGTCGGTGGCTTTCAGAACAGAAATTTAGCATGAAGGTGATTTAGGCCCCATTGCCCACTTGTAGAGCCCTTGAGCGGCCAAAACGACAGAGAACCCCCACAAATTATCCCATTTTGAAAACTAGACCCCCTAACGAATTTATCTAGGGGTGTACTGTGTATTTTTACCCTACAATTTTTGAATAAATCTAAGCAAAGCAGTAGGAAAAAAATTACAATTTTCATTTTTTTGGCAGTTGTATCAATTTAAAAACTGTTTTTTTGTACAGCACACATAGAAATGAAGACTTTCACCCCAAAATTGATACCCCTGTTTGTCCCGTGTTCAGAACCATACCCCTTGTGGCCCTAATCTACTTAAAGGACGCATGGCTAGGCCTATAATGGAAGGAGCACCCGTTGGATTTTAGGGTACAACGGAATAAATTCCAGGCCCCATTGCCCACTTATAGAGCCATTGAGCGTCCAAAACGATAAAGAACCCCCACAAATGACCCCATTTTAAAAACTAGACCCCTTACCTAATTCATCTAGGAGTGTATTGCGTATTTTGACCCCACAGTATTTGAATAAATTTCAGCAAAGCAGAAGGAAAAAATTACGATTTTCATTTTTTTGGCAATTTTGTCAATTTAAAAACAGGTTTTTTTTGTACAGTGTACATAGGAATGAAGACCTTCACCCCAAAATGGATACCCCCGTTTGTCCCGTGTTCAAAAACATACCCATTGTGGCCCTAATCTACTTACAGGAAACATGGCAAGGCCTGTAATGGAGGGAACACCCGTTGGATTGCAGGGCACAACTGAATACATTCCAGGCCCCATTGCTCATTTGTACGGAATTAAAATTGACTCCCTAAAAATCCCCCCCCCCCCACCTCCATGCCCTTTTCGGCGTTCCCCAAATCTTAGATAAAAGTAATAATGTGAACTGTGTGGTATTTCCAAAGACGGGTAATTATGGAGGCTGGTTGGGATGGGCACATAGGGCAATAAAATCTGGTATCCCCCCTCCTCTCATGCTTTTTGGGGGTCATTTTTTGACCTCAGTGGCGGGGATGGGGTGTAAAAAGTGGCGTTCCGTGAGTCTCCGTAAGCTTGACGAGGTGCGGCGGTCTCACACAGAAGGTGCTCAACAAGGTGCTCCTGGAACTGCAGGAAGGCGAGTGTTCCCGGGGCTTCTTGTAAATTGCGTATTACAGGTAGCGGTCTCAATAACGCCGGGCTTACGCAGCCGTAGGTGGATCCCGGCTGCGAGCCCGGCTGTGACCCTGCGTACGGCCGCGTAATGTACTGCGCATAACTGCGTACTTACACGGGCGGTCATGCGCAGTACTTTTTTTTTGTTGTTGTTGTTTGTATTTCCCGCACCGTCGCTTAGCGATGACGCGGGTACCCGCAGCCCGTATACAACGTAGTTGCGTATGGGCTGCGGGTATATCCGCGACCATGGAGCACAATGGGCTCTATGTTGCTGATATCCGCGGTAAAATAGAACCTGCTGCGTTCTCTTTTCTGCGAGTGGATTACACAATTCCAACCCGCTAATGTGAGCGGAATTGTGTAATCCAATGCGATTGATCTGCGTATTACCGCTAATCAAACGCATGCGGAATCCGTAATTCCTATCCGGTCATGTGAGACCGGCCAAAGGTAGATCGCTACCTTTTTATCACGTGACCGGGGACCGCTCAACGAGGCCACCCGTCACTGCTCCAGGCTCTCGGCGACCGTTGGTCGCCGAGAGCAAGGAGATATTAAGTTTCCTGGGCTCCCCGACTCCTGCGCATGTGTGCGGTGTTTTGCCGGCGGTCGCATGCGCAGAATACGGGAAAGTTCACGGAAGAAGATTGCGTCGGGGTGCAAATATGGAGGCCTCCGGTAAAAAGTTTTATCTCCTCTCACCGATCGCATCGGTGAGGGGAGATGAACCTCCCCTTTTTTTAACTTTTACGTGATCGCCATTATTCTTTGGATAACGGCGAACACGTGATCAGGAACCACTCACCGCGGCTCTCCATGAAATCTCCAGGCTCTCGTCTAAGTTTTGTAGCCAGGAGCAGGGAGATTTTAAAAAAGCACGGCTTTTGCGCATGCGCCTGCCACATTGGCGAAGGGCGCGTATGCAGAAGCTGGGGTGAGGTCCGCGGATAAATCTGCAGGCCTTAGGTACGTCATTTCATCCTCCCTCACGGATATGATCAGTGGGGGGAGATGAAACGCAAGGTTTTTTTTAAGTTTTTAAAACTTTTTTTAACTTTTTGCACTTTTTTTTACTTTACATCCAATGGATGACAGTGATCATGTCCCTGGTGACATCCCTCTGCTCTTGGCTACACATGGCAGCCAGGAGCAGAGCAATTTTGAATTTCCCGGGGCTCGAGCCCCTCTGTGCACGCGCCCGATGTCAATCATCGGGCGCGCATGCGCAGACGGGGATTTCGGGTCCCGGGACATCGGGACATCGCAGAGGACCGGGGGTGAGTATCTTCACATCCCCTCATGGATCCGATCCATGAGGGGAGGTGAAACTTAACTTTTGTTTTACTTTTTCAACTTTTTCGCGATCACCGCTATCGCAATGGATAGCGGTGATCGCGGGCCCGGGGACCGCTCACAGTGGTCCCCGGTAACACCTCCTGGTTCCCGGCTACCTTCAGGAGCCGGGAGCCAGGAGATTTTAAATTTGCCGGGGACACCCGGGCTTCTGCGCGTGCGCGTGACGTCATCGTCTGGCGCGCATGCGCAGAAGGCCGCCGGCGGGTCCGGGAGGACCAGATCTCCGGGGAACACCGCCGACAAGCCGTGTGAGTATTTTCAGCTGCCGTGATGGATCCGATCCATCATAGCAGCTGAATTACTACTTTTTTACACTGTTTTATTTACTTTTTTGCGATCGGCGTTATTCATTTTATAGCGCCGATCGCAATACCGGGGGGGACTGCCCGCATCCTGGGATCACAGCTCCATGCTGTCGGCTACCTGCGGGCACCAACAGCATGGAGCTGTCACGTCCTCAGGCCAGTGGGCATCAATCCAAAGAGGATGCATAAAACTACGTCCTCTAGGATTAAGGCCCACTTTCTGAGGACGTAGTTTCCCGATGGGGCGGACGTTAAGGGGTTAAGAGGGCCTTCCAGTTTGGCCTGGTGCAAAGCGGCATCTCGATCTCTGCAGTTCAGAATTCTTGCCAAAAATGGATGCGGTGGGGCGCCCGGCGCCGGACGGGACCCGCAGGGCTCTCTTCACCGTGAAGGAGGCAGAGAAGATGCATTCACCCAGTGTAGATTTAAGCCAGTTTTCTACAAACGATTCTGGTTGGGAGCCCTCTGCTCTCTCCGGGAGACCAATTATGTGTAAGTTATTGCGACGAAGACGGTTCTCCGGGTCATCTGTCTTGGATTGACAAAATTCTGCTTGCCTTATGGCTTTCTGCACCGCCGCCGGGAGTGGATGCAGGGAGTTTTCTATGTTAGAGACGCGGTTTTCCATCTCAAGTATCCTACCCCGTATGTTCTGCATATCTTGTCTTAATAAAGTAGCATCCGATTTAACTTCATCTATTTTCCCGGTGAGGGAGGATTTACAGGTATTTATTGCTTCTAATAGTCGACGCATAGTTGGTTCCGAACTCTGCCCGGAGTCAGCTTCATTATCTCTTGCCTGGACAGTCCACGATGAGTGCGGCGTATGATCGGACATCTCCACACTAGAGAATTCCTTTATTTTCTCCGCAGCGGTACAACCTTTAGCTCGAGTGCTCATGATAAGCGCTCGCAACAGAATGTGCACTAGCGTTTCTGTGTTACCGCATAAAACTTTCTTTGGGATTTAAGGTAGGTTAAGTACCAAGAGTCCGTCTTTTTCACAAGTTATGGTTACCAGCCTAGGGTACAGGATGAGGTCTCAAATCATCATCAGAGCAGATTCTGCGTCGGTCCTGTCCAACTGCATGGGAGTAAGGGGTGACTCAACAATCCACTGTGTCCACAGATTAGGGTCCGCAGAGGGCAAAATCCACTGTGGAAGAACAATTTTGCGGGGCCCAGCAGAGACTTTCAGTACAGAGGGGATCCTCAAGTTATAGCATCCAGCTGGTTAGAATACTGCTGGGTATATTGCCACCATTTAGAGAGACAGCAGCAATTATCACAGTCACAAAATGGCACCTGGTGGCCGGAGGGGGGTTTGCCAGGTATGTATAGAGGGCCTACTGCTGCGGGGCCTACATTACAGCATTCACAGTTTCAATGCAAATGCCCCTGTAGGCTCCAAAGTGTCCTTCCACGTCCTCCGCCAGGGACTTACTCTTTGCCGCCTCTCGCCGGGACCAGGATCCGGATCAGATTCACACCGCTCGGCTGGCGTCTCCGCGGAAGCGCACTGCTGGGTTCCATTGACAGCAAGGCCTGCCCACCAGGGGATTCAGCACAGCCGGGTAGTCAGTGCGGTGAACTCCACCAGCCCCGCCCAGACGGCACCTGAGACCGGGTGAGAAGAGGATCACTCACCGGACAGTGATAGAGGTAGGGAGCGGTGTGCAGCAATGCTCCAGCGGGAGTGCTCGGGCAGGACATGTCAATCGCCAAGTGCAGGCTCAGGGCTGTATACGCCGGTTCAGGGGCAAGAAGGACTTTTGGTTCGAGCCAGCCACTGCAGCAGGGTATGTTGATTAATTTCAATCCGTCAGGGAGGTAGTCCGGATCGAAAGGCCAGGGTAAAGTGCAGGATATTAAGGTCCCCTGGGGGGAGCCGGTGTGGAGGGGGCATAAGAATCACCCCTCTGTATGCTTCTGACTCATTACTCTGACATAAGGAAAAAATGAGACTCCATGACGCTAATGTGTCCATAAGACATCTGTAAGGTATCTTTCACGCTACAAAAGCATCGCTACAAAATGGCTTTGTTACCAAATTTGCAACATCCCTCATGTGAAAAAACCAATTGGAATCCAAGAGCTTCACACACATGTGTTTTGTAGCCTGTGTGAAAGAGGCCTAAATTCAGCTCCTCACCACGTTCAAGCTCGGTATGCATTGATAAGGGCCAATAGGGGCTGTAAAGAAATTAATATATGTCGCTTATCAAAAATGAGTACCGTATATATGCTTATCAATCTATTTTAGCAAAAAGAATATTTTAGCAATATATTGTATGTGTAACAGAAGTCATGACTGTTTTTGTGGTTTTCTGTCTACACTGAAGGTCTATGTCTGACCTATTGGAATCAGGAAGTTCTAAGGCCAGATGTCTTGGGATTTAGCAAGACGGGGCCTAACCGCAAAGAGTTTTCAGCTCTTACTCTAAGAGTCATGTGAAATCAGCTATTTCTTGAATGTCATATATCAAGCCTAAATGTCATAAGTTTATTGTCAGATATAGAAGTCATGAGTTTATCATGAGGTTATTCCCTGTATTACCAGAGGTCGCATCCCTGCGTGGGCGATCTTCTATATAAACTGAGACGATATAGACAATAAACAGAGTTCATTACTTCACCATATACCGTGTGTAATGGTCAGTACTTTGACTCTCAAAAGAGCGCTCCTCCTGCTTAGGTCAATTTGGAACCGACAACATAACTGACCAGTCTGTTTGAACAAATTAACCCTTGACAGTTCTTGGCGTCCAACTAGGGGGCGGGGCTTACCTTTACAGGACATCGCAACCAGTAGACTGAAACAAACTCCTGGCCCGTTGACGTGGATACTGGATTCGGAGACCCCAGACTAAAACACCGGTGTACAGGTAAGAGCTTATCTTACTATTATACAGTCTGGATTCTTTTGATCTGTGTCTCTAACGGACTAGAGGTATGTTGTTGCCTGTTTCCTATATTTTCTGCCCCGTCCATATTTTAGAGTGAATAAGTTCATTTAACTGTCCTAGACGGAAGAACTCACTCATTGGGACTTAAAGAGTCATGTTGTCTGTATTGGAGATTGAAATAATTGTTATTGTTATAGTCTCATTTCTGGCAGTCATATTGTTACTCTGGATCTGTTATAATATTACTAAAAGTTCCCTAAGAGGTGAAGTCTGGTCTCCCCTGAATCCTAGTGTTTGAAGTTGACCACGTTTTAGTTCTGTAAATCTATTCCGGGACAGGGAACTGTGTGTTCCCAGATAGTCTCAGTGATTATCTTAGTTTACTGTGTGAAATATACGTCCTGTATACTTAGTGAAGAATAGTTGGAAGTGGTCAAGATGGGGTCTGAACAATCTAAGATATATCAGACTCCTATTGAGATAATTAAAGATAGAGAAGGGGAGGACATTTGCAGACAAGCCTATAAAGTTTACAAACGTATAGGCCTTAAGAAGGCGGGAACATTCAATTATGAATTTTGGTCACAATATGAGGATAAGCATAGAAAGGAAATAAGAAATAAGGGTTTGGAAAAAGGCATGAAGGCTATTCTGGACTGCTCTAAAACAGCAGAAGACGAACACTGGGACTCCGAGTCCCGAGGCGAGGGCATTTTAGTTTATTGTCCTATGCCCCGGCCACCAATAGACGTTCCCATGGAAACCCCTACGGTTCCATTAGTCTCTCCTGTCGTCCCGGCCGCTCCACCAATGTCTCCAAATAATCCCTTTAATTCTCTGTATCCCAATTTGCCACCCCTGCCTCCTACGTATCCACAGGCTACTGCCCAGATGGATACACCTCCCTACAGCCCTCAATCAGGATCCCCGGGCCCTGAAGTAAATAGAGGTCCGGCTTGGGACTGTCCACGTTGTGGTCAACAGAATGCCTGTTTTAAAGAACTCTGTACAGTATGTGGGACTCCACGTCCCAGGGATCAGTGTAGACAACCGATTCCTTATTCCCAGTTACAACCTCCACTACCCATTATAGAGAACCAAACAGACCGAGTCCACCATTGGGCACGGTCAGACAAGAGGACACTGACAGACCATCGTCTTCTAATGACAGACCTACGGACGCACATAGACCAACTCCCGGGTCTACAGTCACTACATGGCGACCCTGGAGCGCCACAGACCAGATGGCACTGTGTCAGCAACTGCCCGATCCCCAGACAGAGCCAGCAGCTTTCCATAGAAAGTTGGAAGTCATACAGAAAAACTACTCTGCCACTTGGACAGATATGGAATGTCTTATGAATGTAAAATGTCCTCTGGGCCTTTACAATAGTATTGCTCAATTTTGTGGTCTTGAAGATCGCCCAGATGACCCCCAGACATTACCTAGTGGTACTCAATATGTGGACAAGGTTAAAACCTGGTTTAAGGATAAAGCCCAAGAGAGACGTACAGCCCTAACCCAGTGTAGACAGAACAAGGGCGAGTCTATTGAATGTTACTTTGGCCGTTTAGAGGAAGTTGGCAGAGATCTGGGTTTATATGATTGTCCAAAAGCAATACGTAATGCTGCTTTTTGTGAAGCCTTTATGCAAGGAATAGATAAGCGCCTGTCTGAACGCGTTAAAGCATGTACCCCCGATTGGCGACAGGCCAGACCGCGTGATCTATATAAGAAAGCTGTAGGATTTGTCATGGATACAGAAGACCACGCAAAGGGTGTTATGATTAAACATTACACCATGGAGGGGGACACAGCCCGACTTAACGACCCCAGGCGGGAGACCCGTAAGTGTTATAACTGCGGGAAGACTGGACACTTGGCCCGTAATTGTAGAGCCCCTAAACGCCCTAGACAGAACATGTCAGACGAAAGGGGGCAACAGGGAAGTACGGCCAATACCACATCATCCCGCCCACAGGGAAATAACGGGTATACCAATTACCAATGAAGGTCTGGCACTCCTTCCCCCGTGTCCCTTATAGTTACTGACGCACGTGGGCCACAAATTTTTCAGCCTCTAAAAATCCAGGGGAAGGAGGTGCCCTTTTTAATTGACACAGGGGCTACTAAATCATGTGTCAGTACCTCACAAGTCAATGACCTTAGTATTCCCCTCTCAGACTCCATAGCCATAGCCGTTGGAGTGTCCGGTGAACCAACACCCATGCGTGAGACCGAGCCCATAGAAGTCTCCTTTCAAGGGTCACGAGTCCTCACTCGCTTCCTGGTGTCACCCGCTGGGGATTGCATCATGGGAACCGATGTGATGGGACCCCTGGGGTGCTGTATTCAGCTCCATCCTTCCGGTGAGGCTCATGTCAGTACCTCTGCGGCCGACCACCAAGTATTCTGTCTCATGGCAGCAGACTTGGTCACTCCGCCTCCTTCTTGTACTGTATATGTGTTGACCCCAGAAGATACACAGGTTCTCTCAGCAGTGCCAGAGACCCTTTGGGCAAAAGGGAAGACAGACTTGGGCCATCTCCACGTACCCCCAGTCATGGTATATCTCAAAGATGGGGAAAAAGCCCCCATGATCCGCCAGTATCCCCTAGCCATGGCACAGGAAGACGCAATAGCCTCCACTATTACAGAGTTATGTGCCTTGAATGCTTTAAAATCTTGCGTCTCACCCGCTAACACGCCACTCTTCCCAGTTAAAAAGAAAGGGAAGAAAGGTGAACCTGATACCTACCGGATGGTTCACGATCTAAGAGAAATCAATAAGGTGACCATCCTAGAAACACCTTTGGTCCCCAACCCTTACACTCTGTTGTCCACCATACCATCCGGAACCTGTTGGTACACTCTGATCGATTTAGCCAATGCATTTATGTCCGTCCCGATCCACCCCGATTGCCAGTACCTGTTCGCCTTCACGTTCCGAGGAAAACAGTACTGCTGGACTGTCCTACCACAAGGGGCACAAAACAGCCCAAATCAATAAACCCGATGTATGAGGCTTGTACTTGATGCATGGACGGTCCCACCAGGTGTGGCCCTGCTTCAGTATGTTGATGATCTCCTACTGTGTGCACCGGACAGACCTACCTGCGTTGCGGCCTCACTCAGCCTTCTTTGTTTTCTTGCAGACAGTGGGTGTAAAGCCAGTAAAGACAAATTACAGTTTTGCAAATCTCATGTTGTGTTTCTTGGTCACTGCCTAGGTCCTGGTACAAAACACCTCACGCCAGAACGGACCAAGGTGGTGGAGGACATGCCACTCCCTACCTCCCATGCTCAGTTGCGGACATTTCTGGGGTTAGTTTCATATTGTCGGCCGTGGATTCGCTCTGCCTCCATGACCATGCAGCCTCTGTACGACTGCCTGAGTTCCAAGCCATTTGCTTTGTCTCCGGAAGCCGAGTCAGCTTTCCATCAGCTGAAAATACAGATTACCAGTGCTCCAGCACTGGGTCTGCCTGACTATGATAAACCCTTCCAAATGTTCGTGACTGAGATGGCGGGACATGCTACTGCCGTCCTCACACAAGAGCATGGTGACAAAAAGCGCCCTGTAGCATACTACAGTGCACATCTTGATGCAGTAGCCAGGGGTTCACCCTCCTGTGTAAGAGCAGTTCTGGCTGTACAAGCACTACTTGAGAAAGCTTCTGAGGTGGTCCTAGACTACCCTCTTGTGGTCCTCACGCCCCATGACGTACATGGAATTCTGACACAGGTGAGCCGTAGACATCTTTCTCTTGCTAGACAGGTTAAAATGGAACTTGCAGTACACTCTTCATCCAATGTCTCATTTCAACGTTGCACAACTTTGAATCCGGCCACCTTACTGCCATTAGGTGACACTGATTCAAAAGGGGGAGTAAGCACAGGGGATCAACTTTTTGTCAATTCCCTAGGCGAAGAGGAAGCTTTCGACACCGAGCACCAGCATGACTGTGCTGCTCTGATGGAGCAGGAGACAGCTGGATTTGCTCATGTCACAGATAAGCCTCTCCTGAACCCCCACCTTGAAATGTTTGTGGATGGATCACGATACCAGAATGAGATGGGCAGATTTGTGACAGGGTTTGCTGTAGTATCAATGAATGAAGTACTGATAGGCCGCGCCATGCCCCCACATATGTCAGCACAGGAAGCGGAGCTGTGCGCTCTGACCGAGGCCTGCAAGTTAGCCCGGGGAGTCACTGCTAATATCTACACGGACTCCAGGTACGCGTTTGGCGTTGCGCATGACTATGGGCCGATTTGGCGCGCGCGGAGCTTCCTAACAGCTCAAGGCAGACCGATAAAGAATGGTGAGGCAGTAAGTAGTTTAATGTCAGCTATCATGCTCCCGAAGCAGGTAGCCATAATAAAGGTAAAGGCACACACCCAAGGGGACTCCTTGGAAAGCAGAGGCAACGAGAAGGCAGACGGAGCAGCTAAGGCTGCAGCCCTGCTGGACTGGAGGGCACCCGTGTGCAGAGTTCAGACCAGGTCCTGCCCAGCGGAGGAGGATCCTGATCCCCCTGCCAAGGACCAGACCCTCTCTGTCCCACCACAGAAGGAGGTGGACCTACTCCCCTCAGGGCAAGAGCAGGAGCGCTGGGCAAGTGCAGGGGCAGTAAAAGGAAATGAAGGTTGGATGATGGGTTCCCGTATGTGTTTACCTGCGGCTGCCTATCCTAGTATGGCCCTTTTGGCTCATGGAAAGGTGCACGCTTCTCGTAATGCCATGGTAGCCCTGGTGGAGAAAATGTGGTACGCTCCGGGATTTGACAGGATGGCAAAGGCATACGTCAAGGCTTGTGAAATCTGTGCACTACACAACCCCGGTCAAGTAGTAAAGACCCCCCGGAAGTGCACTCCGCGACCTTTGTACCCCTTCCAGAGACTACAGATAGATTACATCCAGCTGCCCAGGTCAGGAAGGTATGAGTATGTCCTGGTATGCATTGACCTCTTTTCTGGGTGGGCTGAGGCCTACCCGGTCACGAAGGCCACTGCCCAGGCCACTGCAAAGAAACTTGTGTCAGAGTTAGTGTGCAGATTTGGGGTACCAGAGACCATTGAGAGCGACCGTGGTACTCACTTCACTGGTGAGGTAATGAAGGAAGTCATGTCCGCCTTAGGAGTAGAACAGGCGTTTCACACCCCCTATCATCCGCAGAGCTCCGGAAAAGTAGAAAGGCTCAATGGCACCCTCAAACTTAAGATACAGAAAGCCATGGTTGAAACAGGAAAACCTTGGCCCGAGTGCCTACCTCTGGCCCTCTACTCAGTACGAACCACGCCAAATAGGAAGACAGGACTGTCTCCTTATGAGATTCTCTTTGGCTCCGTGCCCAGGTTAGGACTGTATCACCCCCAAGCTCTATCCCTGGGTCATGATAAAGTTACTTCCTTTGTGCAGGACTTATGCCAAAAGCTAAAAATAACACACGACCTAGTCTTCTCTTCTATTTCAGACCCTGATAGTTTGGAAGGATCCCACTCTCTGAATCCCGGAGATTGGGTGGTGGTAAAGAGACACGTCAGAAAGACTTTGGAACCTCGCTTTGACGGACCATACCAAGTGCTGTTAACCACTCCCACCTCGGTCAAGCTAGAAGGCAAACCCACTTGGATCCATGCCTCACACTGCAAGAAAGTTCCAACGCCTCAGCACCACGAGGGGGGTGGAGAGTAAGCCCAACCCAGGGTGGGGGAGGAGGATGGCAACCTGGACACCAGCATTGATAGTCTGGATAGGTGTATTATTTACCCTTTGTTTTCTTGGACTACTCTCTTTTCGGGACAATTCCTCATCAACTGTCGATGTAAGAAGAAGATGGACTGTTTGGGCGGAAGGACACCCCAACATGTGGGAATACTTTGCAAAAGACGTACTGAATATTTCCCACATGTGCATGCCCAACCTTCGGAGTGGGGAAGATATTTTACGGACTTGCTTACTGTCTATCCCCACCCCAGTAAAGACACTTCGCGACATATATTCAATAGTGCATAATGATAGTGATGTAGAGGAGAGCAATGTTATTCAGGAAAATACCTTTCTTAATGTATATGAATATTGTTCCTATTGTGATGCGGTCAAACATACACTTTATGTTTCACATAAATGATAAGAGATTTGTTTAGATTCATGAAAACAATAATACATTTTAAAAAGTCAGATGTCGGCTGTGATCTTGGGACTTGTTCCGATCGCCATATTTGGGGTCAGGAAGGAATTTTTCCCTTTTATACAAGGATAATTGGCTTTTTCCTAAAAGGGTTTTCGCCTTCCTCTGGATCAACTCAGCCTCAAAATTCCCCATAATTGTCATTCCTGTGTGTGACTTCCTGATGTCCAAAATGGGGGAATGATAAGGGCCAATAGGGGCTGTAAAGAAATTAATATATGTCGCTTATCAAAAATGAGTACCGTATATATGCTTATCAATCTATTTTAGCAAAAAGAATATTTTAGCAATATATTGTATGTGTAACAGAAGTCATGACTGTTTTTGTGGTTTTCTGTCTACACTGAAGGTCTATGTCTGACCTATTGGAATCAGGAAGTTCTAAGGCCAGATGTCTTGGGATTTAGCAAGACGGGGCCTAACCGCAAAGAGTTTTCAGCTCTTACTCTAAGAGTCATGTGAAATCAGCTATTTCTTGAATGTCATATATCAAGCCTAAATGTCATAAGTTTATTGTCAGATATAGAAGTCATGAGTTTATCATGAGGTTATTCCCTGTATTACCAGAGGTCGCATCCCTGCGTGGGCGATCTTCTATATAAACTGAGACGATATAGACAATAAACAGAGTTCATTACTTCACCATATACCGTGTGTAATGGTCAGTACTTTGACTCTCAAAAGAGCGCTCCTCCTGCTTAGGTCAATTTGGAACCGACAACATAACTGACCAGTCTGTTTGAACAAATTAACCCTCGACAGCATCTATATAGCCGCTATAAAACAGCTGAAAATCACAACTGCGTGAAGCATTGGATTCCATTTTTGGCCGCGATGAACATATTCTAGTGTGAATGAGTCTAAAACTGGAAAAGTCCTACTGAAAATGTAACTTCTTTATTGTAGATTTTGAATTTATGTCTCATGTAAATATATTTGGCGCATAACTCGGCCGAATTACCTACATTTTTAATGACTTCACTAATTTTAGACATAAGAACCAGTAAATCGTTTCCCCTTTTCTGTTCCAGCGGTCATAATTGTTTTTACTTTTCATCAATGTGGCCGTATGACGGCTTGTATATTGTGGAACTAGTTTTTATAGGAACTAATGGCCCTTTTAGACACGATGATTTTTACTCAAAAATTGCTCAAACCTGTCTTTTGAGCGATAATCGTTGTGTCTAACTCCACTGACATTGTGCAGTTTTCGTTAAGCCATCGCTGATCTTTCAGCGTGCTGAAAGACAATGATGAGCCTTATCAGGAATTCACAGCGGGATACAGCTGATACTATTGTTTCAGTTGTATCCTGCTCCCTGAAGACCGGTGGGGTATGAAAAACACAACTGTCCAGCTGTGTTCTGCATCCTTTGCTCGGAGCGCTCAGCTATAAAACAGCTGGGCGCTCCATGCGGGGAACAGCTGGATTCAGAAGACAAGTGGCCCCGCTTGTCTTCTGCATCTTCCGCTCGGAGCGCAAAGTGATCGCTCAATGTTTAAACAATCACCTTACGCTGTAAAAAAAGCACACGATTATCGCTCAAAAATCACTGAGAAGATTTTTTGAGCGATAATCGTGTCTAAACCCGGCTTAATACCGGATAAATATAATGTTTGGAATAACTTTTTTAGTAATTTTTAATGGGGAAGAAAAAGCAAGTTCCCCAATGTTTTTCCATCATTCACCTTGTGGTACAAATAGTCGGATCACTTTATTCTACGGGTCGCTACGATTATAACACAAATCTCTACAGGTTTTATTGTGTTTTAGTACCTTTTACAGTAGAGAACAACTTTTTTGACAAAAACCTCTACAAATAGCATTTTTATGTTTCCATTGACAGAGCTGCATGAGGCCTTGTATTTTGTGGGACAACGGTTATTGGTTATTGGTACCATTTTCAGGTAGAATATATCTGACTTTTTGATCTTTCTGTAAAACCACTTGGGGTCCGTTTACACTTAAAGATTATCGTTCCAACAAGCGAACAATGTCAGCACTCGCTCGTCTGTTTATACAGCAGATCCGTCGTTGGCTCATTCAAACCAGAAACCATTCAGTCTTCCTCATTCGCTGTGTAAGTGACAGAGGGACTGATTATTAGATTGGTATGTCTTCACATCTATCTCTCAAGTACCTAGTCAGTCTGAACCGAGGCACGGCTTCAGAGGACAAGAAACTGCAAATCAGCTGAATATGGAAGCAACGCGATGAATCTAATGCCCACCCCATCACGCTGGAATGTATCCAGCGCTGTATACTACCCACTAGTCAGACCGCCTCCTGCTAAATGGAAGGCCGGGTAAAGGAGGATCAACACCGCTATCACATAAGCAGTGGCACTGTCCATGGTCCTGATCTGGAATAACCAGCTCAACTGTAGTATTGTCCACATCACTTAGGCCCCCCTCACACAGGGCGTTTGCAGAAACGCAGCATTGAAAAACGCTGCGTTACTGCAGATTCTGCCCCGTTTCAGCAGCGCTGGCATACTTTATGCCAGCGTTTTGGCTGCGTTTTCAGCTCGTCTGAAAACGCAGCCAAGAATGCTGAAAAGAAAAAAAAAAGCAATACTCACCTAGCCGCTGCAGTCTGGGTCACGGCCGCTGGTCTCTGTCGCTGATCCGGGCTTCCTCGGCACTCCCAAGTCTATTGCCGGAGGCCAGGTTTGAGAACCCTGCCTCCGGCAATAGAGTGCTGTGATTGGTTGTCGGTGCTTGCTTGATGCCCAATCACAGCCCTTCATTGACTGTCTCAGCCAATCAGAGCTTGCCGGCGCTTTTTTATTCATCAGCTTGTGATTGAAGGATATTGACCCTGGCAGGCGTATGACTCTGATGGTCGGGGCGCACATTATGTGAATATTCGCACTGTGGAATATGCCAGCTCTTTACATAACGAGGCTTCAGCAGTGGCTGCAGTTACACGGGGATCAAAAGTTTTTGTAAATGTCATATAGCAATCATAAATGCAAATGCATCACGTCTTTGGCTTAGGGTGCCTGCACACTGGCGATCGCAATATTGCTGCGTTTTTTTTAACGCAAATGTAAATAGGATTTTAATGTTAAAAACGCATCACAGAAAAATCGCAAGTTTGTGCTTTGCGATTTTTGTACGATGCATTTTTAACATTAGAATGTTCTATTGACATTCACGTTAGAGAAAAACACAGCGATATCGCGATCGCAAGTGTAAAGGCACCCTTCAAGTTGGCCAACAATATGCAACATGAGCATTGCCTTGTTCTTTAACAGAGATGTTAGCCGCAGAGAGCCCTTCACAGGGTGATACTTGAGAAGATGATCACGGCAAACTGGGAGTGTCCTTCCCAAGGGGGGGGGGGGGTGTCTTATATAAAGGAACGGGGCTAAATATATTTGGACCCTCTCTATTAATATCAAACCCCAGATCAGACCACTGATTTCATTTCAGACTCCAGATCCCCTAAATATATTCAGACTCCCTACATATATATTTATATTAATATCAGACTCCAGAAAAGACCCCTTAAATATATTCCAACCTCTCCTATATTTATAACACATCGCAGACACCTAACTTAACTTAGACCCCGGACCAGACCCCTTAAATACTTTCAGAAAAGTTTATTTACACCCTTGGGTGGGGAGGGGTTAAAGACAACCTCCCTCGTCAGTAGGGCTGACTGCATACCTTTGCAATTGTGGCCCTGCTGACTCTGATGACGTCTCACTATTCGCTCTTCTCTCTCCTGTTCCCCCATACGGACTTCTTAGTTTCAGCGTGAATTTGTCAAGTGGGCGGTCCCTGCTGTTCAACGTCAATCAACTCCGACATAACCCACTGACAGCAGGCAGTGCAGACCGCCCACTTGACACATTCACAACTCTGGGAAATGAAGCTAAGAAGAGCCTTTATAGGGAAAATGAGGGACAATAGACAACAATGGAGTCAGCAGGGCTGACTCCCCATTTTATAGGGCTTACCACTAATCTCCAGAATAGGTATTTTCCTTTTTTGCTGTGAAGATGTGAATGCATATGTGCGGTCAGCTCTCCAGAGAAATCAGCGGGATTTATGAAATCCTATCACTTGTTTCCTTATAGCCCATAGATTTCCATGGAGGAAAAGCATACATGTCTGACCAGCTCTACATGGGAAATGGGAAGCTGGGCTAGTTCATAGACAAGAGTCATGAAATGTGCTATTCTCACACTCAGACCTTCACCTTCTAAGGGACTCGCATCGCCGCCGAAGACGATTTTTTCGCGTGAAAGTGAATAGGAGTTCCTAATGTTAAAAACGCATTGCATCGTACGAGAGTTGAAAGTTTGTGCAAAAAGGAGACTCCGTAAGAAAACATGGGAAATAAAAAATTTGCAAAATGCAGACAGATCGGACATGCTGCGTTTTTTTCCACTCCACATGGGAATGAAACTATTGAAAATCATAGGTTTCATAATTCTGCGTTTTCACTCACTCTCACGCCCTAAGAAGCTGCTTACTCAAATACTTCCTGCTCTTTCACATGATTTGCAATGACCTTTATGTTTTGTAGGTGATAAAAGTCTGATTGGTGGAAGTCTCACGGCTAAGACCCCCAGCCATCCCCCCAAATGCTGCAGCCACTAGCAGTCACATCAGATTGAATAAAGCGGATGCCGAGCATGGGTGGCCACCGCTCTGTTCATCTCATTGGGTCTGAAGTAGCAAAGTACAAGTGCTTGTACTCTGCCGTGTCTGGCAGTCACATTGCATATGAATGAAGTACCACTGCGCATGCACAAACACCACTCACTTTAGTCTCTTCCTGACTGCGGGGTGCAGCTGGGGGACATGGGACCCCGACCGGGATTAGTGATGGTCTTAGCAGTGAGACCTCCTCCGATCAGATTTATTTCTGTGTATAGGTCATATAAGTTAATCTTGGTACAACCCCTTATAGAGAATCATTATTTATTCACCCTTTTATGTACTCTAATACAGGGGTCCCCAACCACTGGTCCGTGGACTAGGACCGGGCTGTTGGGTTTTTTTTGCTGGTCCGAGGCGGCGCCACAGATCAGCACTAAACACTGACCATGTGCTCTGCCCTGCGGTGGCTCAGAGCACACTGTGTGGGCTGGCATCAGTAGACGCGGATCCTAGCAGAGAACATTATGCGGGGAGGCGGGGAGACCTCTGTGACACGGCTCCCGACACAGCACATTATGTGGGGCACGGTGGGGAGGCAATCTGGCCACAGTGTCGTGGCTCCAGGCATAGCTCTTGGCGGGGACCTGGGCTACAGTGCTGTACACCGAGGTCCTGCCAGCACCTCCGGTCTACAGCGCTGTTTGGTGTATAGCGCTGCTAAGTAGCACTGCATGACCCCACCCCCATATAACCAAAGCCCCGCCCCTGCCCACCCTGCCATGCGGGGTTATGGAAAAATGGTCTTGCTTTAAACTGGTCCCTGGTGCAAAAAAGGTTGAGGACCACTGCTCTAATAGACCCAGTACTGTAGATAAATATTATGTATGTCTATCTTGGCTTTTATGTTTGTCACTGATTTTCTCTTTGGCTATAAATTAATGACATGAAGGGCTTTACAGCTCACAAGCCTTGAAAAGTGCAACTGAAGATTGAGATTTTGGTCTAAGCTTGGAAATTTATAGGAGGAGGTATTGACAAATTGTCCCAAGCATAGAGATTGATGTTGGTGGGAAAAAGTGTGCCTCAGATGTAAATCTAGCTGCAGACTGATGGTTTTCTTGGGCCACAATATAGTGCAAGACTAACGTTTCCGCCCAGCCCTAATGTTTAATGAAAGACTTGCTCAAATGGACTGAAATGACATTATATAGCATTATGCACGGGCGATCCACAAGTCTTGTACTTCATGTGCAGTACAAACAGACTGTTATCAGGTAAAAGATTACTGAATGTATTAGAAAAGAGGAGTTGAGTCTATCGCAGTATATTCGGATGAGCTGACCCTGTCAGTGTAGCAAAGATGAATTATAACACAATGTTATATCCATGCCTAGATTGTAGATTATTATTATTTTCTAAAAGCACTAAATCTAGTAATGAAGGAGGAAAGACAAACATGGCTTGCTTCACACACACTTTTCTGGTAGCAATTTTTGGCTACTGCGAATACTTTGCGTCGTGCGGTTGCCTGTGCAACATTGGAGGCGATATTGAATATTGAGTGGGGTGATTGTGCACTGAATGCTTTGACTTATCTGATTGGATTGCTGAGAAATGCCATGATGCAGCAGGCAGGTTGGCGAAATCTGCTCGTTCACCTTCTCCTGAAACCCCCGGTAGAAATCCTCATTAAACATCTACAGTTGTATATAATTCCTCTCATTGAGACTTTTCATACATTATCTCTATAGCTGGTTCAGGTACTGGGTTGGAGCCTTAGGTGTAGTAGCCGCAGATGTGGAGAGAGTAGTTGGGGACGAGCCAGGAGTCAGCAACAGGAGATCTTATAGGGCAGAACAAATGGAGGAGGTGGGTCGTGTTGTCAAGAGGGAAGCCAGGGGTCAGTATCAGAAGGTCTCAGTGTCACAGTACAAATGGAGGAGGCGGATCGCTTTCTCAGAAGGGAAGCTAGGGTCGGTATCAGAAGGTCTCAGTTGAATAGCAGAGAAGCAGGCAGAAGTGGAGCTTGATCAATGGCTAGTGAGGCAGAATATACACGCAAGGGAGGAGGAAACATGGCCTGGTTTATATAAGAGGCTTACTCAGAAACAGAAGCATGGCTAGGTTTCAGCAAAGGAGCTGTCCATGTCTTGGAGAGAGCTGCTATCTGGAGCGCAGCGATATTCTTGAGGTGCAGGTGACCTGTTCAGAAATTGGATGTAGGGGTAAAGGAGGGATTGGAGTCGAAGATAACCCCAAGGCAGTGGGCGTGCTGTCTGGAAGTTATGGTGGTGCCACACACTGGGATGGAGATGTCAGGATGAGGTCGGTTAGTAGGGGGCGGAAACAGGAGGTCAGTATTTGAGAGTTTCAGTTTAAGGTAGAGAGTGGACATAGGGTTAGAGACAGCGCACATTCGGTTGCATACTGAAGAAACGGTGCTGTAATGTCATGAGAGGAGGTGTATAACTGGGTGTCGTTAGTGTAGAGATGGTACTGACAGCCAAATCTCCTGATGGTCTGTCCTGATGGTAGTGGCTGTGTTAATGGAAAAAAAGAGGGGGCCGAGGACTGAGCCCTGGGGGACCCCAACAGCAAGGGAGGAGGATCAGTAGGGAATAGTTGCCCCTCGATTTTAGCCGTTAGGAGGTTGTTTGACACTTTAGTCAGAGCGGTTTCTGTCGAGTGTAGAGGATGGCAGCCAGACTGCAGGGGGTCAAGCAGAGATTTTTCTGATAGATAGCTTTTAAGGCGGGAGTAAATTAGGCGTTCTAATAATTTGGAGATGAAGGGGAGATTTGAGATGATTCGGTAGTTGGCAGCATCGGTCGAGTCAAGAGTCGATTTCTTTAGCAGTTGGGATATGATAGCCTATTTGAATTACGAGGGGGAGATGCCAGAGTTTTGGGTGTGAACGGTCTGAAGGTCCTGTACGTATGGTAGGTTGGTGGGTCTGGCGAGATTCTAGGCAGCTTGACAGAGAAAGAGAGGAGGTTATGGTCCGAGAGCGGGAGAGGGGAGTTAGGGAAGTGGCAAGCAGAGCAGAGATGGAGGAAGACTAGATCAAGAGTATTGCCATCTCTGTGAGTGGGAGAGGCTGTGAGTTGTGAGAGACCAAGGAAGGAGGTCTACATTTGCTGTAATTGAGCCTCTAGAACATGCAAACTCGTAGGCTGTCGAATTTGGCATCCCACATGGTCCAGTACATGTTCTATTGGCGATAAATCAGGCAACTGGGCAGCCATGGAAGTGTGACAGTGTTGTGGAGACATTCCTAGAAACCCTAGTTGTGTGCGGCCAACTATTATCCTGTTGGAGGCCGCCATGAGAGACAACACATGTGCCTGCAGGATGTCCTGAACATATCGCTGAGCTGTCATTGTCCCTCGTACCACTACTAGCGGTAGCCGACTGTTATGCAGTGGCCCCCAGATCATGACACCCGCAGTGGGGGCGGTGTACCGCTCCACAGCAAAGGCAGGATTGCGGTGCTCACCCCCAGGTTTCCAAACACGAACACAGCCGCCATCAATGCCCAAACTAAACCGGGATTAATCGCTGAAGACAACTGGAATCCACTTTGTAGCATCCAATTTAATCGTGCATAACACCACTGCAAATGGTGATGGTGGGTGTCAAAGGCAGTACACATCATGGGCGCCATGAGACCAAAGGTCCTTCAGCCAATCACCTGGAAATGGATACAACAGATGCAGGGGTCTAACGATGGTGTCACCTGTTTCTGGATGGCGGACAACGAAACACTTTGAACTGCTCATACTCATCGAACGCTCATATGATGCCGTCTACTGGTGGTCTGACGGGGGGGGGGGGGGTCCTGAGCCCGGTCACCTTGTGTGCCCTCACACATCCACTGGTCCCAACACCTCCTAACAGTCTGGTCAGAACGGTCCAGGTGTCAGCAATTTCTTAATATGACCATTCAGCTTCTTACATCCAAAGAAAAACCTTCTGTGTGTCTTAGAGGCGTCTAGTGGTCAACAAGCTCTGAAGGCAAACAGAAGCCTTTCTGTTATTTTTCAAACCCCATTGAAATCACTTGGGTAATAAATCATTTTTTCTCGTGTTATTACACTTTCTCTCCTTTAAAAACGGAAACCGTGAACTGACCGTCACGCAGGTGTGAGCGCGGCCTTAGGGCGCCCACCCACTGGCGTTTGCGATTTTCGTGCGTGAAGAACGCCGCGTTTTCCCCGCATTTTCCGCGCATTTTCGCGGCGTTTTCGCAGCTTTTCCATTAATTTCCATTGACTTTCATGGGTGCATTAGGAGAAAAATAAGGACACATATGCAACTGACAGTTCCTATGTTAAAAAACGCAACGCAACGCAAAACAAAACGCCAGTGGGTGGGAGTACATTCAATTCTAATTGCTCTTGAGAAAAAACGCAAAACGCAAAGAAAAAAAAATCGCCAGTGGGTGGGCGCCCTAATTCTGTAATCCCTTTGCCTCGTGTTTTGTATGTGGGATATATGTGTTTGTCAGAACTTCCAAGTCATTTCATGTTTCAGAATCTCAAACATTTTGATCTTAATGTAACAAATACATCAACAGTAGTTTCAGGCTTCCCTCACACAGGCGTTGCGGTAAGCGCTACGATTTATATTGCGGGGCTTTGCAGCATTTTATTTTTGTTTTGATGAGGAGTGCGAAACGCTCAAAAATAGAACAAACCCTGCTGGAAAATCACAGCGCTAAAAATCACTGTAATCGAGCGGCTGTCTGAGCGGTCCAGTTGAAAACAATGGGAGCGCTATACCGCGATGCTGAAAGTGCCGCTCTAGTCGTGGTAAAACACGTCTGTATGAGGGAGACCGTAGGCAGGTGTGAAAAATGCTGCAAAGTGAGAATGCTTTTAGAAATAGAAGAAGTGTTCTCAGTTTCATCAAAAACCAAAATGCAAAGTGAGTGAAGAGAGGAATCTAAATCAGTATTTGGTGTGACCGCCGTTTACTTTCACAACAGCATCAGCTCTTCTAGGAACGCTTGCATACAGTTTTTGAAAGAGCTCCGCAGGGAGGTTGTTCCAGACATCTTGGAGAGCTAAGTACAGATCTTCTGTGGATGTCGGCTTGTGAAACCATTGGTCACGTTTTGCGGGCGTGATTTTAATCCCTTAGTAAAGTTGGACTTGATGGATATTTGTCTGTTTTCAACCTACATAAACCAAGTAGCTGAAGAGTTTGTGCCTGCGGCTGCTGACGTCTCCTGATGCCCCCCACCGATGACGGTTGTCCCACCAGACCCCTTGTTCCCCGTCTTCCAGTAGTCAGGCCATATTCAGCATCAGAAACATCCAACACGGACTTCAATAGAAATCCATGGCATAAATCTGCATGTTAACGGTAGATCTCTGACATGGATCTGGATTAGAGCTGCCGTACGTACGCACACCAACTACTTGCATTCAGTCTGTATGTGGATACACCACTGCGGAATCCACATCAACAAGGGACATGTCACTTCTCTTCTTTCCATGAAGCCTTTGGGCCATGTGCTGTCTGTGGTAAATCCCGGGCAGCACATGACCCCATTATAGCCTATGGGTCTATGCAGATTAACGAGGACCGCTAACTCATCGCATGCTCTATTCCTGTCCGTATCACGCTGATGCATGGCTATGTGCTATATCCAAGTGAGTCCGACAGCACATGGACAAGTGTCTGCGTGTTGTCCGATGCAAGGTAAACCCCAATCACTCGGGCGCAACTTGTACACACGGTAGGTGTGCACACGGAGTAATCTTGTATATACTCTATGCAGCACTAGTTACAGGAGGTCCAACCATGTGAACACAGCCTAATGGGTACAAGTAGTAATCTTGTATATACTCTATGCAGCACTAGTTACAGGAGGTCCAACCATGTGAACACGGCCTAATGGGTACAAGTAGTAATCTTGTATATACTGTATGCAGCACTAGTTACAGGAGGTCCAACCATGTGAACACGGCCTAATGGGTACAAGTAGTAATGCTGTATATACTCTATGCAGCACTAGTTACAGGAGGTCCAACCATGTGAACACAGCCTAATGGGTACAAGTAGTAATCTTGTATATACTCTATGCAGCACTAGTTACAGGAGGTCCAACCATGTGAACACGGCCTAATGGGTACAAGTAGTAATCTTGTATATACTCTATGCAGCACTAGTTACAGGAGGTCCAACCATGTGAACACAGCCTAATGGGTACAAGTAGTAATCTTGTATATACTCTATGCAGCACTAGTTACAGGAGGTCCAACCATGTGAACACGGCCTAATGGGTGCAAGTAGTAATCTGGTATATACTCTATGCAGCACTAGTTACAGGAGGTCCAACCATGTGAACACAGCCTAATGGGTACAAGTAGTAATCTTGTATATACTCTATGCAGCACTAGTTACAGGAGGTCCAACCATGTGAACAATGCCGAATGGGTACAAGTAGTAATCTTGTATATACTCTATGCAGCACTAGTTACAGAAGGTCCAACCATGTGAACACAGCCTAATGGGTACAAGTAGTAATCTTGTATATACTCCATGCAGCACTAGTTACAGGAGGTCCAACCATGTGAACACAGCCTAATGGGTACAAGTAGTAATCTTGTATATACTCCATGCAGCACTAGTTACAGGAGGTCCAACCATGTGAACACGGACTAATGGGTACAAGTAGTAATCTTGTATATACTCCATGCAGCACTAGTTACAGAAGGTCCAACCATGTGAACACAGCCTAATGGGTACAAGTAGTAATCTTATATATACTCTATGCAGCACTAGTTACAGGAGGTCCAACCATGTGAACACGGACTAATGGGTACAAGTAGTAATCTTGTATATACTCCATGCAGCACTAGTTACAGGAGGTCCAACCATGTGAACACGGCCTAATGGGTACAAGTAGTAATCTTGTATATACTCTATGCAGTACTACTTACAGAAGGTCCAATACGTCTTTTGTTCCAATATAAGGTTCCCAGATCTCTGTGGCCGGGCTCAAACCAACGGATTTGAATTGCGGATTCTGCGATTGCCATCTACTCCGAGGATCCGCGATAATACGCAGACATTGAAAGGCATTTTTTTTCTTCACAATCGCAGGTACGAATTGTGGATTCCCTGAGTGGAAGAAAAATCGCAGCATGCTCTATTTTTAGCATATTACACACAGACGACCTCCTTTGTAGTCAATGGATGAGAGTGTTCCGCAGCCCAAACATGAGAGATTTTTCGCCTGGGCGATATTCTAATATCATTCCCTGCTTACAAGTTTTCTTCCGTGGGGAGGATACGCTCTATATACGCATACATCCGCGTGGAAAATAGCATGCATCCGCGATCAAACGCAATTACTTTCCGCGACGGATCACAGGTTTTCGGATATGAATATCCGCATGCAGAGTCCCACCTGTTTGCATAAGCCAGTCTGGCTCATGAGAAGTCTTTGGCTGGCATCAGAGCTATGTTTCATGCGGCACATTGACTTGCTCTTTTAAGGGAGGAAAACTTTAGGGATTGACTTCATTTCTCCTCGTTACCAACAGAGATCCCAATTGGCCTAGTTTCACAACGGCGAGGGCAATATCAAGCCGTGTTTCACAGCCCAATATCGCACTTTCCACCATGTGAAAGACCTGTGGATGTGAGGCATTTTCATGTGGCAGCAGCGCCTGAGCTGGAATATGGTTTTCTCCAGCAGGCTTTAGGGTATTCTGTAGCTTCCCAATTGTGTAAAAAACCAGTATGCGCACACTGACCAAATTAGACGTAGGTTATCAGTCTCATGTCCAAAATGGCTCTCTGGGCAGGAACGTCCAGACAGCCTCTTTTATTGAAAGACATAACACCTGCCCTTTATGGGCGTTTAACAGATTACATCAGTAACATATATATATTCTTTATAGCTGGGTTATATAGAATTTCCCGCCTCCCCCTCTCCACACCTCTCTCAAGTCTGGTCTACATAGGAGCCTTTGTCTTAACAACGTGGTCAAAACTGAAAGTATCTCTTTGTTGGAGAAGTTTCTGTGCGGGGGATGGGAAAGGACTGGGAAAACACTCAGTATTGAATACAGGTATACATGTAGTACTAGGACTTTTAACTCTTAGAGGCTGCTTGTGCAACTTTATGTATTCAGCTAACATTATACCACACATCTTTCACCATGCCATTGTCCAGCAACTACCATGATGAGATTGTGTGGCCATTAACCTCCACAGAGTTAAAAGTCATTACAGTAGCGTAATACATTTGGGTTATACAAATCAATAGACATTTTATACTAACTAATTATCATGTCTACTACACGCCAGCCCCATTGAAAGCAGTGGGAGAACTCTGGGAGATTCTCTGTGACAGCAGCGGCATGGGATTCCTTCATCCCCGCAGGGAATCCCTTCACCCCAGACAGGGCTGAAGGGATTTCCCCACCACATCTTAAGGGATTCCCCGAGAGGATGAAGGAATCTCCTGCGGCGGCTATAATGGAGGATGACCGAGTTCTCCCATTGCTTTCAATAAGCAATGGGTGATATCGCAGCCAGATAGAACATGCTGCGATCTGTTTCTCACATAGCACCATGCTGCTATGTGGGATAATATCGCTCATATGTATGAACCTATTAAAATGAATACGATTCATATTTGTGTGTCTCACAACGCAGAAATCTCGCCCGATCTTATCAGCCGTGTGAAACTGGCCTTATTCTTTAGTTGCGGGTTTGTAACTATTTGCAACCTCCGTCCCCCGGAGACTGAACCTAGCTATCAGGTATAAAGTTGTCTTCGGGTCCTTTTAGACGAGCCGATTATATTATTGTTCGACCGAGCGAATGGCTTCACCGCGGCCTCGTGCTCTCGGGCTCTCTGTTTAGACAGGCAGATCCATTGTTGAATCATTCAGTCTGTGTAAACGGAACGATAAGTAAAGGAGCCGATGGTGGCGTATATGCCTGCAGAAAATGAATGAAAAGCAAATGAATATCGTTTGTCGTCCAGTCGTTGGCTCGCGTTTAGACTGAACAATTTTTATTCACTTTCACTTGTTTGAACGATAATCGTTCTGCCTGTAGGCACCTTTAACCCTCTCCAATCCACTGTCTGACATCTAAAGACATTATGATTTAAGGCTGTACAGCTCCGATGTTGAAAGACGCCCGTTGGGGTTCTCTTACTGTATACTGCCAGCCTCTCTGCTGTCGGAGCCTATCCAACGTGTCACCTCATGTAGTACTGGCTTTAGCCAGCATATAGAGCCGTTGTATAGATATAGAGCTCTAAGGCCGGGCTCATACGGCCAAAAGTGTAAAACGCAGCGTGGAGCCGGCTGTGACCCTGCGTATGGCGGCAAAATTCTACTGCACATGACTGTGTACTCACGCACCCCGCCATGCGCAGCACACCTATGTCTTTTTATACTCCCCTTAGTGATGATGCGTATACCCCTCGCCGGTATGCATGTAATTGTATATACATACGCGTATATATGCTTGGCAATAGAGAATAATGGGCTCTAACTCACGTATTAATTGTGCTTGTGTATTACGCAGTTCCTTCTGATAAGTGTAGAGCAATGTAAGTGATGTCGAGTTACCGCGTATCGCACGGCGTACAGATCCCATGTAATCCGCTGTAAACATACGGATGTGTGACTAGCCCTGAGACAGGCTGTGAGGTAACAGCCATCGCAGGACCCTCAGCCACCAGCCATGGCTTCTTCATCTGCCCCAATAGGGCCACCAGCTGCTTCCCTACAGAATGGGGGCCGCTGCCGCAGTGTGTGAACGGCCGTAGGAAGGGGACTGCAGCCGTCTGTCGGGACATGTATTCTGTAGACGGCCCCTGTCGTGACATCCTCCAGGCTGGTGACAGAGCAGAGCCCTTCTTCTCGGCTGCCTCACTCTCCGCCTCAGTGCTACAGTCTCGGACAGAGGACATTACTCCGGTGATGGGAGCCGGCCTGCTGACAGGAGGATGCGGCAGTCATCACTGACAGGAAACACGGTGAGCCGGGGGAGACGGGAGGATGAGCTGTGATATATCGTGTGTATCCTGACAGACAGACAGACTGCTGTGTGTATATACCGTATGTATGCATGGGGGTCGGGAGGACATGTCAGCCGTACGGCACGGGAGTAACAAGTTGGTCTAGTCAGCATGCAGCCCGGACTAGTTGTTGTACTTGGTTACCAAGGAGCAGGACTGTCAGCCACAACATAAGGCTGCCTGAGGAGAGGAGGCTGCGGAGGAAAGCCCTGCACGAGGGGGTGTAAGGGCTGGCAGAGAGGTCAGGGGGTATGAGGGCTGGCATTGAGGTGAGGGGAGTATGAGGGCTGGAATGGAGGTGAGAGGGGTATGAGGGCTGGCATGGAGGTGAGAGGGGTATGACAGCTGGCATGGAGGTGAGGGGGATATGAGGGCTTGCATGGAGGTGAGGGGGGTATGAGGGCTGCCGTGGAGGTAAGGGGGATATGAGGGCTGGCATGGAGGTGAGGGGGTGTGAGGGATGGCATGGAGGTGAGGGGGTAGGAGGGCTGGCATGGAAGTGAGGGGGTATGAGGGCTGGCATGGAGTTCAGGTGTGTGTGAGGACTGGCATGGAGATGAGAGGGGTATGAGGGCTGGCATGGAGGTGAGGGGGCTATGAGGGCTGGCATGGACGTGAGGGGGATATGAGGGCTGGCATGGAGGTGAGGAGGGTGTGAGGGCTCGCATGGAGCTGAGCGGGTATGATGACTAGCATAGAATTAGATCAACAGTTTAGGGACATGAAGTAATCCTGCTGTATTCCGCCCCTCAGGGTCCTGTAATGTAAGGCTGGGTTCTCACATCTCGCGGTTTGGCTGCAGCGAAAAAACGTGAGATTTCCTCCGGGAATAGCGCTGCTTCAAAACCCGCGGCACTTTGCCGCAGGTTTTGAAGCGGCCTGGCTGGCGAATCTGCGCCGCAGCACCGGCTTAGCCGGCTTTGCCGCGACGGATTCGCTGTCCCGTGTGGACAAGGACAAGGACATGGACAACGCTGTCCGTGTTTTAATGTCATACGACCCCTTTATGTATGCTGAGTATATGGCCGGGCTCACACGGTGACATTCATACTCGCTGCGCCTGCCAATCCACACGCACACGTAATACACGTCCAGATAGAACATGCTGTGGATTTATTCTCTGCACCAGTAATACACGTGTGAAAACCTGCAGATGTTAGCGATCCAATACAAGTCAATGGGCTAACGACATCGCGAGCTGCATATAGGAGAAGTGCGCATGCACAATAATAATACACCCGTGTGACACCTGTATGACTTGAAACGCGATAGCGAAGCCCAAGCACTTTTACAACACTGTGGCTATGAATGTTTTGGGGTGAAAGTGAAGAATTCCTATCCTATCCTCTGCCAGGAAGTTAAGTTGACTAAAATATTTCTTTGGTAATTTTTAGAGACATGTTTTCACAATTAATGCTAATCTGTTAACCCCTTAGTGACCACTCCATAGTGTTTTTACGTCCTGCCTAAGTGATGTAATTCCCGGGGACGTAAAAACATGCTTCCTCTGGGGATTAAAGCCCTGCAGGCTCTGGACGTCGCAGTTCCTGGCTGCCAGCTCCCGGAGGTAACCGACAACCTGGAGCTGTCATGGGGGGCCGCAGGAAGCCCCCTTCCCACAGTCACACGATCGCCAGTATCGCCCAGATAACCCATGATCACATTAAGGTCAATGAAAAGTTTTAAAAAGTTAGTTTCAGCTCCCCTTACGGATCGAATCCGTAAGGAATGCTGAGAATACTCACCCCCTGTTCTCCACATTTTCCTGCATCGTTCTCGTCTTCTAGGACCCAACGATGGTGTCTGCGCATGCGGGCCGCATGGCATTAGAAACTCCCTGCTCCCGGATAGTATGAGTAGCCGAGAGCACAGAGCTGTCACCGGAAGCTGCTGTATGTGGTGCCCGGTCACTTCATTGCTGTTATCCAATGGATAACAGCGACCATGTAAAAGTTTTAAAAAGGTGTAAAAGAAAAGCTCTCCCCTCATGGATTATGTCCGTAAGGGGAGATGAGATTACGTTTGGCCCTCGGATTTATATGTGGATCTTACCCTGGCTGTTGCGGACGCGCCCGTCGCCAAAATAGCGGACGCATGCACAAAAGCCGGGATAATATAAAATCCCCCCGCTCTTGGCTACCAAACGTTGCCGAGAGTCTGGAGATGCCACAGGGGGCCGTGGTCCTTGGTCACATGATCGCTGCTATCCAATGGATAACGGCGATCAAGATTTTTAAAAAGTTTCACCTCCCATCATGGATCTATACTTGTGACTCGGCTTTTTAAGAGATAAAAAGTTATGGCGGTCAGAAGACGGCAACAGAAAATACTATATTATTAAAGAAGACATTTTATTATTAAAATTAGTAAAGAAAAAAAAACGTATATATATCTGCGGGCTGTACCGAAAGTGCAGAAGTGGTCATAAATTCTTTATTAATTGATGTAGATTGTTCAACTTGCACATGTAGTTGGAGGGACTCTTCCTCTATACGGGGGCTTCAGAATCTTGTTCTTCCTTGCAGGTCAGTAATGGATTCCAAACAGAAACAACGTGCTGTCATAGAGTTCTTGATGAAGGAAGGATGAAGGCTGTCCGACATCCACAAAAGGCTGCAGAATGACACCATTGACAAGAGGAATGTTCACAGGTGGATGAAGAGGTTTACAGAAGGTGAAACCAGCACTGAAGACAAACCACACAGTGGGAGACCATCAGCTGCGACCACTGACACAAATTGTCAGCGAGTGGATGAGTTGATTCACGGCTGGACTAATGGGTTGAGGCCAAACAGTGACCTCCTGGACTGCCAAGTCTGGTAATATTCCCAACTAGTAATAACACGATTATGTGTTACAAGTACAAGTAAATCAATAATTCATCTGTGCACCAAAATGGATCTATTAGCCCAGGGGTGGGCAATTAATTTTCCCATGGGGCCACATGAGAAATTGGAATGGTTTTAGAGGGCCAGACCAACATACGAAGGCTCCATGCACATTGCCTTAATGGGGCCGTATTCCAGCCGCCCGATTTGCGGCCAGAATACGGCCGCCATTGAAAATGAATGAATTAAAAAGTGAATATTATTAGTATTATTATTCTAATTACAATGCAAAGGGAAAAGTCCTGACACTTACCAATGACGAGCGTGGAACGATTGTCCTGGCACTCCCCAAGGTCCGCAACGAGCATCCTGGCACTCAGAAGTTACAGTGGCATCACTTACTCAGCATCGGGAAGCAGTGAAACTACAAACTCCGAAGCCTTGTCCATTTTGTTAACTTATGTGCTGTTTAATAAAGTTATTCAAGCCTACGTCATTGGTAGAGGTGCTTGAATAAGTAAGGCCTGAATAACTATTAGCACAGCACAGAAGTGAACAAAATGGACAAGGCTTCGGAGTGCATAGTTTCGCTGCTTCCCGTTGCTGACACCGGACTCATTGGTGAGTCACCAGGACACTCTTTGCGGGCCGGTCCGAGCTATTCAGCGGGCCGGATGTGGCCCGCGGGCCGTGCTTTGCCCAGGTCTGTATTAGCCCCTTCTCCTATAAACAGTATATAAACAGATTAAAATGGAATGTGTAGGCCCTGTAAGAATGGTAGAGGGTGATGGGGAGAAAGCAAATCTGTTAAAAGGTTTATTCCCCAGTTCATTCACACAAGAAAATAAAATGTTAGATGAAATACAGAGTGATTTTTTCTTGGACATAGAGTGACCAAAAAGGCGCAATTGTGGCATTGTGTAATTTCTTTTTTCTGACCGCGTCCACTCTGCAGGATAGATAATGCATAATTTTTTAGATCAGACTTTTACATTAGTGGCGGTACCAAATATATTTGGGGGGGTTTTTTGCTTGTATTTTTTAATTGTAAATACAAGAAAAGTTTTTGTTTTTTTTAACTTTTAGTATGTTTTTTACAATAAAATTTTTTTAAGGTTGAGGTTGTTTAATAGATTTTAGCATTTGATGGAAAATTTATTGCTGTATATGGTATTTTTTTTCAGCATTCTATTATGACGGGCCACAGGGAGCCCTGAGGGCTTCAAAAGGCCTTGGGCTGCCATGACAAGCGAACAGCACCTCGCAATCTCATCACGAGGGCGCCGTTCGGGACTCTCAATCTCCGATTGGATATTTATAGGGTTAACCATCGGTGTTAGCGCTCACGCTGATCATGGCAGTTGTGGTGAATTATCAGCTGTCAAAAAAAGTCGGTATTCACCATCTCTGGAGTAAAATTGGCTCCCAGTCCCGCTCCACACAAACCTTCCCCAGGAGGGCGTATATATACGCCCTTTATGGTGAAGGTGTTCAATTTTAAAACATCTGTCTTCGGTAGACCATCCCTTTTTTTTTAATAGAAATCAATAGTGATCAGCCCTGATCCGGCTGCTCTGATGCCCGGTAATGTCATGTATTTATGGGTTGTGCTGCCAATGCAGAAATTGGTCTTATAGAGCGACACACATACAGAAGGATCCGGAGACGGGAGCCACCTTCTATGGCATCCACAGGGATTATAGTCAGGGGTTTATGTTTGGTCAATTTCACTTTTGCAGTCTCTTAAAGGGATTGTCCAAGAGTTTAAGAAATAAAGCTAACAGTAAAATGTTATAAAAATAGCAATCATTACACTTCCGTTAATTCACCCAGCACTCTGGTGCCGATGCTCCTGGGGTCCCAGCCATTCTTTATTCTCCTGGTGCAGTGATGCACTATACTTCTGGTTAACAACCTCAGCCAATCCGAGGCCTCAGTAGACATGTGCCATACATGCTAGCATGACTGCCGAGGCCAGTGATTGGTTGTAGTGGTCACATGGCTGTGGTAGTCACATCGACAAGCCAATCGCTCTAGTATCTTTGGCTGTCATGAATGGAGAGGTAGTGCACACGCATGACCACCGGTCCGAACATTCATGGACATGTGAAAGTTCCTGATTTCTTTATCGTTGGGATCCACGCAGTCAGACCCTTGCCAATCAGATGCTTATTCTTTATCCCTAGGACATTCCCTTTAATCATATCTTAGAAGTTACCCATATCTTCCTGCAGAGAGGTCTTTAATATCTTTTACACCCCTTACATGCCCTAACACAGCAGAAGACCGGGATATTGGCGTGTAGAATGACTTTTCCCGGCGCGGATCATACAGCAGCTATATGGACAGTCCCTCTACGGGGATCACTGCTCTCACACCCTCGGTGTATATATATTTGCAGTATTTAATCATCTTAGAGGGCATTAGGCTTGAAATGATTAAACCCATTATACAGCATTTACCTGTTTAGAACGTTTATAGTGTTCTTGCTGATGGTTTTGTTGCCTTTCGTACAAGTCCGGGGTTAGAGTATATTAGAAGCATCTTGGATAGTACTAGGTAGCAGTTACGTCTTCGATATATAAAGTACTGGCGCATCGCTCACACGGATGACTATATTTACGGATATTTCACTCTATACACCGCGGCTGCAGGAAATGCGCTTTCAACAGTAATTGTCTGCTTGGCATAAATAATACTGCATATCCTGGCCTGCCAATCTTTGTCAGAATTGCTAATGAGATTTACAGGTTTTAGCATTGCAAGAAAGCATGCAAGTCTCTTCTAAATCCTACCTCTCTGTCTTTTCAGGCAGCTTAAGGACAGGACCCATGAGAAGAGATTGAAAGCGGCAGTGCAGTCGTGAGTGGTCTGCTGTTGTTTTGGTGCCAGTGACTCAAGCATCAGCCGCCTAGTGGGAATAGGAGGTAGAGCATGCTTCAGGAGAGCCGTGCAAGATATTGTGTGACATCTTAAGAGCTAAACTTGGAGTCAACATTCCTATAGCTAAGGATACCCTGAAGAGTCAACATGGCCACCTCACGGCTCGCGAACAGAAGCACCAGGGAGATCGCAAATGTGATGCAAAGGTTGCAAGGTAAGTGACCGTCAAATAAACTGACCTTTAGCGCATTATCACTTTAGAATACGCCTCTGCTCTGACAATCTTAGCTGGAGCTGTCCAGGTGTCATGGAAGCCAGAGGCCTTTTTTTCATGCACCCACAGAAAATAGTGGGCATTCTTAAACAAAATCACTCAAAATAGAACCTGCTGCAATATTTTTAATCTTCACCATTGGTACGAGCAAAAAAAATTCACAGGAGCGTATATCAGTTGCCGTTTTCACGGCCGGCGATATACACTACCATCTGAGCTTTCTTCCCCTTTTCCTCCCTCTCACCGGCTCTCTACATCTCTACTCCCTTCTGACTGTTTGCAATGGGAGGGGTGAGACGGAGGTGGAGCTAAGCTGCTGCCCCCTCCCCACCTGTTCTCCACAGCCATTGCAAACAGCCGGAGGAGAGGAGAGGGCGTGAGTCGGGAAGGGGGAGGGAAAGTGGAAGACAGCTCAGATGGTAGCATATATCCGCCGGTCGTGAACACGACGCATGGCTATCATAGATAGTAAACAAAAATTATTTTAAAAATTGGTAAAAGAACAAAACAATACAATAAAATTATACACGTAAAAAAGAAAATGACCCAAAGCCGACACCAACCCAAACCGTCATCGTATGCATCCTGTAATCCAAAGCTATACAAAAAATATATATCTAAACATCCAAAACAAAATGAGGAACCCATTCCTGTACTTTATTTAAGCGTAAATATACTAAGAAAAAAACAGGTATAAATTTCAAAAAATCATTTTTTTTAGATTTTTACCGCCAATAAAACAAAAAAAAAATAGAAAAAAAAGTCATTGAAAAAAGATATAAAAATAGCCCTGTATGTCAGGGGAAAAATTATGTTGGTAGCTGAAGGAAAAACAATAGGGCAGTAAAACCAGCACATGGGTAAATTCCTTAAAAAGTGTCCAGTCCCTAAGGTGCATAACAGCCTGTTCCTTAAAGGGTTTTACTAATTAAAACCCGGTAATAGCACATTTTATTTTTGTAATCTGTTTTTATTTTCCGATTTGTAGATTTTTCTTCAATTCTATTATCAGTGCATGACTATGGGAGTGCCCATTCTGCATTCAACAGCATTTAGAGATACTCTTTACAGCAGCCTCATGGATCATTTACACAACGGACAGAAGGGGACTCATTGCTTCTATGGGAGACTGTTCTAGACATGTGCTTTGATATGTTCAAAGGTAATTTCGCAGGGAGGGGGAAGAGGTGAGCTGTGACCATTACCTATTTTAAATGGTACACCCTGTTTTATCTACATGTATTGTAGGTGTTACCTTTCATTGCAATCCTGCCTGTGATAATAGTGACTGCTGAAAAGTTTTCCGTACAGAACAGGAAAAATTGGGCTGATGATCAGTATGAAAATATAGGATTTTAGGGATTTTTAAAAAAAATACAATTAGTGACCAATTCTTTTCTTTTTTAAAGGTCACCAAAAAATCTTATGATTCTTAAAATTCTAAACATTCTCATTAGTCATTGTGTCCCCTGTATCAGCCCCAGCAGTAATAGTATTACTATTGAGGCCTCTGTGCGGGTCACTGTTATTACTGAGGCCACTGTGGGGAGTCACTATTATCACTGAGACCAATACAGGGGACAGTATTACTACTGAGGCCACTGAGGGTCACTATTATTACTGAGGCCAATAGAGGGGACAGTATTACTTCTGAGGCCACTGAGGGTCACTGTTATTACTAAGCGCGACAGTAGAGGGGACAGTATTACTACTCAGGCCTCTGTGGAGGTCACTATTACTACTGATGTCAATATAGAGGACAGTATTACTACTGAGGCCACTGTGCAGGTTACCGTTACTGCTGAGGCCAATTTATATATATATACCGTGTTTCCCCGATAGTAAGACACCCCCGATTGTAAGACGTATCGGGGGTGTCAGGGGGGTCGGCCAATGTAAGCCGTACCCCGAAAGTAAGACATACCGTAGAAAAAAAAATCATTACTCACCTCCCCCGGCGTTCCGTCGCGCTCCGGCAGGATGTCGCTCGCTCCTCGTCCCCGGCGCAGCATTGCTTTCTGAATGCAGGGGCTTGAAATCCCCGCCTCCAGAAAGCTAATACACACGCCGTCAGCCAGTTACAGAATGGCTGTGATTGGCTGAAGGCGCACGTGGCTTCAGCCAATCACACTATTCAATGACATCATTGAATGGCTGTGATTGGCTGAAGGCGCACGTGGCTTCAGCCAATCACACCCATTCAATGATGTCATTGAATAGTGTGATTGGCTGAAGCCACGTGCGCCTTCAGCCAATCACAGCCATTCAATGCTGTCATTGAATGGCTGTAACTGGCTGACGGCTTGTGTATTAGCTTTCTGGAGGCGGGGATTTCAAGCCCCGCATTCAGAAAGCAATGCTGCGCCGGGGACGAGGAGCGAGCGACATCCTGCCGGAGCGCGACAGAACGCCGGGGGAGGTGAGTAATGATTTTTTTTTATTATAAGACATACCCCGAAAGTAAGACATAGTCTGGCTTTTGGGAATAAAAACAAAGTAAGACACTGTCTTACTTTCGGGGAAACACGGTGTATATATATATATATATATAACATTATTACTACTGAAGCCACTGCGGGGGTCACTATTATTACTGGGGCTGATATAAGGGACACTATTACTACTGAGGCTGATGTAGCGGACACTTTTACTACTGACGCCACTATGAGGGTCACTATTACCACTGAGGCCAACACAGGGGACAGTATTACTACTCAGGCCTCTGTGGGGGTCACTATTACTACTGATGTCGATACAGAGGACAGTATTACTAATGAGGCCACTGTGGAGGCTACTGTTACTGCTGGGGCCAATAAAGGTGACATTATTGCTACTGAAGCCACTGTGGAGGTCACTATTACTCCTGGGGCTGATATAGGGGACAATATTACTACTGAGGCCATTGTGGGGGACAATATTACTACTGAGGCCATTGTGGGGGACAATATTACTACTGGGGCTGATATAGGGCAAGCACTATTACTATTGATGCCACTTTGCAGAATACCTTAAGCTGACTTAGGTTATGTTTATACTTGGCGGAAATGCTGTGGAATGTGGCAAATTATGCAGCATTCCCGCTTCCAGATACAGCCATTTAAAGCTGTTTTATTTCTCTTCAGCGCCGTAGAAATATGGCGCTGCATTAGAAGTCCGTCGCAGGTCTCTTCTGCCAGAGGGAGCAGGTGCTCAGCTGTCAGATAATGGCTGAGCATTTGTTCTAACAGTGGGGACTGAAGATACCTTTTGTTACACGCTATTTAACTCTTTGCACGTTGCAGTGTAACCGCGGAATATAAGAAGCAGAAAAAGGAAGGGGGCTCCCTCTGTCACCCATTGGACCCCCATAATGTGATTACGAAGTCTCAGTGGGTTGCTATGGAACCCAGAAGCTTGGATGTAGCCTCCAGGTCTGTGGCCGAGGAGGCTCAGCCTCTACTAACCTCATAGGCTTTCTAATGCACTACTATACTGGAGTGCAGGAATTACCTATATTGACACCGGCATGCGTCTGTCATGTTGTGCTACTGGGACCTGTAGTGCTACGGGTTTCCAGCAGCACGTTTCCAGAAGTGTGGGATGATTGAGCTGGCTGGGTGTATATTGCTCCAGCTAGCCAACCTCCATCGGTCTGTTGCACATATATACCAGCCCCTCTTACTAGAGGGTTCTAGTCATTTGTCATTTATATCATTCCCTCTCAGAACTGTGGAGCTTGGCATCATGCATGTTCTGCTTTGGTGTTATTGCACACATGAGGTTCTGGGTAGGATTCCCTTGTCTCTTTGTTTGTGTGAACAGTGACATGTTCAAAGTCTGTATGTAGGTGTTTACACATTAGGTGTGAATTTTCCAGTTCAGTGTGTGTTCCTGCCTGTCACCATATAGACAACGTGGTTTTGTGGGCTTACGTATTCTGGCCAAAATACAATCCCTTGTGTGTACTAACTTGTTAGATATTTCCATCTGTCTGGGTGTTGTAGTACATTGGTAAGTATTTTGGCGCTTATCGTTCAGTGTACGTGCATGCACCGACATTTATGAATTACTGCATATTTACTGTGAATGGAGGCGCGTGGGCCGGAAAGATCCCCAGCTGCCTACACCTCCATTCACTGAGCGATAATCAGGCCTCATGCAGAGTGCTGGGTCGGATTCCGCTGCGGGAATTCTCACAGTGGGATGCGAGCCGTGCTCCTGCAGTGACCCTCACGTCTTACTACCTCCAGTGTCTACTCCGCTCTGCTGTGTGCCGTCTGCCGACAGCATGGGTGGGTGCCAGGAAGCCAACGGCGGTACATAAATATATCCCATTGCATTGCCCATCACAGCTGAGGTAATGTCATGTTTAAAGGGGTTGTCCCACGCTGAAACGGTTTTGTTTTTTTTCAACCCCCCCCCCCCTGTTCGGCGCGAGACAACCCCGATGCAGGGGTTAAAAAAGAACACCGGACAGCGCTTACCTGAATCCCCGCGCTCCGGTGACTTCTTACTTACCTGCTGAAGATGGCCGCCGGGATCTTCTCCCTCGGTGGACCGCAGGGCTTCTGTGCGGTCCATTGCCGATTCCAGCCTCCTGATTGGCTGGAATCGGCACGTGACGGGGCGGAGCTACATGGAGCCCCATTGATAAAAGAAGAAGACCCGGACTGCGCAAGCGCGTCTAATTTGGCCATTAGACGCCGAAAATTAGGCGGCTCCATGGAAACGAGGACGCTAGCAACGGAGCAGGTAAGTGAAAAATTTCTTATAACTTCTGTATGGCTCATAATTAATGCACAATGTACATTACAAAGTGCATTAATATGGCCATACAGAAGTGTATAGACCCACTTGCTTTTGCGGGACAACCCCTTTAATGCAGGTGGGTTTCGGCCCACACTGCATGCCCCAGTCAGACTAGGGTTCTTTAGAAGTGGACACATGCAGTTACAACTCCGTGTGCAATATCCCATTGCAGTGCCCAGCAGAGCTGATGTAACGTCAGCTTTAATGCAGGTGGGCAAAAAATTAATTGGATTATACTGTAGGCGAGGGACCCAAAAAATTGGTGTACCAACAGTACTAATGTACGTCAGAAAAATTGCCCATGCCCAACCAAGAGGGAAGGTGAAACCCATTAATAGCTTTGGTTAATGTGGCTTAATTTGTAACTAGGCCTGGAGGCAGCCCAGTTAAAATAAAAATTGGTTCAGGTGCAAGTTTCAACGCTTTAATGAGCATTGAAACGTATAAAAATTGCTTACAAAAATTATATGACTGAGCCTTGTGGGCCTAAGAAAAATTGCCCGTTCGGCGTGATTACGTCAGGTTTCAGGAGGAGGAGGAGGATGAATATTATACACAGATTGATGAAGCAGAAATGTCCCCGTTTTGGATGGTGAGAGAGAACGATGCTTCCATCCGCGGGTGCAGCCAACGTATTGCTTAGGTATCGCTGCTGTCCGCTGGTGGAGAAGAGAAGTCTGGGGAAATCCAGGCTTTGTTCATCTTGATGAGTGTAAGCCTGTCGGCACTGTCGGTTGACAGGTGGGTACGCTTATCCGTGATGATTCCCCCAGCCACACTAAACACACTCTCTGACAAGACGCTAGCCGCAGGACAAGCAAGCACCTCCAGGGCATACAGCGCGAGTTCAGGCCACGTGTCCAGCTTCGACACCCAGTAGTTGTAGGGGGCAGAGGCGTCACCGAGGACGGTGCTGCAATCGGCTACGTACTCCCTCACCATCCTTTTACAGTGCTCCCGCCAACTCAGCCTTGACTGGGGACCGGTGACACAGTCTTGCTGGGGAGCCATAAAGCTGGCAAAGGCCTTGGAGAATGTTCCCCTGCCTGCGCTGTACATGCTGCCTGATCTCTGCGCCTCCCCTGCTACCTGGCCCTCGGAACTGCGCCTTCTGCCACTAGCGCTGTCGGATGGGAAGTTTACCATCAGTTTGTCCACCAGCGCCCTGTGGTATAGCATCATTCTCGAACCCCTTTCCTCTTCGGGAATGAGAGTGCAAAGGCTCTCCTTATACCGTGGATCGAGCAGTGTGTACACCCAGTAATCCGTAGTGCCCAGAATGCGTGTAACGCGAGGGTCATGAGAAAGGCATCCTAACATGAAGTCAGCCATGTGTGCCAGGGTACCTGTACGCAACACATGGCTGTCTTCACTAGGAAGATCACTTTCAGGATCCTCCTCCTCCTCCTCAGGCCATACACGCTGAAAGGATGACAGGCAAGCAGCATGGGTACCGTCAGCAGTGGGCTAAGCTGTCTCTTCCCCCTCCTCCTCATCCTCCTCATGCTCCTCCTCCTCCTCCTGAACGCGCTGAGATATAGACAGGAGGGTGCTCTGACTATCCAGCGACATACTGTCTTCCCCCGACTCTGTTTCCGAGCGCAAAGCGTCTGCCTTTATGCTTTGCAGGGAACTTCTCAAGATGCATAGCAGAGGAATGGTGACGCTAATGATTGCAGCATCGCCGCTCACCATCTGGGTAGACTCCTCAAACTTTCCAAGGACCTGGCAGATGGCTGCCAACCAGGCCCACTCTTCTGTAAATAATTGAGGAGGCTGACTCCCACTGCGCCGCGCAAGTTGGAGTTGGTATTCCACTATAGCTCTACGCTGCTCATAGAGTCTGGCCAACATGTGGAGCGTAGAGTTCCACTGTGTGGGCACGTCGCACAGCAGTTGGTGCACTGGCAGATTAAACCGATGTTGCAGGGTCCGCAGGGTGGCAGCGTGCATGTGTGATTTGCGGAAATGTGCGCAGAGCTGGCGCACCTTTCTGAGCAGGTATGACAAGTGGGGGTAGCTTTTCAGAAAGCGCTGAACCACCAAATTAAACACATGGGCCAGGCATGGCACGTGTGTGAGGCTGCCGAGCTGCAGAGCCGCCACCAGCTTACGGCCGTTGTCACACACGACCATGCCCGGTTGGAGGCTCAGCGGCGCAAGCCAGCGGTCGGTCTGCTCTGTCAGACCCTGCAGCAGTTCGTGGGCCGTGTGCCTCTTCTCTCCTAAGCTGAGTAGTTTCAGCACGGCCTGCTGACGCTTGCCCACCGCTGTGCTGCCACGCCGCGTGACACCGACTGCTGGCGACGTGCTGCTGCTGACACATCTTGATTGCGAGACAGAGGTTGCGTAGGAGGAGGAGGAGGGTGGTTTAGTGGAGGAAGCATACACCCCCGCAGATACCACCACCGAGCTGGGGCACGCAATTCGGGGGGTGGGTAGGACGTGAGCGGTCCCAGGCTCTGACTCTGTCCCAGCCTCCACTAAATTCACCCAATGTGCCGTCAGGGAGATATAGTGGCCCTGCCTGCCTGTGCTTGTCCACGTGTCTGTTGATAAGTGGACCTTGGCAGTAACCGCATTGGTGAGGGCGCGTACAATGTTGCGGGAGACGTGGTCGTGCAGGCCTGGGACGGCACATCGGGAAAAGTACTGGCGACTGGGAACCGAGTAGCGCGGGGCCGCCGCCACCATCATGCTTTTGAAAGCCTTTGTTTCCACAAGCCTATACGGCAGCATCTCTAGGCTGATCAATTTTGCAATGTGCACGTTTAACGCTTGAGCGTGCGTGTGCGTGGCGTCGTACTTGCGCTTGCGCTCAAACTGTGGCGCTAGTGACGTCTGGACGCTACGCTGAGAGACATTGCTGGAAGGGGCCAAGGACAGCGGAGGTGAGGGTGTGGGTGCAGGCCAGGAGACGGTAGTGCCTGTGTCCTGAGAGGGGGGTTGGATCTCAGTGGCAGGTTGGGGCACAGGCGGAGAGGTTGGATCCTGGAGCCGTGCGGACATCAGTCATGACTGCAAATTCTGTCAAGGCAAAAGAAGGCATTACTGGTACCATGTACAACACATACTGAGGGGGTAATGCCAACCTGGCACCAGTGCAGGGCAGTCACCATTTTCTGAACTGAACAATTACTTATGAGAATGCAGTCAGATTTTCTTTTGATGATCACAAGATTCATTGCGAGTTGCCGTAATCTTACCATGACTGGAGAAAACACAGCTACACCCTACTGGCACAGCTACACCCTACTGGCTCTGCTACATCCTTAGGTCTCTAGGAGTTTATAAACTTTTGGGCATAACACTTACCAGAGGATTGCACATGTGAAGGGATCTCTGCCTAAGGGCTTATTTAGACAACCGTATATATAATGTATACGGTGTCCTTGTCTGCAGGGGGGGTGAGGATGGAAGAGCCAGGAGCAGGAACTGAGCTCCTGCCCCCTCTCCGCCCCTTGCCACTATTTGCAATAGGAGAGGGCGAGACAGGGGCGCAGCTAAGTCCCGGTGCTTAGCTCCGCCCCCGCCCCTCCCATTGCAAATAGTGGTGAGGGGCGGGGAAGCGGTGGGAGCTCAGTTTCTGCTTCTGGCTCTTCCATCCTCGCCACCCTGCAGACAAGGACACCGTATATCGGCTCGGCGTGAAAACCGAGCCGATATAAGGTCGTCTGAAATAGTCCTAAGGGACTCAGTCCCAGGAAATTACAGGCATCTGCGTACTTTTTCACTGTGGGAAATGTGCTCTTTTGTAAATGTGCTCTGATGTGTTTTTCATCTGCTGCACTATGTTCTTTGTATAGTCGAGTCGCTGGGTCTTGTTTCTACTTGGAAGGTTTGGCTTTTTGGCCACAATTCATCCATGAAGATCACTTCTGACCAGACTTCTCTGAACAGTAGATGGGTGTACCTGGGTCCCACTGGTCTCTACTAGTTCTGAGCCGATGGCACTATTGGGTATTTTCCGATTTGGAAGGGAAGTAAGCATGTGTCTTTCATCTACTGCATCAACCTCCCTTAGCCGACCACTGCATCTACAGTCCTCAATGTTGGCCCTTTTTTTTGCCTTTTCAAAAAAAACCTTGAACATGTTAAAACTCCATTTTATTTTGAAATCTTTATTTTGAAAACTGGGAAAATAAGGATTCCGAATCTGGCACTCAATGTCCTCCGCTTGTTCCAGCTGCAATCTGACAGGGAAGATGAATCTGTATGGCATCTGGACAGCTCTCTTCCCTCGTAGAACTTCAGGCTGGGGTTGGGGTCCTTCCTCTTCCTCATGACTCTTCCAGGCTGCAAGAAAATGAAACCCAAATGATTTGAATGACCTCATTAAGATTCTCAAGTGCATAACTGCCAGCACCCAGTCTTTGGTGGCCCTGGCGACCCCGCAATATCCAGAGGCCCTGGCGACCCGGTGACATTTAAAGGCCCTGGTGATATAGTTCCCATTCCTTTGTGGTATATTGATAGCTAGAGCTCCCAGTCTTCTGTAGCACATCGGTAACTGGAGCTCCCTGGTGGTTCAGCCATGCGCACAGCACCAGCTCCTACCATAGTTTATTACATACCAATAAGTGGATAATTTCACATACCTGCTTGTTTCTCCATCTGCACCAAAGTATCTTCTGTGGGGGCTCGTCCAGTAGCTTCTCTGCCAGATGACAACCACGAGCCTTCAGTAATCTGCCAAAAACTTCTTCAGGTTATATCACAATACCAAATAAGACGATGCAACCAGAAAATCAGCATTAACATCCTACGTTCTCGATCCATCAGCCCCATACCTTACATGTGGTTGGGAGATCAATTCATTTCCACAATTATTAGTCCACCATAGTAGATACAATACATAGGTGGACACAGTAGTTCCTTTCCTATTCCTATGTATTGTGGACTTGACAGCTGATGACCCCGGTGAAGAGAGCTAAAAGGTGGATCCTATATTTGTCAATGAAATGATTAGCCAATAGCCATGCATTGGCTGTTGGTTGTCCCTCTGTGTCACAGGGAATATATGAACCAGGTGAACACTACAAATTTGCTGGGGAAAAAAAGGTGTCTACCTGAAAAGGAAATCCCCCTTAAAATTTGAAAAAAATTGCGCCCCCTAGTCAGAATTAGCCGCCTCCTGGCTTGTCCCAGTTTTTCCTGGCAAGAGACCATCTCTTAGGTATTCCAATCCCCTTGCTGACGTGATTCATTAGTGACCCGGTTCTACATTTCATTTAAAGGCTTTTTCTGAGTCAGGCAAGTGTTTATTTTTTGCGCGGGCAAAAAAAGCGCTTCTAAAATAACCAATGGGTTCCTATAGAAGGGCTCACATCAAAGAATGTAGTTGAGTAAAACGGTTCGCACACCTAACAAAGATAGGACATGCTGCAGGTCACATGCAGCTCTGCGGTGTGCACCAAACATAGGACCTGTCCTATTTTTGGTGTGCTCTGTGCAGGAGTTTCCATTGACCCCTATGGGAGCAGGAGCTTATGCAGGACATTTAAAACCTGCTGTCCAGACGCACATTTTAAATGACTGCTGTAAACTCTCTTTTTGCCAGACACAGCCAATTGCACTGCGGGCATCCTTTTTTTCTTTGCTTTTTGCCACACACAGCCAATCGCACTGCGGGCATCTTTTTTGTTTTTTCTTTTTGCCACACACAGCCAATCGCACTGCGGGCATGTTTTTTTTCTTTTTGCCACACACAGCCAATCGCACCACAGACATCCTTTTTTTTCCACACACAGCCAATCGCACTGCGGGCATCTTTTTTTTTATTTTTGCCACACACAGCCAATCGCACTGCGGGCATGTTTTTTTTTTCTTTTTGCCACACACAGCCAATCGCACTGCGGGCATATTTATTTTTGGCCACACACAGCCAATCGCACTGCGGGCATCTTTTTTTTTTTTTGCTTTTTGCCACACACAGTCAATCGCATCACAGACACCATTTCTTTTCCACACACTGCCAATCGCACTGCGGGCAGCTTTTTATCTTTTTTTCCTTTTTGCCACACACAGCCAATTGCACTGCGGGCATATTCTTTTTTTTCTTTTTGCCACACACAGCAAATCGCACTGCGGGCATCTTTTTTTTCTTTTTGCCACACACAGCCAATCGCACTGCGTGCATGTTTTTTTTTTCCTTTTTGCCACACACAGCCAATCGCACTGTGGGCATCTTTTTTTTTTCTTTTTGCCGCACACAGCCAATCGGACTGCAGGCATCTTTTTTTTGCTTTTTGCTACACACAGTCAATCGCATCACAGACACCCTTTCTTTTCCACACACTGCCAATCGCACTGCGGGCATCTTTTTTTTTTCTTTTTGCCACACACAGCCAATCGCACTCCGGGCATGTTTTTTTTTTTTGCCACACACAGCCAATTGCACTGCGGGCGTCTTTCTTTTTTCTTTTTGCCACACACAGCCAATCGCACTGCGGGCATCTTTTTTTTTTCTTTTTGCCACACACAGCCAATCGCACTGCGGGCATGTTTTTTTTTTTTGCCACACACAGCCAATTGCACTGCGGGCGTCTTTCTTTTTTCTTTTTGCCACACACAGCCAATCGCACTGCGCACATGTATTTTTTTTCTTTTTGCCAGACACAGCCAATTGCACTGCGGGCATCCTTTTTTTCTTTGCTTTTTGCCACACACAGCCAATCACACTGCGGGCATCTTTTTTGTTTTTTCTTTTTGCCACACACAGCCAATCGCACTGCGGGCATGTTTTTTTTCTTTTTGCCACACACAGCCAATCGCACCACAGACATCCTTTTTTTTCCACACACAGCTAATCGCACTGCGGGCATCTTTTTTTTTCTTTTTGCCACACACAGCCAATCGCACTGCGGGCATGTTTTTTTTTTCTTTTTGCCACACACAGCCAATCGCACTGCGGGCATATTTATTTTTGGCCACACACAGCCAATCGCACTGCGGGCATCTTTTTTTTTTTTTGCTTTTTGCCACACACAGTCAATCGCATCACAGACACCATTTCTTTTCCACACACTGCCAATCGCAATGCGGGCATCTTTTTTTTTTCCTTTTTGCCACACACAGCCAATCGCACTGCGGGCATCTTTTATTTCTTTTTGCCACACACAGCCAATCACACCACAGACATCCTTTTTTTTCCACACACAGCCAATCGCACTGCGGGCATCTTTTTTTTTATTTTTGCCGCACACAGCCAATCGCACTGCGGGCATGTTTTTTTTTTCTTTTTGCCACACACAGCCAATCGCACTGCGGGCATATTTATTTTTTGCCACACACAGCCAATCGCACTGTGGGCATCTTTTTTTTTTTTTTTCCTTTTTGCCACACACAGCCAATTGCACTGCGGGCATATTCTTTTTTTTCTTTTTGCCACACACAGCCAATCGCACTGCGTGCGTGTTTTTTTTTTCCTTTTTGCCACACACAGCCAATCGCACTGCGGGCATCTTTTTTTTTTTTGCTTTTTGCCACACACACACACACACAGTCAATCGCATCACAGACAGCATTTCTTTTCCACACAACGCCAATCGCACTGCAGACATCTTTTTTTCTTTTTTTCCTTTTTGCCACACACAGCCAATCACACTGCGGGCATGTTTTTTTTTTCTTTTTGCCACACACAGCCAATCGCACTGCGGGCATCTTTTTTTTTTTTTGCTTTTTGCCACACACAGTCAATCGCATCACAGACACCATTTCTTTTCCACACACTGCCAATTGCACTGCGGGCATCTGTTTTTCTTTTTTTCCTTTTTGCCACACACAGCCAATCGCACTGCTGGCATCTTTTTTTTCTTTTTGCCACACAGCCAATCGCACTGTGGGCATCTTTTTTTTTTTCCTTTTTGCCACACACAGCCAATCCCATCACAGACACCCTTTCTTTTCCACACACTGCCAATCGCACTGCGGGCATCTTTTTTTTTTCCTTTTTGCCACACACAGCCAATCGCACTGCGGGCAGGTTTTTTGTTCTTTTTGCCACACACAGCCAATCGCACCACAGTCATCCTTTTTTTCCCCACAAACAGCCAATCGCACTGCGGGCATATTTATTTTTTGCTTTTTGCCACACACAGCCAATCGCATCACAGACACCCTTTCTTTTCCACACACTGCCAATCGCACTGCGGGCATCTTTTATTTATTTTTTTTCCTTTTTGCCACACACAGCCAATCGCACTGCGGGCAGGTTTTTTGTTCTTTTTGCCACACACAGCCAATCGCACCACAGTCATCCTTTTTTTCCACAAACAACCAATCGCACTGCGGGCATCTTTTTTTTCTTTTTGCCACACACAGCGAATTGCACCATAGACACTTTTTTTTTCACACACAGCCAATCGCACTGCGGGCATTTTTTTTTTCTTTTTGCCACACACAGCCAATCGCACTGCGGGTATCTTTTTTTTTTTGCTTTTTGCCACACACAGTCAAACGCATCACAGACACCCTTTCTTTTCCACACACTGCCAATCGCACTGCGGGCATCTTTTTTTTCTCTTTGCCACATACAGCCAATCGCACCACAGACATTCTTTGTTTCCACACACAGCTAATCGCACTGCGGGCATGTTTTTTTTCTTTTTGCCACACACAGCCAATCGCACCACAGACATCCTTTTTTTTCCACACACAGCCAATCGCACTCCGGGCATCTTTTTTTTTATTCTTGCCACACACAGCCAATCGCACTGCGGCCATGTTTTTTTTTTTCTTTTTGCCACACACAGCCAATCGCACTGCGGGCATATTTATTTTTGGCCACACACAGCCAATCGCACTGCGGGCATCTTTTTTTTTTTTTGCTTTTTGCCACACACAGTCAATCGCATCACAGACACCATTTCTTTTCCACACACTGCCAATCGCAATGCGGGCATCTTTTTTTTTTCCTTTTTGCCACACACAGCCAATCGCACTGCGGGCATCTTTTTTTTCTTTTTGCCACACACAGCCAATCACACCACAGACATCCTTTTTTTCCACACACAGCCAATCGCACTGCGGGCATCTTTTTTTTTATTTTTGCCACACACAGCCAATCGCACTGCGGGCATGTTTTTTTTTTCTTTTTGCCACACACAGCCAATCGCACTGCGGGCATATTTATTTTTTGCCACACACAGCCAATCGCACTGCGGGCATCTTTTTTTTTTTTTGCTTTTTGCCACACACAGTCAATCGCATCACAGACACCATTTCTTTTCCACACACTGCCAATCGCACTGCGGGCATCTTTTTTTCTTTTTTTCCTTTTTGCCACACACAGCCAATTGCACTGCGGGCATATTCTTTTTTTTCTTTTTGCCAAACACAGCAAATCGCACTGCGGGCATCTTTTTTTTCTTTTTGCCACACACAGCCAATCGCACTGCGTGCATGTTTTTTTTTTCCTTTTTGCCACACACAGCCAATCGCACTGTGGGCATCTTTTTTTTTTCTTTTTGCCGCACACAGCCAATCGGACTGCAGGCATCTTTTTTTTGCTTTTTGCTACACACAGTCAATCGCATCACAGACACCCTTTCTTTTCCACACACTGCCAATCGCACTGCGGGCATCTTTTTTTTTTCTTTTTGCCACACACAGCCAATCGCACTGCGGGCATGTTTTTTTTTTTTGCCACACACAGCCAATTGCACTGCGGGCGTCTTTCTTTTTTCTTTTTGCCACACACAGCCAATCGCACTGCGGGCATCTTTTTTTTTTCTTTTTGCCACACACAGCCAATCGCACTGCGGGCATGTTTTTTTTTTTTGCCACACACAGCCAATTGCACTGCGGGCGTCTTTCTTTTTTCTTTTTGCCACACACAGCCAATCGCACTGCGGACATGTATTTTTTTTCTTTTTGCCAGACACAGCCAATTGCACTGCGGGCATCCTTTTTTTCTTTGCTTTTTGCCACACACAGCCAATCGCACTGCGGGCATCTTTTTTGTTTTTTCTTTTTGCCACACACAGCCAATCGCACTGCGGGCATGTTTTTTTTCTTTTTGCCACACACAGCCAATCGCACCACAGACACTTTTTTTTTCACACACAGCCAATCGCACTGCGGGCATTTTTTTTTTCTTTTTGCCACACACAGCCAATCGCACTGCGGGTATCTTTTTTTTTTTGCTTTTTGCCACACACAGTCAATCGCATCACAGACACCATTTCTTTTCCACACACTGCCAATCGCACTGCGGGCATCTTTTTTTCTTTTTTTCCTTTTTGCCACACACAGCCAATTGCACTGCGGGCATATTCTTTTTTTTCTTTTTGCCACACACAGCAAATCGCACTGCGGGCATCTTTTTTTTCTTTTTGCCACACACAGCCAATCGCACTGCGTGCATGTTTTTTTTTTCCTTTTTGCCACACACAGCCAATCGCACTGCGGGCATCTTTTTTTCTTTTTTTCCTTTTTGCCACACACAGCCAATTGCACTGCGGGCATATTCTTTTTTTTCTTTTTGCCACACACAGCAAATCGCACTGCGGGCATCTTTTTTTTCTTTTTGCCACACACAGCCAATCGCACTGCGTGCATGTTTTTTTTTTCCTTTTTGCCACACACAGCCAATCGCACTGCGGGCATCTTTTTTTTTTTTTGCTTTTTGCCACACACAGTCAATCGCATCACTGACACCATTTCTTTTCCACACACTGCCAATCGCACTGCGGGCATCTGTTTTTCTTTTTTTCCTTTTTGCCACACACAGCCAATCGCACTGTGGGCATCTTTTTTTTTTTCCTTTTTGCCACACACAGCCAATCGCATCACAGACACCCTTTCTTTTCCACACACTGCCAATCGTACTGCGGGCATCTTTTTTTTTTCCTTTTTGCCACACACAGCCAATCGCACTGCGGGCAGGTTTTTTGTTCTTTTTGCCACACACAGCCAATCGCACCACAGTCATCCTTTTTTTCCCCACAAACAGCCAATCGCACTGCGGGCATATTTATTTTTTGCTTTTTGCCACACACAGCCAATCGCATCACAAACACCCTTTCTTTTCCACACGCTGCCAATCGCACTGCGGGCATCTTTTTTTTATTTTTTTTGCCACACACAGCCAATCGCACTGCGGGCATCTTTTTTTTCTCTTTGCCACACACAGCCAATCGCACCACAGACATTCTTTGTTTCCACACACAGCTAATCGCACTGCGGGCATAATTTTTTTCCGCCACACACAGCCAATCGCACTGCCGGTATCTTTTTTTTCTTTTTGCCACACACAGCCAATCGCACCATAGACACACTTTTTTTTCCACACACAGCCAATTGCAGTGCGGGCATGTTTTTGTTTTTTTTTTGCCACACACAGCCAATCGCACTGCGGGCATCTTTTTATTTTTTTCTTTTTGCCGCACACAGCCAATCACACTGCGGGCATCTTTATTTTCTTTTTGCCACACACAGCCAATCTCACCATAGACAGACTTTTTTTGCCACACACAGCCAATCGCACTGCGGGCATGTATTTTTTTTCTTTTTGCCACACACAGCCAATCGCACTGCGGGCATCTTTTTTTTTTCTTTTTGCCACCCACAGCCAATCGCACTGCGGGCATGTATTTTTTTTTTTCTTTTTGCCACACACAGCCAATCGCACTGCGGGCATGTTTTTTTTTTCTTTTTGCCACACACAGCCAATCGCACTGCGGGCATCTTTTTTTTTTCCTTTTTGCCACACACAGCCATTCGCACTGCGGGCAGGTTTTTTGTTCTTTTTGCCACACACAGCCAATCGCACCACAGTCATCCTTTTTTTCCCCACAAACAGCCAATCGCACTGCGGGCATATTTATTTTTTGCTTTTTGCCACACACAGCCAATCGCATCACAGACACCCTTTCTTTTCCACACACTGCCAATCGCACTGCGGGCATCTTTTTAGTATTTTTTTTGCCACACACAGCCAATCGCACTGCGGGCATCTTTTTTTTCTCTTTGCCACACACAGCCAATCGCACCACAGACATTCTTTGTTTCCACACACAGCTAATCGCACTGTGGGCATCATTTTTTCCCCCCACTCACAGCCAATCGCACTGCGGGTATCTTTTTTTCTTTTTTCCACACACAGCCAATCGCATCACAGACACCCTTTCTTTTCCACACATTGCCAATCGCACTGCGGGCATCTTTTTTTTTTTTTTTTTCCTTTTTGCCACACACAGCCAATCGCACTGCGGGCAGGTTTTTTGTTCTTTTTGCCACACACAGCCAATCGCACCACAGTCATCCTTTTTTTCCACAAACAACCAATCGCACTGCGGGCATCTTTTTTTTCTTTTTGCCACACACAGCGAATCGCACCATAGACACTTTTTTTTTCACACACAGCCAATCGCACTGCGGGCATTATTTTTTTCTTTTTGCCACACACAGCCAATCGCACTGCGGGTATCTTTTTTTTTTTGCTTTTTGCCACACACAGTCAAACGCATCACAGACACCCTCTCTCTTCCACACACTGCCAATCGCACTGCGGGCATCTTTTTTTTCTCTTTGCCACACACAGCCAATCGCACCACAGACAATCTTTGTTTCCACACACAGCTAATCGCACTGCGGGCATAATTTTTTTCCCCCACACACAGCCAATCGCACTGCCGGTATTTTTTTTTTCTTTTTGCCACACACAGCCAATCGCACCATAGACACACTTTTTTTTCCACACACAGCCAATTGCAGTGCGGGCATGTTTTTTTTTTTTTTTTTGCCACACACAGTCAATCGCATCACAGACACCATTTCTTTTCCACACACTGCCAATCGCACTGCGGGCATCTTTTTTTCTTTTTTTCCTTTTTGCCACACACAGCCAATTGCACTGCGGGCATATTCTTTTTTTTCTTTTTGCCAAACACAGCAAATCGCACTGCGGGCATCTTTTTTTTCTTTTTGCCACACACAGCCAATCGCACTGCGTGCATGTTTTTTTTTTCCTTTTTGCCACACACAGCCAATCGCACTGTGGGCATCTTTTTTTTTTCTTTTTGCCGCACACAGCCAATCGGACTGCAGGCATCTTTTTTTTGCTTTTTGCTACACACAGTCAATCGCATCACAGACACCCTTTCTTTTCCACACACTGCCAATCGCACTGCGGGCATCTTTTTTTTTTCTTTTTGCCACACACAGCCAATCGCACTGCGGGCATGTTTTTTTTTTTTGCCACACACAGCCAATTGCACTGCGGGCGTCTTTCTTTTTTCTTTTTGCCACACACAGCCAATCGCACTGCGGGCATCTTTTTTTTTTCTTTTTGCCACACACAGCCAATCGCACTGCGGGCATGTTTTTTTTTTTTGCCACACACAGCCAATTGCACTGCGGGCGTCTTTCTTTTTTCTTTTTGCCACACACAGCCAATCGCACTGCGGACATGTATTTTTTTTCTTTTTGCCAGACACAGCCAATTGCACTGCGGGCATCCTTTTTTTCTTTGCTTTTTGCCACACACAGCCAATCGCACTGCTGGCATCTTTTTTGTTTTTTCTTTTTGCCACACACAGCCAATCGCACTGCGGGCATGTTTTTTTTCTTTTTGCCACACACAGCCAATCGCACCACAGACACTTTTTTTTTCACACACAGCCAATCGCACTGCGGGCATTTTTTTTTTCTTTTTGCCACACACAGCCAATCGCACTGCGGGTATCTTTTTTTTTTTGCTTTTTGCCACACACAGTCAATCGCATCACAGACACCATTTCTTTTCCACACACTGCCAATCGCACTGCGGGCATCTTTTTTTCTTTTTTTCCTTTTTGCCACACACAGCCAATTGCACTGCGGGCATATTCTTTTTTTTCTTTTTGCCACACACAGCAAATCGCACTGCGGGCATCTTTTTTTTCTTTTTGCCACACACAGCCAATCGCACTGCGTGCATGTTTTTTTTTTCCTTTTTGCCACACACAGCCAATCGCACTGCGGGCATCTTTTTTTTTTTTGCTTTTTGCCACACACACACACACAGTCAATCGCATCACAGACAGCATTTCTTTTCCACACAACGCCAATCGCACTGCGGGCATCTTCTTTTCTTTTTTTCCTTTTTGCCACACACAGCCAATCACACTGCGGGCATGTTTTTTTTTTCTTTTTGCCACACACAGCCAATCGCACTGCGGGCATCTTTTTTTTTTTTTGCTTTTTGCCACACACAGTCAATCGCATCACTGACACCATTTCTTTTCCACACACTGCCAATCGCACTGCGGGCATCTGTTTTTCTTTTTTTCCTTTTTGCCACACACAGCCAATCGCACTGCTGGCATCTTTTTTTTCTTTTTGCCACACAGCCAATCGCACTGTGGGCATCTTTTTTTTTTTCCTTTTTGCCACACACAGCCAATCGCATCACAGACACCCTTTCTTTTCCACACACTGCCAATCGCACTGCGGGAATCTTTATTTTTTCCTTTTTGCCACACACAGCCAATCGCACTGCGGGCAGGTTTTTTGTTCTTTTTGCCACACACAGCCAATCGCACCACAGTCATCCTTTTTTTCCCCACAAACAGCCAATCGCACTGCGGGCATATTTATTTTTTGCTTTTTGCCACACACAGCCAATCGCATCACAAACACCCTTTCTTTTCCACACACTGCCAATCGCACTGCGGGCATCTTTTTTTTCTCTTTGCCACACACAGCCAATCGCACCACAGACATTCTTTGTTTCCACACACAGCTAATCGCACTGCGGGCATCATTTTTTTCCCCCACACACAGCCAATCGCACTGCCGGTATCTTTTTTTTCTTTTTGCCACACACAGCCAATCGCACCATAGACACACTTTTTTTTCCACACACAGCCAATTGCAGTGCGGGCATGTTTATTTTTTTTTTTGCCACACACAGCCAATCGCACTGCGGGCATCTTTTTATTTTTTTCTTTTTGCCGCACACAGCCAATCGCACTGCGGGCATCTTTATTTTCTTTTTGCCACACACAGCCAATCTCACCACAGACAGACTTTTTTTGCCACACACAGCCAATCGCACTGCGGGCATGTTTTTTTTTTCTTTTTGCCACACACAGCCAATCGCACTGCGGGCATCTTTTTTTTTCTTTTTGCCACCCACAGCCAATCGCACTGCGGGCATGTATTTTTTTTTTCTTTTTGCCACACACAGCCAATCGCACTGCGGGCATGTTTTTTTTTTCTTTTTGCCACACACAGCCAATCGCACTGCGGGCATCTTTTTTTTTTCCTTTTTGCCACACACAGCCAATCGCACTGCGGGCAGGTTTTTTGTGCTTTTTGCCACACACAGCCAATCGCACCACAGTCATCCTTTTTTTCCCCACAAACAGCCAATCGCACTGCGGGCATATTTATTTTTTGCTTTTTGCCACACACAGCCAATCGCATCACAGACACCCTTTCTTTTCCACACACTGCCAATCGCACTGCGGGCATCTTTTTTGTATTTTTTTTGCCACACACAGCCAATCGCACTGCGGGCATCTTTTTTTTCTCTTTGCCACACACAGCCAATCGCACCACAGACATTCTTTGTTTCCACACACAGCTAATCGCACTGTGGGCATCATTTTTTCCCCCCACTCACAGCCAATCGCACTGCGGGTATCTTTTTTTTCTTTTTTCCACACACAGCCAATCGCATCACAGACACCCTTTCTTTTCCACACATTGCCAATCGCACTGCGGGCATCTTTTTATTTTTTTTTTTCCTTTTTGCCACACACAGCCAATCGCACTGCGGGCAGGTTTTTTGTTCTTTTTGCCACACACAGCCAATCGCACCACAGTCATCCTTTTTTTCCACAAACAACCAATCGCACTGCGGGCATCTTTTTTTTCTTTTTGCCACACACAGCGAATCGCACCATAGACACTTTTTTTTTCACACACAGCCAATCGCACTGCGGGCATTATTTTTTTCTTTTTGCCACACACAGCCAATCGCACTGCGGGTATCTTTTTTTTTTTGCTTTTTGCCACAGACAGTCAAACGCATCACAGACACCCTCTCTCTTCCACACACTGCCAATCGCACTGCGGGCATCTTTTTTTTCTCTTTGCCACACACAGCCAATCGCACCACAGACAATCTTTGTTTCCACACACAGCTAATCGCACTGCGGGCATCATTTTTTTCCCCCACACACAGCCAATCGCACTGCCGGTATCTTTTTTTTCTTTTTGCCACACACAGCCAATCGCACCATAGACACACTTTTTTTTCCACACACAGCCAATTGCAGTGCGGGCATGTTTTTTTTTTTTTTTTTGCCACACACAGCCAATCGCACTGCGGGCATCTTTTTATTTTTTTCTTTTTGCCACACACAGCCAATCGCACTGCGGGCATCTTTATTTTCTTTTTGCCACACACAGCCAATCTCACCATAGACAGCCTTTTTTTGCCACACACAGCCAATCGCACTGCGGGCATGTATTTTTTTTCTTTTTGCCACACACAGCCAATCGCACTGCGGGCATCTTTTTTTTTTCCTTTTTGCCACACACAGCCAATCGCACTGCGGGCAGGTTTTTTGTTCTTTTTGCCACCCACAGCCAATCGCACTGCAGGCATGTATTTTTTTTTTCTTTTTGCCACACACAGCCAATCGCACTGCGGGCATGTTTTTTTTTTCTTTTTGCCACACACAGCCAATCGCACTGCGGGCATCTTTTTTTTTTCCTTTTTGCCACACACAGCCAATCGCACTGCGGGCAGGTTTTTTGTTCTTTTTGCCACACACAGCCAATCGCACCACAGTCATCCTTTTTTTCCCCACAAACAGCCAATCGCACTGCGGGCATATAAATTTTTTGCTTTTTGCCACACACAGCCAATCGCATCACAGACACCCTTTCTTTTCCACACACTGCCAATCGCACTGCGGGCATCTTTTTTGTATTTTTTTTGCCACACACAGCCAATCGCACCACAGACATTCTTTGTTTCCACACACAGCTAATCGCACTGTGGGCATCATTTTTTGCCCCCACTCACAGCCAATCGCACTGCGGGTATCTTTTTTTTCTTTTTTCCACACACAGCCAATCGCATCACAGACACCCTTTCTTTTCCACACATTGCCAATCGCACTGCGGGCATCTTTTTATTTTTTTTTTTCCTTTTTGCCACACACAGCCAATCGCACTGCGGGCAGGTTTTTTGTTCTTTTTGCCACACACAGCCAATCGCACCACAGTCATCCTTTTTTTCCACAAACAACCAATCGCACTGCGGGCATCTTTTTTTTCTTTTTGCCACACACAGCGAATCGCACCATAGACACTTTTTTTTTCACACACAGCCAATCGCACTGCGGGCATGTTTTTTTTTTTCTTTTTGCCACACACAGCCAATCGCACTGCGGGCATCTTTTTTTTTTCTTTTTGCCACCCACAGCCAATCGCACTGCGGGCATGTATTTTTTTTTTTCTTTTTGCCACACACAGCCAATCGCAATGTGGGCATCTTTTTTTTTTTTCTTTTTGCCACACACAGCCAATCGCACCATAGACACCCTTTCTTTTGCCACACACAACCAATCGCACTGCGAGCGTCTTTCTTTTTTCTTTTTGCCACACACAGCCAATCGCACTGTGGGCATGTATTTTTTTTCTTTTTGCCAGACACAGCCAATTGCACTGCGGGCATCCTTTTTTTCTTTGCTTTTTGCCACACACAGCCAATCGCACTGCGGGCATCTTTTTTGTTTTTTCTTTTTGCCACACACAGCCAATCGCACTGCGGGCATGTTTTTTTTCTTTTTGCCACACACAGCCAATCGCACCACAGACATCCTTTTTTTCCCACACACAGCCAATCGCACTGCGGGCATCTTTTTTTTTATTTTTGCCACACACAGCCAATCGCACTGCGGGCATGTTTTTTTTTTCTTTTTGCCACACACAGCCAATCGCACTGCGGGCATATTTATTTTTTGCCACACACAGCCAATCGCACTGCGGGCATCTTTTTTTTTTTTGCTTTTTGCCACACACAGTCAATCGCATCACAGACACAATTTCTTTTCCACACACAGCCAATCGCACTGCGGGCATCTTTTTTTTTCTTTTTGCCACACACAGCCAATCGCACTGCGGGCCTTGATTTTATTTTATTTTCGCCACACACAGCCAATTGCACTGCGGGCATCTTTTAAGATCTATTTCATGGAAAAACGTCTTCCAAATTATATATATTTTTAGGGTTCCGGCAGAGGAGCGTTTTTTTTCCCGCATCCATAGATGCAAAAAAAAAAAACGGGTCTATTAGAACAAATGCTTTCCAATGAATGTGGTCACATGTCTGTTTTTTACTAGTGAACAATTCGCCCCTGCAAAATAAATAGGACAGCATTTTTTTGATTCGCACAAAAATGACGTTTTCATGCAAATGGATGCAACTTTGACAATATGAAATCTTAGTCAAAGCCCTTAAATGAACCCTAGATGCAGAAAAAAAATTAAAAATATATATATTATAGCTGTGATTGGTCAAAGCGCTCAACCAATCAGGAAGAGCTGTGGCAGAGGAATTCTTCAGCCTATATATGTATATATTATTTTTTTTTCCTTAAAGAGAAACCATGGCTGATTTTAAGGGGAGGGCTTATATTTAAAACCCTTCTCTGAAAATCACTGCAGGGGTTGCCGGCATCCTATCGTGTTCCATTGAAAGCAATGCTGCACGGACCTGCATTCACGCGTGTTTGTGCATGTACGTGGGTGCGTGGTTTTGTGAGCACCTATGTATGGCACACGCACACACTCGTCTGAATGCGCCCTTATAAAGCAAAAAATACGGTATATACAGTTAGTTATATAGTCTTTTAAATGTACATTTTCTTTTGCCCTATAGCTGCCATACAGGGACTAACATTATGCCAAGACTCATTTTATTTGATAGTCTCTATTGCCATTATCGCTACTATTGGTTTTATTACTATGAGGGCTCTTTCACACGGCCGTTGGTGTTTTGACGTGTGCCCACCGGCGCCATAAAAACGTGTGAACGGGCACAGAAATCTAACGTTTGTGCGCCCGTTCAGACGGCCTGAGCCCAGTGCATATACGCCGAAGCCGCAATGCCGTTGGGCAGGGGAAGACAGTTTAGCTCTGCTAAGCTGTTCTCCCCCTTCCCCTCACCGACTCTCTGCAAAGGGAGGAGGCGGGACGGGGCAGGAGCTAGTGTGCCAAGCTCCCGCCCCCTCTCCGTCCCTTGTTGGCCGCCAGCAATAGGAGGGGTGGTGCTTAGCTCCGTCCCCGCCCCGCTCCCTCCCATTGCAAACAACTGGCGAGGGGCAAAGAGGAGGAGAGAAGGGGGAGAGAGTTCAGCAGTCACGCTGCTAAACTCCCTCCCACCTCCCCTCTCCGGCAGCTGTCATTGGCTCCCATAGGAATCTATGGCAGTGGCTATATTCTGGCCGGGAAAGATAGTTCCAGGACTATCTTTCCTGCGTGGCGTAAAAGCGCCTGGTATATCACACTACCAACTACTGTCCACGTCACCTTTTACTCCACTGTGACTCTACACCATATATGAATGTGTTGTATCGTGTAACCCCAGCAAGTACTGAGGAAGACGTTCCCAAACCCCCAGACGCGGATACAAGCTGGTTGTAAATGAAAAAAAACTGAGTTTTTTTGACAAAACACCCGAGATCAAGCAGTCCCACTTCCATTTTTATCCCATTTCCTCTTCCCCGGGGGCGCTCCATCCATTTTTCTTTCCCTCCTCCACACTATTGTCACTATAGGGGGATGTCTCCCCTTTAAGGGCTCATGTCCACGGGTATATATATAAAATACTCCGGGTCTCCCGCAGTGTTGTACACATATATAGCCAATACACTCCTCCGGCAGAGACCGTTTATGGGCTGTGCATGGCACTGCGCATGCCTGGGAATCTGTCGTCACGCACATGCGCAGTCTGATTTTCTCTTTTTAATTCCCCGCTCTGAACAGCGCAGGGATGCGTATGGAAACACTGCCTGTATCAATGTATTGTGTATGGACAGCGTATTGATACACAGCCCAAACAAGGGCTGCATATGACACACAGAGAGATAGTGCATGCTGCAATTTATTTCTCTTGCGTATCGATAGGCAGTGCCCACACACAGGTGGGTGTGGAGCAATGGAAGCCCATATACTTTCATTGCCTCCATTCTCTGCATATCACTCATGCATGCAATGCATGCGGAATTCGTGGTGGGAAAACGCCCGTGGACATGAGCCCGAACTGGGGCTCATATGGACGCTTCAGCTATAGTGGGAAAGTGTGAAATAGAAAAGAGGCAATATAAATGACCCCCCAGGAGGTGTTTGATGTAAAAATAAATACATACAGAATTAAATATATATTAAATAAAACGACTCAACACCGACGCCAGCCAAAATCAGCGCTATTTGCGCCCTGTAATCTAAAACTATACAAATTATATATCTATACAGCGAAACCGAAATGAGGAACCCATTCCCTACTTTATTTTAGTGTAAATATTCTAATTTTACAAATAAACAACTATTATTTAAAAAAAAACATTTTTTAGCTTATTACTAGATATTTAAAAAAAATAAATAAATAAAAAATAAATAAAAAATGGCCCTATATGTCATAGAAAGAAAAATGCTGCAAAAATCATTTTGGGAGCAAAAGAAAACAAACAAAAAATAGGGGAGTAAAATCACCATACGGGTAAAATCCCCAAAAAGTGGTCCTTTAGGGGTTTTAAAAAAATGATTTTTGCTGCAGTTTACCAGCAAAGCGCATCAAAAAGACACACAAAAAAATGTGACTGCAGTATAAAGGAAGGACTTGTCTATTAGATGTTCTCTAGCGAGCAGCTGAGAATACAATCCCCTCATATAAAAGGGTTCCCCATGATATCTAACAATCACCAGCTCAGTATATAAACATGGAAACCCAGAGAGATGTGACACTTATCTGTGAGCGGCCAGAAGCTCCTCCGGACAGGGATGATGAAGGCTGCTAACAGCGAGCAGCAGCGGTTAAATCCACGTAACGTCCACCTGCAGCGTCCAGAAGCTCTTCCCAGACAGGGATGATGTAGGCTGCTAACAGCAAGCAGCAGCGGTTATATCCACGTAACGTCCACCTAGAGCGTCCAGAAGCTCCTCTCGGACAGAGATGATGTAGGCTGCTAACAGCAAGCAGCAGCGGTTATATCCACGTGACGTCTATCTAGAGCGTCCAGAAACTCCTCTCAGTCAGAGATGATGTAGGCTGATAACAGCGAACAGCAGCGGTTATATCCACGTAACGTCCACCTAAAGCGTCCAGAAGCTCCTCTCAGACAGGGATGATGAAGGCTGCCAACAGTGAACAGCAGCGGTTACATCCACGTAACGTCCACCTGGAGCGCCCAGAAGCTCCTCCCGTACAGAGATGATGTAGGCTGCTAACAGCGAGCAGCAGCGGGTATATCCACGTAACGTCCACCTGCAGCGTCCAGAAGCTCCTCTCGGACAGAGATGATGTAGGCTGCTAACAGCAAGCAGCAGCGGTTACATCCACGTAACGTCCACCTGGAGCGCCCAGAAGCTCCTCTCGGACAGGGATGATGTACGCAGCCAACGGTTGAGGAGAAGTTATGGGGTGTAGCAGAGGCAGCAGAGCTCCGGTGACTGTTGTAGTGCCGCTGCTGCAGGAACTGCCTGTGCGGACGGGTTCTATCTGCTTCTAGAACTGCAGACCGCTCTGACCTCACAAGATTCCATTGAAACCCCTGTGACCTCACTCGACCGCACATACACACACCCTCACAGGTGGGCAGGACCGGCCACAGGCCTCTCTAACCAGGGATCTTCTAGACACATTTTAGGCTCATTTCTCACATATTGCGTAAATCCACACTGGAATTCAGCAGAATAATCCACAACAAATTCTGAGGATTTTGGCGCAGATTTCACTCATATTAAAATGAATAAAATCCGCCTTGAAATATCCACAACCTGCAGAGCATGCTGGGAAGGTGAAAATCCGCAGCGAGACTCCAATCCACGGCAGATTGTTTTCACTGTGAGTGAAATCCCCATTCACCGGTATTTGACTCTAATTGGAATTTCGGTGCTAAATCAGCAAGCAAACCGGACTATGACTCTTTCACCAATATTTGGCTATATGTTCTGATGAAGCGCCCCATATTTAGACCAGCGTTACGCAGCTTATGCCGCCATACTGCAATGTGTGAGCCGCGTTTGTTGCTACTTGGGGAGGGCTCTGTAATACGATTTCTGTCAAAAACCTAAAAAATACGACAATGCGGGATTTTCACCATCACAAGATCAGATCTGCATGACATTGCAGGTACAGATTCAGTGTAATGCGTTCCTGTAGGCGAATGGTGCACGGAATATCGCAGTGCAATCTAGCATAAACCTGTGATAATCACTCACATTAACACCCTGCAGAGACCTGAACTTAATAAAAACGGCTAGTGCAATAGAATCGCGAGGGTTAAACATCATATATCTTGTAAGATAAGAGGAGAAGCCGTCACATTACTGTTCCCCTGCCCCCAGATACCGGCGCTACCAGGGTCCTCCACTGCTCTCCTGCCCCTAGATACCGGCACTACCAGGGTCCTCCACCGCTCTCCTGCCCCCAGATACCGGCACTACCAGGGTCCTCCACCGCTCTCCTGCTCCCTGATGCCAGCACTACCAGGGTCCTCCACCGCTCTCCTGCCCCCAGATACCGTCACTACCAGGGTCCTTCACCGCTCTCCTGCCCCCAGATACCGGCACTACCAGGGTCCTCCACCGCTCTCCTGACCCCAGATACTGGCGCTACCAAGGTCCTCCACCGCTCTCCTGCCCCTTGATGCCAGCACTACCAGGGTCCTCCACCGCTCTCCTGCCCCCTGATGCCAGCACTACCAGGGTCCTCCACCGCTCTCCTGCCCCCTGATGCCAGCACTACCAGGGTCCTCCACTGCTCTCCTGCCCCCTGATGCCGGCACTACCAAGACCCTTCACCACTCTCCTGCCCCCTGATGCTGGCGATACCACCCTTCTCTCGCCTTCATTTATCAAAGCTGTCTGAAAAAAAAATTTGGCCTTGTTGCCCGTAGCAACCAATCACAGCACAGCTCTGATTTCTGAAACAGCTCTAGTTACATGACAGCTGCGCTCTGATTGGTTGCTATGGGCAACAAGGCAGGTTTGTCTTCTAGATAGATTAGATTAATGAGCCCGTCTGTTCTTCCTGTCCCAGCGCTGACATGTCCGCACCACATACAATGCGGTGACCTGCAGTAACGCCAAACCTGCAGGATGCTGCGATTACAAAAATAGCCACCGACCCAAGAAACGCACGACTAAAGGAGAAAACCCCCACAAAGGATCCCTGTAGTGTTTATGGAGCTCCACACTTCACTATTGATCTGCTAAAATCCGGCTGCAGGGTTTATGGAAAAAAATAATCCAGAAAAACGTCCCTAAAAATACGTCACTATAAATGCGCGGGAGTAAAAGCATCCGTAAAGTGTATTCACGTGTCGCAGTCAAGGTGCGGCTGAGAACCACATCAAAGACCGCGTGTACTTTTACCTGTAAAAACCATGTGACCAAAAAACACATCTCACATCTGCGGCAAAACTGGCGGGGTTCTCAGATTTGGTGTGAATATACCCTTACGCACCACGCTCTGCACCGCGTGCTTTACACTGTATTTACACAGGCCAGTGCGATATAGGTGAGAGAAAATCGTATATATATATATATATATATATATATATATATATATATATATATATATATATATATATATATCACAGTTGTAAACCTGCGTTTTTCAGGTTTCTGCGAAACGTTCCCATGTTCAAAATGCGCTATTCGCATCACTGTAGGTGCGTTTTTAAACGTGAAAAATAATAAAAAAGAAAGAATGAGCAGTTCTTGCAGTGGAATTGCCTCAAAACAGGACATGCTGCGTTATTTTGCACTTGCACTTGTGTGCGCCGTGAGGTCACAACCGCTGCATGAACAACGAGTAACGTGAATATTCCCACAAAGAGACAGTTCATCTGTGCATGCGCCAGCTGAAGACCTCGCGGCGCACATGTGAGACTTGGCAGCGCTACATGGATGACGCCTACTGCGTCATCCACGGCTAAGGAGTTGGGAGGGGTGGACTTTGGAGCCGAATAAGCTGCTAGTAGATGGTCCAGCTTGCTCAGCTGATCGCTCTGCCTATTTTGGCCATAAAGGCGTGAAGATTTTTGGGTTATTTTCATCTCCAATTTTCAAAAGACATAACTTTTTTATTTTTCTGTTGACTTGGCGTTATTTTGGTAGGCAAAATGAACAAAATGAGCATTTTGCCTCTGCATCTTTTAGGGTTTATATTTACATTTTTTGCAAGATGAATAGTGCGTTCGATTCACTGTAGAGATCGTTACGGATACCAGAAATGTGGGTTTATATATATATATATATATATATATATATATATATATATATTTTATTTTTTTTTTAATAGAAAGGGGAAAGTGCGTAAAAGAGTTTTTTTGGTAATTTAATTTTACCTCTTTTTTTACAATTTTTTTTTTCTTTCATTTTTTATGTCACTGTGGGGGACTTGAACCATAAAAGCACTGTTTGCTATGACGTTGCACTGCAGTACTTTTGTAGTGCAGTGCATTATTGCTTACCATAGGCCAGTCTCTATGTACAGGTCATGTGCCGCACAGTGTAATGGGAGACACGATACTGGCCAAAGTCACAACTAAGTTGGCCTAACTTCACACAGGTATGCGTGATACGAGGCCGTGAATCCCGCCACCATATCGCGCCCTCACCATGTGAATTCAATCCTCTGCCGCGGCTGTTCTCTCCCCCATTGCTGCCACCGGCCCCATTAAAAACAATGGACGCTGCAATGCGAGATCACGCAGCCAGATAGAACATGCCGCGGTTTGTTTCCCGCATCGCATCGTTCATGTGTATGACTCCATTCACAAGGTGGTGGTTCAGATTTGTGCGTCTCAAAATGCACAAATCTCACGTGATTGTATCACCCATGTGAAGCCGGTCTTATGGTGCCCATAGTTCAGGTCGGAGGAGTCCGGGGATGTGAGTGGGACTTTTCAGTCAGCGCAGGCGCATACCCTTAGAGAACAGGATGTGCGCACACTGACTGGTGAATCATACACACCGCGTACCGACTTCCAGGGGCTACGGTGCAGGAACCGTGAGCTGGGGAGGTAAGCAGAACACACCCCGGACTCCTCCGGACCCGTCCTATGTGCTCCAAAACTTCATAGTGCTTATAGGGGACGACTGGTTGCTTTTAAAGGGGTTGTCCAACTACCAGACAGAATCTTTTTAAAGCTGTGTTCACACATGGCGTTTTTCAACGGCAATTAAAAGCTGAATAAAAAAAAAACTCTACAAAAAACGCCATGTGTGAACGCGGCCTAATAGGGCTGTCTGTACTAAATTAATAAATCGCTACACTTACCACTCTGATAGGATCCAGCGCTGCAGTACTGGTGTTTGTTGTGACAGCGGCCACCACAAGTAGTCAGTTGATTGCAGCCAATCAGAGGCTGCTGTGTCACGTTCATTTCCTGTAACTACAAGAGACTGGATATGGCACTGACAGGTCAGCAATAATTATCTTTCTATATATCAGCACAGGTTATGTAGAGCCATGACCCGAGATGAGTACTCCCCTCTATATACAAGCTAGAAGGGGTACAACAGGATACTAGAGCCTCCATGCCCACCCGTATCACATCTTATATACAAGCTAGAAGGGGTACAACAGGATACTAGAGCCTCCATGCCTCCATGCCCACCCGTATCACATCTTATATACAAGCTAGAAGGGGTACAACAGGATACTAGAGCCTCCATGCCCACCCGTATTATATCTTATATACAAGCTTGAGGTGGTCCAACAGGGTACTACAGCCTCCTCACATCTTGTATCTAAGCTAGAGGCGGTACAACAGGATACTAGAGCCTCCATGCCCGCCTGTATCACATCTTTTATCCAAGCTTGAGGTGGCCCATAAGGGTACTAGAGCCTCCATGCTCACCTGTATCACATCTTGTGTCTAAGCTAGAAGCGGTACAACAGGATACTAGAGCTTTCATGCCTGCCCGTATCACATCATGTATCTAAGCTAAAGGCGTTACAACAGGGTACTAGAGCCTCCATGTCTACCCGTATGACATCTTGTATCCAAGCTTGAGGTGGTACAACAGGGTACTAGAGCCTCCATGCCTGTCCCTATCACATATTGTATGCAAACTAGAGGCGGTACAACAGGGTACTAGAGCCTCCATGCCCACCCGTATCATATCTTATATACAAGTTAGAAGCAGTACAACAGGATACTAGAGCATCTTTGCCCACCTGTATCATATCTTATATACAAGCTAGAGGCGGTACAACAGGATACTAGAGCCTCTATGTCTACCTGTATCACATCTTATATACAAGCGTAATGTGGCCCGTATCACATCTTGTATCTAAGCTAGATGTGGTACAACACGATACTAAATTATCCATGCCCGCCCGTATCACATCTTATATACAAGCTTGAGGTGGCCCATCGGGGTACTAGAGCCCTTATGCCAACCCATATCACACCTTGTATCCAAGATAGGGGTGGTACAACAGGGTACTAGAGTCTCCATGCCCGCCTATATTATATCTTGTATCTAAGCTAGAGGCAGTAAAACAGGGTACTAGAGCCTCTATGCCCACCTGTATCACATCTTGTGTCTAAGCTAGAGGCGGTACAACAGGGTACTAGAGCCAGTATCACATCATGTATTCAAGCTAAAGGGGGTACAACAAGATACTGGAGCCTCCATGCCTGCCCTTATCACATACTGTATCAAGCTAGAGGTGGTACAACAGGGTACTGGAGCCTGCATGCCCACCCATATCACTCCTTGTATCCAAGCTAGAGGCGGTACAAAAGGCTCCAAGAGTCTCCATGCCCTCCTGCATCACATCTTGTATCCAAGGTAGACGTGGTACAACAAGATACTAGAGCATCCATGCCCACCCATATCGCACCTTGTATTCAAGCTGGAGGTGGTACAACACGTTACTTGAGCTTCCATGCCCACCTGTATCACATCTTGTATCCAAGCTAGAGGTGGTACAACAAGATACTAGAGCCTCCATGCCTGCCCCTATTACATATTGAATCCAAGCTAGAGGCGGTACAACAGGGTACTAGAGCCTCCATGCCTGACCATATCACATCTTCTATCCATGCTAGAGGCAGTACAACAGGATACTAGAGCCTCCATGCTCCATCTCATCTTGTATCTAAGCTAGAGGCGGTACAACAGGGTACTAGAGCCTCCATGCCTGACCATATTACATCTTCTATCCATGTGAAAAACAGAAAATTAACCAGCGCTCCCGTGCTTTGGAAAATGGCAGATGATGCAAGGTAGTGCAAACGAGGTGTATATGATGTGGATGTTACTTACTTCGCAGGGGTGCTAGTGGTTAAGAGGCAGTACAACAGGATACTAGAGCCTCCATGCTCCATCTCATCTTGTATCTAAGCTAGAGGCGGTACAACAGGGTACTAGAGCCTCCATGCCCCCCTATTACATCTTGTATCCAAGCTAGCGGTGGTACAACTGGGTACTAGGGCTTCCATACCAACCCATATCACACCTTGTATCCAAGCTAGAGGTGGGACAACAGGGTACTAGAGCCTCCATCTGTAGCACAGATTACATCTAAGCTAGAGGCTTAGCAACCAATCACAGCACAGCTGTGTTTGGTTGCTATGGGTAACAGAGACAGTTTTTATAACAGTGTGGTGCCATGATCTGCTCTGTATTTACACACACAGCTCTTCTATATGCACAGCACAATATAGGCTGTCAGATAGGGTCACCGCGGAGATCTGTCTGCTGGCTTTTGCTCCCGCGGTGAATCTCAGCAACGCCTGTGGACAGGCAGCCTAACCCTTCACTCCCTGTGTGAGATCAGCCGCCCCGGCTGGGGGGCGACTGATAGCACTGATTTTAAATCCCCGCCTGCTGAAAGCTCCTCAGAGCAGTGCAGGAGAAGAGGCGGCTGGACACGGCTGAGCCCTGGCAGCTGCAGAGAGGTGAGTATACATCGTTTTTTTTTTATTTTTACACATTTTAGGATGGTTTTCAGGGAAGGGCTTATATTTTAAGACTTTCCCCGAAAATCACTGCAGCGCTTGCCAGCAGCCCATTGCTTTCAATGCAGTCGGCTGTATTGCCGACTCTATTGAATTCAATGGGAGAACATCTTTCTCCTCTTCCACAGCTGTGACAGCTATGGCAGAGGATCACTATCTTCATATATGTTCTCAGTGGGGTCGGCACTGCTGCCACCGGCCACATGAAGCACAAGGTGAAACCCCCGGATGCGACAGCATACACAGAACACTGGTTTGTTCTATAATTTTCACCGCAGGCGTTTTTCTGCATGTAAAATTTGCCCATGTGATCACTCACATTGAAAAGCATTGGTTCTAACTGGTGCGAATTTTTGGACGTGCGGAAAAACGCCGGTTACAAACGCCCGTGTGACTGCGCCCTAAAGGGTGCCTGCACACGAACTGAATTTCCAGCGCGTTATTTTAGGCACATTATCTGCCCCAGACCGCAGCCAATATACTCCTATGAGGATCTGCAGTTGTCCCCAGACGGACAGATTTGTATCGCGTTTTTTCACGCGCGTGAAAAAATCTGCAACCTGTTCTAATTTGGGTCGGATTCTGCGCGTGAAGCCTCCAATACAAGTGAATGGGTGCGTTTTTTCACGCAGTACATCCGCAGTGCAGCTGCGGATGGAGTCACTGGTTACTATGACTACAGGAAGTAGGCATGGTAGGAGGCGTCCCAACACACAGCACAGAGCTTCACAGGCAAATTTCAGCAGCAGCACTGCCCTTCCAGTCACCTCATCCACCAGACAGCAGCCACCAGCCTGCAGCCACAAGCCACCAGCCTGCCACAAGCCACCAGTCATCAGCCACCAGCCACCAGGCGTAACGAATAATGATCGACATGGGCAAACTTGTCGCAATGATGCAGGACTTCCCTAGCATATGGGACAGTAACTCCCCAGAGTACCTAGACAAGAATAGAAAGGAACAATCCTGGCTTCAACTCTCCGCTCAGGTTTATGGTGATGCCTGGACGAACGCAATAGAAGCGGAAAAGAACTTGCGTGAGTATTATTCGCTATTGCGTCAAATGTCCTTTTTTTCTTCATTTTAACCCCTTAGTGGCCAAGCAGTTTTACTTTTGTTTTTATTGTGCTTTTTTCCATCCCCACTTTTAACCCCTTAGTGACGGAGCTTTTTTGCTTTTTTTCCTTTTTTTTTTCCCCTACTCCCTAAAAAATCGTAGTTCCTTTATTTATCCATCGACGTCGCTGTATAAGGGCTTGATTTTTTGCAGGACGAGTTGTATTTTGCAATGGCACTATTTATTGTACCATAAAATATACTGAAAAACCTTTAAAAAATTGTAATCAGAGAGAAAAAAAAAGACTTTCCACCATCTTTCGGACGTCCTGTTTCTGCAGCGCGCAAAGTGCAACAAAAACGACCTGATATTTTTATTCTATGGGTCAGTACGATTACTACGATACCAAACTTATATAGTATTTTTTTTGCTGTAGTACTTGTATTTTTTTTTTTAAGATATTTAATTTTTTAAAATTATTTTCTGTGTCCATTTTCTGCGTGCAATAACTTTTTTATTTCTTTGGCAACATAGTTGTGTGAGGGCTCATTTTGTGCGGTATGTCCTGACGTTTTTGTTGGTACCATTTTCGCATACAGTTGACTTTTTGATCGCCTTTTATTACATTTTTTCTTGGAAATAGGGTGACCGAAAAAGTGCATTTCGGGCGTATATTCTTTATTTTTTTTTACCACGTTCACCATGCAGGGTAAATCATACATTACTTTGATAGATCAGGCATGCAGCGATACCAAAACGATCACACTGCAGGACAGACGACTCTCCGCAACGCTGGCAGAAAAGAGCACATGACCGGCTCCATTGCCGGACTTGTGTTCTTTCCTCCAGCTCTGTGGAAAGACATCCATCCTGCATTGCGGCCGTCTTGTGCAGGAAGACGGGTGCATCAGCCGCCAGGATGCGCCCAGGTTACTAAGCCCTCCCTGTTTGTTTTTTGCGGGAACAGTTGTATTTTCCACTGGTGCCACTGAAGCAGCATTTATTGGGTTAATAGCCTTGTTCAGCAGACACCCGCAATGTGTAGAGGGAGATAGGTAGTATTTCTTGCCAATGCAGGATGTAAGAACGCAAAATCTGTAGTAATGAATTCCTCTTGTGAATTTTTTTGCAGTGACTGAAATAAAGTCACGCTGGAGAAGCGCCTGAAAAAAGTTACATGGATCAACCATGCCCACAAAGACATCTGCTCACCGGGTGAAAGCATGTTGCCAGAATAATTTAACGGTGCTCGCACAAGCAAGAGGGACAAAACGGAGTCTGGGTGTTGGTTTTTAAGCTGTTTTCCAAGGAATGGGCAGTTCTCTAGGGGTTGGGTTTACAATAAGGGGTGTCTGCTGTTTTTTCAGTGCGCTTTTTTCCGCAACACATCCGCGTATATCCGTGCGTGATTTTTCACGCATCCGCACCTATCCGCAAGCACATTTAGGTACCATACGCGCGTGAAAATCCGCTAGCGAAATCCGGAACGCTCGTGTGCAGGCGGCCTAAGCTGGAACTTTGCAAAACTTCATACAGGTGGTGTATGAACAATGAACATTTTGTAAAAATTTCAGAAAAATTGAAAATATTCGAGCAGGGACCCTCTCCCAAATTAGATCATTTGACGTGGAATGACGCACTCCCTACATTACCACAGAGATGATGTCCCCCTGCGCAACAGATGAACGCTGTGACCAATAACATTAAAGGGCTTTTCTGTGCTCAGGATAGGTCATCAATAGTTATCAGTGAGGGTCCACTATTTGGGATCCCTACCAATCAGCTGACTGAAGAGACAGCAACACTCAGATAAGAACCTCTGTCACTTCAGTCCATGCCAGGCACAGCACCATACACTGTATAGTGCCTGTGGCTGGTACTGCAGTTCAAGTGAAATGGACTGAGCTGCTCTCTAGCCATGACCGATGAGCGTGATGTCACATGCCTGAGAAGAGGACGTGGCACTCATCAAAGCACAGCATTTCAATTGGAGGGGATCCCAAGCCCTGGATCCTCCATGATCAACTATTGTTGACCTACTTTTAAGGATAGGTCATCAGTAGTGTTGTTCTGGAAAACCTTCTAAGTAGTAACATACCTCTTGGCTCCTTGAAGGTTGTGACACAGCAACTTCATCGTCCTGATTAGTTTGTTCAGCATCTTGAAGCTCTGGATGCTTGGGTTGTTTTTTTGCTGCGACCTAGGGCCATAAATAAAAAAGTAGAGATTTGTGAAACGTTGTATGGATAAGATACAATATAGCCGGCTTCACACGGGCGGGCCAGATTCAGCATGCGGAAGGGCCTGCAGCCGATTCGGGCTATGAAGCCGGTGACCCCACTTACCTGAATTTTCTGTCCGTCGGTCATGTGCAGTAGTTTTTTTTTCCTTTTTTAATGCTTGTATTTCCGGTGCAGTCGCTTAGCAATGGCGTGGATACCCGCGGGCCATACACAATGTTAGCTGCGTATGGGCTGCAGGTTAGACTGACTCCACTGACTTCAATGGAGGCCGTCTGTGTGGAGTCCGCAGCAAAATATGGCATGCGGCAATTTTTCCCCTGGTCACGGAATAGATAATTCATATCTGCGAGTGTGAGCAAAAATGTGATTTAACATGGTTTACAATGTGGAGAGCGGGACTTGGGAGCCACACTTCATCTGCCGCAAACCTGGAAGGACCGCTGCAGGCCCCCACAGAGAGAGTAGCAGCAGGCCACACACGGCACTCCTCATACCGCTGGTAATGGGAGCTCCGGCAGCTAGACGCAGCTCAGAGAACCACGTGTGAGGGACCAGCGGCTCCCCATCAGGGACAGAGCGGGAGACGCTCACAGCACTCCTCTGCAGCTTGAGGTACTCCCGGGTGCCAGAGAAGACCCCCTGACCCCGGGAGAAAGAAGCTGCACAGCCAGGGTTGCCACCTTTGTCACGAAAAAATACCGGCCATGGTTAAATGGGGGCGTGGCTTGGGTGTGGCTTATCACGGCATTCTGCTGGTGATAGTGCCCCCTCAGTAGCTCCAGTGGTAATAGTTCCCCCCTTGGTGCCCTTCCCCACAATTGAAAATTCGGACCGCACATCACTATATACAGGAGATGCCCAGAGCTCTGCTACATCTCTGTGTGACTGCTCTGCCCCCTGCCCCTCCTGCAACAGTTGTGATCCAACCTGGAAAGTTGGTGTCACTCACTGACTACTGTAGAAACCCCCCCAGACCACCAGGAGTGACAGCAGCCTGTGCCTGACCTCTGGATGCCATATAAGTATGCCATATACTGCCATCCAGGAGCACTATATGGAGCTACAGGAGCACTGTATGGAGCCACAGTAGCACTGTATGGATCTACAGGAGTACTGTATGGAGCTACAGGAACACTGTATGGAGCTACAGGAACACTGTATGGAGCTACAGGAGCACTGTATGGAGCTGCAGGAGCACTATATGGAGCTGCAGGAGCACTATATGGAGCTACAGGAGCACTATATGGACCTATAGGAGCATTGTATGGAGCTACAGGAGCACTATATGGAGCTGCAGGAGCACTATATGGAGCTACAGGAGCACTATATGGAGCTACAGGGGCACTATATGGAGCTACAGGAGCACTATATGGAGCTGCAGGAGCACTATATGGAGCTACAGGAACACTATATGGAGCTACAGGAACACTATATGGAGCTACAGGAGCACTATATGGAGCTACAGGAGCACTATATGGAGCTACAGGAGCACTATATGGAGCTACAGGGGCACTATATGGAGCTACAGGGGCACTATATGGAGCTATAGGAGCACTATATGGAGCTATAGGAGCACCATATGGAGCTATAGGAGCACTGTATGGAGCCACAGTAGCACTGTATGGAGATATAGGAGTCCATACAGTGCTCCTATAGCTCCATCCAGTGCTCCTGTAGCTCCATACAATAACAGTGCTCCTATAGTAGCCCCATCCAGTGCTCCTACAGCCCCACCCACCCAGTGCTCCTATATTGACTGTCTGCAGTCAGGCACCGTTCAGGCTCTTTTGTGTGTCCCACACTCCCTGGGACCCAGACTCCAGAGTCCCCACTCCCCAGGCAGCGAGCAGCCTCCTCCCTCGTCACCATATCGACTAGTCTTCTGTGCTGCTCTGCAGCCTTTTTACCTCTCTCAGTCACGGTCTCACCACTAGACTCACCCCTGCCTCTATAGCCACCGACGTTCAAGGTCCGAGCAAGTCCCGAGTCAGTACTCCCACTCCTGAGTCCCGACTCCCGCCACACACGCGGGCTGTGTCTCTGCTGCCCGCGCACGCTAGTAGTCCAGGAGGCTAAAGCGCATGTGCGAGACTTCCTGTGCTCTGGCGGACACTCAACAGGGGCGCGTCATCACCATAGTCTGCTGGCTGCTGACTGACGCTGCCCTGCATCATGGGTTGCCTCCTGCAGAGTATACAGGCCAGTATTTTTGTCGCAGCCTGCTGCAGTCCCCGGGGCCCGACAAAAATACCGGCCTTTAATAGGGCCGGTAAAAAAAATACCGGCACCACCCTGGGCGGTAAAAATACTGGCCAGGCTGGTGATTTACAGGTCGGGTGGCAACCCTATTCACAGCGGAGGCACGGCAGCTGGACCTGCAGAGTGCTGGTGAAATGACTGCAGCATCTACCAGGGTGAGTCCCCTGTTGCTCTGCTACACCCCGCACAGCAGAGCCAGCAGCGCATACACCAAGAGGCCACTCAGAACCACAGGGGCACCACATAGGACTGACGGCATCCTGCATATTGTCCCTACTGCCACAATACCTGCAAGCCCTGTAAGGACACCAACTGCACTAAGGCAGGACTCTCCCACCATTCCTAGTTGGCTCCACCCCACAACCAGTACCAGCTCTGTAAAAGGGCATTCTCCACCTTGTATGGACCCATGCAGGGTTCTATATCCCTCCCAGCCCTGTGAACAACACCCCACCTACATTGGTCAGTGCTGGTAGTTCAGGACCCACTGCAAAGCTCTAAGTTTTCTCCAACTGCAGTACACCTTGCCAGATATACACAGTAGGAGGAATCTGTTGCCACCTAGTGGTCGGTATTGCTATAACAAGCAAAAAGCAATCGTGCTTTAGTTACAGCGCAGACGAAAGCTTGTGGTAGCCCCTGCAGTACAACATACATATAACGCACGCATCGCCACACCAGTGCATCTTACTGAAAGTGTATCAAGAAAGAGACTCTGGTGTCTAAATAGAATGTTGTCATACTAATGCAACGTTAACCACATACGGCTACGAATAGTGATCACAACTCCGGAGAGACCCTAAGACCCACCCTACCCAGGAACTAGAACAAAGCATCTTTTAGCCTACTTACTTCTAACACAGCAACCATGCACCCCATTCAATGCAGAGCAGGGAAAAATAGCCTAAGATCGCAGCAGGGTGCTAAAAAATCATCAACGCTGCAGGAGGCCCCCTATTTCCTCTGATGGAGGACTTACAGCTTCCCTCAAATGCCAACACTGGGAGCCCTAACCATAATGCTTCAGAAAGTCCAACTCTCCAAAATAGCGACTAAACTTTCCAACGAATTTCGAGAGCTTAGCTAGAGGACAATTACTCTTGAAGACAGGATGTGCAATGCTACCATAGTCCTAGACTCCCATGAAAAAAAAATAGAGCAGCTCCCTGAAGAGATACTTTCTTTATCATAAGTTGGAAGTTGTTGAAAATAGGGTGCGTCGGGAGAAAATACAAATCATGGAGTCCCCATCAAATCCTTCAAAGATCTTCAATCAACAGTGACGGCGTTGTTCCAGGAGCTCTACCCAAGCATCACAATTGACCAATTAGAACTTGACAGAATTCATAGAGCTTTGCGAGCACCAAACCCAAACGGCCCCCCCCCCAGGGACATTGTGTTAAAACTCCACTTCAATCGCATTAAAGAGCAATTGTTGCGCGCCACTCGCTCTTCCCGCAAGCTAACATTCCAGGGCTTTAACTATCAGTTGTTTCCCAACTTGGCACCATCAACACTATCCAAGAGGAGGGCCCTCAAGCCGTACTTATTGATCCTGCATCAGGAAAGGATACAATACAGATGGGGCTTTCCATTTAAGCTGATAAGGAATTAAACCTTCAAAAACCTCCTCCTCAGCTGGGCTCTGCAGCTTCATCTCCTACATCCCCTCACCTCCTATACCTACACCGGAGTCAGAGAGAAAAATGCCACAACTCCCAGAAATGATCCATAATCCCATGTTCCCCGAAAATAAGACAGTGTCTTACATAAATTTTTGCTCCAATATGTTTCTTTTTTACATGTATAACTGCCTGGACACTATTTAAACATCTTGCTAGGGTTTATTTTGGGGGTAGGGCTTATTTTCAGGGAAACAGGATCTCTTGGTATCACGGTTATATAAGATTTTCGAGGCAAAGTGACCTGGAACTCTTCTGCTGGCTCTTTCTCCCTCACCTGTTGTGAGCATTTCTTTGCATCCAAATGAGTGGGAAATCACCTCCCAACAATACTCATGAGTTCCCACCCAACAAACAAGGAGAAAAGAGTACAACAGGCATGCTCCTGGTGACAAATCTTTAGGAGAATGGAACAACGCACCTTCTAAACAGATTAATACCTACAAACAAGCTTCCCTCTCTCTCCTTGCTGTCTGCTTCCCCCCCTTCCCCTCCCTACCTCCCATAGGGTCTTTTCCTACCTTTTATCTTTAGCCATCAGCACTATAAACCACCCCATTTCGGAGCTGACTTAGCTCCTAGAGCTAATTGTATTTGTTGGCCACACCCTGTTTCCCCCTGCCTCTTCCCTCTCACTACTCCCCCCCAAACTACCCTCCCATGGGGTGAAGGATCTAACACAGTTTCCATTCTTAATAGTCCTTACTTCCACCCATGGACCTAAAAATAATTTCTGAGAATGTACAAGGCTTTAATTTACCTCCAAAGTGTTCAAAGGCGTTCCGATATTACAAGAGCAGACATGCAGATATAGTGTGCCTGCAAGAGACCCACTTCTCCACCAACTCTGCCCCACGTTAGCTTTCTTCTCAATACCCCACATTTTATTCAGCGAAAGCACAAACCAAAACCAAGGGAGTCACCATCTTCTTTAGTAAATCAGTTCCTTTCACACACGCCTCCACTATTGTGGACCTAGAGGGTCGCTACTAGAGATGAGCGAACGTACTCGTTTCGAGTAATTACTCGATCGAACATCGCTATTTTCGAGTACCTGGCTACTCGGGTGAAAAGACTCAGGGGGCGCCGGGGAGCGGGAGATGGCGTGGTGGCAGCGGGGGGTAGCAGTGGGGAACAGGGGGGGAGCTCTCTCTCTCTCTCTCCCTTTCCCCCCCACTCCCCGCTGCAACCCCCCACTCACCCACGGCCCCCCCGAATCGTTTCACCCGAGTACGGAAGTACTCGAAAATCGCGGTGCTCGGGTGAAAAAGGGGCATGGCCGAGTAGGTTCGCTCATCTCTAGTCGCTACCTATTATTAACAGGCTCCATGCAAGATGTCCATCGTCTCCCACTATACTCTAAATTCAAGGCAAATTCAATATTTCACAAAACTTTTCAAACTGGTTAAGGCCAATAAAAGGGGCACAGTAATTTTCTGCGGTGACTCAAACTGCATTCTTAACCCGAATCTGGATAGAAATTCTATCACTCTCCGTGCCCATCCTCTGTTGCACAACGTTAAGTCCCTCCCTCAGCAATACCACTTAGTAGACTTGGCGGGAACAAAACCCAACCCCTAAAGACTATACACATTTTTCAGCTTCACACTCCCTATACAGGAGAATAGACCACATTCTAGTTCCCGACATTTTCGTACCTCAAATACTGCAGTCTAAAATCCTGTCGGTGCCATGGTCTGACCATAGCCCGCTGTCCATCACCTGTAATTCCTTGATGTCTAAATCCAGAAACACATCTTGGATCCTTAACGACTCTCTTTTATCAATCCCTGAGGTTGTATCCCTATTAACGCCACAACTGGAAGAATATTTTCAAATTAACAACCTGTCCGCCTCCTCCCCCATTTCTCTTTGGGAAGCACACAATATAGTGATTTGAGGTCACCTAATACAAATAGCCGCCTGCCGTTAACAGGAACGTATGTCACAACAACTGGAATTAGAACGAGTCTCTAAGTTTGAAGAGGTGTCCAAAAAACATCCATCTAAAAATAATCTCCAAGCATTATCTCGAGCTAGAACTGAACTGGATCTTTGTCTTACTGACTCCATAGAACAGAAAGTACGCTGGTCCCGTCAGCGATACTATGAACTTAGTAATAAACCCTCCTTGCCTCTCCACCGCAGACTCCGCTCACACCCCAACATAAACCCCTTTTACAAACTACGTACAAACAGTACGTTTCTTGCAGGCCAGTCCACTTGAATATAACGGGATTTCTAGAAATGAGCGAGCACGCTCCACTTGTGTTCAGTGCATTTAATTGATTCGAGGGGGCTGTCATGTTTGTATAGGTCTCCTTCATGTGAACTGCATGACCAACAGGAATAGAAGGAAGACGGTTGGCATTGTGAAGTAATACAGCTTCAATCTCAGCTTGGAGGAGTCTATGAATAGCCTTCATTCAGTTGGATCATGGTTCAAATTCAAACATTTCATCAAGCCATTAACGTCACAGCAAACAACCAGATTGTTTTTCTTCTCAAAAAAAGGAAGCAGATCCCTCTGACGTTCTCTGTACTGTAAGACCCTGACATCACGTTGGAGAAGATTCCATTGCTGTAGTCTTGACTCTAGAAGTTCAGCCTTCTCCTTTGACAAGTCATGGTCTTGAATGAGATCACTCAATTCCCCTCAACTCAGTCTGTGCGTTGTATCATCTTTTACCTCAAACTCAGGGTCATGGGATGTGGAAGGCTTGTTGGGTTCTTCTTTTTCCACACTTTCTTCATTTTCTACTTCAAGCTCATAATGTTGTGGTGGAGAATAGAGATGAGCGAGCACCAAAATGCTCGGGTGCTCGTTACTCGAGATGAACTTTTCGCGATGCTCGAGGGTTCGTTTCGAATAACGAACCCAATTGAAGTCAATGGGCGACCCAAGCATTTTTGTATATCGCCGATGCTCGCTAAGGTTTTCATTTGTGAAAATCGGGGCAATTCAAAAAAGTGATGGGAACGACACAGCAACGGATAGGGCAGGCGAGGGGCTACATGTTGGGCTGCATCTCAAGTTCACAGGTCCCACTATTAAGCCACAATAGCGGCAAGAGTGGTCCCCCCCCCCCCAACAACTTTTACTTCTGAAAAGCCCTCATTAGCAATGCATACCTTAGCTAAGCACCACACTAACTCCAACAAAGCACAATCACTGCCTGCATGACAGTCCGCTGCCACTTCTCCTGGGTTACATGCCGCAAATCCCCCCCCCGCACGACGCAGTATCCACAGCGCACACCAAACTGTCCCTGCCCAGCCTTCAGCTGCCCTCATGCCACGCCACCCTCATGTCTATTTATAAGTGCGTCTGCCACAGGAAAAGCAGGCACACACTGCAGAGGGTTGGCACGGCTAGGCAGCGACCCTCTTTAAAAGTGGCGGGGCGATAGCCCACAATGCTGTACAGAAGCAATCAGAAATCCAATCCTGTGCCACCACCATCTGGAGCTGCACACGTGGGCATAGCAATGGGGAACCTATGTGCCACGCACTATTCATTCTGTCAAGGTGTCTGCATGCCCCAGTCAGACCGTGTTTTTTTATATATAGTCACAGGCAGGTACAACTCCGCAATGGGAATTCCGTGTGCACCCACAGAATGGGTGGCTCCCTGGAACCCACCGGCGGTACATAAAAATATCCCATTGCATTGCCCATCACAGCTGAGGTAGTATTGTCATGTTTAATGCAGGTGGGCTTCGGCCCACACTGCATGCCCCAGTCAGACTGGGGTTCTTTAGAAGTGGAAACAGATGCATTTACAACCATGCTGTGGACCCACAGCATGGGTGGGTGCCAGGAACCCATCGGCGGTACATACAAATATCCCATTGCATTGCCCAACACAGCTGAGGTAGTAATGTTGTGCTTAATGCAGGTGGGCTTCGGCCCACACTGCATGCCCCAGTCAGACTGGGGTTCTTTAGAAGTGGAAACAGATGCATTTACAACTCCCTGTGGACCCACAGCATGGGTGGGTGCCAGGAAGCCACCGGCGGTACATACAAAAATATCCCATTGCATTGCCCAACACAGCTGAGGTAGTAATGTCGTGCTTAATGCAGGTGGGCTTCGGCCCACACTGCATGCCCCAGTCAGACTGGGGTTCTTTAGAAGTGGACACATGCAGTTACAACTCCGTGTGGACCGACAGCATGGGTGGTTCCCTGGAACCCACTGGCGGTACATAAATCTATCCCATTGCAGTGCCCAGCACAGCTGAGGTAATGTCAGCTTTAATGCAGGTGGGCTAAAAATTAATTTGATTACACTGTAGGCGAGGGCCCACAAAAATTGCTGTATCAACAGTACTAATGTACCTCTGAAAAATTGCCCATGCCCAACCAAGAGGGAAGGTGAAACCCATTAATCGCTTTGGTTAATGTGGCTTAATTTGTAACTAGGCCTGGAGGCAGCCCAGTTAAAATAAAAATTGGTTCAGGTGAAAGTTTCAACGCTTTAATGAGCATTGAAACGTATAAAAATTGTTTAGAAAAATTACATAACTGAGCCTTGTGGGCCTAAGAAAAATTTCCCGTTCGGCGTGATTATGTGAGGTTTCAGGAGGAGGAGCAGGAGGAGGAGGATGAATAGAATACACAGATAGATGAAGCGAAAAGGTCCCCGTTTTGGATGGTGATAGAGAACAATGCTTCCATCCGCGGGTGCAGCCTACGTATTGCTTAGGTATCGCTGCTGTCCGCTGGTGGAGAAGAGAATCTTGATGAGTGTAAGCCTGTCAGCACTGTCGGTTGACAGGTGGGTACGCTTATCCGTGATGATTCCCCCAGCCACACTAAACACACTCTCTGACAAGACGCTAGCCGCAGGACAAGCAAGCACCTCCAGGGCATACAGCGCGAGTTCAGGCCACGTGTCCAGCTTCAACACCCAGTAGTTGTAGGGGGCAGAGGCGTCACCGAGGACGGTCGTGCAATCGGCTACGTACTCCCTCACCATCCTTTTACAGTGCTCCCGCCGACTCAGCCTTGACTGGGGACCGGTGACACAGTCTTGCTGGGGAGCCATAAAGCTGTCAAAGGCCTTAGAGAGTGTTCCCCTGCCTGCGCTGTACATGCTGCCTGATCTCTGCGCCTCCCCTGCTACCTGGGCCGCGAAAATGCGCCTTCGGCCACTAGCGCTGTCGGATGGGAAGTTTACCATCAGTTTGTCCACCAGTGCCCTGTGGTATAGCATCATTCTCGAACCCCTTTCCTCTTCGGGAATGAGAGTGCAAAGGCTCTCCTTATACCGTGGATCGAGCAGTGTTTACACCCAGTAATCCGTAGTGGCCAGAATGCGTGTAACGCGAGGGTCACGAGAAAGGCATCCTAATATGAAGTCAGCCATTTGTGCCAGGGTACCTGTACGCAACACATGGCTGTCCTCACTCAGAAGATCACTTTCAGGATCCTCCTCCTCCTCCTCCTCAGGCCATACACGCTGAAAGGATGACAGGCAAGCTGCATCTGTCCCCTAGATAGCTACAAAGCAGGTAGCGTAGGAGCGAGGGACTGGGGGGCGGGAGATTAGGACAGGAAAGGGTTAAGCGACCAGAGGAGGTGGGAGGAGTTAATGCAGGAAGAAGAGAGAAGGAGAAGGAGTAGTGTGCCATTCCACGTGGAGTAAGAGAAGAAGGAAGACGTGTGAAGGAAGGCAGAAGATTAAAAGAGAGAAAACATGGACCAGCTTGTTCTGCAGATCAAGGAAGCTGTTGCCAGCCAGGGACCTGAGTGGCTGATGAGGATGGCCGCGGAGTTCGGAGCCACGCCGTCGGGAGAAGCCGGGGCAGGAGAAGAACAGCCGGCGCAGATGGCTTCCAGTGCGCCCCGCGGAAGACCCCAGAGAAGGAGGATTCCCCCTACCAGGCTGAGCCCGAGCCCAGCCGTGAAGAAGGGGGGCCAGAACGCAAGCCCGAGACCTGCGCGTTCAAGTATCGGTGGCGGAGCGCGGCCGCAGCGAGCCGCGGCGGGAAACAACATGGGCGCGACCGGAAGAAGCGCCGGAAGAATAGAAGAAACCCCCGAGGGACTTACCGGGACTTCAGCAGCGGCATCAGGAGCGAGTAAGTCCAGAGTGGGAAGGGGTTGCCCCGCGGCTGTCCAGCGTCAGGCGGAGAGAGAAGGGGGACGGCCTGTGCGCCGTGCCGGCGGCGGGCGGATGGATCCGCGGGCCGGAAGAAGTACCGGCGCCGGGACTCCCGAGCGGAGGGAGATGAGCGCCAGCGGCGGCAGCGAGGCTGGAAACAGCGCAAGCGGCCACAGCAGCACGAGCGCAGTACAAGGGGGAGGGGGGGGGGGATGAGAAGGAAGAGGCGCAGGGCGGGAAAACAGAGGGGGGGAAGGGGGGGAGTACTATTAGGCAGTATGGCCCCCTTGTCGCCCCAGGGCTCATGCCCTAATATGAGGGGCAGCGGGATATATTATAAAGACGCCTCAGGCCGGCAAGGGGCTTACGGGGTACGAAGGAAGGAGGGAGGGGGAGGAGGGGCAGCGAGCAGCGATCACATGTCGCCCCGGGGTTCTTTCCCTTTTGCGAAGGACAGTCGAGCACAAGCAGTCGAAGGCACTTCAGGCCGGCAAGGGGCTTACGGGGTGGAGCAAAGCGGACAGGTGAGACAGAGGAAGGGTAAAGGGGGGGGGGGGAAGCTACCTGCCCGGTAGTCAAGGGGTCGGTAGCGGGACGGAGGGGGGGTTAGGCGGCAGGCAGGGGGTTGGCAGCATGGCGCGAGGAAGCTGGCGCAGCGAAGCAAGGATAGATAGCTCGTCATCGGAGTCTGGTGAGCCTTGTACACGTCGGGAGGCGCCCCATTTCGCCAGAGGGTACAGGCGTTCGGCAGCGGTGGACAGGAGCGGTAGGCGCAGCGGCTATGGGACTTCGGTTTGGGCTTCGCAGCAGGAGTTACCATGTTCACCGGCTTCCTCCACAGATGAGAGGCGGGCCTCACGTACCGAAAGGCAGGGCGAACGGGCCGCAGCCTCCAGGGCGTCCTATGGCTATAGCATGCTACCCCGTGGTGTCTCCCGTAATAGGGACAGGGTACGACACGCGGTGGCGAGTCCGGAAAGGAGCCAACCGGGACCGAGTCACCCGTCTTTCCCCTCGGCAGGGCCGGAGGACGAATTGGAGGGTGAGTCCCAATGTGATAGAGTGTGGGGTGATTCATCGCCCAATAACGTGAATAATTTTATGGTAGTGCTGAGAGCGCTGGTGAATGAGTTTGATAAAGGTAAAGGAACGGTGTCGTGTGTTAACCCGGGGAGACGAGACTCACCCGTGGTTGGTGATGTGGCTCACACTACCGGGTGTTCGCCAGCGGTGGCGACCGGGAAAAGCGAAGAGTCGGTAAAAGATGGTCTACGGTTTTCAGATTCTCTATTTTGTGGCGTGGCCCCGCTGGGGGTGGGCCTCGCGGAGGACACAATTGAGAAAATCAAAAGTGGAATATACGTGGACATTTGGTCGCTCTTATCGGTGGAGCATGTGTCGGTTGATAAGGAGCGCTTCGCTGAACGGGACAAGAAGCCCAAAATAGCTAAAACATTTAGCAATTGGCTACAAGCCATGTTGACCCTGGCTCACGTTATATGCCAGTACCAGCCGGGAAAAGGCCCGGAGCTACTGGTATATATTAACACTATTCATAGCGCTTACAAGCTGCACGGCGGTGCAGCATGGTGGCGCTATGACGAAGATTTTCGTTGACGGATTTCGGGAATGAGTAACGTTTGTTGGGCGACAAAAGCGACGGATGCTTGGATCCAGTTGATCCCGGCGCAAAAGCCGGCGAAGCCCCTTTTTCAGAGCAGTAACGCGGTAACTGGTGGACAGCAGGCACCCGTGGCACATAAGCCCTCGGGTACCTGCTGGGCATTCAATGAGGGTAACTGTCGGTTTCTTGCAGCATGTAAGTTCCGGCACGAGTGCTCCTTTTGCGGCGGTGCGCATGCAGCGGTACGTTGTTTTCGGAGACAAAAGCAAAACTTGCCCGCGGCCACAGCGTCGCCCGGGGGCAACGCCAGTGAACGCGCTGTTCCTGGAGGAGTGGTTAGGCAAGTACCACAGGATAAGGGAAGCAAACCTTCTTAAAGAAGGTTTTAACACGGGTTTCGTCATTCCGCATCAACCGGGTTCGGCGTTAACGCTTAGTCGCAATTTAAAATCGGCGTAAGACAATAAAGAGATGGTGATGGAGAAGCTGCTAAAGGAGGTAGAACTGGGTCGGATGGCGGGGCCTTTTCAGGAACCGCCATTCGAGAACTTACGCGTTTCACCTTTGGGCTTGGTACCAAAAAAGGAAACGGGTAAGTTCCGGCTTATCCATCACTTATCCTACCCGACGGGCGAGTCAGTCAACGACGGGATTTCCAAGGAGCAAACAGCCGTATCATATACTTCCTTCGATAGGGCTGTCTGCCTAGTACGACTGGCCGGAAAGGGGGCTCTGTTGGCAAAAGCTGATATCGAGTCCGCTTTTCGACTATTACCGGTGCATCCAGATTGCTTTCACTTGTTGGGCTGCCGCCTGGACGGCTTATATTTTGTGGATATGTGCTTACCGATGGGGTGTTCCATCTCTTGTTATTACTTTGAAGCGTTCAGTTTATTTCTGGACTGGATGCTTCGATACGAGACGGGCATCCGATCGGTGTTACATTATCTGGATGATTTCCTTTTCGTCGGGCCATCAGATTCAGAGGTATGCGGGTTGTTATTGGCATAATTTCAGGATCTGATGGGAATAAGCGGGAGTACCGCTGTCACGCGAGAAAACGGTCGGTCCGATGACATGTCTTACATTTTTAGGCATTGAAATCGATACCATGGCAATGGTATTTCGTTTACCGGACGAGAAAGTAGCGCGGTTGCGGCAAGAAGTTAAGTTGGCTGGCAGTTCTAAAAAAGCTACACTGCACCAGCTCCAAGTAATTATAGGCTTGTTAAATTTTGCGTGTCGGGTCATTCCGATGGGCCGCCCGTTTGCAAGGCGGCTGTCATTGGCGACAGTCGGGATAAAAGAGAAACACCACTTCGTCAGAGTGACAAAGGGTATGAAGGAGGACTTGCACACATGGCAAGTCTTTCTTCAAACGTTCAATGGTCAGGTGATTTGTCAAACTGCGGAAGTTGCAAACGAGGAGCTGGGACTGATGTCGGATGCATCGGGCTCCTGTGGTTTTGGTGTAATTTTGGAGGACAGTTGGTGCAGTGCACCATGGCCCAGAGAATGGTTCGAAAGACGGTGGGTGAAGAAAATAACACTGCTGGAGATTTTTCCGCTAATGGTGGCGGTGGAGATCTGGGGGCCGGTTTTGGAAAACAGGAATATCTGCTTCTGGTCGGATAACCAGGCTGTAGTGACAGCGGTGAACAAGCAGACATCCAGATCTCCCTTGGTTTTGGCAGTTTTACGCCATTTGGTCTTGAGATGCCTGCAAAATAATATGAAGCTGAAGGCGAGACACGTACCCGGAGTAAACAATAACACGGCTGACGCTCTTTCTCGTTTCCAGATGGAGAGATTCAGGGAACTCCACCCGACAGCGGATGTCAAAGGGATATGTTGCCCGGCGATCTTATGAGAGATAGTAGAAGAGAGCTCACGACTCTGATTCGCAACTCCGTTGCGGAATCGACGTGGAAGCGATATATATATATATGCAATATGGAAAACATGGTTGATGGCAGCAGGGGGACAATTCCCTGATGGAGCGCGGGCGAGAGCGGTGACGTTAGACATTATGGCGGAGCTGCGGCGTCGGGGCGCATCGGCGAGCTCGGCGCGCAAGCACTTATCAGCCATTGCGTTTTTGTTGCGCCTGCACGGACGGCGCGATGTGACAAAGGATTTTGTCTTCGGACAGATACTTAAAGGTTGGAAAAAAGAAAGGTCGTCAAGAGACGACAGGCGGCCGATAACATTTGAATTGCTAAATGCAATGCTGAACGTTTTGGGAGCAGTGTGCAAAGACGAAAGCGAGGTGCTGCTCTTTCGGGTTGCGTTTTCGTTAGCGTTCTTCGCAGCATTGAGACTGAGCGAAATAGTGGCTCCCAGCTGTAGGAAGCTGGGGGGGTTGCGTTTCGAGGATGTGCTGTGCAGTACAGATGATATAAAGTTATGCATCAAAAAGTCCAAGACTAATGTGTATGGCGCAGGCGAGTGGCTGCGCTTGACGGCGTTGGGGACAGCTGCGTGTCCTGTGGCGTTGCTGAAACAGTTTTTGTCGCAACACAGCGGAAAAGGACAACTGTTGGCGCATGCTTCAGGCGCCCCACTAACCAAGTTCCAATTTGGGGCGGTCATGCGCTCATGCTTGAAGAGATTAGGTTTCGAACCCAGCGAGTTTGGCACGCATTCATTCAGGATTGGCGCAGCAACGTCGGCGTTCGCTTGCGGATTAAGAGGAGACGAGGTGAAGCGGGTTGGACGCTGGAGGTCGGAGGCGTACAGGGCGTACGTCCGATCAAATTTGAGAGTTTTATAGTTAAAGTTACATTGTGGTGTGCCGTTATGTGTTTGTTTTGCAGGTTCGGAGTGGACAGTTTGGGTGGTGGGCCACTCTTTCATTCATTGGGCAGAGAAAAGAGCGGGGACCCGGCCCATTGGCAGGAACCTGGGCCTGAAAGAGGTCCAGGTGAAATGGCACGGGATAAGAGGTTTACAATGGGCCAGGCTGCTGCACGAGGTATTGTGTATCAGCAGATGGTCTTAAGGAAAAGTAATCCTAGTAATTCATGCAGGCGGTAATGATCTGGGGAGGGTGAAGGTAGCGGAGTTAGTCGCCCTCATGAAGGAGGATATGCTGAGGTTTAAAAAATGTTTTGAGGAGACTGTTATAGTATGGTCCGACATAATCGCTAGGAGAGTGTGGAAGGAAGCAAGGGATGTGGAGGCGATTGACAGGGTCAGAAAAAATTAGAATTTTAAAATTTCAAAGTTTGCTAAGGCTATAGGAGGGGTAGCCATTAGGCATTGGGAGTTGGAGAAGAAGGTGCCAGGGATGTGGAGGAAGGATGGTGTCCATTTAAGCGACATAGGCATGGACACATTCTTATCGGGGTTGCAGGACGGGGTTGAGGCGGCGCTGACGCTGGCATGTGGGGGGCGGATGGCAGCGTAGGCAGGCTGCATCCTTCGTGGCGGTTTAGCGGTATTTCCATGCCAGCTGGAAGATTGAGGGTGCGTACAGGCCGTAACGGGCTTTCTCACGCCTCGAAAGGTTTAGAGCATTAGAAGTTAAGAATAGGCGATAGGCATGGAAAGAAGGAAATAAGTTGATGTTATATATTAATAATAAATAAGCTGTGGCCTTCCCACATAATTTATGCCAGCATAGAGTGATATATAGATGTCTAATAAAGAAGTTTTGTTAATAAAGAAGTTTTGTTACTAAGAAGTGGTCACGTGTTTTATTGGAAGGGAGCGGGAAGAGTGGGGAGTCCCCCCAGTCCCTCAGCAGTGGGCCAAGCTGTCTCTTCCCCCTCCTCCTCATGCTCCTCCCCCTCCTCCTCAACGCGCTGAGATATAGACATGAGGTTGCTCTGACTATCCAGCGACATACTGTCTTCCCCCGCCTCCGTTTCTGATTCCAAAGCGTCTGCCTTTATGCTTTGCAGAGAACTTCTCAAGAGGCATAGCAGAGAAATGGTGACGCTAATGATTGCAGCATCCCCGCTCACCATCTGGGTAGACTCCTCAAATTTTACAAGGACCTGGCAGATGGCTGCCAACCAGGCCCACTCTTCTGTAAATAATTGAGGAGGCTGACTCCCACTGCGCTGCGCAAGTTGGAGTTGGTATTCCACTATAGCTCTACGCTGCTCATAGAGTCTGGCCAACATGTGGAGCGTAGAGTTCCACTGTGTGGGCACGTCGCACAGCAGTCGGTGCACTGGCAGATTAAACCGATGTTGCAGGGTCCGCAGGTGGCAGCGTGCGTGTGGGATTTGCGGAAATGTGCGCAGAGCTGGCCCACCTTTCCGAGCAGGTATGACAAGTGGGGGTAGCTTTTCAGAAAGCGCTGAACCACCAAATTAAACACATGGGCCAGGCATGGCACGTGCGTGAGGCTGCCGAGCTGCAGAGCCGCCACCAGGTTACGGCCGTTGTCACACACGACCATGCCCGGTTGGAGGCTCAGCGGCGCAAGCCAGCGGTCGGTCTGCTCTGTCAGACCCTGCAGCAGTTCGTGGGCCGTGTGCCTCTTCTCTCCTAAGCTGAGTAGTTTCAGCACGGCCTGCTGACGCTTGCCCACCGCTGTGCTGGCACGCCGCGTGACACCGACTGCTGGCGACATGCTGCTGCTGACACATCTTGATTGCGAGACAGAGGTTACGTAGGAGGAGGAGGAGGAGGGTTTAGTGGAGGAAGCATACACCCCCGCAGATACCACCACCGAGCTGGGGCACGCAATTCAGGGGGGTGGGTAGGACGTGAGCTGTCCCAGGCTCTGACTTTGTCCCAGCCTCCACTAAATTCACCCAATGTGCCGTCAGGGAGATATAGTGGCCCTGCCCGCCTGTGCTTGTCCACGTGTCTGTTGTTAAGTGCACCTTGGCAGTAACCGCGTTGGTGAGGGTGCGTACAATGTTGCGGGAGACGTGGTCGTGCAAGGCTGGGACGGCACATCGGGAAAAGTAGTGGCGACTGGGAACCGAGTAGCGCGGGGCCGCCGCCGCCATCATGCTTTTCAAAGCCTCCGTTTCCACAAGCCTATACGGCAGCATCTCTAGGCTGATCAATTTTGCAATGTGCACGTTTAACGCTTGAGCGTGCGTGTGCGTGGCGTCGTACTTGCGCTTGCACTCAAACTGCGGCGCTAGCGACGTCTGGACGATACGCTGAGAGACATTGCTGGATGGGGCCGAGGACAGCGGAGGTGAGGGTGTGGGTGCAGGCCAGGAGACGGTACTGCCTGTGTCCTCAGAGGGGGGTTGGATCTCAGTGGCAGGTTGGGGCACAGGGGGAGAGGCAGTAGTGCAAACCGGAGGCGGTGAACGGCCTTCGTCCCACCTTGTGGGGTGCTTGGCCATCATATGCCTGCGCATGCTGGTGGTGGTGCCTCCCCAGCTGATCTTGGCGCGACAAAGGTTGCACACCACTGTTCGTCGGTCGTCAGGCGTCTCTGTGAAAAACTGCCACACCGTAGAGCACCTTGACCTCTGCAGGGTGGCATGGCGCGAGGGGGTGCTTTGGGAACCAGTTGGTGGATTATTCGGTCTGGCCCTGCCTCTACCCCTGGCCACCGCAGTGGCTCGGCCTGTGCCCACACCCTGACTTGGGCCTCCGCGTCCTTGCCCGCGTCCACATCCTATAGGCCTACCCCTACCCCTCAGCATGGTGTATTACCAGTGATTTGATTTCCCAGGCAGGAAAGAAATTGGCGCAAGCCTGCTGTTAAACGTAGCTGGCTGCGTATGTTTTTTGTTAACGTTCTGCACCCACCACACACGTACCCAGAACGCTGAGGACTGACAGAGGCAGGGCACATAGAATTTTTCCCTTTTTTTTTTAAAGAAAAGGCCCACTGACTATATTCAATCAGATAAGAAATCTGTTCCACAGAAATGCAGTTATATGAAGTGCAGCAGAGCGGTGATTTTTCCCAGGAAGGCAGGAAATAAATTGGCGCAAGCCTGCTGTTAAACGTAGCTGGCTGCGTATGAATTTTTTACTATCTCCACCCACCACACACGTACACAGAACGCTGAGGACTGACAGAGGCAGGGCACATACAATTTTTCCCTTTTTTTTAAAAGAAAAGGCCCACTGACTATATTCAATCAGATAATATATGTCTTCTGGCCCTGCCTACACAATTCTCTCCCTGTAGTATTACTGCAGGGCGCAATGCTCTGCACAGCCGATTTTGAAAAAAAAAAAATGCAACACTGCTAACAGCAGCCTGCACAGTACTGCACACGGTTAAATGTGGCCCTAAGAAGGACCGTTGGGGTTCTTGAAGCCTACACTCACTCCTAACACTCTCCCTGCCTAACCAACACTTCTGTCCCTGGACTATTACTGCAGGGCGCAATGCTCTGCAGACAGCCGATTTTGAAAAAAAAAAAATTGTGCAACACTGCTAACAGCACCCTCCACAGTACTGCACACGGATAGATGTGGCACTGAGAAGGACCGTTGGGGTTCTTGAAGCCTACACTCCGTCCTAACACTCTCCCTACAGCAGCACCAGCAGCAGCACTTTCCCTCAGCTAACTCAGTCACAAGGCATCTGAGGCGAGCCGTGGGAGGGGCCGACTTTTATACTCGGGTGACATCTGATCTCCCCAGCCACTCACTGCAGGGGGGTGGTATAGGGCTTGAACGTCACAGGGCCAGAAATTCAATTGGCCAGAAAAGCGCTCTAACGTCTCAGAGAGGAAACTGAAAGTAACCCGAACATCGCGTGGTACTCGTTAAGAGTAACGAGCATCCCGAACACCCTAATATTCGCCCGAGCATCAGACGAGTACGTTCGCTCATCTCTAATTGTAACATATTTTAAATATGATCCTTAATTTATGATTATGATGGCACTGGTTATTAACAGGCTTTTCTAATATGCATATGCATATTTTATAATGTTTGTGTACAATATATTTTTAAATGAGATATAATTGGTTAACAACATTTTATCTATACAGTATTATACTGGTAGATGGTTTTAGGGAAAGGTTTTAAGAATGAATTTATAATAATGATGAAAAGAATTCTATCTCCAGTGTATGACTGAGGGCGGAGCACTTAGATAAATCCTGTTGAGATCACAGGATGGTCAATAAAGTTGATAGAGAAATTGAGACGCACCTTGCGGTCCAAACTAAATCGGGTGATGATTCACGTTAGAAAGAGGGGAATCCCTCCCACATCCATTACGTCATGAATTGGAAGGCGGAAGATGTAACTGTGTAACAATGTATTAAACTTCACAAAGTCACAATAATAGTTCTGAAACACGTAGCGGAATAAAAGATTTTATCAATAGAAGTTTCGTAGTTCATAATGGCGCGGGTAGGTTTTAAATAGTATATAGTGATATTCCTGAACTGGCTTTGCCTGAGAGCAAAAGCCTGTATTACCCTGGACGCCTCTTCCCCACCAAGGAGAAAGTGGACAGAAAAAGAAACTTCCTAAAGCCGACTTGGACAACAGGTGCCGGAGGGTTCTCCCAGTGAGATGAATTAACCTTTCGAGCACCAGGTGAGTTACATATTCACCTTCCACTTTTATTTATATACATATAATTGCTTGAGGCACATTCTGATGTTATATAATTTCTTTCTGGTGACGGGGCTTTAAATACCCTTCCTCCAGCAAAGCGAGCGCTGTGATTGGATCGTGCGCCAGCCAGTCATAGCCGGCGTTCGATCCTATCACAGTGCTCGCTTTGTTGGAGGCGGGGTATTCAAAGCCCCGTTTACCAGACAGAACTGATACGAGGGGGTGCTGATAAGTCTTTGGCTTTGTGTTCTTTTTTTGTTTCTATGGTAACGAATGTTACATCACATGAAAGCCTTATATGTCTAATATATGTTTTCAAAATTTTTTGTTTGTAGCTTATGGCAACAGTGATCTAGGCAGTCGGGGAAACAAAATGGTGGAGTCTAAGGCGATATTCACAGCAAATGAGAGCAGAGGAGTGATAAAATTCTTGTTTCTGCAAGGAAAGTCCGTAAATGATATTCATGGTGATATGTCACAGACATTTGGGGATCAATGCCGTTCATATTCTACAGTTAAGAACTGGGTTGCCAAATATAAAACGGGCAACTTCAGCACCAATAATGAGGAACGTCCTGGACGACCGAGAGAGGTTGTTGTCCTGGAGATCGTCGATGCTGTGCACAACCTCATACTGGAGAATCAGAGAATTTCAGCTAAAGGAATAGCAGACATCATGGGGATTTCTCGTGAACGTGTTTGTGTCATTATCCATGAACATTTGAACATGAAGAAGCTATCTGCAAAGTGGGTCCCCAAATGTTTGACAAAAGATCAGAAAAGCATGCGAGTGAAAACTTCCCAGTCCATTTGTCAGCGTTTCCAGACTGATAAGAACTTCTTGGATCGACTGGTCACTATGGATGAGACCTGGATTTATTTGTATGACCCTGAAACCAAGGAGCAGTCAATAGAGTAGAGGCACAGTGGTTCTCCTCGCCCAAAGAAGTTCAGGGTGCAAAAATCAGTCACTAAGGTGATGGCTTCTGTGTTCTGAGATAAGGAGGGCGTGCTACTAGTGGACTACCTTCAAAATGGTTCCACCATCAATTCAAGGTATTACATTGAACTTTTGGACCAATTGAAGGCAGCTCTGAAGGCCAAAAGGCGTGGCAAGCTGTCCAAAGGAATCTTGTTCCTGCAAGACAACGCCTCTGCTCACACTGCACAAGCAACCACGGCAAAACTGGTGGAGCTAGGCTTCCAGCTGGTTGACCACCCACCTTATTAACCAGATCTAACTCCCTCCAACTCTCATCTGTTTTCAAACCTGAAGAAACACCTCAAGAGTACCAAAATTCACACCAATTCTGATACCATGGCTGGTACGGATGACTGGTTTGAGGCACAACCGAAATCCTTCTTTTCGCAAGGCTTACAGAACTTGGAATACCGATGTAAGAAGAGTGTTGATATCAGTGGAGAGTATGTGGAATAAATGTAAAGTTTCATCTTCCTATCTTGTTTCTTTCTGGGTAAAGCCAAAGACTTATCAGCATGGCCTCTGTGATAAATTCTTGTAGATCAATCATATAATTGCTGTAATGTCTCAAATGATACTGTTAAGCCAACATAGCCACATCATGTGGGATACAAGTATGAATAGAAACCGCATCACGTCCTATCCAAAAAAAACTGAGAAGACCAACTTTAGGCTCAGAATTCCTGTGGACACCTGTGTAGTCATGAATGTACCCAGGAGCTTGCCGTACCAGAGGCTGCAAGAGTCCCAATCCAATTTGGCAAAAATCTGATCGATCACGGTGAACAGCAGTACTTAGATCAGCATATGAAATGCTAGTCTGAGTGATTATGCTCCATTGCTTCTCGGCAGAAAATATCCTTGATATGGCAGCTTATGGAGGCACCATAAGGCAGCACACAGTGCTTACAGCTCTACCTTGTACACAAGTCCTTCAAAATGCTAAATTCTAAAGAAAGCATAAAACTAAATTATGTACCCATCAAAAGTATTAACATTGATTATGTTTTGTGCAAACATTCTGAAAGACCGTCTGCTGGTGAACCAATTATCTTTTGTGGGTTCATTATTATTTTTTTGGCTGAAGCCTTTGTTTGTTTATCCAAGCTCCTTTTAATGTATATTGCCCCCTCCATACATTACTCATATAACATGATGATTATCTTGCTGGGTACAAGCAGGATGTACATTTTTAAGAGCCCTGCATAAAGCATTTAAAGGGGTTGTCCCGCGAAAGCAAGTGGGGGTAAGCACTTCTGTATGGCCATATTAATGCACTTTGTAATATACATTGTGCATTAAATATGAGCCATACAGAAGTTATTCACTTACTTGTCTCCGTCCTCGCGCTGTCTCTGTGTCCCCGTCGCCATGGTGCCGTCTAATTTCTTCTTCACCAGTCCGTTTTAGACGTGCTTGCGCAGTCTCTTCTCTTCCCTCTGTGAACGAGCCTCTCCAGCGTGCCCACGCGATACAGCTCATCTGCGCATGCGCAGACGAGCTGTCACTGCACGGGAGCGCGCAGGGGCGGCTATTCAGTTCCCGGCGTCCCTTTAAACACGAGTGAAGGAGCAGTCTAGCCTTTCACCCCGAATCAGCAGCAGCCAGATGGGACCATCCAGGAGCAGCCAGACGGGACCATCTAGGAGCAGCCAGCCGGGACTATCCAGGAGCAGCCAGCCGGGACAACCGACCAGCAGCCAGCCGGGACAATCGATCAGCAGCCAGGAGCCACACGGGACCAGCAGCCGGGAGCCACACGGGACCAGCAGCCGCCAGCCGGGACGAACACAATCCAAGCCGTGCAGCTGCCTGGGTAAGTGAGGTGTCTGTGATGCTGTGGGCGCTGGGGGGGGGGGTGAGGTGTCTGGAGTGCTGTGGGCGCTGGGGGGGGGGGGGGGTGAGGTGTCTGGGGTGCATGAATAAATGCATGGCTGGATATGTGTGCATAAGTGCGTGCGGATGCATGGATGGATGAGGCTGAATGAATGAATGAATGCATGCATGGATGTGTGCAGGCCGCATGAGCGTTGGGATGAGGCCGCAAGGGCGGATGTGTTTGTACGTGATGATGGGTGCATAAGTCTGTGTGGATGCATGGATGGGGCCGCATGGGCGGATGTGTGTAGGCCGCATGGGCGGATGTGTTTGTACGTGATGATGCGTGCATAAGTCTGTGTGGATGCATGGATGGGGCCGCATGGGCGGATGTGTGTAGGCCGCATGGGCGGATGTGTTTGTACGTGATGATGCGTGCATAAGTCTGTGTGGATGCATGGATGGGGCCGCATGGGCGGATGTGTATAGGCCGCATGGGCGGATGTGTTTGTACGTGATGATGCATGCATAAGTCTGTGTGGATGCATGGATGGGGCCGCATGGGCGGACGTGTGTAGGCCGCATGGGCGGATGTGTTTGTACGTGATGATGCGTGCATAAGTCTGTGTGGATGCATGGATGGGGCCGCATGGGCGTTGGGATGAGGCCGCAAGGGCGGATGTGTTTGTACGTGATGATGCGTGCATAAGTCTGTGGATGCATGGATGGGGCCGCATGGGCGGATGTGTGTGTGATTGTGTGTGTGTGTATAGGGATGGATGCATGCATGTATGTGTATGTGCAGATGGATGGATGTGTCTGTTGGTCTGTATCTGTGGGTGGGTGGGTTGGTTGTTGTAGCTTAGCATCTCTGTTGATCTACACCTTCTTGTCTTTAAAATGCAGAGCGTACACGTCGGAGCGCATCGGTGGCCATTGGAGATTCCAGGGTTTGGACTCGTGATATTCTTCCGAAGTTACTGCAGGAGGGTGAGTATTTGCACCACATTTTCTTTCCCACACACAGCAGATCAGTCACTTTAAAACACAAAATCACAATGCCTAGCTGCGTGGTTCCAACTTGCACTACATACTGGAAGAAGGGAGGCGAAAGTGCTTGTCTTCATGTCTTTCCAACGAAATCGAAAAAACAAGACTTTGGCTACAGCAGGCTCCTCACATCTTTGTTGACGTTGAAGAGTGGCTTACTAAGATTTCCCCAAAAAAAGATTCTTACAGTTATCGTTTGTGCAGCAAACATTTCTTGGAGGATTGCTACATAACAGTCGGCGACCGTAAAAAATTGAAGCCCAATGCTGTGCCAAGTATATTCCCAACAGCGTTGGAAATTGAGACCCGGTTAGCGAAGAAAGGTGAACCTTCAAGAAAACGCAGAAGAATTGGGGAGACGCAGCAGCCAGAAAGTTCAGCCACAGAAACTTCGAGGGAAGAAACTTCGCACAAAGAATCTACCCTGGTTGCACCTAGCGCGGTTCAAGAAATGACAGTCGACGTGTATCTACAAGGTGATGAAACACAGCTAGAAATTCCTATGACAGTAATCAGTGAAGGTTGTACAGTAGATGCAAAGGTAATTGTCAATTTCAAAAGACAGTTTGAGCAAAGAGAAACCGACAACGAAGCAAGCAATGCAGGGAGGGGTAAATGCAAGGCCTGTCAAGCAGCGGCAAATAAATCGCAACACAGGACACAACTCCAGTCAAGAAGCATTGGCATCCAATGCAATGAAGTAGAAGCCAGTCCACACCGGAATCCAATTTCATTTAAAATCCCACAGGGCACTCCGTGCTCTTCTACACCATTAAAAACCAATATGGGTAATACTGCCTTCCAAGAGATACCAGAAGAGAGCCCAATATCCAAAACAGCCAATGAGGCCGATAGAATCAATATGCAACCCTCAAGTTGCAATATTGCTTCTACTTTTGAGGAAAGCCTTTCAAGTGTTTTTTCTGATGATCAAAACGACTCGACATTCAAAGCATCGCAAGCATCGGAGAGTTCCGGTAGTGAGGATTTTGCCATTCCTTCTGATTCCAATAACCCCTTGAGCTACCCCTTACCAGAATTTGTAACCTTAGCTCCAACAGAGATGGACCCATCCGCTGAAGAAAAGTACATAGTTTTCAAAAGCTCCTTGATGGGTTTATTTTCAATGATCCCTTGCCCTTACCGAAATCAATACTTTCTTAAACTAACTCATGTCAAGATTTTCCCAAAGGGATCAATGGTAATTGTGAAATCTTTCTGTGAAAGAGGCTACACCTGCAACTTGTGGCGAAGCCAACCACTCATCCACAATTGCCCGGCGGGGAACATTTTACTTGCTTCCAGTGTCCTTCTTAGCGGATCTAATTTTGCAAAAGTTAGTAATATGCTACATATTCTGAAACTTCAAGGAATCTCAAAAACCACTTTCTACCGCCACCAACATCACTTATTATTCTCAGTGATAGATAATCATTGGATGCAGCAGAGGGCAAATCTAATAGCAGAAATGAAATCAACACCCTTGTATTTAGCTGGCGATGGGCAATCCGATAGCCTGGGTTTTTCAGCAAAGTACACCGTTTATACTTTTTTGGAGTTGAAGAGCAAAAAAATTGTGGGCTTCACGGTGGAACAACTTGTTCCACCTGCTTCGTCAGTTTCGCTCGAAACCACTGCATTCCGGAAAACACTACTTGAATTGATCGCCGATGAATTAAACATTCAAATAGTCACAACTGATCGGCATGTCTCCATACGTAAGGTAATGCGCCAGGAATTTCCAGAAATTATGCATGAATTTGATGTCTGGCATGTGGCCAAAGCTGTCGGCAAGCAGTTGCTTGTGGCTTCCAAAAGCACACACTGCGCAACCATTTCCCCGTGGATATCGAGCCTCAAAAATCATCTGTGGTGGTGTTCGCATACCAGTCAAAAAAATCCAGAATTACTGGTAGAAAAATGGAAATCGGCAACAAATCACATTATCAACGTTCACGAGTGGGAGAACAATGCCCAATATCACCGCTGCAGTCACGCCCTTCTTGAACCAACCACCGCTTGGTTAGCCCCTAACACTACAGCACATACCAAATTCAAAACCGTGGTTCTGAAAACAAGTTTACTGAAAGACATCCGCCATCTTTCCAATTTTTGTCACACTGGCGATTTGGAGATTTTTCACGCAAGTGTATTGAAATACAGGCCCAAACGAATTCATTTTTTTTATGACGGAATGGTGGCTAGAACGCAACTTGCTGTTCTAGACCACAATTACAACGTAGGTAGGATTCAAAAGCTCAGAAAAACGCAATCAGAAGACGGGATAGAGGACCGGAAGTGTTACCGAGTGGAGTACTCAAAAGCACGGAAGCAGTGGATTTTGAAAGCTCTTTATGAGCCTAAGTCCATTGCATTTGTATTTGACATAATTCGTGAGATTGTGATGTTCGCCAAAGGTGAGATGTCCATCTCCTGGCATTCAAAATCCTCAGAATTCCCTCATAATATTGCACCTGTTGTGAAACCCAGTGAAGAGGAATTGGTTCACAAATTTCAAAGTCGATTTCCAAGGTAATCAAGAAAAAATTTTGGTGGGTATAAAAAAAAATAAAAAAAAAACAACAAACTTTAACGAAAAATTTAGTAATATTTTTGTATCATGTGCAACCATTGTTTCATGTCTGTCTATTGTAAATAAGTGAACTACAATTTTCAACGGTTCGTCTGTCTCTTTTATCTGTGTCTCTTTATTACTTACTTTGTCTTTTGTATAGTTTACATGTGCGTTGCAATCTTATTTCCATGTGTGTATAGTGATATTTATTTAACATTTTGGTCACTTATCCTTATTTATTTCCTATGCCCTCTAGTCCCTTTTGTTAATCGCATTAACATCCCTTTTTACTCTTTGCAATCATCTGCATAAAATGTCTTTTTTGTATAGAATGTATAACTGGTACAATGTGAAATGTTGCCGGTCTTATCCCATAAATCCTATGCATTTTTCCACGGGTGTTTCTAACTAATTTTAAATTTTTTATAAATTTTTTAAATTTTGTAAAAAATTCGGTCCTTTACGGTAGAATTTTTAGTTAGGGAATTTTTAATTTTTTTAGATTGGTCTCGCAAGAGAATGAGGATCCTTGTCGTGGATTGCGGGCTTACGGTAAAATGACCAAATTAATGACACTCGTATTTAGAAGTATAGCCATAATATTTATAAAATGTTTTTGCACAAAAATTCTTAATTTGGTCATTTTATTAACCAATACCTCATTGCAAATTTTTTTTTAATGTAAGTTATTGTACTAACATGACTTACAAAGTAGGTGCATGTGTTTGCGAATACATACGCACGCGCACCTTGTCCAAGTGTCCACTTGTCCAAGTGTACAAGCGTACATGTGTACATGGTTACGTCTGTCTGGGAGATATATATATTTATATATATAATCTCTCTCATACACACCCACGCAGACGTATGCATATATGTATGTATTACACACATACACACACACCTGTGGGTATGTTACATACATGCATACATAGACATACACGCGTATACTATATATATATGTGTGTACACGCATATATACCCACACATATTTTGGTGAAGAAAACTATTTGTTCCATCACACCATCGATGTTGGGAGTGCATTGCAGCTATTACAGTACTTTCTGCTGAGACTTCAGCACTCGACAGCTCCTTGCTATAACGAAGCCTTGCCTCGCTGTGCAGGGGAAAGGTTCAGCACTGGACAGCTCCCTCCTCCCTTATAGAGACCTGCAAAGGAATACACAGGCAGGCAGGCAGAAAAACAGATAGAGGCAGACAGATAGAGAGAGAGAGAGGCAGACAGATAGATAGAGAGAGGCAGACAGATAGAGAGAGGCAGACAGATAGATAGAGAGAGGCAGACAGATAGAGAGAGGCAGACAGATAGAGAGAGGCAGACAGATAGAGAGAGGCAGATAGATAGAGAGAGGCAGACAGATAGATAGAGAGAGGCAGACAGATACACAGGCATACAGATATATATGTGTGTCAAAATACATACACACACAACCCACAGTTTGTGTGTGTATATATTATACACACTAACATACGCATATGTAGTCATGTATATACATAATGATAAAACGATTAGTGATTATAGTCGAGACGTTCCAAATAAAAAAACCACACACTATATTTCACAAAAAAATGTATTAACATTTTAAAATCTGTAAAGCCTGGATACAAAATTGCACAAATTAAAACATCCTACAAGTTCAACTGGAAATCCAAATTGCTTTCAGTCGGGTCCATGTAGAACTGGAAACCAGTGTAATTTCCTTGCGGATCAGGGTAAGCTGTCCGTATTGATTTAATCACACACGCTGGTATGGGGATTCTATTGTTTTTCCCCAAGAATCCATGTATCCACGCTGTATAAGAGCGATATGCGCCCACACGCATAACCCTAAGAAAAAACGAAAGGAAATATATTAATATTTCTAAACTTATTAAAAAAATTTTAATAGTCTACATGAAAACAAAAAAAAAAAGACGCATTGATATCTTATGTTTTTCCATGTTGCCTTTTTCACTAACCTTTTTTCCTTTTCAAATAAACTTTTTCCTTTGTTAAAAATTATACTTGCATTGTCTTGTGTGTTGTACAATAAAATTGTAATAAATACCTATTGTTTGTGGTGTCGTACTGTCTCCGGGTGACCAGTGCAGATAGTCTTATCGCGTGTTCTATGTTTTCGCGCACAAGCGCATACTGAGCAAATAACGGATGTTGTGTAACACATACGCAAGCTTCTGGTAACATCTGTAGGACTACTTCGTGTTCTCGACAACAGACACACTCCGCCACTGTGGGCATGCAAATGCACTGCCCACAGTGACACCACTCTTTGTTGGCAAGCCTGCCATGGGGATCTTCAGTGGATCCTGAAGCACCCGCTTCTGGTGCACCCTGCGGATCGTTTTGAAAACACTGGAGACTGCTTATGTCCGCCTGAGCATATAGCGAGTCTGCCAGTTGTTGTTGAACCTAAGAAGGGATTAATATGAAGAATACTGTATTTAATGTTTTAGGAAAAAAGGAAGGGGTACATTTTTAATTGTATGGTGTTGCTGAAAGCGGCATGATTATCCTTATTAGGCAGGGCACAGATTCCTGTATGTATATGTGCATACATACACAGACGTACGTACGAGTTTGTATGTATATACACAGATGTACGTACGTGTTTGTATGTATATACTGACTTACGGGTGTGTATGCATTAACACGTACACGCGTGCGTACCAGTGTATGCCTAAACACGTACACGCGTGTGTCTGTGTGTATATATATATATATATATATATATATATATATTAAATATAATGTGTGTGTACACACGTAATTAAGTGTGACTGTATATACACATACACTCGTTCCTACGTGTGACTGTATATACACATACACTCGTTCCTACGTGTGACTGTATATACACATACACTCGTTCCTACGTGTGACTGTATATACACATACACTCGTTCCTACGTGTGACTGTATATACACATAGACACGTACGTTCGTGTGTATATACATACACACGCGCATGTGTGTATATACACACACACATGTGTGTATGTATATACACAGGTGTGTGTATGAATATACACACACACACGTGTGTGTATGTATATACACACACACACACGTGTGTGTATGTATATACACACATGAAATAATGTATTGAAATAATAAATTGTACAGGACTGATGCATAGTTGCGGTTTCAAACAATAAACAAAAAAATTTTTATACATATTTCAACACATACCGCCGAATAATGCCGAGTTTCGGGGAAATCCTCATCATTTTCCTCGCTATCAGATTAAAAGTCCTGCTAAAAAAAAAAAAAAATGTATTCTGTTTATTACCATTGGTTTGCTGCAACCTTTCTATTTTCAGCAAAAACTTACCTCTCCAAAAGAATTGGATGAATAATCAAGCTCCTCAAATTCAAGATCTTCCTGGTACATGTTTGTTCTTGAATTGTACTACAAAAAAACTTTTAAAAAAACAAAAAAACACCAAGTTAGTGGCACTTCAATAACAGTTATGGAAGCAGCAGCATTTTCTAATAACAATCTTTTAAAGGTCCATGGCAGGCATAATTTAGGCAAATTTTAGATTGATTACTGGGCGATTGTGGACAGATTGTTGATAGCTAGCATTATCCGCAGTCTGTAGGCAGATAGCATGCATATTGTATGTAGAATGCAGGTTAATAGTGTCGATTGAAGGCAGTGTTTGTGTGTAGATTGCATGCAGATGCTATGTCTATTCCATGCAAATTTTCCGAAGATTGCATGATAATTGTATGAATGAATTGTGCGGAATGTATGCTGATTCAAAGCGGTTTGCAGTCACATGCACATTGCAGCACATGGCAGGCACATGGAAGCACACGGCAGGCACAAAAAAAAAAAAAAAAGGCAGGCACATGGAAGCATACGGCAGGCACAAAAAAAAGCAGCAAACGGAAGCACACGGCAGGCACATGGAAGCACACGGCAGGCAAATGGAAGCACACGGCAGGCCCCCCCAAAAAAAGAAGCACACGGCAGGCACCAAAAAAAAAAACAGCACACGGAAGGCACAAAAAAAAAAACAAAAAAAACATGGAAGCACACGGCAGGCACATGGAAGCACACGGCAGGCACAAAAAAGAAAAAAAAAAAAAGGACATGGCAGGCACACGGAAGCACACGGCAGGCACAGAAAAAAAAGCAGCACATGGCAGGCACACAGAAGCACACGGCAGGCACATGTTAGAACCCGGCAGGCACATGGAAGCACACAGCAGGCACAAAAAAAAAAAAGGGAAGCACACGGCAGGCAAAAAACAAAATAAAACAAAAAAACACATGGAAGGCACACGGCAGGTATATGGAAGCACACGGCAGGCACAAAAAAACGAGAACACGCCAGGCACATGGAAGCACACGGCAGGCACCAAAAAAAAAAAAAAAAACCCCTGGCAGGCACACGGCAGGCACATAAAAGCACACGGCAAGCACAAAAAAATAAAATAAAATACACTGCAGGCACATGAAAGCACACGGCAGGCACAAAAATAAAGAAAAAAAAAAAAAGCCGGCACAAAAAAAAAGAAAAAAAAAATACACGGCAGGCACATGAAAGCAGACGGCAGGCACAAAAATAAAGGAAAAAAAAAAAAAAGCCCGCACAAAAAAAAATTAAAAAAAAATACACGGCAGGCACATGAAAGCACACGGTAGGCACAAAAAAAAAAAAAATAAGCACATGGCAGGCGAATGGAAGCAGGCGGCATGCACAATAAACACTGCAGTCGCGATAGCAGCACACAGCAGGAAAAAAAAAACGCAGCACATGGCAGGCACTATAAAAATGTAAGACACATTACTATACAGGGCATGCACAATACATTTTTCATGCACAGACTCACTGCATAAGGCAATGATCCTGTGCTAATAAAAGCATGAAAGAGTACCGCGGAAAGGTGCACTTACCTGCGCTTCTGTGTGGTCAAGAGATGGGAGAAACAGCTGTTTGCTGTTTTCTCCGGTAGACTCCACCTCCCGCTGTGACGCTTTCTGCCGACCAGCCAATGTGGCGGCTGGAGCGGCGTTTCATTCATTTGCAAGTGCACGCCTCCACCGATGACGTCAGTCACCTGCTCACGTGACCGGCGTCTCGGGAGCGCGCATGAAGGCCTCCAGGAAGAGTGAGCATTGCACCGTGGAACGCACCCAGGGACAACGCAGGCGCCATCTTACATGGAGAAGTTTAAAAGTTATTATTTCTGCTAAACTGTAAGTAGGATGCGGTTTATAACCGCTCAAAAGGGCTGCTTTATGACGGGGGGGTGACAGGGGGAATGGGCTAATAATATAAAATTTTGCGGTTTTGCCTCGGGACAACCCCTTTAAAACAAATTAAATTTCAGAAAAGCTTTGGGAGCTCAAGATGAATGTTTATGCGAAATCCAAGAAGCTGTTGTACAAACAGGTAAACTAAACATAATAATTCAAACTAATTGACTTTGAAGTTAATTTTTGTTTATTTAGCATCTATGAAAATATACCTACTTATCTTAACTCTAAGCTGCTCCATTACTTTACTGGGAATATAAAGTTTTGTGCTTAGCTTAAAGCCATATATAAAAGTTCTTCTAAATGTATATAGTATGATCATTTTCCTTAGGACTCTAAAATGTGGCAAAAAATGCCATTCTCACACCGTTATCCTACCAGCTGCAGGGTGTATTTTTTAGTGCTGTGCCACAGCTGCTGCAGAACATCAAAATATACACTATCAAAATAATTTTCAGACATGAATGTCTCTTTACTTCTAAGGCCGGAATCACACAGGCGAGAAACTTGCGCCAGTTTTCTGCGATGCAAGAGCCCGGAAAATGACACAACTATGAAATGTATTTTTTTCAATGTGTTTATTCCCATGTGCGACTTTTCTCTTTATGTGATCCTGCGAGAATTAAAAACCGCAGCATGTCCTGTCTTGTTTCAGAATGGTATGTCTTCTTGCCCATGTGTTCCTAAGGACCCTCTGTATTCTCGCATTGCCTTGTGTTGTCTTGCAATGTTTCTGTGATGCATTTTCATGCGTATTGCTATGGGAATATATGCAAATTTAAGCGGACGTGCTCATCAGCTTCTTAGCAGTGTGGAGGCCTGTTTGGAGCAGCGTGGAGGCAGGAGTTGTTGGCAACTTTCAAAAACACGACATACATTTATATAGACGAGGAGCACTTGATCTATCTGGTGCAGGGGCACCCCATCCTGTGGTACATCAGGAGAGTGGAGTACCATATCAGGAGCCGGAGGGACTTGGTGTAGGAGGAAGTTGCAGAGCTTCTTTTAGGGAAGCAGTGGGAGTCCCCACACTCCCTCCACAATACTGATGCCAGCCATAAGCCCCGTTCCCTGCAAATGATGCAACAGGATACCCGCCTGTATCACATCTTGTATCCAAGCTAAAGGCAGCCCAATAGGTTACTAGAGCCTCCATGCCCCCCTGTATCACAATTTACATCCAAGCTAGAGGCAGCCCAACAGAGTACTAGAGCCTCAATGCCCCCGTATCACATCTTGTATTCAAGCTAGAGGTGGTACAACAGGGTACTAGAGCCTCCATGCCCACCCATATCCCATCTTGCATCCAGGCTAGAGGCGGTACAACAGGGTACTAGAGCCTCCATGCCTGCCCATATCACATCTTTTATCTAAGCAGGAGATGGTACAACGGGGTACTAGTGCCTCCATAGCCACCCATATCATATCTTGCATCCAAGCTAGAGGTGGTACAACAGGGTACTAGAGCCTTCATGCATGCTGTACCACATATTGCATCCAAGCTAGAGGCCGTACAACAGGATACTAGAGCCTCTATGCCCACCGTTATCACATCTTGTATGCAAGCTAGAGGCAGTACAACAGGGTATTAGAGCCTCCATGCTGCCCTTATCACATCTTGTATGTAAGCTAGAGGTGGTACAGCAGACTACTAGAGCCTCCATGAGAAGGAAATATATATATCCTTGTAGGTAGATAAGAGAAAACAATGGAATATATACATTTATATAGATATAGTTATGTGTCTTTCTTTTTATATGTATACTAACTTTATTCTCATATGTACTAACTCTATGAAAAACTTAATACTTCGCCTTACATCAGATATGCCAAGATGCTTTGCAAGGCAAACAGAGAAAGAATGTCCAAAGAAACTGGATGAAGGTTAAAGTGAAGGAGAGAAGAGATATGGAGAATGCATGCTTAGCTGCTTTTTTAGAATTGAGTGGGTGATTCTTTGCACTGGAGTTAATTGAATATGTGATTTTCTGTACATAAGCCAGAGGCGCCATATCAAGATAACGACTGTTCAACTATGCATCTGAACTTTCACTATCTCAGGCCGGAAATCCGGACTTTCCATATATGGTTATACGGTGGAGTTGAGCCAATGAGCTCATCACCCATTTCTAGTTATGAGACCAAAGGGTATAAGATCCCATGTAATCTGTAATAAAGCGCGCGGCGCAGTCATGTCCCCGTGTGAGGAACTATACCAGACTTCCGTGTGTGGTGTTTTCTTCCTTACCGCCGGCAGCGGGGCAAGTGGGGTGGGCCTGATTGGTGCTGTACTTAGAATTTCTCTGACAAATGGTGCCGAAACCCGGGACGACAAAACCGGAGCCGTGCAGCCCTGTCCACCCGGATCCACGCCACGGGGGAAGCCGTCCTGCTGCAAACCGAGCCTGATCAACTCACAGAACTCCAGGTAAGACCAGCATATATTTATGTTGTGTTTTACACTGCGAGTCTTGCAGCAGGAGGGACTATCTGTGTTTTGTGACCGGACGGGTTGGGTTAAGAGTTCTACACGGTAACTCGTGTGGGCTTCGGGTTTGCCGTCATGGACCACTGACCGTGATATGCGCACCAATCGCTCACCCAGAAACTAGTCTGTAGTCTATTTGTACTTTGAAGTCCATAGTGTTTTAACAATAGTGGAGATTGTTGTATCTGCAGAATTTTTTTTCCTCTTACTTTTCATTTTGTCTCATAGTAGAAGGGACCCTCGGTTTTAGTTTAGTTAGTTAATGGTTTAGCAGAGGAGGAGATGCACTCTATGAGATAGGTCTCATAGAAGAAGGGACCCTCGATTTTAGTTTAGTTAGTTAATGGTTTAGCTGAGGAGGAGATGCACTCTATGAGATAGGTCTCATAGAAAAAGGGACTCTCGGTTGTTTTGCCTTATATATGGGGCTAACGATTTGATTTCAGAGAGATGCATTCTGTGAGGCTGGTTCCATAGGAGAAAGGACCCTCGGTTGTTTTGCCGGTATATAAGGGGCTGACAATTTGGAATTAAGAGGGATGCACTCTATGGAGCGTGTTATTATTATTGTTGTTGTTCTAATATGCGTAAGATCTTATTAAAGAAGACAGAGCCCTTTATGGGCCGCCGCCGTGCGGATCAATTGGTGGAGGAGAGACAGGAGTTCCAATGTGTAAAATGTAAGAAAACTTATGAAAATGTGTAACAAGGACCCGCACGGTAGATTACAGCATGGTGTCTGGGAGGAGGTCTTTAGGACCAAGAAGCGTGCCTTGAAAGACCAAGGTTTGCTAGAAAGTGCTGGAGTGAGGAGGAGAGAGAGACAGTCAGAGAAAGTTAAGTATGTACACATTATTTGTTTAGTAAAGTATCCGTAAGTGAAATGTTGGAAAGTACAGTAAGTGATCAAGAGGGTGTCGGGAGAGTGTCTATTGAAGGTTACATTGGCAGTTAGGTAGGGAGAGAAATATGGGGAACAAGCAAAGTCGAGAAGAAGGTTACAATGCATGTGATTTGTTGGCAAAGAGAGAGGAAAAGGTGTATAATATGTATAATCCATACTAGATGGATATATATATGTGTATATATGTATATACTGTATGTGCAAATGGTTAACTGAGCTTGCTTTTAGATGAGAAAGATTGTTTACATGAAGCTGCAGAGCTTGTGTTTAGTTTTCAAGGTCAAGCGATAACAAAGTAGAGAGAATGAAATAATGACCCTGGAAAATATCTTTGCTTGCTTAAATGGAATGAAAGCTTATAATGAATTTAATTAATTATACTGTCTTACAAGGCAGGAAATATAGCAATTTCTAAGGTATATTCTTACTTATACAGGGGTTGAAAATGCAAAACAACTCAGTCAGTGAATGCATATTCGGAGAGATAACAGTTGGTTTTACAAAGGTGGGGGCTTTCAGATTTCACTCCAAACTCAGGGTCACAGAAACTAAAATACTTTAGCGTTTAATATAGCATATAATAGCTTCAGTAAATAAGAAAGAGAGAATGTCTCAGTCACTCAGCAAACTTTTTTCACATAATTTGTCAAAGATAGCGCTCATTCACAATCTCATCTCAATAGAATCATGTACTTTATAACATTATAGCACTCACCTCAATGTTTTTCAACTGATGTATGTTTGTTTGTCAAACTTTTTTTTGTCTGTGCGTCTGTGTGTACTGGGACACCTTCAATAGGGGGTGACGGAGCAGACTTGAGCGCATGGATGGATGAAAGTTAATGCCCAGTGCTCAGGCTGTGATGAATGTGGGATGTGTGATGCAGATATTGACTAGGGATGGAGGTCCCCCCCATGCATGGGACTTTACTTGGTTGTGATGTGGATGCTTGGATGGTTAAGCTGAAATGAAGGTGTGAAAAAAAAAAGACGCAAGCGACCAACATCGAAGGGGTGGAGCTAGATGATGTAAAGGACGTAATGTTTCATCCCTCTTGTCCACAAGGGAGGGGGTGAGGATCTTGAGCAGCTAGTAAAAGTTTTTTTGTTTTTTTTTCTCTCTCTCAAATTTGATAAGACATTGCAGGCAGGATCAGATTAATAATGAATTTGCTTAAAGGATATCACATTTCCAATATTAATAGATGTTTGTAGATTATTCTGCCCCGATGTAACTCATGTCTCTGTTATTGGTGCTAACATCTTACAGGCCTTATCTGCATCCATCAAATCTTTTTACAATGTGATACTACCTTGAACTCGGCTACTCTTCTTACAATTGAGTATCCTGGTTCAAAGGGGGGGGGGGGAGGAGAAGGCATAGGTGATCTAGGTATTGCAAATCAGCCATTTTTAAATTTTTTGCAACAAGATTCTGATCTTTTTGAAATAGAATATCAGCCTGATTGTCTAGCATTGATGCAACAAGAAAATTTAAGTTTTAAAAAGTTACTGAAAGCCCTTGTTAACAATGCATATTTTGAGTTGTTTTTTATAGATGGTACCAGGGTGATTGACGACTCCACACTGGATATGTAGTGGTCACACAACAAGATGTCCTAAAAGCAGAATGCTCCGCATGTCGCAGTACAAGAAGCGGAACTAAAAAGGCCATCACTGAGGCGAGTAGAGTGGCCACAGGTAAGACGGCAACCTTTTACACTGACTCCCGGTATGCATTTGGCATAGCTCATGATTACGGCCCAACAGGGAAGGCCAGACAGTTTTTTACCTCAGCAGGACAGCCAATTAAAAATGATGCAGCGGTCTCACGGAGGCCCTACTTCTACCCGACAAAATGGAAAGCTCACATCAATTCCTACACCGGAGAAGCAAGAGGCAACACCATCACAGACCACACAGCAAAAGTAGCGGCCCTCAAGCCGTGGAAGAAAAGAAGAAAAGAAGAATTTAACAATAACTTTGGACTTTGACTAAACCTTGGACTTTGATATGATCTTGGACTTTGATATGAATTTGGACTTTGATACAAACTTTGAACTTTGATATGCTAAAGACTTTACAGTTACAAGCCAGCAAGGAAGAAAAGGAAAAATGGAATAAAAAGGGACGGCATATGGTGAACAGTCAACAGCACTTGCCTACCACGGTCCCTGTGCCCCATGATGGCCCAGCTGACGCACGGAAAGACGCACCTCTATGTCAACGCATGAACGAGGACGGGTGGCTCCTTGGTTTTCTGTAGCTGCTGCATCATTTGTCCAATTTTGCATGATCTTTGCCGTAAGCAACAGGGCAGAAGTAAATTTGCCACATAATACTTGCCTAGACCACTCTACCCATTTCAGGGATTGCAAATTGGCTACACTCAGCTCCCACTTGTTGGGAAGCATGAATATGTGCTTGTTGTTGTTGTTGATGTTTTTCAGGTTGGAGACCTACTCTGTTGCCAAAGTAAATAAGCAGGTAACCGCATAGAAGCTCATGAATGAGGTAATCCGCAGATACGGGGTACCGGAAGTGATTGAGTCAAACAAAGGTACACACTTCACAGGTGAAATAATGCAACACATCATGTCTGTTTTGGGTATATTCCAGGCTTTTCACACACCCTACCATCCACGGAGTAGTGGGAAAGTAGATACAAAAGGCAATGAAGAAAACGGGCAAATCTTGAATTGAGTGTCTCCCATTGGTTTTTCTTTTTCTTAGGAGGGTACATGCCACAGTATCAGAGTTTGGGGAATGATTTTCTTGTTAATTTTGTCATAGGTCTCTCCAAGGAATTGTCAATAATGCATTCTGCAGTCTCTGCTTTTCTCCCAGGTCCTACAGATGAGTGTCACAATCTGAACCCAGGTGACAGGGTCTATGTAAAAAGTTTGAGAGAGAAACCCTGTTTAAAGGTCCTTACCAGATGTTGCTTACCACCCCAACTGCAGTCAAGCTCGAAGGAAAGCCCACTTGGATCCACACTTCACACTGAAAAAACTCATGATCCTGCATATCCTTTACATGCTATAATGTGGTACAATTCCTCTAACACACACCTTTGACTACTGTACACTAGCCCCCTGTTTCAGAACAAATTAATACAATCAAATGTGCAATATGAAGAGTACACTGAGGGTAAGAATCCAACACCGCATTGTGCTAAGAGAGATGTTGACACTCAAGGTGGTAACTTTGATCCACATGTATACATAGATGTAATAGGAGTGCCAAGGGGGGTGCGGGATGAATTTAATTCTTGAGATCAGATTAAAGCAGGTTTTGAGTCCTTATTTGCTATTGTCACTGTTAATAATAATGTAGATTGGATGAATTATATCTATTACAATCGGCAGAGATTTGTAAACTACACCAGAGATTCTCTCCTAAGATGAACTGTCAGTGGACTTCCCATTTGCCTAGGGATAGTGCAGAAGACCTTAGCTTCCGGCAAGGGGACACCCTGTGGGGTGTTAACTTGTACAGATAGAGGGTATGGATGCCCGGAAATAAGCCCAGGGAATCCATGGCCTCCTTCTGAGGTGAGGTAGGGATCCCCCCTCCTAGGAGTAGGGACTTACGGGCAGTGGAGAAACCCTGACACAAGGGAGAGGCGACCGAGGAAGAGTGCAAGGTCTGGTGCTTGATCTCCGTATTAAGTTTTTAGGGGGGTTTGAGAAGGAAATATATATATCCTTGTAGGTAGAAAAGAAAACACTGGAATATATACATTTATATAGATATAGTTATGTGCCTTTCTTTTTATATGTATACTAACTTTATTCTCATATGTACTAACTCTATGAAAAACAATACTTCGCCTTACATCAGATATGACAAGATGCTTTGCAAGGCAAACAGAGAAAGAATGTCCAAAGAAACTGGATGAAGGTTAAAGTGAAGGAGAGAAGAGATATGGAGAATGCATGCTTAGCTGCTTTCTTAGAATTGAGTGGGTGATTCTTTGCACTGGAGTTAATTGAATACGTGATTTTCTGTACATAAGCCAGAGGCGCCATATCAAGATAACGACTGTTCAACTATGCATCTGAACTTTCACTATCTCAGGCCGGAAATCCGGACTTTCCATATATGGTTATACGGTGGAGTTGAGCCAATGAGCTCATCACCCATTTCTAGTTATGAGACCAAAGGGTATGAGATCCCATGTAATCTGTAATAAAGCGCGCGGCGCAGTCATGTCCCCGTGTGAGGAACTATACCAGACTTCCGTGTGTGGTGTTTTCTTCTTTACCGCCGGCAGCGGGGCAAGTGGGGTGGGCCTGATTGGTGCTGTACTTAGAATTTCTCTGACATCCATAGCCACCTGTATCATATCTTGCATCCAAGCTAGAGGTAGTACAACAGCGTACTTGAACCTTCATGCATCTCTTATCACATCTTGCATTCAAGCTAGAGGCGGCCCAACAGGGTATTAGACCTCTATGCCCACCCTTATGACATCTTGTATGCAAGCAAAAGGCGGTACAACAGGGTACTAGAGCCTCCATGCTCCCCCTTATCAAATCTTGTATGCAAGATAGAGACGATACAGCAGGGTACTAGAGCCTCCTTTCAAGGGGTCAGTTTTTCACAATAAATTATCCTTTTGCACTGATATTGTAATCACTTACTTGTATCAAATATCAGAGAGAAAGTTTCATTCCATTCCAACAACTTCTCTTATGGGAGAGATTGTTTTTTGACAATGAGTGTACATGGCGGATTCTAAATCTGTATGTGGGTTTTGAGAGCAGAATTCAACCTTTAAGACCTAAGGCAAACTGCACCAAAATCCATGGCAAAATTCTTACCATTTTGTTTTTTCATTAAACTAAGCTTTTTATGAAGGGGTAGAAGAAGAACATCTTTTGGGTCCACAAGAGGCTCAGCAACGACATTTTTCTCGGCAGAGTCAAGATTTATTGCAGGCCAGTCCGCTTGAATGTAATTTGATTTCCTATCCCTACTCCAAGTGCTGCAGACCTCTTTTCAAATATTTTCCTATCCCTACTGTCCCACATACATAAAAAGCAACAGTATTTAGTGTACCCCAGTTGCATTCCTAAGAGTACAACCATGACTTTTAGATTTTCCTCTTGTGTTCAGCATATTTGATTGAGTCGAGGAGGGCTGTCATGTTTGCATAAAAGTCTCCTTCACGTGAACTGCATGACCAACAGGAAAAGAAGGAAGACGGTTGCTGTTGTGAAGTAATACAGCTTTCAAACTAAGCTTGGAGGAGTCTATGAATAGCCTCCATTTAGTTGGATCATGGTTCAGATTCAAACATTTTATCCAGCCATTAACGTCGCAGCAAGCAACCAGATTGGTTTTATTCCGAAAAAAAGAAGCAGATCCCCCTGACGTTGGAGAAGACTCCATTGCTGTAGTCTTGACCCTAGAAGTTACGCCTTCTCCTTTGACAAGTCAAGCTTTCGAATGAGATCACTCAATTCCGCGTGACTCAGTCTGTGCCATGTATCATCTTTTACCTCAAAGTCAGGGTCATGGGATGTGGAAGGCTTGTTGAGTTCTTCTTTTTCCACACTTTCTTCAGTTTCTACTTTAAACTCATAATGTTGGGGTGGAATAGGAACTGGTCAACTATCTGAATGTGGAATAGCAGATGGAAGATTTGGGTATTGAACTGTTCCTGTTTTCTTCATTGACAATCCTTCCTTTATAGGCTGAGTCAAGCAGAAATAGCAGTCATCTGTATGGTTTGTAGGCTACTGCCAAACCATAGGCACGGCAAAAGCCATAGATAATTTTTTATTTTTCAGCCAATCTCGTAGTTTAACTGAGCAAGAGTTGAAACATATATGTGGAGCCCATGACTTATCCTGGTCCCCTACATTCATACCAAAATAATGCTGATAGGCAGTCTTTATAAGATTGCGTTTCTGAGACGAAAATGTTATTTCACCACAAATGTAACAAAAATTCTTCACTAAATTTACACATTTTTGTGGCATTTTGATATAGAAAATGTTACACTTCAAAGGCACTCCAAAACCAGAAATTCTGAGAAAAGGTAAAGCAAAAACAATATGAAACTCAGTCATAGCAACACTTATTAGGTTTATAACCTACAAACATATGGAGAACGTTGTGTTATGTCAGATGAGAGGTGTGAGAACTACCCCCACCCCAAAAAAACCTCCAACAAAATAAGAATGTAAACTCTAAGAAATGATATGTCACTGTATCTCCAAAGCAAGAGCTAATCGGTCATTTTTATGTTGATTTTTGAATTCAGCAGCTGAAAATACATAAGAATACGCTAATTTTGAGCCCGAAACAAAATCATCATTGGGCAGTGTAATCAATGTTAAATTTGTACGGCTTCTAAATGGTTAAAAAAACGAAAGCTTTTCAAATCTGCATCCAAAATAAGGTAAACGGATGGAAATATATATCCTAGCAAAAATGTGTACAGTATGTTTGTACATATTTATTATATTACAATTGAAAATGTGAAAAAATGAGAATTAAAAAAAAAATTGCCCAATTTTGGCGCTTTTAATAAATATACACAAATATTATTGGACTTCTGACCTAGTTGGGATAATTTGCACTCACAATGCCTAGGCCTGTGTTCCTTCCAGATTCCGTGGGGTCTGCTCTGACTCGTACTTTCGCTGCTGCAGGGAGGAAAAAGTCTCTCTGACGGCTGGGTCCACCATCTTTGTATCACTATCTCCCTGGCTTGTGATTGGCTCAGACTGGCTGGTCTGAGACTCAGCTTTCCCTCTTGTGTCCGATCTCTCCTACCACATCTTCTCTTCTCTGTCTCTCTCCCTACATTAAACTCTGCCCCCCAATCAATCCTAACCCAGACAGAAACCGCTCACAACACACAGAGCAGGTTAGGGTGACAGGGGTGCAAGAACATACAAGTTGGTTGGGACAACAATGACACAGACATACACATTCCACATGAGATAGCCAAACAAGAGCTGTGGGGGCCCCAACCTCAGGCAACTACAGTTGTTTGTCTATAATTGTCCTGTATATAACAACCAGTCCACATTTTTTACTAATTAATGTAGAAAAAGAGTTAATTACAAAGGGTTCACTTACTTTTTCTTGTAGCTATATGATATTAAAATCCCTTTTAATTCAGAATTGATCAGGAACTGTCAATCAACACCAGTGCACTGAAACTGCAAATATTAACCCCTTCAGCATTTGTATTTGTTGATGCACCATGCAGCTACAATGTATATATACATCCTCTACTTTAGCGGCACATCTTATCGTGTAGCTTTCTGCCAGTAGGTTAGCTCTTGCTAATAAACAGTGAGGAATGTAGTGGTCAAAATGAGTCAAATTACCAGCTAGCGACAGGCGAAACCAGAAAATTGAAATGGGGATCTTTGTTCTCAGGTCTTCTATTGATGATAGGCATGGGTGGACTGGCCAGTGAACTCACCAGGAAAATTCCCAGTGGGTCGATTGGGTCCTGGGGCCGGTGCTGGGGGTGACAATTTTTTTAAAATTTGACTGCAGAAGTGACATAAAATAAAAAAAACACATTTACTCACCTGGGTCTGTCTTCTCGGCTCATGGGCTCTGAAGTTCACTCAGCATTGGTTTTGCACTGATTTTCACATTACACGGTCACGTGGTTGCTACAATCAGTCTCCAGCCTCACCAATGCTAGGGACTGGCACTAGACGTAGCGATTACGTGACCATGAAACCCAGGTGAGTGTATGTGGTTTTTAATTTTAATGCATACAATAGGGGGCAAAGGGGATATTATTATTATGATCAGGAGGAGTATTCTTATTACCAAAAGAAGGACAAGTGAGGCATTATTTTTATTACCAGAAGGTGGCCATGAGGGGCATTATTATTACTGAACGGGGACAGTAGGGGCATTGTTACTTAAAGGAGCCCGTATAGGATTTTATTACTTAGTGAGAGTATAAAAGAAGGCACTTTTACTTTGTATGGGGCACTAAAAGTGGTACTTACTCTGTGGTGCCTACAGAGAGCACAAAAAGGGAATACTCTTATGCTTTATTACTATCTGGGCCACTCTGGATAGGAAGATTATGTAGAAGTATGCAAAACAAAGGCAGGTGGCTAGAAAATTGAGGAGTCACAGATGTCTATGTGTCAAATTCTGCAGACACAGGTTGTGACTGGGAGAAGTCATGATCGCAGTCTGGGCCATATGGATAAAAGGGAAGGGGTATTGGTATTCTTTAAAACCCTTTACTTTCCTAGCACATAGCCAGGTCGTTTCTGAACTGCTCATACTTGTCGAACGATCATATGATGTTGTCTACTGGTGGTCTGTCGAGGGGGTCCTGAGCCCAGTCCCCTTGTGTTCCCTTACACATCCACTGGTCCCAACACCTCCTAACAGTCTGGTCAGAACGGTCCAGGTGTCGGCAATTCCTTAATATGACCATCCAGCTTCTTACATCCCAAGAAAAACCTTCTGTGTGTCTTAGAGGCGTCTAGTGGTCAACAAGCTCTACACAAGCAGAAGAAGAGGTCACTGCACACAAGTAATCACTGCTAAAAGGGATGAAGCTGATTTTTAATCTGCATGAATTATTTTAGCTCCTGTTGTTCTAGCGTATGAAGCGGGGTTTTAAAAAAAAACAAGAAAAACCCCAACATATTCTGACTCTTCGAACTTCGCGCCAGTGTGTGTGAGCGTGAAAAGACGGGTCCTGCCGTAACTCTTCTTGCACACAACATGCGAGCGTCCCGGTAGTGGAAACTAAACCAGTGATCAGTGGTTTCGTATCGTCCCATCATGCGGCCACATAACGGCCCGTGTGTTGAGGCCCTTACCAAGGATATTCATCGGGGATCTTACAAGATGCTATATAATACAAACCTGCAGCAAGATAGTGTTACATGAGACTGGATTTATCACCAAATCACAGCAAAATCATGGAGATTCTGATCCTGCCCTTATACTTTGTATTACTGGTCAGCATTATTATAGTATTACTACTGCTGATTCCGGAAGGTCTCAGATGCTCCTCGAATCGCTTCTCTAAGATGTGACAAATGTCTTCTCTAGCAGTATAAGGCTGCTGTCACGCCTGCGTTGGGGTCGCTTCAGGGTTTCCGTCTCTCTGCTCCATTTTTGGAGAAGAGAAACTGAAATAAAACAGAAAACAACGAATCCATTTTTTCCCCATTGATTCCAATGGGGTTTCAATAAAGCAGAAAGGCTTCCGTATGCTTCCATTTCATTAGATTTTCGTTTCTTTGGATGATAAAATAGCGCAGTCTGCAGCGTGATTTTTCTGTTTAAAAAACGTAGGCCTGACAGAATGAAGGCAAACAGAAGCCTTTCTGTTATTTTTCAAACCCCATTGAAATCACTTGGGTAATAAATCATTTTTTCTCTCCTCTAAAAATGGAAACCGTGAACTGACCGTCACGCAGGTGTGAGCGCGGCCTTATTCTGTAATCCCTGTGCCTCGTGTTTTGTATGTGGGATATATGTGTTTGTCAGAACTTCCAAGTCATTTCATGTTTTAGAATCTCAAACATTTTGATCTTAATTAGAGATGAGTGAACCTACTCGTATTGAGTAATTACTCGATCGAGCACCGCGATTTTCAAGTACTTCCGTACTTGGGTGAAAAGATTCGGGGGGCGGGGGGAGGCGTGGCGGAGCGGGGGATAGCAGCAGGGAACAGGGGGAGCCCTCTCTCTCTCCCTCCCCCCCCCACTCCCCGCTGCAACCCCCCACTCACACACGGCGCCTGCCGAATCTTTTCGCCCGAGTATGGAAGTACTCGAAAATCGCGGCGCTCGGGCGAAAAAAGGGCCTGGCCGAGTACGCTCGCTCATCTCTAATCTTAATGTAACACATACAACAACAGTAGTTTCAGGCTTCCCTCACACAGGCGTTGTGGTAAGCGCTACGATTTATATTGCGGGGCTTTGCAGCATTTTACTTTAGTTTTGATGAGGAACGCGAAACGCTCAAAAATAGAACAAACCCTGCTGGAAAATCACAGCGCTAAAAGTCACTGCAATCGAGCGGCTGTCTGAGCGGTCTAATCGAAAACAATGGGAGCGCTATACCGCGATGCTGAAAACGCCGCTCTAGTCGTGGTAAAAAATGTCTCTATGAGGGAGACCGTAGGCAGGTGTGAAAAATGCTGCAAAGTGAGAATGCTTTCAGAAAGAGAAGAAGTGTTCTCAGTTTCATCAAAAACCAAAATGCAAAGTGAGTGAAGAGAGGAATCTAAATCAGTATTTGGTGTGACCGCCCTTTACCTTCACAACAGCATCAGCTCTTCTAGGAACGCTTGCACACAGTTTGTGAAAGAGCTCGGCAGGGAGGTTGTTCCAGACATCTTGGAGAGCTAAGTACAGATCTTCTGTGGATGTCGGCTTGTGAAACCATTGGTCACGTTTTGCGGGCGTGATTTTAATCGCTTAGTAAGGTTGGACTTGATGGATATTTGTCTGTTTTCAACCTGCATAAACCAAGTAGCTGAAGAGTTTGTGCCTGCTGCTGACGTCTCCTGATGCCCCCCACCGATGACGGTTGTCCCACCAGACCCCTTGTTCCCCGTCTTCCAGTAGTCAGGCCATATTCAGCGTCAGAAACATCCAACACGGACTTCAATGGAAATCCATGGCATAAATCTGCATGTTAACGGTAGATCTCTGACATGGATCTGGATTAGAGCTGCCGTACGTACGCACACCAACTACTTGCATTCAGTCTGTATGTGGATACACCGCTGCGGAATCCACATCAACAAGGGACATGTCACTTCTCTTCTTTCCATGAAGCCTTTGGGCCATGTGCTGTCTGTGGTAAATCCCGGGCAGCACATGACCCCATTATAGCCTATGGGTCTATGCAGATTAACGAGGACCGCTAACTCATCGCATGCTCTATTCCTGTCCGTATCACGCTGATGCATGGCTATGTGCTATATCCAAGTGAGTCCGACAGCACATGGACAAGTGTCCGCGTGTTGTCCGATGCAAGTTAAACCCCAATCACTCGGGCGCAACTTGCACACACGGTAGGTGTGCACACAGACTAATGCAGATTCCACCATGTGAACACGGCCTAATGGATACAAGTAGTAATCTTGTATATACTCTATGCAGCACTAGTTACAGGAGGTCCAACCATGTGAACACGGACTAATGGGTACAAGTAGTAATCTTGTATATACTCTATGCAGCACTAGTTACAGGAGGTCCAACCATGTGAACACGGCCTAATGGGTACAAGTAGTAATCTTGTATATACTCTATGCAGCACTAGTTACAGGAGGTCCAACCATGTGAACACGGCCTAATGGGTACAAGTAGTAATCTTGTATATACTCTATGCAGCACTAGTTACAGGAGGTCCAACCATGTGAACACGGCCTAATGGGTACAAGTAGTAATCTTGTATATACTCTATGCAGCACTAGTTACAGGAGGTCTAACCATGTGAACACGGCCTAATGGGTACAAGTAGTAATGCTGTATATACTCCATGCAGCACTAGTTACAGGAGGTCCAACCATGTGAACACAGCCTAAAGGGTACAAGTAGTAATCTTGTATATACTCTATGCAGCACTAGTTACAGGAGGTCCAACCATGTGAACACGGCCTAATGGGTACAAGTAGTAATGCTGTATATACTCCATGCAGCACTAGTTACAGGAGGTCCAACCATGTGAACACGGCCTAATGGGTACAAGTAGTAATCTTGTATATACTCTATGCAGCACTAGTTACAGGAGGTCCAACCATGTGAACACAGCCTAATGGGTACAAGTAGTAATCTTGTATATACTGTATGCAGCACTAGTTACAGGAGGTCCAACCATGTGAACACAGCCTAATGGGTACAAGTAGTAATGCTGTATATACTCCATGCAGCACTAGTTACAGGAGGTCCAACCATGTGAACACAGCCTAATGGGTACAAGTAGTAATCTTGTATATACTCTATGCAGCACTAGTTACAGGAGGTCCAACCATGTGAACACGGCCTAATGGGTACAAGTAGTAATCTTGTATATACTGTATGCAGCACTAGTTACAGGAGGTCCAACCATGTGAACACGGCCTAATGGGTACAAGTAGTAATCTTGTATATACTCTATGCAGCACTAGTTACAGGAGGTCCAACCATGTGAACACGGCCTAATGGGTACAAGTAGTAATGCTGTATATACTCCATGCAGCACTAGTTACAGGAGGTCCAACCATGTGAACACGGCCTAATGGGTACAAGTAGTAATCTTGTATATATAAAGCTGAAAGCCCTCACTGACTCACTGACTGACTGACTCACTGACTGATTGACTGACTCGCCAAACGTTCTCCAACTTCCCGATATCGTAGAAACATGAATTTTGGCACGAGCATAGATTATCTCCAAAATAGGAAAAGTAATTGGGTCCCAACATGATTATTCAATTCTAGCGCAAAAGAATTGGCGTCGAAATTTTACGTACATAATCTAAATCTGTCACTTCCCAATGTCATAGAAACTTAAAATTTGGCACGGGCATTGATTATGACATAAATAGGAAAAGCTAATGGGTCCCAACTCGATTATTCAATTCTAGCGCAAAAGAATTGGCTTCTAAATTTTTCGTGCGGAATGTAATTTTTTCACTTTCCGGTGTCATAGAAATGGGAAATTTGGCACGAGCATTGATTATGTCATAAACAGGAAAAGCTAATGGGTCCCAACACCATTATTCAATTCTATGTGCAAAAGAATTAGCGTCCAAATGTTACGTAGATAATGAAAATCTCTCACTTCCCAATGTCATAAAAACATGAAATTTGACACAAGCATTGATTGTGTCATAAATATGAAAAGTTAATGGGTCCCAACTCGATTAGTCAATTCTAAGCGTAAAAGAATTAGTGTCCAAATTTTATGTACGTAATCTAATTCTCTCACTTCCTGATGACATTTTATATAAAGGAAACGTTGCATGGTTTCCTCCACGTGGTGTTTCCTGGGTAACGCAGAGAACTATGCAAAATGGTGAACATATGTTTTTCTTCAGTATCTCTAAAGTAACCACGATTTCGTAAGATTTTCCGTGTGAACACCAGATAAACACCAGTACCAAATTAACTCGGGCAAAGCCAGGTATATCAGCTAGTCTTGTATATACTCTATGCAGCACTAGTTACAGGAGGTCCAACCATGTGAACACGGCCTAATGGGTACAAGTAGTAATCTTGTATATATTCTATGCAGCACTAGTTACAGGAGGTCCAACCATGTGAACACGGCCTAATGGGTACAAGTAGTAATCTTGTATATACTCTAAGCAGCACTAGTTACAGAAGGTCATGTGAAAGACCTGTGGATGTGAGGCATTTTCATGTGGCAGCAGCGCCAGCCCCATTGAAAGCAGTGGGAGAACTCTGGGAGATTCTCTGTGACAGCAGCAGCAGGGGATTCCTTCATCCCCGCAGGGAATCGCTTCACCCCAGTCAGGGCTGAAGGGATTTCCCCACCACATCTTAAGGGATTCCCCGAGAGGATGAAGGAATCTCCTGCCGCTGCTGTAATGGAGGATGACCGAGTTCTCCCATTGCTTTCAATAAGCAATGGGCGATATCGCAGCCAGATAGAACATGCTGCGATCTGTTTCTCACATAGCACCGTGCTGCCATGTGGGATAATATCTCTCATGTGTATGAACCTATTAAAATGAATGGGATTCATGTTTGTGCATCTCGCAACGCAGAAATCTCACCCGATCTTATCAGCCGTGTGAAACTGGCCTTATTCTTTAGTTGCGGGTTTGTAACTAATTGCAACCTCCGTCCCCCGGAGACTGAACCTAGCTATCGGGTTGTTCAATATAAAGTTGTCTTCAGGTCCTTTTAGACGAGCCGATTCTATTATTGTTCGACCGGGCGAATGGCGTCACCGCGGCCTCGTTCACTTGTGCTCTCTGTTTAGACAGGCAGATCCATTGTTGAATCATTCAGTCTGTATAAACGGAACAATAAGTGAAGGAGCCGATGGTGGCGTATATGCTTGCAGAAAATGAATGAAACGCGAATGAATATCGTTTGTCGTCCAGTCGTTGGCTCGCGTTTAGACTGAACGATTTTTATTCACTTTCGCTTGTTTGAACGATAATCGCTCCGCCTGTAGGCACCTTTAGGCCTCATGTCCACGGGGAAAATCAGGCCCGCTACGAATTCTCCATGGAGAATCTGCAGCGGGTCCCTCCTGCCCCGCGGACATGAGCGCTGAAAATCAGAATAAATCAGAATTAACTCACCTCCCGCACGCTCCGGATACTTCCTTCGCCGCGGCGTCATCTTCTCTGCGTCGCGGCCGGATCTTCTTTCTTCGGCCCGGCGGATGCGCAGGATGACGTCGGTGACGTGCCCCGCGCATGCGCCGTCCCGAAGCAAAATGATCCGGCCGCGACTGAGAGAAGATGACGCGGCGGCGAAGAGAAGAAACGGAGCGGGTGAGTAAAATCTGATTTTTGTTTCCCGCGGATCCGGACGGCTTCCATAGGCTTCAATAGAAGCCCGCGGGAGCCGTCCCCGCGGGAGACCCGCATGAAAATGGAGCATGGTCCAGATTTTTTCATGCTCCATTTTTTTTTTAAAATCACTTTTATTGACCATCCGCGGGTATTTATCTACCCCGCGGGTGGTCAATGCATCCCTATGGGGTGCGGATCCGCGTGCAGGAGAAGAGTTAAAATCTGCTGCGGATTTTAATTCTTTTGCCCGTGGACATGAGCCCTTAGGCCTCATGTCCACGGGGAAAATTAGGCCCGCTACGGATTCTCCATGGAGAATCTGCAGCGGGTCCCTCCTGCCCCGCGGACATGAGCGCTGAAAATAGGAATTTAAAAGAATTTACCCATCCGGAGCGGTTCGGGAAAGTCTTCTCTTCCTCACGGCCGGATCTTCTTTTTCGGCCGGCGGATGAACTCGGCACGTCGCCGGCGCCGGGTTGAACTCGGCGCCGGGCACATCCGCCGAACCGAAGCAAGAAAGATCCGGGCGTGAGGAATAGAAGACCTTCCCAGTCCGCTCCAGATGGGTAAATTCTTTTAAATTCCTATTTTAGGTCTCCCGCGGATCCGGACGGCTTCCATAGGCTTCAATAGAAGCCCGCGGGAGCCGTCCCCGCGGGAGACCCGCACGAAAATGGAGCATGGTCCAGATTTTTTCATGCTTCATTTTTTTTTAAATCCCTTTTATTGACGATCCGCGGGTATTTATCTACCCGCGGGTGGTCAATGCATCCCTATGGGACGCGGATCCGCGGGCAGGAGAAGAGTTAAAATCCGCTGCGGATTTTAATTCTTCTTTTGTCCGTGGACATGAGCCCTTAGGGAACTGGGCTGTCATTATTCCGACTACCTGGAGAGGGATGCCCTGCCTGGGGGGCTCATACATTTGGCCCCAGCATGGCCGGTAGGCTGCAGCCGCCTGAGGGAAGAGAGGAAGACCTTCAGCTGACGCCAGGCCCGGGAGCGATGGCCAACATAATGACCATATTTGCGCATGCTTTTGCGTACCTAAAGCAAAGGTGTAATAGAACGTCAATGTATTTACTCCGATGAGTGCGTTTTGCACGAGGATTTTGCGTACTTGGACAAAAGTAGGAACTGTTGTATTTTCCTGTGGTTTGTGCAGCAAAGTCCCCCAGAGAAGTCTATGGGAGGAGCGCAAATACGCAAGAGGGAGCGTGAAACACTGCGCAAAACACGGGGAATACAACACATCTGGAGCTTATAAAGCTAAATGGTTTTTTAATCCACGGAGGGGTGTGTCGTGTGACCTGGCCCTGCGTTCGCACAAAGTACAGAACTACACGCAAACACGAGCGCAAATATACTTAATTCACTATAATGCGCTGCGGCGAGTGTTTTTCTGCATATGGTCGTGTGAAGAAGCTCTAAGGCCGGGCTCACACGGCCAAAAGTGTAAAGCGCAGCGTGGAGCCGGCTGTGACCCTGCATATGGCGGCAAAATCCTACTGCACATGACTGTGTACTCACGCACCCCGCCATGCGCAGCACACCTGTGTCTTTTTATACTCCCCTTAGTGATGATGCGTATACCCCCGCCCGTATGCATGTAATTGTATATACATACGCGTATATATGCTTGGCAATAGAGAATAATGGGCTCTAACTCACGTATTAATGGTGCTTGTGTATTACGCAGTTCCTTCTGATAAGCGTACAGCAATGTAAGTGATGTTGAGTTACCGCGTATCGCACGGCGTACAGATCCCATGTAATACGCTGTAAACATACGGATGTGTGACTAGCCCTGAGACAGGCTGTGAGGTAACAGCCATCGCAGAACCCTCAGCCACCAGCCATGGCTTCTTCATCTGCCCCAATAGGGCCACCAGCTGCTTCCTACAGAATGGGGGCCGCTGCCGCAGTGTGTGAACGGCCGTGGGAAGGGGACTGCAGCCGTCTGTCGGGACATGTATTCTGTAGACGGCCCCTGTCGTGACATCCTCCAGGCTGGTGACAGAGCACAGCCCTCCTCCTCGGCTGCCTCACTCTCCGCCTCAGTGCTACAGTCTCGGACAGAGGACATTACTCCGGTGATGGGAGCCGGGCTGCTGACAGGAGGATGCGGCAGTCATCACTGGCGGGGAACACGGTGAGTCGGGGGAGACGGGAGGATGAGCTGTGATATATATTGTGCAGGGGCGTAGCTAGAGGCTCATGGGCCCGGGTGCAAAAGTTTAGCTTGGGGCCCCCTTCCAGACCCGTCCACCCACCACTCCTTTTCACAGCTACTCCTTGTATATCACTTTTAGCTACATTACTGTTTTTTTTAATGACCCATCAATGGATCATTAGTAATCAGGGGTTTTAGATTTTTAAAACATCCAGAACACAAGCCTCAAGGCACGCTTTGCTTCCTCAGGAAAGAAAAAAATAATTCTATATACACATACATAATACAGGCACACATACATTGGAGACAGCATGAGCTAACTTTTATCACATGTTAGGGCTCATGTCCACGACCAGGTTTTCACCACGTATTATGCACACGTGGTAATCCCAGCATGCTCTCTTTCTCTGCGTACCACGTAACGTGAGCCCTGTACACTTGTATGATACACTGCCCATACACATTACATTGTTTTCATACGCATTGTCACTCTAAACAGAGTGGGGAATTAAAAAAAGAATCCCCCTGTGCATGTGCAGTGCTACACAAGGCCATATGTGGTCCCTGCCGGCAGCGTGCATGGTTGGGAAATGTGTGAGATGCCGGTGGTCTCCCACAGTGTTGTAGGCTTACAGCTGTGGCATTGAGCCCTCAGTCACCAATACAGCGGCTCGGTTCTAGCATACCTCTAATAGTGAAGTCAGGTGCCGGCTCGCAGAACCCCCCTCACTCACCCCCACTCCCCATCACACAGAACCCCCCTCACTCACCCCCACTCCCCATCACACAGAACCCCCCTCACTCACCCCCACTCCCCATCACACAGAACCCCCCTCACTCACCCCCACTCCCCATCACACAGAACCCCCCTCACTCACCCCCACTCCCCATCACACAGAACCCCCCTCACTCACCCCCACTCCCCATCACACAGAACCCCCCTCACTCACCCCCACTCCCCATCACACAGAACCCCCCTCACTTACCCCCACTCCCCATCACACAGAACAACCCTCACTCACCCCCACTCCCCATCACACAGAACAACCCTCACTCACCCCCACTCCCCATCACACAGAACAACCCTCACTCACCCCCACTCCCCATCACAGAACCCCCCTCACTCACCCCCACTCCCCATCACACAGAACAACCCTCACTCACCCCCACTCCCCATCACACAGAACCCCCCTCACTCACCCCCACTCCCCATCACACAGAACAACCCTCACTCACCCCCACTCCCCATCACACAGAACCCCCCTCACTCACCCCCACTCCCCATCACACAGAACCCCCCTCACTCACCCCCACTCCCCATCACACAGAACCCCCCTCACTCACCCCCACTCCCCATCACACAGAACCCCCCTCACTCACCCCCACTCCCCATCACACAGAACCCCCCTCACTCACCCCCACTCCCCATCACACAGAACCCCCCTCACTCACCCCCACTCCCCATCACATAGAACCCCCCTCACTCACCCCCACTCCCCATCACACAGAACCCCCCTCGTTTCCCCCACTCACCATCACACACAGAACCCCCCTCACTCACCCCCACTCCCCATCACACAGAACCCCCCTCACTCACCCCCACTCCCCATCACACAGAACACCCCTCACTCACCCCCACTCCCCATCACACAGAACACCCCTCGTTTCCCCCACTCACCATCACACACAGAACACCCCTCACTCACCCCCCTCCCCCCTCTTAATCATACCGAGGACGTTCCCTCTCACTGACTGCACTTACTTTCACTATGGTCTCTGCGCAGGCAGCCCCTCTTGCACATCGACGTTTCCTCCCAGGAACTCCGCTCAGACTCCTCCCCTCTGATGATCTCTGTGCTGGAGAACCAGATGGGGGAGGGGTCTGAGCGGAGGTCCTGGGAGGAGCGCCGATGTGCCCGGAGAGGCTTCCTGCCTGCGCAGAGACCATAGTGAAAGTAAGTGCAGTCAGTCAGTGTCGCCTGACTGACTGCAAAGTAAGCCCCGTGGGCCCCCTGGGGCTCAGGGGCCGGGTCGCAACCGCACCCCCAGCACCCCCTATATGTACGCCAGTGATATCGTGTATATCCCGACAGACAGACAGACTGCTGTGTGTATATACTGTATGTGTGCATGGGGGTCGGGAGGACATGTCAGCTGTACGGCACGGGGGTAACAAGTTGGTCTAGTCAGCATGCAGCCCGGACTAGTTGTTGTACTTGGTTACCAAGGAGCAGGACTGTCAGCCACAACACAAGGCTGCCTGAGGAGAGGAGGCTGCGGAGGGAAGCCCTGCACGAGGGGGTGTGAGGGCTGTCAGAGAGGGGAGGGGAATATGAGGGCTGGCATTGAGGTGAGGGGACTATGAGGGCTGGCATTGAGGTGAGGGGAGTATGAGGGCTGGAATGGAGGTGAGGGGAGTATGAGGGCTGGCATGGAGGTGAGAGGGGTATGAGGGCTGGCATGGAGGTGAGGGGGGTGTGAGGGATGACATGGAGGTGAGGGTGTATGAGGGCTGGCATGGAGGTGAGGGGGGTATGAGGGCTCGCATGGAGGTGAGAGGAGTATGAGGGCTGGCATGGAGGTGAGGGGGTAGGAGGGCTGGCGTGGAGTTCAGGTGTGTGTGAGGACTGGCATGGAGATGAGAGGGGTATGAAGGTTGGCATGGAGGTGAGGGGGCTATGAGGGCTGGCATGGACGTGAGGGGGATATGAGGGCTGGCATGGAGGTGAGGGGGGTATGAGGGCTGCCGTGGAGGTGAGGGGGATATGAGGGCTGGCATGGAGGTGAGGGGGGTGTGAGGGATGGCATGGAGGTGAGGGGGTAGGAGGGCTGGCATGGAAGTGAGGGGGGTATGAGGGCTCACATGGAGGTGAGAGGAGTATGAGGGCTGGCATGGAGGTGAGGGGGTAGGAGGGCTGGCATGGAGGTGAGGGGGTAGGAGGGCTGGCATAGAGGTGAGGGGGTAGGAGGGCTGGCATGGAGTTCAGGTGTCTGTGAGGACTGGCATGGAGATGAGAGGGGGTATGAAGGCTGGCATGGAGGTGAGGGGGCTATGAGGGCTGGCATGGACGTGAGGGCGATATGAGGGCTGGCATGGAGGTGAGGGGGGTGTGAGGGCTGGCATGGAGCTGAGCGGGTATGATGACTAGCATGGAATTAGATCAACAGTTTAGGGACATGAAGTAATCCTGCCGTATTCCGCCCCTCAGGGTCCTGTAATGTAAGGCTGGGTTCTCACATGCCGGATTCCCGGCGAAAAACTCGCGGTTTGGCTGCAGCGAAAAAACGTGAGATTTCCTCCGGGAAAAGCGCTGCTTCAAAACCCGCGGCACTGTGCCGCAGGTTTTGAAGCGGCCTGGCCAGTGAATCCGCGCCGCAGCACCGGCTTTTGCCGGGTTTGCCGCGACGGATTCGCTGTCCCGTGTGGACAACATTTCTGAGAAATCCGCCCTGTGCGAACCCAGCCTAAGAAAGCCGTTGCGCTGTCCGTGTTTTAATGTCATACGACCCCTTTATGTATGCTGAGTATATGGCCGGGCTCACACAGTGACATTCATACTCGCTGCGCCCGCCAATCCCCACGCACACGTAATACACGTCCAGATAGAACATGCTGTGGATTTATTCTCTGCACCAGTAATACACGTGTGAAAACCCGCAGATGTGAGCGATCCAATACAAGTCAATGGGCTAACGACATCACGAGCTGCATATAGGAGAAGTGCGCATGCACAATAATAATACACCCGTGTGACACCTGTATGACTTGAAACGCGATAGCGAAGCCCAAGCACTTTTACAACACTGTGGCTATGAATGTTTTGGGGAGAAAGTGAAGAATTCCTATCCTATCCTCTGCCAGGAAGTTAAGTTGACTAAAATACTTCTTTGGTAATTTTTAGAGACATGTTTTCACAATTAATGCTAATCTGACCACTCCATAGTGTTTTTACGTCCTGCCTAAGTGAGCTGTAATTCCCGGGGACGTAAAAACATGCTGCCTCTGGGGATTAAAGCCCTGCAGGCTCTGGACATCGCAGTTCCTGGCTGCCAGCTCCCGGAGGTAACCGACAACCTGGAGCTGTCATGGGGGGCCGCAGGAAGCCCCCTTCCCACAGTTACACGATCGCCAGTATCGCCCGAATAACCCATGATCATAGTATGAGTAGTCAAAAGCACAGAGCTGTCACCGGAAGCTGCTGTATGTGGTTCCCGGTCACTTCATTGCTGTTATCCAATGGATAACAGCGACCATGTAAAAGTTTAAAAAAGGTGTAAAAGAAAACCTCTCCCGTCATGGATTATGTCCGTGAGGGGAGATGAGATTACGATCGGCCCTCGGATTTATATGTGGACCTTACCCTGGCTGTTGCGGACGTGCCTGTCGCCAAAATAGCGGACGCATGCACAAAAGCCGGGATAATATAAAATCCCCCCGCTCTTGGCTACGAAACGTTGCCGAGAGTCTGGAGATGCCACAGGGGGCCGTGGTCCTTGGTCACATGGTCGCTGCTATCCAATGGATAACGGCGATCACGTAAAAGATTTTTAAAAAGTTTCACCTCCCGTCACGGATCTATACTTGTGACTCGGCTTTTTAAGAGATAAAAAGGTTATGGCGGTGAGAAGACGGCAACAGAAAATACTATATTATTAAAGAAGACATTTTATTATTAAAATTAGTAAAGAAAAAAAACCGTATATATATCTGCGGGCTGTACCGAAAGTGCAGAAGTGGTCATAAATTCTTTATTAATTGATGTAGATTGTTCAACTTGCACATGTAGTTGGAGGGACTCTTCCTCTATACGGGGCCTTCAGAATCTTGTTCTTCCTTGCAGGTCAGTAATGGATTCCAAACAGAAACAACGTGCTGTCATAGAGTTCTTGATGAAGGAGGGATGAAGGCTGTCCGACATCCACAAAAGGCTGCAGAATGACACCATTGACAAGAGGAATGTTCACAGGTGGATGAAGAGGTTTACAGAAGGTGAAACCAGCACTGAAGACAAACCACACAGTGGAAGACCACCAGCTGCGACCACTGACACAAATCGTCAGCGAGTGGATGAGTTGATTCACGGCTGGACTAATGGGTTGAGGCCAAACAGTGACCTCCAGGACTGCCAAGTCTGGTAATATTCCCAACTAGTAATAACACGATTATGTGTTACAAGTACAAGTAAATCAATAATTCATCTGTGCACCAAAATGGATCTATTAGCCCCTTCTCCTATAAACAGTATATAAACAGATTAAAATGGAATGTGTAGGCCCTGTAAGAATGGTAGAGGGTGATGGGGAGAAAGCAAATCTGTTAAAAGGTTTATTCCCCAGTGCATTCACACAAGTTAATAAAATGTTAGATGAAATGCAGAGTGATTTTTCTTGGACATAGAGTGACCAAAAAGGCGCAATTGTGGCATTGTGTAATTTCTTTTTTCTGACCGCGTCCACCCTGCAGGATAGATAATGCATTATTTTTTAGATCAGACTTTTACATTAGCCGCGGTACCAAATATATTTGGGGGGGTTTTTTGCTTGTATTTTTTAATTATAAATACAAGAAAAGTTGTTTTTTTTTTAACTTTTAGTATGTTTTTTACAATAAATTTTTTTTTGTCCCCTTAGGGTACTTGAACTTGAGGTTGTTTAATCGACTTTAAAGGAGATGTCCCGAGGCAGCAAGTGGGTCTATACACTTCTGTATGGCCATAATAATGCACTTTGTAATGTACATTGTGCATTAATTATGAGCCATACAGAAGTTATAAAAAGTTTTATACTTACCTGCTCCGTTGCTAGCGTCCTCGTCTCCATGGAGCCGACTAATTTTTGGCCTCCGATGGCCAAATTAGCCGCGCTTGCGCAGTCCGGGTCTTCAGCAGTCTTCTATGGAGCCGCTCGTGCCAGAGAGCGGCTCCGTGTAGCTCCGCCCCGTCACGTGCCGATTCCAGCCAATCAGGAGGCTGGAATCGGCAGTGGACCGCACAGAAGAGCTGCGGTCCACGAAGGTAGAAGATCCCGGCGGCCATCTTCAGCAGGTGAGTATGAAGACGCCGGACCGCCGGGATTCAGGTAAGCGCTGTGCGGGTGGTTTTTTTAACCCCTGCATCGGGGTTGTCTCGCGCCGAACGGGGGGGGGGGGTTAAAAAAAAAAAAAACCCGTTTCGGCGCGGGACATCTCCTTTAACATTTGATGGAATACTTATTGCTGTATATGGTATTTTTATCAGCATTCTATTATGACGGGCCACAGGGAGCCCTGAGGGCTTCAAAAGGCCTTGGGCTGCCATGACAAGCGAACAGCACCTCGCAATCTCATCACGAGGGCGCCGTTCGGGACTCTCAATCGCCGATTGGATATTTATAGGGTTAACCGTCGGTGTTAGCGCTCACGCTGATCATGGCAGTTGTGGTGAATTATCAGCTGTCAAAAATAGTCGGTATTCACCATCTCTGGAGTAAAATTGGCTCCCAGTCCCGCTCCACACAAACCTTCCCCAGGAGGGCGTATATATACGCCCTTTATGGTGAAGGTGTTCAATTTTAAAACATCTGTCTTCGGTAGACCATCCCTTTTTTTTAATAGAAATCAATAGTGATCAGCCCTGATCCGGCTGCTCTGATGCCCGGTAATGTCATGTATTTATGGGTTGTGCTGCCAATGCAGAAATTGGTCTTATAGAGCGACACACATACAGAAGGATCCGGAGCCGGGAGCCACCTTCTATGGCATCCACAGGGATTATAGTCAGGGGTTTATGTTTGGTCAATTTCACTTTTGCAGTCTCTTAAAGGGATTGTCCAAGAGTTTAAGAAATAAAGCTAACAGTAAAATGTTATAAAAATAGCAATCATTACACTTCCGTTAAATCACCCAGCGCTCTGGTGCCGATGCTCCTGGGGTCCCAGCCATTCTTTATTCTCCTGGTGCAGTGATGCACTATACTTCTGGTTAACAACCTCAGCCAATCCGAGGCCTCAGTAGACATGTGCCATACATGCTAGCATGACTGCCGAGGCCAGTGATTGGTTGTAGAGGTCACATGGCTGTGGTAGTCACATCGACAAGCCAATTGCTCTACTATCTTTGGCTGTCATGAATGGAGAGGTAGTGCACACGCATGACCACCGGTCCGAACATTCATGGACATGTGAAAGTTCCTAATTTCTTTATCATTGGGATCCACGCAGTCAGACCCTTGCCAATCAGATGCTTATTCTTTATCCCTAGGACATTCCCTTTAATCATATCTTAGAAGTTACCCATATCTTCCTGCAGAGAGGTCTTTAATGTCTTTTACACCCCTTACATGCCCTAACACAGCAGAAGACCGGGATATTGGCGTGTAGAATGACTTTTCCCGGCGCGGATCATACAGCAGCTATATGGACAGTCCCTCTACGGGGATCACTGCTCTCACACCCTCGGTGTATATATATTTGCAGTATTTAATCATCTTAGAGGGCATTAGGCTTGAAATGATTAAACTCATTATACAGCACTTACCTGTTTAGAACGTTTATAGTGTTCTTGCTGATGGTTTTGTTGCCTTTCGTACAAGTCCGGGGTTAGAGTATATTAGAAGCATCTTGGATAGTACTAGGTAGCAGTTACGTCTTCGATATATAAAGTACTGGCGCATCGCTCACACGGATGACTATATTTACGGATATTTCACTCTATACACCGCGGCTGCAGGAAATGCGCTTTCAACAGTAATTGTCTGCTTGGCATAAATAATACTGCATATCCTGGCCTGCCAATCTTTGTCGGAATTGCTAATGAGATTTACAGGTTTTAGCATTGCAAGAAAGCATGCAAGTCTCTTCTAAATCCTACCTCTGTGTCTTTTCAGGCAGCTTAAGGACAGGACCCATGAGAAGAGATTGAAAGCGGCAGCGCAGTCGTGAGTGGTCTGCTGTTGTTTTGGTGCCAGTGACTCAAGCATCAGCCGCCTAGTGGGAATAGGAGGTAGAGCATGCTTCAGGAGAGCCGTGCAAGATATTGTGTGACATCTTAAGAGCTAAACTTGGAGTCAACATTCCTATAGCTAAGGATACCCTGAAGAGTCAACATGGCTACCTCACGGCTCGCGAACAGAAGCACCAGGGACATCGCAAATGTGATGCAAAGGTTGCAAGGTAAGTGACCGTCAAATAAACTGACCTTTAGCGCATTATCACTTTAGAATACGCCTCTGCTCTGACAATCGTAGCTGGAGCCGTCCAGGTGTCATGGAAGCCAGAGGCCTTTTTTTCATGCACCCACAGAAAATAGTGGGCATTCTTGAACAAAATCACTCAAAATAGAACCTGCTGCAATATTTTTAATCTTTACCATTGGTACGAGCAAAAAAAATTCACAGGAGCGTATATCGGCCGCCGTTTTCACGGCCGGCGATATACACTACCATTTGAGCTTTCTTCTTCTTTTCCTCCCTCTCAACAGCTCTCTACATCTCTACTCCCTTCTGACTGTTTGCAATGGGAGGGGTGAGACGGAGGTGGAGCTAAGCTGCTGCCCCCTCCCCACCTGTTCTCCACAGCCATTGCAAACAGCCGGAGGAGAGGAGAGGCAGTGAGTCGGGGAGGGAAAGTGGAAGACAGCTCAGATGGTAGCATATATCCGCCGGTCGTGAAAACGACGTCATGGCTATCATAGATAGTAAACAAAAATTATTTTAAAAATTGGTAAAAAAAGACAAAACAATACAATAAAATTATACACGTAAAGAAAATGACCCAAAGCCGACACCAACCCAAACCGTCATCGTATGCATCCTGTAATCCGAAGCTATACAAAAAATATATATCTAAACATCCAAAGCAAAATGAGGAACCCATTCCTGTACTTTATTTTAGCGTAAATAAACTAAGAAAAAAACAGGTATAAATTTCAAAAAATCTTTTGAAAAAAAAATAGAAAAAAAATCATTGAAAAAAGATATAAAAATAGCCCCATATGTCAGGGGAAAAATTATGTTGGTAGCTGAAGGAAAAACAATAGGGCAGTAAAACCAGCACATGGGTAAATTCTTTAAAAAGTGTCCAGTCCCTAAGGTGCATAACAGCCTGTTCCTTAAAGGGTTTTACTAATTAAAACCCGATAATAGCACATTTTATTTTTGTAATCTGTTTTTATTTTCCGATTTGTAGATTTTTCTTCAATTCTATTATCAGTGCATGACTATGGGGCCGCCCATTCTGCATTCAACAGCATTTAGAGATACGCTTTACAGCAGCCTCATGGATCATTTACACAACGGACAGGAAGGGACTCATTGCTTCTATGGGAGACTGTTCTAGACATGTGCTTTGACATGTTCAATGGTAATTTCGCAGGGAGGGGGAAGAGGTGAGCTGTGACCATTACCTATTTTAAATGGTACACCCTGTTTTATCTACATGTATTGTAGGTGTTACCTTTCATTGCAATCCTGCCTGTGATAATAGTGACTGCTGAAAAGTTTTCCGTACAGAACAGGAAAAGTTGGGTTGATGATCAGTATGAAAATATAGGATTTTAGGGATTTTTTTTTTTTTAAATACAATTAGTGACCAATTCTTTTCTTTTTTAAAGGTCACCAAAAAATCTTATGATTCTTACAATTCTAAACATTCTCATTAATCATTGTGTCCCCTGTATCAGCCTCAGCAATAATAGTATTACTATTGAGGCCTTTGTGCGGGTCACTGTTATTACTGAGGCCACTGTGGGGAGTCACTATTATCACTGAGACCAATACAGGGGACAGTATTACTACTGAGGGTCACTGTTATTACTAAGCGCGACAGTAGAGGGGACAGTATTACTACTCAGGCCTCTGTGGGGGTCACTATTACTACTGATGTCAATATAGAGGACAGTATTACTGCTGCGGCCAATATATATATATATATATATATATATATATATATATAAAACATTATTGCTACTGAAGCCACTGTGGGTGTCACTATTATTACTGGGGCTGATATAAGGGACACTATTACTACTGAGGCTGATGTAGTGGACACTTTTACTACTGATGCCACTATGAGGGTCACTATTACCACTGAGGCCAACACAGGGGACAGTATTACTACTCAGGCCTCTGTGGGGGTCACTATTACTACTGATGTCAATACAGAGGACAGTATTACTAATAAGGCCACTGTGGAGGCTACTGTTACTGCTGGGGCCAATAAAGGTGACATTATTGCTACTGAAGCCACTGTGGAGGTCACTATTACTCCTGGGGCTGATATAGGGGACACTATTACTACTGGAACTGATATAGGGGACACTATTACTACTGAGGCCACTGTGGGGGACACTATTACTACTGAGGCCACTGTGGGGGACAAGATTACTACTGAGGCCATTATGGGGGACAATATTACTACTGAGGCCATTGTGGGGGACACTATCACTACTGGGGCTGATATAGGGCAAGCACTATTACTATTGATGCCACTCTGCAGGATACCTTAAGCTGACTTAGGTTATGTTTATACTTGGCGGAAATGCTGTGGAATGTGGCAAATTATGCAGCATTTCTGCTTCCAGATGCGGTCGTTTAAAGCTCTTTTTTTTCTTCAGCGCCGTAGAAATATGGCGCTGCATTAGAAGTCTGTCGCAGGTCTCTTCTGCCAGAGGGAGCAGGTGCTCAGCTGTCAGATAATGGCTGAGCACTTGTTCTAACAGTGGGGACTGAAGATACCTTTTGTTACACGCTATTTAACTCTTTGCACGTTGCAGTGTAACGGCGGAATATAAGAGGCAGATAAAGGAAGGGGGCTCCCTCTGTCACCTATTGGACCCCCGTAATGTGATTACGAGGTCTCAATGGGTTGCTATGGAACCCTGAAGCTTGGATGTAGCCTCCGGGTCTGTGGCCGAGGAGGCTCAGCCTCTACTAACCTCATAGGCTTTCTAATGCACTACTATACAGAAGTGCAGGAATTACATACATTGACACCGATATGTGTCTGTCATGTTGTGCTACTGGGACCTGTAGTGCTACGGGTTTCCAGCAGCACATTTCCACAGGTGTGGGATGATTGAGCTGGCTGGTTGTGTATTGCTCCAGCTAGCCAACCTCCACCGGTCTGTTGCACATATATACCAGCCCCTCTTACTAGAGGGTTCTAGTCATTTGTCATTTATATCATTCCCTCTCAGAACTGTGGAGCTTGGCATCATGCATGTTCTGCTTTGGTGTTATTGCACACATGAGGTTCTGGGTAGGATTCCCTTGTCTCTTCGTTGGTGTGAACAGTGACATGTTCAAGGTCTGTATGTAGGTGTTTACACATTAGGTGAGAATTGTCCAGTTCAGTGTGTGTTACTGCCTGTCGCCATCTAGAGGACGTGGGCTTGTGGGCTTACATATTCTGGCCAAAATACAATCCCTTGTGTGTACTAACTTGTTAGATATTTCCATCTGTCTGGGTGTTGTAGTAGATTGGTGAGTATTTTGGCACTTATCGTTCAGTGTACGTGCATGCACCGACATTTATGAATTACTGCATATTTACTGTGAATAGAGGCAGATGGGCTGGAAAGATCCCCAGCTGCCTACACCTCCATTCACTGAGCGATGATCAGGCCTCATGCAGACCGCTGGGTCGGATTCCGCTGCGAGAATTCTCACAGTGGGATGCGAGCCGTGCTCCTGCAGTGACCCCCGCGTCTTACCTCCTCCAGCGTCTACTCCGCTCTGCTGTGTGCCGTCTTCCGCCCAGCCGGCACATGTGCAGAGCAGAGGCGGCGCGCCAGAGGTGACACGATTTGTTTACCGCGCGGGTTTTCACTCGGTCAAATCGCAGCAGTCTGCATAGAATTGCATTATCTAATGCAATCCTATGGCAGCGTGCACGAGCGGAAATTCTGTGGGAAATCCCGCTGAAGAATTTCTGCCTGTGTGCATTTACCCTAAAAGCGCAGAAATGATCATCACTGTGTAAAAGGACCCTAACTCCAGTCACCAAGGCCTTTTTAACAGTTCTTCCTAAAAATTCCAAAGCAGAGAAAAAGCCCTTTAAACTCCCTGGTTCTCTTGGGGCTCATTCACATGACAAGATTACAGCTTCTTGGAGAATGTTTCCATGTATACCATTCCCGACAGACGTGCACAATAGTGTACAGGGGCTATAAACCTTTGTACTAGGACTTCCGCCTGGGACACAGAGGGAGCAGGACGTGTTTTACAGAGCTCCTGCAAACACAGCCTCCCAGAGCCACCGGGACCCTCTGGTGCCCTATAAAAGCAGCTGCCGGGGACGAACATCTCCCCTGCTTGCGAGGCAGAAGCCCCCACACCCCAAAGACACCCGGGAAGTCCCCGGGAGACCCCGCAACGCGACACGCGGAACCCCCAAATCGGGACACGGGCGGGAGGAGAGAGAGGACACGGGGCCCGTGGCACACCGAAACTTAACCAGCGGAGGGACCTACCGGATCGCTGACCGCGACAGGAGACGCGCCGAGGATCCCCCGAGGTGCCGCGGCCTGGGAGACATCTGAGACCGTGACCCAGACTTCCGGTCGCGAAGGCCGCGAAACCCCCCGATCGGAGAGAACCCCCGAGAAACCCCAGGGGGAGCCCGGAAGACCCGCTGAGAGCCATCGGCACACGGGGAGAAGGCGGAGAAGCGGAGGCTAAACGGCGGCGGGAGCCGCGATCCAGCCACCCGGCCGCGACAACCGGCACACGGAGCGGCGCGAGAGAAGTAGTCCCCCCAAGGTATCCGGACGACCCGGAGATCCCCTCCAGGGCGCAACCGCCATCCGCGGAGCGACCGGAGCGCCGCGGCCTAGCAGTGCCAGAAGCCGCGGCCTAAATTCCTGGCCGCGACGTCAGCGACAAACCCCGCCCACTACGGTGGCCACGGGAGCGGCGCCTGGGAGACCGGCCTTCCTGACTGAGACGCGCCGCGGCCCGGCGGCGCTCGAATCACCGGCCCCGACTGAGGGGGGGCTGCCGGCGGTCCGTGACCCGACGAGACCCAGGGGCTGCGGCACGGGGCCTCGGTGGTGATACCAGCGAACCAGTAAGTAAGGGGAAGGACACAGAACCCCCCCATAGAAGACTGGATAACCCCCACCCACACATCACCCTAGAAACCGGCCACAGGGAAAGCAGCAAGGGGAAAACAAAAGACACACCATACATAAGCCCCCATACGAACAGTAGTCAAACCCCACCCGACCGTGGCCCTGGGCAGTGCCCCAACAACACAACAAGGGTATAAACAAGGCCTGAGAGGAAGGGGAGAAAAAGAAAGGAGGAACACAGAAGGGTAACGCGCCTAAAGAAAAGGAGAACACCCCAAGAGGGGGGGGAGGTAGAAAAGGGGAAGAAAACGAACAGGAGGAGAAAGACACCAACAAAACAGAGACCCCCCAACCCCGCGGAATAGAGTGGAAGCGAGAAAGGAGACAGAAGTAAACATAACAAGAACAAAATCCACCAGAAAAACTCAATAGAACCACATAAGCAAAAATGCAAGAATAATAATTAAACGAGAAGCCGCATCCGCACCGAAAAAACCAGCAACAAAACAAAAACAAACTTGGATACAGGGAAAAAGCAGCTCTCTGTATACTAAGTCTGCATACCCACCAGAACCGAAAACTGAAATATGGACAAATATCTAAACGAACGTAGTTCAAACACTTCAACGCGAGCAACACGCCAGTTAGATATAGACAAAACAAACTCAGGGGGAAAGCAGAAGAACAGACCGACCAAAAGTACAAAAGAAAAAGAGAGCAAGAACACTCAACAACCCATACCCTCCCCAAGAAACGCCTCACCCCGAGCTACAACAACATCGGACCAAAACCCTGAAACTCCGCCTCCACAAACCACTGCATCACCGATGGATAACAGTGCAGAAATGACACAGGCCACAATGGTGGCGCAAGAGGTCTCAAAAATATTACTACCATTATTTGACAACAGACTAGAGACATTGCACAAATCTATAAACTCAGCTCTATCGCAAATTACAGACAACACCCAAAGACTGACAGAGCTAGAAGCAAAGTCCCAAAACACAGACCAATCCATAGCCACCTTAGAAGCCTCATTACAAAGAAGCCGATTAGAAACCGAAGCACTCCGGGAGAAAATAGACGATCTAGAGAACAGACATCGACGCAATAATCTACGCTTTGTGGGAATCCCGGAATCGGTAACCAATGCCCAACTCTCAACATATCTAACCACAGACCTACCACAAGCCCTTCAACTCAACATGCCAAATGACCCCTTAATAATTGAAAGGGCCCACAGAGTTGGCCCACCAGGAGACGGACGCAACAACAGAACCCGACCACGACCAGTAATAGCCAAATACATGCATTGGGCAACGAAAGAGGAGGTTATACAGGCCTACAGACGACGAAAAGAACTGATAATTCAAGGAACAAAAATCCTCATATTTCAGGACTTCTCAGCTGCAGTCTCTCAAAAACGCAAATTATTCACTCCAATCTGTCAAGCCCTACACGAACAAAACACACGTTTCCAACTGCTGTATCCCGCAAAACTTCGGGTCCAAGAAGGCAATAGAACTTTGATATTTAACAATCCGGAAGACGCAAGGAGACACCTACAACTGGAAGAAGAAGACGGACGAGGATGAGACAGAAAGAAAAAGGGAACTGGGTCCCTGATCCCCCAACACGACCCTGATCCAAATAATGCGGATGTGGCAACACTAATGCAAAAGAAAAGACTACATACATGTTTCATGTTTATATAAGTTTTTCTATGTTTTTCACTATGACCCATTTGAATTCTAGGAGGGAACCCAACAGGGAGATCGAAGGGCCCCGCCGACACGGCACGACCACTATTCAGTTGCACCCACGGCTCGCTGGGACCGGGGGATGCGACGACAGAAAGGCACTCACAACGGTAAATATGACCAAAACGCATACATTAACATGCCTATAGACGCAGACTACAGATTACCACACACCCAAAACATTACAAATTCTATCTTGGAATGTAGATGGTCTTAACACACCTATTAAGCGAAAAAAAGTACTAACACACTTGAAGAGACACAAACCAGACATTGTATTCCTGCAGGAAACACATTGGAAAAAAGAGGGAAAGGGGGAGCTGAGAGCACCGTGGATAGAAACATGCTACACAGCCTCACATACGTCAGCATCACGAGGAGTAGCCATCCTAATAAGGAAAAACATACCACACACGATGAGACAAACCATAGCAGATCCACAAGGGAGATTCCTGGTGTTGAGGGTCAGCATAGACTCACAAACATATTGCCTGGTGAATATATACGCCCCCAACACAGACCAACCAAAATTCTATGCAACATTAACAGAACAGCTACAACCTTACCTAAACGACCACATAATCCTGGGGGGAGACTTTAATGGCATACAAGACGACTCACTAGACAGAACAGGACCTTCCACCCAACCAACCCCAACCACACAAGCGCTAATCACACTAATAGACCAACTTCACGTGTGCGACCCGTGGCGACTTTCAAACCCAACCAGCAGAGAATACACATGCTGCTCCAACGCCCATCACTCGTTTTCTCGGATAGACTTTTTCCTAATATCGAACAAAATATTTGATTGCCACCGGCAATCTATAATTCATCCGATATCTCTAAGCGATCACGCACCGATCGCAACAACACTACAATTGGTCCCCTCTCGGAGGCTGTCACGGCTGTGGCGCTTCCCCTCCTACCTACGGGAATCGGAAGAGTTTAGAGAGTACATAAAACTACACTGGAATAACTATGCAGACGACAACAGTGAACACATAGACAACATAGCACTCTTCTGGCAGGCCTCGAAGGCAGTGATGAGAGGTCACATCATAAGCTACGTGTCCCACAAAAGGAAAAAATTCCAAACAGAATTCGAGGCCCTACACAGCTCCCTCTTGACAACACAAAAAGAACACATAGACGCTCAAGATGATAACTCATATCAAATATTCCTCACAGCAAAACACCTGCTAAATGAATTCGTACACACACATGCACATTGGCAAACACAACTAACAAAAAATAAATTTTATAGGTGGGGCAACAAGACGGGGCGACTGTTAGCAAACCTAACCAAACAAAGACAGCCACATAAACCAATATTAACCCTAAGGCGCACCAACGATAATACCCTGACGACAAAACAGGAAGAGATAACCCAAACACTATACGAATATTTTGAAAACCTATACCGGGCAGAACCAGCAAACATACAAGACATCCACAAATTTTTAGAAACAATGAGCTTGCCGAGACTCACAGAGGAACAAAAAACAGTACTGAATGCAGACATACGAGAGGAGGAGGTTCGGGACGTAATCGCAGCGGCAGCGGGGGGAAAGACGCCGGGACTGGACGGTTTCACAACAGAATATTACAAAATACTAACAATGGACATAGTACCAGTGCTGACCCAACTATACAATGCAATATACATGGAAGATACTCAAATAGAGGACTTTGGCACTTCTAGAACAATTCTACTCCCCAAACAAAATAAAGACCCGACTGACCCGCGATCATACAGACCGATCGCACTACTAAATTGCGACTATAAATTCTTATCCAAAATACTAGCCGACAGACTTCAAACCATTCTACCGTCCATACTAGATACATCGCAAAAAGGCTTCACGCAAGGACGTAGTGCCCTAAAAAACATCAGGGCCGCCATAGCGGCAACTGTGGCAGCACAAAACCCTGAGAATCCCATAACTATGCTTCTCAGCCTAGACGCTGAGAAAGCTTTTGACAAAATGGCCTGGCCATTCCTAAACGTACTGCTGAAAAAAAGAGGGTTTGGACAGACCTTTGCAAACTATATTAACACAACACAAACAAACGCCACCACAATCCTCACAGTCAATGGCCACAATACCCCCCACATCGACCTTTTTAGAGGAGCTCGACAGGGCTGCCCCCTTTCACCATTACTTTTTAACATATCAATTGACCCGCTACTCAGATTCCTAACACACACCACGCTCTTTACAGGGGCGTGCTACGGAGAAACGAGGATAAAGGTAGAAGCATTTGCTGACGACCTCTTACTTATAGTCAACAACCCTAGGGAAACACTATCACCCCTATTACGGGAAACAGAAAGAATAGGCAAACTCTCAGGCTACACCCTGAATCTGGACAAAACAGAAGCACTGCTACTTAGAGGACCAGCGAAACCCACATGGGCAAACCAACACCCATTTAAATGGGAAAAACATTCCATACAATACTTGGGGATTCAACTCACAAAAAACCCTTCTGCACTCTACAACACAAATATTGAACCATATGTCAGAAAACTAGAAACGACCCTAAATGTATGGAAGAACTTCACGGTCTCCTTTTTGGGGAGAATCAACCTCTTAAAAATGGTAGAATTCCCACGATTACTATATATCCTGCACTCACTTCCCATATTTCTAAAATTGAAAGACATAAAGAAGATCAACTACCTATATAGAAAATTTATCTGGGGAGGGGGAAGACCACGCATTGCCCTTAAAACCCTACATAAACATAAGGACAACGGCGGCACCAATCTACCAAATATAAGAGACTATAACCTAGCAGCACAAGCGCGATTTATCCATGACTGGATTTATTCCAAGTCGCACTTTACAAACACGCCACTAGAACAAATAATGGCTAAGCCAACACAATTACAAAATATAATCCACCAACCATACTCAGAACTGCCAAAACAAATCAAACATAACCCCCTGATACTAGCGGCATGGAAAGCATGGAACAAACTACGTAGAGACAGTCAAACGTCACCACACATATCCCCACACCTGACATTCATAAACAACCCCAATTTTCAGGACGGAAAACCCCACAACATCTTTTTTGAATGGAAAGCACACGGGTTGGACTCAATAGATAAATTACTGCACAAAAGGGAGAGAAGAATCCTAACTCATGCAGAAACAAAACAAAAATACCCCGAAATCCCTATTCCACTGTTTTCATACCTACAGGCCAGACACTATATCACAGGCCTTACACCGCAGTTCCGGGAACATGACTGGACACAGGCAGGAGACACTTGGATCTCCAAGAAAACGGGAGCACGGGGAATGATATCTAAAATATATAGAGCAATAAGGAACATGAGGGAAGAAGAGGACATCGATCCAGGGGTTGGGAAATGGTCTCTGGACAACCCAGACCTCACACCCACACTAATTAAGGAATCCCTAGTGTCAGCCCACAAATGCCTGCCATCAGCCAGGTTTCTGGAGATGAGACTACAGATAGTCCATAGATCATACCTCACCCCAATTAAGGGATTTTACATGGGAATTTACGACACCCCAAACTGTTTCAAATGCCAGGAACCAAACACCAATCTATACCACAGCCTGTGGACGTGCCCACTGATAAAAAACTTCTGGTCCCGAATACGCGAATACACTACAACACACCTGACAAACTTCTGCCCACAAGAACCAGCATGGGCAATATTTGGATATCTAGACCCCAAGACATATCATTGTGCCAGGGGAGTAAGAAAGTTACTACATTTTATAGCAGCAGCAGGCCTAAAAGCCATCCTGCAGACCTGGGTGCAACCAACAGGCCCCCCATTCAGATTGTTCCTGGAAAAACTTGCATTCTTATTTCAAATGGACTGGGCGGAAACTTCATTATTTAAGGAGAAAATGGTACAAACTTTCTTCGAAACATGGGGAAGTTTCATCCATTTAATGCCACAGAGAGTAAAAGAAAAACTAAAAAATTGCTTTCACCACACCTATTGGTTCCAGGAGCAAGCGGCAGTGGGGGACACACCAATATAGGGTGAATCACTGGTCGTGCCGTGGCCGCGCGGGGCCTCTATACCTTTCGAAGATCTCCAGCACGAAGTTTGAAAGACTAAGTGTACAAATACCAATTGGGTCAAAAGTTTGGTTTAATGCAAATGTTCTCTCCCCTCCCTCCCCCCCCCCCCCCCATCCCTTAATGCCAGACCCACCCCTCCCCCCTCCTCTCCCCCCCCCCCTCTTTTATTTATTTATTTTTTTTTTTTGTGAGTGTCTTTCCTTCCCTTCCTTTCGTCTCGACTCCCTGACCCCTCACGCCCCTCCCTAGCTTTCCCAGTTATATAAAAATGTTATGTAAAAGTGAATTAGGATGACATTTTTATTTGTGAAGTCAAAACAGCAAATGCATCTGAAATGTCAAAGTTTGTCCTGATTCAATCAATAAAAACAAGTTTAAAAAAAAAAAAAAAAAAAACCTTTGTACTAAGGAATTTATAGCCATATTGCCAAATAGGTCCATAACCGGGCTCTGCTGTGCACATAATGGGGTTTGAATTACGGAATCTGCAGTCGTCTCCTGCACGGACAATCCACAGCATTCTGCACCAATTCAAGCCAATAGAACATTCGCATGTCCGCTCACATTGTCCGCTCCCGTGTCCTTGCTAGGCGGTGATGCGGGGAAAGCAGAGGTATAAAAAACTGTAGTGCACGTGTCTGATGTCGACACGCACGAACTATCCGCTGTACAAAATAGAAGATGAAGAGACAGGTACACGGTGTCACCGGCCGGGCACAGGGCAGGTCATGGTGCAGGATCCACATCTGCAATCAGACCCGGTCGTGTGCAGCCGGCCTAAAATAGATGGAACCAGAAATCTTGGTGACGCATAGGACTCCTGACCACCGATATAATGACCCGAACTAAAAGTCCTTGGCAGTAAAGCACAATACCTTAATAGCGATGCTCTTTTTAATCATATTGTGTTGTCTTCTTCTCACACCATAATGCTGGGTTTCCTCAGGACGGCTTCACGGTTTTGCCGCAGCAAAAAACTGCCAGATTTTTGCGGGATAAATGCAGCTTCAAAACCTACAGGACTTAGCCTCGGGTTTTGGAGCGGCTTAGCCACATGCTTTTCCATTGCGTCCAGCTCTCCCATAGAGAGGATCAAGGCCGCAGCGAAAAAAAGAATTGATATGCTGCATCCAAGGAAACGGCGCCGTAGCGCCAGCTAATGCTGGTTTTGCCGCAACAGATTGTCCGCCCCGTGTGGATGAGATTTTTGACAAGTCTCGTTCACATGCCTGGCTAATTTTGGTATTAGCGGCCACAGCGAAATTCTGCAGGGAAATTTCGCTGTAAATCCGCCCTGTGTGAACCCAGCCTAAGTGGTGTCCCTGTGGTACATGCACTCTTGATGATCCATCAATTCTCCTTAGAACTCAAAAAGACAGATGTGATCTGAGGGCTCAGGCAGACGGGTGTTTTTTGCTGAGAATGTTTTTGGCGTTTGCGATCCGCATCTATATAGAACCAATGCTTTTCCATGGTAGCGGTCACATGTCCGATATTTACATGTGCATAAAATTGACACGTACAAAAGAACATATGGGTGTCAATGGATGTGGTCACATGTTTTTTTTTTATGCGCGAATATACGCATGTAAAAAATGTCTGTCTTTCTGAGCCCTGAAGGTTGAAGGGGCATAACTACAGGCCCTTTTATGTGCAAAGGTAATCTTTCAAAGGACTGAAACATTGAAAGATTTAGCAATCTATTTGTATAAAGTGTTAATGGACATTAACACTTTATCAGCTTCATTTGCATGTAAAAGGACCTCTAGAAGTTGTTTGCAGAGACCAGTGTGTGTTTAAACACACTCCAAGCTGTGCAAACAGCTGCCTGCACATTCCATTATTCTCCTCCTGGCTAGTGTAAACATACCACAGGGAGAACATCCTGCAGTCTATTGAAGGATGAGTAAAATACGTTCAAACGGAGTATTTTTGCTCAGTCTTTCAGCGGCTGCATGATGAATTTTAAGTTTAGCTAAAATCCATCGATCAAATTAAAAGTACACAATGTCTGCGTTTACATGTAGCGATTATCGCTCATTTTTGTCTGAGAGAACATTAAATAAGGGCTAATGCCCATTGCCGAATTTCTGCCACGTTTTACGCGGCGGAAATCCGCGGCGTTACCCCGGAGCTATTCGGTTCTATTGAACCTAACAGCTAAATGTTCACGCTGCAGAATTCCGCAGCGTGCAACAAACGGTGGCATGCTCTATTTGCCATGGGAATATGCGTGGCCGGCTTCCATTGACATAGCCGTCATGCTATCCTTCGGAAGTATCGCGTAAAAACGCGTGCCTACCTGCATCATCTGGCACTGCCGGCGCATCATGCACTGTACTGCGTATGCGCACCGGCTCGAAGGACGGTAACAGCATGGCGGAACCGGAAGCTGAGTGTTAGGGTTTTCGGGGGCGCCGTGGTGGACTCCGTTGCAATATTCCACTAGCGGAGTCCGCCACGGCTGTGGGCATGAGGCCTAAGACATCCAATAGAAATAAAGACACCGACACAAAGGTTTATGGAGGGAGAAAGAACATTTTATTTCTAGCTGTAGGAAATGGTAGATTTTATTATGAGGTATTTTGAGGCTATTGATCGAGAGGAAGGCGAAAACCCTTTGATAGGAAGAAGCCAATTATCCTTGTATAAAGGGGAAAAATTCCTTCCTGACCCCAAATATGGCGATCAGAACAAGTCCCAGGATCAAAGCCGACATCTGACCTGACTTATTAGAATGTATTCTTGTTGTCAGAAATCTAAATAAATCTCTTACCATTTATTGTTTGTGGGGAATCTAAAGTGTATTGAACTAAACCTGTTTATAGACTGTGTTGGTCCAGAGGAAGGCGAAAACCCCCTTGAGGAAAGAGCCAATTATCCTGTTTTAAGGGGGAAAAATTCCTTCCTGACCCCAAATATGGCGACCAGAATAAATTTCAGGATCAAACGCCAGCCGCTCACCTCCCTGGTGTATGTGATGTCAGCTAAAGATTGTGTTTCTTTATGTTTATATTATGTTATTTATGTGGCTGATTCCTTATAAATAAGACCTAACCCTATTTAAGGCTGTGAGTTGATCCAGAGGAAGGCAAAAACCTCCTTGAGGTATGAGCCAATTGTCCTCAAGTTGGAAAAATTCCTTCCTGACCCCAAATATGGCGATCAGAGCAAGTCCCAAGATCAAAGCCGACATCTACACCTATCTGTGTGTATATTTGTGTCTATGTATGTGTTAGTGTCTACACTAGTGTCTAACCTTCATGTATGTGGTGCGTGCTGCTTACCTGGCCTGTGCCGAGGTCTTACTAGTAACCAGGAGTTCAGGGATGATAGTCACTCGGGCTATTGTTCCTGAACTCGCCAGTTACCAATCAAGCACAGGCCGCTCCTGGGGGCGTAGAGGGTCTTCAGGAGAGGATGATGTTCGATGCCAGCCGAAGGATGCCAAGGTCGGGGTAGCATGATGGTAATACGCAGGATGCAGTTGGTGGAGAGAGGATGTTGTTGGTAAGCCGGGGTCTTCTACAGCAGCAGAGTCGTGTGTTCAGCAGACAGTTGTCGTGGGCCGAGCCTACAAGACATAAGAAGGAATTGTCAGTGTTACCAGTTGTGGATATAAACCAGTGAACTACTGTAACATAATGACTTGTATCAGGATCTGATTGGGATCTGATATAAAAAAGTTATTTTCTGCAACTGTGTCTTTACTATGAGGTATTGGGAGTTTTGTGATTGTGGAAGCCATAATAGAGGCCATATTGCTGGTCTTAATATATTTTCCCCAAAGTCCTTTGCTATGTTAGAGGAAATGGTTTATGTATTAAGCTTTCTACGGTATGTGAAGTTTTGCTACAGTGTATGGATATGATTGTAGGTGTCCTGTGTGTATAGGTGTACAGATATGTATGTGTGAGTGTGTATAGAGGATACTTACCCGATGGTCGCGGCTTCCTTCACAATCGGATTCTTCTCGTCATCCTAAGAAGAAGTAGAGACATGGTATTTACAGGAGCAATAATAATGTTATTATATGACCTCCTGAGCTGTCTGACACCAGAGGAACAATGATAATCAACACAGAGGTCTGCCTGAAGAACATCAACCCTAGAGGAGGAAGATCTTACCGGGTCCAGCTTGGTGAAGTGTACGAAAATCCGTCCACAGGGTGAAGGGGTGTACCACCCTCCGGCCACGGCAGGTCTCGATTCCTGGGAACTCTGCTGAAGGGTTTGAATGGCGGCTCTGCTCTTTTCATCTCCAGCTCCTCCCAATTCACGGTGTTGAAGAATCGGTGACCTCTGATATTCTTGTGGACACCCAGCCTCTTCTTTGGCTTCTTCCGCAGCAGTCTCTTCAGAAGATGCTTTACGTCAGCATCTAGCCAAGATGGGAATTTTGGCTTCTTTCTGGTGATGGACTTGATGATCTTTCTCCTGGAGGAGCCGTGGTAGAAGGGGGACTGTCCTGTCGCCATCCAGGATACGACAATCCCCAGGCCCCACCAGTCGACTGCTGCGTCGTAGTCCTTCTCACGAAGCACCTCTGGGGCCATGAATCTATAAGTGCCTGTCACTCCGCTGATCTTCTTAGACGGGACGACGCCGTCTTGGGCCAGCCCCAGGTCAATCAGGCGGATGTGTCCATCTCCGTCCAGCATGATGTTCGCCGGCTTTATGTCACTACAATGAAGAAAAGTAAAAAGGTTAATCTGTTGAGTGATGCAGTAATAATGTAGTAGAGAAATAATGTACCACAGCTTAACCAGTCCTAATTCAGGACTCTGGGAAAGCTGGGTACATTATCTTCACCAGGGAAACAGGGAGATGTGGGAAAGTTGTGCTTACCGATGGATGATGTAGCGTCGGTGCAGGAACTGGAGGCCGCATGCAATCTCCGCTGTGTAGAATCTGAGAGAAGAGTGTAGTATCAATGACATGAAATAAGTCCCCGACGTCATGTCACCATCATAGTGTCACCTGTACGCCCTCCACTCTTCTATATCTGTCATGTCGCCCTCAGTATCCCCCCGTCTCCTGATTAGTCATTTACTCACCTGACATGGTTGATGTCCAAGCTGCCGCACATCCTGATCATCGCCGCCAGGCTTCCTCCGGACAGATACTCCGTGATGAAGTAGGCCCGGTCTGCAGACTGCTGTGCGGCATACAGATGGTAGATGAAGGGGCAGTCTTGGGCCTTCAGGAGTATCCGCCGCTCTCTCCTTATGACGTCTGCCTTGCTCTTTCCTCTGTCAACAACCTTGATGGCCATGAAGGTGTTCCTTCCAGGAAAAGATGCCAGGACCACCTTAAGAAAGCAGATAAGAAATTATCACTGACAGCGGCCAGAAGGGAAAATCATATGTATTTATCACATGGTGGATTTATCACTAGGCGCTTTCACATGGCCAAGAAGATTGTGCAAATTAGAACCCCGTTCTTTTGAATGGAGTCATATACATGAGCGTTTTTCTCTTTTTGTCCCGCACCGCATCTTGGTGCAAGGAAAAAAAATTGCAGCATGTTTTCTTTGCATGTTCCTCAAAATCCATTGTCTATTGTTTTCAATGGGACAGGAAAACAGATTGTATGGCGTGTGATGCGAGGTTTCCCATTGACTGTTTCTGATAGCCGGCCTCCTGCTGTGACAGCCGGGGTGCAGAAGGACAGTGACCCCTGCTGTTAACTCCTTACATACCACGATCTATGTAGATCACGGCAAATTAAAGGATTCACAGAGGAAGGGCGCTTTCCTTGTGATGTCATTGGACCCTTGCGATGTAATCGCGGAGGGCCGATGGGTTGCGATGGGTGGCAGGATGCTAGATAGAGGCGTCTTGCTTTACTGTTGCCTATGATTGTTTTTACAATCGATAAGGTTGTAATAGTAATCATAGCTGCTATGGATCAGGTCCCCTTCAGGGACATAAACAGTGTCAAAAAGCAAAATTAAATAAGTACATTTTAAAAAGCCTTTTTTTGCTCATTTTCCCCTATTTGTATGAAAAAAAAATTAAGAAACCCCCCACATGTGGTATCATTGTGTCTGTAATGAGCTGTGCTATAATTTGAGCAAACTATTAATTTTGCGCAGCAAAAGCCGTAAAAAGAAGGGAGCAAAATACTGATATGTGGAGGAGCCGTCACTGCGCCATTCCCAGAAAATAACAGTCATATAACTTACCTCGCTGAAGCTTCCTCTGCCCAAGATCTGAAGGGCGATGAAGCGCTTGATGTCAAATCCGCGGTCTGATGGTAGAAGGTCCTGGCTGGTGCCTGGTCTTGGCTCCTCATCCTCTCCACTCCTCCTCCTCTTTATAGCTGTGAGTCCGCTCACGCTCTCGTCTTCTCTTTTGCGCTTTTCGACGTCTCCTTTTTGTCCATTGGACTCCATTTTTCTCAGTCCTGTAATCTTCGATCCAACCGCTGCCGTCGTCAGTTGAAAGGAAATGGCAGTTGGCCGATTGGAGGTCAAAGGTCAGTGAAGCCGCCAGTACCAGGCTTGCCAGTACTTTGCCTGCCGGTACCCTGCTCTGCCATATACACTGTGAAGTGCCCACCATGAGTGATGGTCTAGTGCCCAGGGAAATGGAGAAAATCATAGCTGGTTCTTCCAGTGCCACATTATTAGTAGATGGGCAGGGATGGCACTTGATGTCTGGGTTGGCAGTGGTGCCCATAGTTCATCAGAAACTTTTGGAGTTTTATAAAACTTACGGTTGATTGGAAATTGAAATGAACCCGGCGGAGGAAAAAACATAAATTGTACTAATGAGAGGAATAATAAAGTCTTGTGAGAGGTAATTTAATAAGTGTCCATCATCCAGATACATGATGTGTATCTCCATATGTTACAGCGGGCAGCGCCCTCGCCAGTGCAGATCTGGGTGGTAGCGGGCGGAGATGCTTCTATGGAGGTCATAGACGGATTTATCCACAATGGGGATTAATGCTGAGGTGTCAAATGATAGAAAGGGGTCATACAGAAATGTTAGGAGGATGTTATAAATCTACGGTTGCTGTGTGAGTTATTGTTGGGGGCTGCAAATTGGCGCAGTAATACGGTATTATAGGACTTTTTATTTCACTGAGACAATAAAGACTATTTTATTAGACAAGCTTGTGAGTGCAATCTAAAGTCTGGGAGAATAAGAGGTTGTGTGCAAGATATAGTCAGGTTTAGGGCAACGACAGAAGAGCGTGTAACGTAACACGCTCACTCCTGCACATTTTTTGCGCAGTGAACGAGTGTATTTAACATTCATGCCTGTGCAAATATGGAGTGTATGTCCGCAGGCTCCATTCGTTCACACAAGCAGTGGAATCACCGCACCCTGATTTAAAAGGCTAATTTGCCTAACGTGGATGATTGCAGATCTGCACTGCACTTAGTGCATACCCGCGTAGGCAGATGTGCGCGCTTGCCCACCTCACGTGGGACTCTATGGTGCACAAACACGCACAAGATAGGGCAAATACAGCCGCAATGAGCCCGTTTGCAATCAATGGGTTCTATTCTCTACATATCGCACTCATCTGTTTAAGCCCTTATATAAGGTGACCAGACCTCCCAATTTAGGCAGGACAGTCCCACTTTGGGACCCTGTGTCCTGCCTTTCCTAGGGTCCAAGCTCCCTGGCTTGTAATCAGTCAGTGGCGCTGTGGACGGCAGTGTGTGCATCCAGGATCCTTCTCCCCTGACCGATCCTCATTTGTTCCACAGGAGGAGAGGAGAAGGGAGGAGGTGTTGCTTTGGGTGCACACACTTCTGCCTGCAGCAGCGCCGAGAAGAGAGAGCTCTGTAGACCAGGAGAAGGGTAAGTATATGGGGGGACACTATTACTACCAAGGCCTCTGTGGGGGTGGGGTCCCCATTACTAGTGAAGCCACTCTGGGGGATACTATTACTACTGACGCCACTCTGTATGTGGCAGCATACCTCAAGCTGACTTACTGTATGCTTACAGGTGGCAGAAGTGCTGCAGACTGTCCACGGTAGAAATTTCTGCTGCTAATTATGCAGCATTTTTGCAACCAAAAACAGTCAAAATCCGCACCCCTGGTGTCATTCTTCAGCCTAGCATACTGTATTACTAGGGGTTTGAACACATGCGCATGATTTTGTTCCTTTAAGCGGCCGTGATAATCACGAGACAATTGATTTCAGCTCTTTTCTCGGGAGTGAATACTACGTCGCACCTATCTTCCCCCAATTATTTTCAGCCTTCTGCACAATGGCATGGAGTTTGAACGGGCCGAGAAGGGGGAAAAACCCTCCATTAATGCACCACTATGCTCCATACTGGTGATCGTAGTTGTGCATAAGCCCGTGTGATGTTGCCCTTGTATATTTATATAAAATGTGTGTGTTTAGAATATATATAATATATGTGTATTCATATAGAGTCTCATACTTACCCATCCAGCGTGGGGCCGCACAGAATTAGGACATGCTGCGATTTATCATAAGCCAGCATTAGGGCGCCTACCCACTGGCGATTTTTTTATTTATTTTTTTTTTTTCCTGCGATGCTAAATTGCGTTTTGCGTTTTTTCTGAAGAGCAATTAGCATAGAATGTGTTCTTGTCCATTTGTTGTTGTTTTTTCGTTGCGTTGCAATTTTTCACATAGGAACTGTCAGTTGCATATGTCTCCTTATTTTTCTCTTAAAGGGGTTGTCTCGTGAAATCAAGTGGGGTTCAGCACTTCTGTATGGCCATATTAATGCACTTTGTAATATACATCGTGCATTAATTATGAGCCATACAGAAATTATTCACTTACCTGCTCCGTTGCTAGCGTCCCCGTTGTCATGGATCCGTATAAATTCGCTGTCTTCTGGCGTTTTTAGACGCGCTTGCGCAGTCCGGTCTTCTCCCTGGTGAATGGGGCCACTCGTGCCGGAGAGCTGGTCCTCGTAGCTCCGCCCCGTCACGTGTGCCGATTCCAGCCAATTAGAAAGCTGGAATCAGCAATGGACCGCACAGAGCCCACGGTGCACCATGGGAGAAGACCCGCGGTGCATCGTGGGTGAAGATCCCGGCGGCCATCTTGGTAAAGGAAGAAAGAAGTCGCCGCGAGCGCGGGGATTCGGGTAAGTAATAAACTTTTTTTTTTTTTTTAACCCATTCCTTGGGTTTGTCTCGCGCCGAACGGGGGGCCTATTGAATAAAAAAAAAAACCGTTTCGGCATGAGACAACCCCTTTAATGCACCCATGATTGTCAATGGAAATTAACGAAAAACGCCGCAAAAAAGGCGCGAAAAACGCTGCCTTTTTCACGCACGAAAATCAGCAACGCCAATGGGTAGGCGCCCTTAGAGTGCATAAACTAACGCAATCCTATGATAGCGTGCCAATCCCGCTGCAGAATTTCCGTCCGTGGGCATTGTGCCTAAGCCGTAGCATTGGCCCCATAATGCCACAATGCCCAATATCCTATCGTAATTCTAATCTTTCTTTTTCAGATGAGCAAGAAGCCGTTCAAGAGAACATTTACCAAGTGGATGAATTCCCATTTGGCCAAGGTAGCTGGTCATGTAGTTACATTGTGTAAGAGGACATTCCACATGCTTTAGGGCTCAGTCACACCAGCAAAGTTTTCCTGCATGTATAGGCGCGTTTCCGAAACGAATCTATTAGAACCAATGCTTTCTAATGAAAGCGGTCACATGTCCGTTTTTTAGAATTCTTTAAAATGCGCACCTACCAAACATAGGACGTGTGAGTGAAAATGCACCCGGTCACATGATTATTTTCTACATGCCATGTGCTTTTATTTTTTTTACATGCGTGAAAAATTTGCTTGTCTGACTGCGCCCTTATAGTTGTTACAGTAATTAGAACTTCTCTCGTTAGTCTGGCCTCCTTCTACACTACTTTATCAGGATGTTGTAGGGGAAATGTATTAACTGATGTTTGCCGGGTTTCTGGTGTAAAAAGGTGACACATTTTGGCGCATGCCACATATTCAACCTTTTTCTGTTTTGTGGCTCGATCGCCATTTTGCAAAGGTGGTCAGATATTGAGTGTAAATTCTGCCATCTTTTGGTGCATCTTGTTTCTGCGGCGTACACAGTGCAGCAAAAATGACGTGAGAACTATATTCTATGGGTCAGTACGATTACTAACATAAAAAAATTATTTTTATTTTTTGCTTTACCACTTTTTTTTCCAAAGATATTTTATTTTTTAAAATTATTTTCTTCCGCAATCTTCTGACAGCCATACCTTTTTTTTATTTTTCCGTCGACATAGTTCTGTGGGGCCTCATTTATTTTTTAGCAATACCAAATAGATTTTTGTCTTTTTATGTAGATTTTTTTATTATACATCTGGCAAAAGGTTTTTTTAAAACTTTTATTACCTTTTTATTATTTTAATATTTAATAAAATTTAAGTGATTCACACTTGTTTTTTACATGTGTAATACACAGTACTAAAAGCCCATTTACACTGCGCCATTCAGGCACACATGATAAAAGACGCAGCATGTCCTCTATTGATGCATGAGATACGCAGCGAGAACATCTTCGGATGGACGTGTTTTTTCAGGTTTTGTTTTTACTAGAGGGATTTTCGTGCGTTAATACTACCTATAGTCCGCCTGCTTTTTTTGACAGGAGCCGTGTGATCATCATCAGTCACTGTAATAGGAGGAACAAAAAAAGGTTTGGTACGGTGTTAGCCAGCAGAGCAAAATGTGATTGTTCCCAGCAAGAAAACCATGTAATCTTGGAGATATGATACCTTTTAATGGCTAACAAAAAGACATGATGTTCTAGCGAGCTTTCAAACCTACTCAGGGTTCTTCTTCAGGCTTAATGAAATAGATGTGAAGAGGAATACATATATACACTCATACATATGAGAAGGTACAGATCTGGTGTGATTAATGTGCACTTTAAACAATATATACTGGGGGTGGGGTGGCGGGGGGCTAGTTACATAATGAATGAGAAATGAATTCACTGGAGTGGGCCTTTAATACTCTCTTTACGTTAAACATTCTTGCACGCACTAGCAGCGGGGCCCCTACCGTGAGGCAGCAGTTTGTAGGACCCCAGAAGGAGGAGGTTGCTGCCCTCTGGTGAAAAAAAAAACAATTGCCACCTGTTGGGTGGGCAGCAACCTGAGAAGCATTTTACTCACTTAGGCTAACTTCACAAAAAGGGCGAGCGCAATATGGGGCCATGAATCCCACCCCTATATCACACTCTCCGCTATGTCAAATCCCTGAGGATGTGAGGCGTTGTCACGTGAGAACAGCCTCGTATCACTTCAGGGATGCAGGAAACCTCCGCCGTGACGGACAGGAGTTTCTGACATTGATTTTAATGGGAGACCTCGCATCGCGTGCCCCTAGCATGTGGTGCAATGCTGCCGCCGGGACCATAAAATGACATAGGGTTTAGAATCAATTTCTGCGTATACAAATACGAATCTGCCCTCAGGGTCCCTTCTGACATTTATAGGGTTCCATCTTAATGATTTGTGAATAAGGAGTGAGACTCATCTGGAGAAAGAAGTATGAAAGGAGTGACATGTCCACTGTACCCACGTTTTTTTAAGGGTATCTGCTTTATCTATAGTGAGGTGAGTCTCTTGCAAACCCACAATCTGGGGATTAAATTGCTTAGTATAAGAGAAAACTGCTTTACGCTTATTAGCGGTGCCCAGGCCTCACATGTTCCAACTAAGACATGACAGCGACATTGGGAGACATAATGACATATAGCACAGTCGGGTTATATGTAGGGGAGCATATTACCCATATTAGAAAGAAGGATATAAGCACAGACCTACTTGTAACTTAAAAGAAACTGTAACAGCTTAAACAACTAAGAATTGACATCCCGCTTAACAATAATGTGTCGCAGAGTAAGCTACAATCTATTTTGAAAGTAGCAGTTGTTGTGAGTGGGGGACATTCCAATGGCCTATCGGGGATTGGTTTATGTGATAAAAAATTTTTTTCCCTTTAAGCATGGCTTCAGGCTATTGCCGCAGCGGTGGCTACCCGGGGACGAGCCCACAATCCGGGACAGCGTAAAGGCTAGGTGACATATCTCTTCATCCCAGCCATATACAGTATCAACCATAGGCCAATGGATCATGGGCCCAAATGTTCTTTGCAGAATTTACATTGCATAGATCAGAACTCGGGACTATGCAACGTCGGATGACGCAAGGTGCATACAGAGCCACTCCATGGCTTCAGTAGGGGAATGTAGAAAGATCACTTTATCATTTGCTGCAATCCGTAAACGGGACGGGTATGCCATAGAGTATGGAATGCCTCTATCCTTGAATCTCTTTTTTATTTCCACGAAGGTGGCTCTTTGTTTCTGCAGATCCGCCGAAAAATCAGGGAAAATAGATCTCACTGAGTTGTTATATTTAACCCCTTAGTGACGAAGCCTGTTTGCGCCTTAGTGGTGGAGCCAAATTTTGGAAATCTGACATGCGTCGTTCAACGTGGCATAACTCCGTAAAGGCTTTACATATCCCAGTGATTCTGACATTGTTTTTTCGCCACATGTTGTACTTCATTTAGATTGTAAAAATAGACCGATATAATTTGTGTATATTTATTAAAAGTACCAATATTGGAAAAATTTTGAAAAAATTGTCATTTTTTCACATTTTCAACCGTAATATCTCAAATATGTCCAAACATACTGTACAAATTTTTGATAAGATATGTATTTCCATCTGTTTACTTTATTCTGAATGCACACTTGAAAAACTTTTGTGTTTTTTTTAACCATTTAGAGGACGTACACATTTAACATTACTTTTCAGCATTTTGAGGAGCACTTTGTTTTCCTGCACCAAGGCAAGTTTGCAAAGGCTCATAAGTGTCAGAATAATAGATACACCCACAAATGACCCCATTTTAAAAACTACACTCCTTAGTGTATTCACTGAGGGGGGTCATGAGTATTTTGACCCCACCAGTTTTTTTCAGGAATTAGTTCAATTTAGGGGAGAAAAAATAAAATTTCATATTTTTGCAAATATGTCATTTTAAAGACATATTTTTTTCCTATAGAGCCCATGAAAATGAGGATTTACACACCAAAATGGATACCCCCGTTTCTCCCGTGTTCAGAGACATACCCATTGTGGCCCTAATCTCATGTCTGGATGCATAACAGGAGCCAAAATGAAAGGAGTAGTCGGTGTCTTTCAGAACATAAATTTTGCTTGAAGGCGTTTTAGGCCCCATAGCACTTTTGTAGAGCTCTTGAGTGGCCAAAACCAAAGAGAACCCCCACAAGTGACCCCATTTTGAAAACTAGACCCCTTAACGAATTTATCTAGGGGTGTACTGACCATTTTGTTCCCACAGTTTTTGAATGAATTGAAGCAAAGCAAAAGGAAAAAATTGTGATTTTCGTTTTTTTGTCAATTCTGTCATTTTAAAAACAGCTTTTTTTCTACAGCACACGCATGAATGAAGCCTTTCACCCCAAAATGGATACCCCTGTTTCTCCCGTGTTCAGAGACATACCCATTGTGGCCCTAATCTCATGTCTGGATGCACAATGGGGCCCAAAACGAAAGGAGTAGTCGGTGTCTTTCAGAACATAGATTTTCCTTGAAGGCGTTTTAGGCCCCATAGCACATTTGTAGAGCTCTTGAGCGGCCAAAATCAAAGAGAACGCCCACAAGTGACCCCATTTTGAAAACTAGACCCCTTAACGAATTTATCTAGGGGTGTACTGACCATTTTGTTCCCACAGTTTTTGAATGAATTGAAACAAAGCAAAAGGAAAAAATTGTGATTTTCGTTTTTTGGCAATTCTGTCGTTTTAAAAACTGCTTTTTTGGTACAGCACACACATGAATGAAGACTTGCACCCCAAAGTGGATACCCCTCTTTCTCCCGTGTTCAGAGACATACCCATTGTGGCCCTAATCTTTTGTCTGGATGCACAACGGGGCCCAAAATGAAAGGAGTAGTCGGTGGCTTTCAGAACAGAAATTTAGCATGAAGGTGATTTAGGCCCCATTGCCCACTTGTAGAGCCCTTGAGCGGCCAAAACGACAGAGAACCCCCACAAATTATCCCATTTTGAAAACTAGACCCCCTAACGAATTTATCTAGGGGTGTACTGTGTATTTTTACCCTACAATTTTTGAATAAATCTAAGCAAAGCAGTAGGAAAAAAATTACAATTTTCATTTTTTTGGCAGTTGTATCAATTTAAAAACTGTTTTTTTGTACAGCACACATAGGAATGAAGACTTTCACCCCAAAATTGATACCCCTGTTTGTCCCGTGTTCAGAACCATACCCCTTGTGGCCCTAATCTACTTAAAGGACGCATGGCTAGGCCTATAATGGAAGGAGCACCCGTTGGATTTTAGGGTACAACGGAATAAATTCCAGGCCCCATTGCCCACTTATAGAGCCATTGAGCATCCAAAACGATAAAGAACCCCCACAAATGACCCCATTTTAAAAACTAGACCCCTTAACGAATTCATCTAGGAGTGTATTGCGTATTTTGACCCCACAGTATTTGAATAAATTTCAGCAAAGCAGAAGGAAAAAATTACGATTTTCATTTTTTTGGCAATTTTGTCAATTTAAAAACAGGTTTTTTTTGTACAGTGTACATAGGAATGAAGACCTTCACCCCAAAATGGATACCCCCGTTTGTCCCGTGTTCAAAAACATACCCATTGTGGCCCTAATCTACTTACAGGAAACATGGCAAGGCCTGTAATGGAGGGAACACCCGTTGGATTGCAGGGCACAACTGAATACATTCCAGGCCCCATTGCTCATTTGTACGGAATAAAAATTGACTCCCTAAAAATCCCCCCCCCCCTCCACGCCCTTTTCCCCAAATCTTAGATAAAAGTAATAATGTGAACTGTGTGGTATTTCCAAAGACGGTTAATTATGGAGGCTGGTTGGGATGGGCACATAGGGCAATAAAATCTGGTATCCCCCCTCCTCTCATGCTTTTTGGGGGTCATTTTTTGACCTCAGTGGCGGGGATGGGATGTAAAAAGTGGCGTTCCGTGAGTCTCCGTAAGCTTGACGAGGTGCGGCGGTCTCACACAGAAGGTGCTCAACAAGGTGCTCCTGGAACTGCAGGAAGGCGAGTGTTCCCGGGGCTTCTTGTAAATTGCGTATTACAGGTAGCGGTCTGAATAACGCCGGGCTTACGCAGCCGTAGGTGGATCCCGGCTGTGAGCCCGGCTGTGACCCTGCGTACGGCCGCGTAATGTACTGCGCATAACTGCGTACTTACACGGGCGGTCATGTGCAGTACTTTTTTTTTGTTGTTGTTGTTTGTATTTCCCGCACCGTCGCTTAGCGATGACGCGGGTACCCGCAGCCCGTATACAATGTAGTTGCGTATGGGCTGCGGGTATATCCGCGACCATGGAGCACAATGGGCTCTATGTTGCTGATATCCGCGGTAAAATAGAACCTGCTGCGTTCTCTTTTCTGCGAGTGGATTACACAATTCCAACCCGCTAATGTGAGCGGAATTGTGTAATCCAATGCGATTGATCTGCGTATTACCGCTAATCAAACGCATGCGGAATCCGTAATTCCTATCCGGTCATGTGAGACCGGCCAAAGGTAGATCGCTACCTTTTTATCACGTGACCGGGGACCGCTCAACAAGGCCACCCGTCACTGCTCCAGGCAGTGCACCGTTGGTCGCCGAGAGCAAGGAGATATTAAGTTTCCTGGGCTCCCCGACTCCTGCGCATGTGTGCGGTGTTTTGCCGGCGGTCGCATGCGCAGAATACGGGAAAGTTCACGGAAGAAGATTGCGTCGGGGTGAAAATATAGAGGCCTCCGGTAAAAAGTTTTATCTCCTCTCACCGATCGCATCGGTGAGGGGAGATGAACCTTCCCCTTTTTTTTAACTTTTACGTGATCGCCATTATTCTTTGGATAACGGCGAACACGTGATCAGGAACCGCTCACCGCGGCTCTCCGTGAAATCTCCAGGCTCTCGGCTAAGTTTTGTAGCCAGGAGCAGGGAGATTTTAAAAAAGCACGGCTTTTGCGCATGCGCCTGCCACATTGGCGAAGGGCGCGTGCGCAGAAGCTGGGGTGAGGTCCGCGGATAAATCCGCAGGCCTTAGGTACGTCATTTCATCCTCCCTCACGGATATGATCCGTGGGGGGAGATGAAACGCAAGGTTTTTTTTAAGTTTTTAAAACTTTTTTTTTACTTTTTGCCCTTTTTTTTTTTTTTACCTTTTACCCCTTTTTTTTTTTTTTTAAACTTTTTGCACTTTTTTTTACTTTACATGATCACTGTCAACCATTGTATGACAGTGATCATGTCCCTGGTGACATCCCTCTGCTCTTGGCTACACATGGCAGCCAGGAGCAGAGCAATTTTGAATTTCCCGGGGCTCGAGCCCCTCTGTGCACGCGCCCGATGTCAATCGGGCGCGCATGCGCAGGCGGGGATTTCGGGTCCCGGGACATCGGGACATCGCAGAGGACCGGGGGTGAGTATCTTCACATCCCCTCATGGATCCGATCCATGAGGGGAGGTGAAACTTTACTTTTGTTTTACTTTTTCAACTTTTTCGCGATCACCGCTATCGCAATGGATAGCGGTGATCGCGGGCCCGGGGACCGCTCACAGTGGTCCCCGGTAACACCTCCTGGTTCCCGGCTACCTTCAGGAGCCGGGAGCCAGGAGATTTTAAATTTGCCGGGGACACCCGGGCTTCGGCGCGTGTGCGTGACGTCATCGTCTGGCGCGCATGCGCAGAAGGCCGCCGGCGGGTCCGGGAGGACCAGATCTCCGGGGAACACCGCCGACAAGCCGTGTGAGTATTTTCAGCTGCCGTGATGGATCCGATCCATCATAGCAGCTGAATTACTACTTTTTTACACTGTTTTATTTACTTTTTTGCGATCGGCGTTATTCATTTTATAGCGCCGATCGCAATACCGGGGGGGACTGCCCGCATCCTGGGATGACAGCTCCATGCTGTCGGCTACCTGCGGGCACCAACAGCATGGAGCTATCACGTCCTCAGGCCAGTGGGCATCAATCCAAAGAGGATGCATAAAACTACGTCCTCTAGGATTAAGGCCCACTTTCTGAGGACGTAGTTTCCCGATGGGGCGGTCGTTAAGGGGTTAAGAGGGCCTTCCAGTTTGGCCTGGTGCAAAGCAGCATCTCGATCTCTGCAGTTCAGAATTCTTGCCAAAAATGGATGCGGTGGGGCGCCCGGCGCCGGACGGGACCCGCAGGGCTCTCTTCACCGTGAAGGAGGCAGAGAAGATGCATTCACCCAGTGTAGATTTAAGCCAGTTTTCTACAAACGATTCTGGTTGGGAGCCCTCTGCTCTCTCCGGGAGACCAATTATGTGTAAGTTATTGCGACGAAGACGGTTCTCCGGGTCATCTGTCTTGGATTGACAAAATTCTGCTTGCCTTATGGCTTTCTGCACCGCCGCCGGGAGTGGATGCAGGGAGTTTTCTATGTTAGAGACGCGGTCTTCCATCTCAAGTATCCTACCCTGTATGTTCTGCATATCTTGTCTTAATAAAGTAACATCCGATTTAACTTCATCTATTTTCCCGGTGAGGGAGGATTTACAGGTATTTATTGCTTCTAATAGTCGACGCATAGTTGGTTCCGAACTCTGCCCGGAGTCAGCTTCATTATCTCTTGCCTGGACAGTCCACGATGAGTGCGGCGTATGATCGGACATCTCCACACTAGAGAATTCCTTTATTTTCTCCGCAGCGGTACAACCTTTAGCTCGAGTGCTCATGATAAGCGCTCGCAAGGTAGAGACTGATAACAGAATGTGCACTAGCGTTTCTGTGTTACCGCATAAAACTTTCTTTGGGATTTAAGGTAGGTTAAGTACCAAGAGTCCGTCTTTTTCACAAGTTATGGTTACCAGCCTAGGGTACAGGATGAGGTCTCAAATCATCATCAGAGCAGATTCTGCGTCGGTCCTGTCCAACTGCATGGGAGTAAGGGGTGACTCAACAATCCACTGTGTCCACAGATTAGGGTCCGCAGAGGGCAAAATCCACTGTGGAAGAACAATTTTGCGGGGCCCAGCAGAGACTTTCAGTACAGAGGGGATCCTCCAGTTATAGCATCCAGCTGGTTAGAATACTGCTGGGTATATTGCCACCATTTAGAGAGACAGCAGCAATTATCACAGTCACAAAATGGCACCTGGTGGCCGGAGGGGGGTTTGCCAGGTATGTATAGAGGGCCTACTGCTGCGGGGCCTACATTACAGCATTCACAGTTTCAATGCAAATGCCCCTGTAGGCTCCAAAGTGCCCTTCCACGTCCTCCGCCAGGGACTTACTCTTTGCCGCCTCTCGCCGGGACCAGGATCCGGATCAGATTCACACCGCTCGGCTGGCGTCTCCGCGGAAGCGCACTGCTGGGTTCCATTGACAGCAAGGCCTGCCCACCAGGGGATTCAGCACAGCCGGGTAGTCAGTGCGGTAAACTCCACCAGCCCCGCCCAGACGGCACCTGAGACCGGGTGAGAAGAGGATCACTCACAGGACAGTGATAGAGGTAGGGAGCGGTGTGCAGCAATGCTCCAGCGGGAGTGCTCGGGCAGGACATGTCAATCGCCAAGTGCAGGCTCAGGGCTGTATACGCCGGTTCAGGGGCAAGAAGGACTTTTGGTTCGAGCCAGCCACTGCAGCAGGGTATGTTGATTAATTTCAATCCGTCAGGGAGGTAGTCCGGATCGAAAGGCCAGGGTAAAGTGCAGGATATTAAGGTCCCCTGGGGGGAGCCGGTGTGGAGGGGGCATAAGTATCATCCCTCTGTATGCTTCTGACTCATTACTCTGACATAAGGAAAAAATGAGACTCCATGACGCTAATGTGTCCATAAGACATCTGTAAGGTCTCTTTCACGCTACAAAAGCATCGCTACAAAATGGCTTTGTTACCAAATTTGCAACATCCATCATGTGAAAAAACCAATTGGAATCCAAGGGCTTCACACACATGTGTTTTGTAGCCTGTGTGAAAGAGGCCTAAATTCAGCTCCTCACCACGTTCAAGCTCGGTATGCATCTATATAGCCGCTATAAAACAGCTGAAAATCACAACTGCGTGAAGCATTGGATTCCATTTTTGGCCGCGATGAACATATTCTAGTGTGAATGAGTCTAAAACTGGAAAAGTCCTACTGAAAATGTAACTTCTTTATTGTAGATTTTGAATTTATGTCTCATGTAAATATATTTGGCGCATAACTCGGCCGAATTACCTACATTTTTAATTACTTCACTAATTTTAGACATAAGAACCAGTAAATCGTTTCCCCTTTTCTGTTCCAGCGGTCATAATTGTTTTTACTTTTCATCAATGTGGCCGTATGACGGCTTGTATATTGTGGAACTAGTTTTTATAGGAACTAAAGGCCCTTTTAGACACGATGATTTTTACTCAAAAATTGCTCAAACCTGTCTTTTGAGCGATAATCGTTGTGTCTAACTGCACTGACATTGTGCAGTTTTCGTTAAGCCATCGCTGATCTTTCAGCGTGCTGAAAGACAATGATGAGCCTTATCAGGAATTCACAGCGGGATACAGCTGATACTATTGTTTCAGCTGTATCCTGCTCCCTGAAGACCGGTGGGGTATGAAAAACACAACTGTCCAGCTGTGTTCTGCATCCTTTGCTCGGAGCGCTCGGCTATAAAACAGCTGGGCGCTCCATGCGGGGAACAGCTGGATTCAGAAGACAAGTGGCCCCGCTTGTCTTCTGCATCTTCCGCTCGGAGCGCAAAGTGATCGCTCAATGTTTAAACAATCACCTTACGCTGTAAAAAAAGCACACGATTATCGCTCAAAAATCACTGAGAAGATTTTTTGAGCGATAATCGTGTCTAAACCCGGCTTAATACCGGATAAATATAATGTTTGGAATAACTTTTTTAGTAATTTTTAATGGGGAAGAAAAAGCAAGTTCCCCAATGTTTTTCCATCATTCACCTTGTGGTACAAATAGTCGGATCACTTTATTCTACGGGTCGCTACGATTATAACACAAATCTCTACAGGTTTTATTGTGTTTTAGTACCTTTTACAGTAGAGAACAACTTTTTTGACAAAAACCTCTACAAATAGCATTTTTATGTTTCCATTGACAGAGCTGCATGAGGCCTTGTATTTTGTGGGACAACGGTTATTGGTTATTGGTACCATTTTCAGGTAGAATATATCTGACTTTTTGATCTTTCTGTAAAACCACTTGGGGTCCGTTTACACTTAAAGATTATCGTTCCAACAAGCGAACAATGTCAGCGCTCGCTCGTCTGTTTATACAGCAGATCCGTCGTTGACTCATTCAAACCAGAAACCATTCAGTCTTCCTCATTCGCTGTGTAAGTGACAGAGGGACTGATTATTAGATTGGTATGTCTTCCCATCTATCTCTCAAGTACCTAGTCAGTCTGAACCGAGGCACGGCTTCAGAGGACAAGAAACTGCAAATCAGCTGAATATGGAAGCAACGCGATGAATCTAATGCCCACCCCATCACGCTGGAATGTATCCAGCGCTGTATACTACCCACTAGTCAGACCGCCTCCTGCTAAATGCAAGGCCGGGTAAAGGAGGATCAACACCGCTATCACATAAGCAGTGGCACTGTCCATGGTCCTGATCTGGAATAACCAGCTCAACTGTAGTATTGTCCACATCACTTAGGCCCCCCTCACACAGGGCGTTTGCAGAAGCGCAGCGTTGAAAAACGCTGCGTTACTGCAGATTCTGCCCCGTTTCAGCAGCGCTGGCATACTTTATGCCAGCGTTTTGGCTGCGTTTTCAGCTCGTCTGAAAACGCAGCCAAGAATGCTGAAAAGAAAAAAAAAAAGCAATACTCACCTAGCCGCTGCAGTCTGGGTCGCGGCCGCTGGTCTCTGTCGCTGATCCGGGCTTCCTCGGCACTCCCAAGTCTATTGCCGGAGGCCAGGTTTGAGAACCCTGCCTCCGGCAATAGAGTGCTGTGATTGGTTGTCGGTGCTTGCTTGATGCCCAATCACAGCCCTTCATTGACTGTCTCAGCCAATCAGAGCTTGCCGGAGCTTTTTTATTCATCAGCTTGTGATTGAAGGATATTGACGCTGGCAGGCGTATGACTCTGATGGTCGGGGCGCACATTATGTGAATATTCGCACTGTGGAATATGCCAGCTCTTTACATAACGAGGCTTCAGCAGTGGCTGCAGTTACACGGGGATCAAAAGTTTTTGTAAATGTCATATAGCAATCATAAATGCAAATGCATCACGTCTTTGGCTTAGGGTGCCTGCACACTGGCGATCGCAATATTGCTGTGTTTTTTTTAACGCAAATGTAAATAGGATTTTAATGTTAAAAACGCATCACAGAAAAATCGCAAGTTTGTGCTTTGCGATTTTTGTGCGATGCATTTTTAACATTAGAATGTTCTATTGACATTCACGTTAGAGAAAAACACAGCGATATCGCGATCGCAAGTGTAAAGGCACCCTTCAAGTTGGCCAACAATATGCAACATGAGCATTGCCTTGTTCTTTAACAGAGATGTTAGCCGCAGAGAGCCCTTCACAGGGTGATACTTGAGAAGATGATCACGGCAAACTGGGAGTGTCCTTCCCAAGGGGGGGGTGTCTTATATAAAGGAACGGGGCTAAAAATATTTGGATCCTCTCTATTAATATCAAACCCCAGATCAGACCACTGATTTCATTTCAGACTCCAGATCCCCTAAATATATTCAGACTCCCTACATATATATTTATATTAATATCAGACTCCAGAAAAGACCCCTTAAATATATTCCAACCTCTCCTATATTTATAACACATCGCAGACACCTAACTTAACTTAGACCCCGGACCAGACCCCTTAAATACTTTCAGAAAAGTTTATTTACACCCTTGGGTGGGGAGGGGTTAAAGACAACCTCCCTCGTCAGTAGGGCTGACTGCATACCTTTGCAATTGTGGCCCTGCTGACTCTGATGACGTCTCACTATTCGCTCTTCTCTCTCCTGTTCCCCCATACGGACTTCTTAGTTTCAGCGTGAATTTGTCAAGTGGGCGGTCCCTGCTGTTCTACGTCAATCAACTCCGACATAACCCACTGACAGCAGGCAGTGCAGACCGCCCACTTGACACATTCACAACTCTGGGAAATGAAGCTAAGAAGAGCCTTTATAGGGAAAATGAGGGACAATAGACAACAATGGAGTCAGCAGGGCTGTGGCTGCGAACTCCCCATTTTATAGGGCTTACCACTAATCTCCAGAATAGGTATTTTCCTTTTTTGCTGTGAAGATGTGAATGCATATGTGCGGTCAGCTCTCCAGAGAAATCAGCGGGATTTATGAAATCCTATCACTTGTTTCCTTATAGCCCATAGATTTCCATGGAGGAAAAGCATACATGTCTGACCAGCTCTACATGGGAAATGGGAAGCTGGGCTAGTTCATAGACAAGAGTCATGAAATGTGCTATTCTCACACTCAGACCTTCACCTTCTAAGGGACTCGCATCGCCGCCGAAGACGATTTTTTCGCGTGAAAGTGAATAGGAGTTCCTAATGTTAAAAACGCATTGCATCGTACGAGAGTTGAAAGTTTGTGCAAAAAGGAGACTCCGTAAGAAAACATGGGAAATAAAAAATTTGCAAAATGCAGACAGATCGGATATGCTGCGTTTTTTTCCACTCCACATGGGAATGAAACTATTGAAAATCATAGGTTTCATAATTCTGCGTTTTCACTCACTCTCACGCCCTAAGAAGCTGCTTACTCAAATACTTCCTGCTCTTTCACATGATTTGCAATGACCTTTATGTTTTGTAGGTGATAAAAGTCTGATTGGTGGAAGTCTCACGGCTAAGACCCCCAGCCATCCCCCCAAATGCTGCAGCCACTAGCAGTCACATCAGATTGAATAAAGCGGGTGCCGAGCATGGGTGGCCACCGCTCTGTTCATCTCATTGGGTCTGAAGTAGCAAAGTACAAGTGCTTGTACTCTGCTGTGTCTGGCAGTCACATTGCATATGAATGAAGTACCACTGCGCATGCACAAACACCACTCACTTTAGTCTCTTCCTGACTGCGGGGTGCAGCTGGGGGACATGGGACCCCGACCGGGATTAGTGATGGTCTTAGCAGTGAGACCTCCTCCAATCAGATTTATTTCTGTGTATAGGTCATATAAGTTAATCTTGGTACAACCCCTTATAGAGAATCATTATTTATTCACCCTTTTATGTACTCTAATACAGGGGTCCCCAACCACTGGTCCGTGGACTAGGACCGGGCTGTTGGGTTTTTTTTGCTGGTCCGAGGCGACGCCACAGATCAGCACTAAACACTGACCATGTGCTCTGCCCTGCGGTGGCTCAGAGCACACTGTGTGGGCTGGCATCAGTAGACGCGGATCCTAGCAGAGAACATTATGCGGGGAGGCGGGGAGACCTCTGTGACACGGCTCCCGACACAGCACATTATGTGGGGCACGGTGGGGAGGCAATCTGGCCACAGTGTCGTGGCTCCAGGCATAGCTCTTGGCGGGGACCTGGGCTACAGTGCTGTACACCGAGGTCCTGCCAGCACCTCCGGTCTACAGCGCTGTTTGGTGTATAGCGCTGCTAAGTAGCACTGCATGACCCCACCCCCATATAACCAAAGCCCCGCCCCTGCCCACCCTGCTATGCGGGGTTATGGAAAAATGGTCTTGCTTTAAACTGGTCCCTGGTGCAAAAAAGGTTGAGGACCACTGCTCTAATAGACCCAGTACTGTAGATAAATATCATGTATGTCTATCTTGGCTTTTATGTTTGTCACTGATTTTCTCTTTGGCTATAAATTAATGACATGAAGGGCTTTACAGCTCACAAGCCTTGAAAAGTGCAACTGAAGATTGAGATTTTGGTCTAAGCTTGGAAATTTATAGGAGGAGGTATTGACAAATCGTCCCAAGCATAGAGATTGATGTTGGTGGGAAAAAGTGTGCCTCAGATGTAAATCTAGCTGCAGACTGATGGATTTCTTGGGCCACAATATAGTGCAAGACTAACGTTTCCGCCCAGCCCTAATGTTTAATGAAAGACTTGCTCAAATGGACTGAAATGACATTATATAGCATTATGCATGGGCGATCCACAAGTCTTGTACTTCATGTGCAGTACAAACAGACTGTTATCAGGTAAAAGATTACTGAATGTATTAGAAAAGAGGAGTTGAGTCTATCGCAGTATATTCGGATGAGCTGACCCTGTCAGTGTAGCAAAGATGAATTATAACACAATGTTATATCCATGCCTAGATTGTAGATTATTATTATTTTCTAAAAGCACTAAATCTAGTAATGAAGGAGGAAAGACAAACATGGCTTGCTTCACACACACTTTTCTGGTAGCAATTTTTGGCTACTGCGAATACTTTGCGTCGTGCGGTTGCCTGTGCAACATTGGAGGCGATATTGAATATTGAGTGGGGTGATTGTGCACGGAATGCTTTGACTTATCTGATTGGATTGCTGAGAAATGCCATGATGCAGCAGGCAGGTTGGCGAAATCTGCTCGTTCACCTTCTCCTGAAACCCCCGGTAGAAATCCTCATTAAACATCTACAGTTGTATATAATTCCTCTCATTGAGACTTTTCATACATTATCTCTATAGCTGGTTCAGGTACTGGGTTGGAGCCTTAGGTGTAGTAGCCGCAGATGTGGAGAGAGTAGTTGGGGACGAGCCAGGAGTCAGCAACAGGAGATCTTATAGGGCAGAACAAATGGAGGAGGTGGGTCGTGTTGTCAAGAGGGAAGCGGGGGTCAGTATCAGAAGGTGTCAGTGTCACAGTACAAATGGAGGAGGCGGATCGCTTTCTCAGAAGGGAAGCTAGGGTCGGTATCAGAAGGTCTCAGTTGAATAGCAGAGAAGCAGGCAGAAGTGGAGCTTGATCAATGGCTAGTGAGGCAGAATATACACGCAAGGGAGGAGGAAACATGGCCTGGTTTATATAAGAGGCTTACTCAGAAACAGAAGCATGGCTAGGTTTCAGCAAAGGAGCTGTCCATGTCTTGGAGAGAGCTGCTATCTGGAGCGCAGCGATATTCTTGAGGTGCAGGTGACCTGTTCAGAAATTGGATGTAGGGGTAAAGGAGGGATTGGAGTCGAAGATAACCCCAAGGCAGTGGGCGTGCTGTCTGGAAGTTATGGTGGTGCCACACACTGGGATGGAGATGTCAGGATGAGGTCAGTTAGTAGAGGGCGGAAACAGGAGGTCAGTATTTGAGAGTTTAAGGTAGAGAGTGGACATAGGGTTAGAGACAGCGCACATTCGGTTGCATACTGAAGAAACGGTGCTGTAATGTCATGAGAGGAGGTGTATAACTGGGTGTCGTTAGTGTAGAGATGGTACTGACAGCCAAATCTCCTGATGGTCTGTCCTGATGGTAGTGGCTGTGTTAATGGAAAAAAAGAGGGGGCCGAGGACTGAGCCCTGGGGGACCCCAACAGCAAGGGAGGAGGATCAGTAGGGAATAGTTGCCCCTCGATTTTAGCCGTTAGGAGGTTGTTTGACACTTTAGTCAGAGCGGTTTCTGTCGAGTGTAGAGGATGGCAGCCAGACTGCAGGGGGTCAAGCAGAGATTTTTCTGATAGATAGCTTTTAAGGCGGGAGTAAATTAGGCGTTCTAATAATTTGGAGATGAAGAGGAGATTTGAGATGATTCGGTAGTTGGCAGCATCGGTCGAGTCAAGAGTCGATTTCTTTAGCAGTTGGGATATGATAGTCTATTTGAATTAGGAGGGGGAGATGCCAGAGTTTTGGGTGTGAACGGTCTGAAGGTCCTGTACGTATGGTAGGTTGGTGGGTCTGGCGAGATTCTAGGCAGCTTGACAGAGAAAGAGAGGAGGTTATGGTCCGAGAGCGGGAGAGGGGAGTTAGGGAAGTGGCAAGCAGAGCAGAGATGGAGGAAGACTAGATCAAGAGTATTGCCATCTCTGTGAGTGGGAGAGGCTGTGAGTTGTGAGAGACCAAGGAAGGAGGTCTACATTTGCTGTAATTGAGCCTCTAGAACATGCAAACTCGTAGGCTGTCGAATTTGGCATCCCAGATGGTCCAGTACATGTTCTATTGGCGATAAATCAGGCAACTGGGCAGCCATGGAAGTGTGACAGTGTTGTGGAGACATTCCTAGAAACCCTAGTTGTGTGCGGCCAACTATTATCCTGTTGGAGGCCGCCATGAGAGACAACACATGTGCCTGCAGGATGTCCTGAACATATCGCTGAGCTGTCATTGTCCCTCGTACCACTACTAGCGGTAGCCGACTGTTATGCAGTGGCCCCCAGATCATGACACCCGCAGTGGGGGCGGTGTACCGCTCCACAGCAAAGGCAGGATTGCGGTGCTCACCCCCAGGTTTCCAAACACGAACACAGCCGCCATCAATGCCCAAACTAAACCGGGATTAATCGCTGAAGACAACTGGAATCCACTTCGTAGCATCCAATTTAATCGTGCATAACACCACTGCAAATGGTGATGGTGGGTGTCAAAGGCAGTACACATCATGGGCGCCATGAGACCAAAGGTCCTTCAGCCAATCACCTGGAAATGGATACAACAGATGCAGGGGTCTAACGATGGTGTCACTTGTTTCTGGATGGCGGACAACGAAACACTTTGAACTGCTCATACTCATCGAACGCTCATATGATGCCGTCTACTGGTGGTCTGACGGGGGGGGGGGGGGGTCCTGAGCCCGGTCACCTTGTGTGCCCTCACACATCCACTGGTCCCAACACCTCCTAACAGTCTGGTCAGAACGGTCCAGGTGTCAGCAATTTCTTAATATGACCATTCAGCTTCTTACATCCCAAGAAAAACCTTCTGTGTGTCTTAGAGGCGTCTAGTGGTCAACAAGCTCTGAAGGCAAACAGAAGCCTTTCTGTTATTTTTCAAACCCCATTGAAATCACTTGGGTAATAAATCATTTTTTCTCGTGTTATTACACTTTCTCCCCTCTAAAAACAGAAACCGTGAACTGACCGTCACGCAGGTGTGAGCGCGGCCTTAGGCCATTTTCGCGCGTGAAGAACGCCGCGTTTACGCGGCGTTTTTCCCGCATTTTCCGCGCGTTTTCGCGGCTTTTCCATTAATTTCCATTGACTTTCATGGGTGCATTAGGAGAAAAATAAGGACACATATGCAACTGACAGTTCCTATGTTAAAAAACGCAACGCAACGCAAAACAAAACGCCAGTGGGTGGGAGTACATTCAATTCTAATTGCTCTTGAGAAAAAACGCAAAACGCAAAGAAAAAAAAATCGCCAGTGGGTGGGCGCCCTAATTCTGTAATCCCTGTGCCTCGTGTTTTGTATGTGGGATATATGTGTTTGTCAGAACTTCCAAGTCATTTCATGTTTCAGAATCTCAAACATTTTGATCTTAATGTAACAAATACATCAACAGTAGTTTCAGGCTTCCCTCACACAGGCGTTGCGGTAAGCGCTACGATTTATATTGCGGGGCTTTGCAGCATTTTATTTTTGTTTTGATGAGGAGTGCGAAACGCTCAAAAATAGAACAAACCCTGCTGGAAAATCACAGCGCTAAAAATCACTGTAATCGAGCGGCTGTCTGAGCGGTCCAGTTGAAAACAATGGGAGCGCTATACCGCGATGCTGAAAGTGCCGCTCTAGTCGTGGTAAAACACGTCTGTATGAGGGAGACCGTAGGCAGGTGTGAAAAATGCTGCAAAGTGAGAATGCTTTTAGAAATAGAAGAAGTGTTCTCAGTTTTATCAAAAACCAAAATGCAAAGTGAGTGAAGAGAGGAATCTAAATCAGTATTTGGTGTGACCGCCCTTTACCTTCACAACAGCATCAGCTCTTCTAGGAACGCTTGCACACAGTTTGTGAAAGAGCTCGGCAGGGAGGTTGTTCCAGACATCTTGGAGAGCTAAGTACAGATCTTCTGTGGATGTCGGCTTGTGAAACCATTGGTCACGTTTTGCGGGCGTGATTTTAATCCCTTAGTAAAGTTGGACTTGATGGATATTTGTCTGTTTTCAACCTACATAAACCAAGTAGCTGAAGAGTTTGTGCCTGCGGCTGCTGACGTCTCCTGATGCCCCCCACCGATGACGGTTGTCCCACCAGACCCCTTGTTCCCCGTCTTCCAGTAGTCAGGCCATATTCAGCATCAGAAACATCCAACACGGACTTCAATAGAAATCCATGGCATAAATCTGCATGTTAACGGTAGATCTCTGACATGGATCTGGATTAGAGCTGCCGTAGGTACGCACACCAACTACTTGCATTCAGTCTGTATGTGGATACACCGCTGCGGAATCCACATCAACAAGGGACATGTCACTTCTCTTCTTTCCATGAAGCCTTTGGGCCATGTGCTGTCTGTGTTAAATCCCGGGCAGCACATGACCCCATTATAGCCTATGGGTCTATGCAGATTAACGAGGACCGCTAACTCATCGCATGCTCTATTCCTGTCCGTATCACGCTGATGCATGGCTATGTGCTATATCCAAGTGAGTCCGACAGCACATGGACAAGTGTCTGCGTGTTGTCCGATGCAAGGTAAACCCCAATCACTCGGGCGCAACTTGTACACACGGTAGGTGTGCACACGGAGTAATCTTGTATATACTCTATGCAGCACTAGTTACAGGAGGTCCAACCATGTGAACACAGCCTAATGCAGGGGTGGGCAATTAATTTTCCCATGGGGCCACATGAGAAATTGGAATGGTTTTAGAGGGCCAGACCAACATACGAAGGCTCCATGCACATTGCCTTAATGGGGCCGTATTCCAGCCGCCCGATTTGCGGCCAGAATACGGCCGCCATTGAAAATGAATGAATTAAAAAGTGAATATTATTAGTATTATTATTCTAATTACAATGCAAAGGGAAAAGTCCTGACACTTACCAATGACGAGCGTGGAACGATTGTCCTGGCACTCCCCAAGGTCCGCAACGAGCATCCTGGCACTCAGAAGTTACAGTGGCATCACTTACTCAGCATCGGGAAGCAGTGAAGCTACAAACTCCGAAGCCTTGTCCATTTTGTTAACTTATGTGCTGTTTAATAAAGTTATTCAAGCCTACGTCATTGGTAGAGGTGCTTGAATAAGTAAGGCCTGAATAACTATTAGCACAGCACAGAAGTGAACAAAATGGACAAGGCTTCGGAGTGCATAGTTTCGCTGCTTCCCGTTGCTGACACCGGACTCATTGGTGAGTCACCAGGACACTCTTTGCGGGCCGGTCCGAGCTATTCAGCGGGCCGGATGTGGCCCGCGGGCCGTGCTTTGCCCAGGTCTGGCCTAATGGGTACAAGTAGTAATCTTGTATATACTCTATGCAGCACTAGTTACAGGAGGTCCAACCATGTGAACACAGCCTAATGGGTACAAGTAGTAATGCTGTATATACTCTATGCAGCACTAGTTACAGGAGGTCCAACCATGTGAACACAGCCTAATGGGTACAAGTAGTAATCTTGTATATACTCTATGCAGCACTAGTTACAGGAGGTCCAACCATGTGAACACGGCCTAATGGGTACAAGTAGTAATCTTGTATATACTCTATGCAGCACTAGTTACAGGAGGTCCAACCATGTGAACACAGCCTAATGGGTACAAGTAGTAATCTTGTATATACTCTATGCAGCACTAGTTACAGGAGGTCCAACCATGTGAACACGGCCGAATGGGTACAAGTAGTAATCTTGTATATACTCTAAGCAGCACTAGTTACAGGAGGTCCAACCATGTGAACACGGCCGAATGGGTACAAGTAGTAATCTTGTATATACTCTATGCAGCACTAGTTACAGGCGGTCCAACCATGTGAACACGGCCGAATGGGTACAAGTAGTAATCTTGTATATACTCCATGCAGCACTAGTTACAGGAGGTCCAACCATGTGAACACGGCCTAATGGGTACAAGTAGTAATCTTGTATATACTCTATGCAGCACTAGTTACAGAAGGTCCAACCATGTGAACACGGCCGAATGGGTACAAGTAGTAATCTTGTATATACTGTATGCAGCACTAGTTACAGAAGGTCCAACCATGTGAACACAGCCTAATGGGTACAAGTAGTAATCTTGTATATACTCCATGCAGCACTAGTTACAGGAGGTCCAACCATGTGAACACGGCCTAATGGGTACAAGTAGTAATCTTGTATATACTCTATGCAGCACTAGTTACAGGCGGTCCAACCATGTGAACACGGACTAATGGGTACAAGTAGTAATCTTGTATATACTCCATGCAGCACTAGTTACAGGAGGTCCAACCATGTGAACACGGCCTAATGGGTACAAGTAGTAATCTTGTATATACTCTATGCAGCACTAGTTACAGGAGGTCCAACCATGTGAACACGGACTAATGGGTACAAGTAGTAATCTTGTATATACTCTATGCAGTACTACTTACAGAAGGTCCAATACGTCTTTTGTTCCAATATAAGGTTCCCAGATCTCTGTGGCCGGGCTCAAACCAACGGATTTGAATTGCGGATTCTGCGATTGCCATCTACTCCGAGGATCCGCGATAATACGCAGACATTGAAAGGCATTTTTTTCTTCACACTCGCAGGTACGAATTGTGGATTCCCTGAGTGGAAGACAAATCGCAGCATGCTCTATTTTTAGCATATTACACACAGACGACCTCCTTTGTAGTCAATGGATGAGAGTGTTCCGCAGCCCAAACATGAGAGATTTTTCGCCTGGGCGATATTCTAATATCATTCCCTGCTTACAAGTTTTCTTCCGTGGGGAGGATACGCTCTATATACGCATACATCCGCGTGGAAAATAGCATGCATCCGCAATCAAACGCAATTACTTTCCGCGACGGATCACAGGTTTTCGGATATGAATATCCGCATGCAGAGTCCCACCTGTTTGCATAAGCCAGTCTGGCTCATGAGAAGTCTTTGGCTGGCGTCAGAGCTATGTTTCATGCGGCACATTGACTTGCTCTTTTAAGGGAGGAAAACTTTAGGGATTGACTTCATTTCTCCTCGTTACCAACAGAGATCCCGATTGGCCTAGTTTCACAACGGCGAGGGCAATATCAAGCCGTGTTTCACAGCCCAATATCGCACTTTCCACCATGTGAAAGACCTGTGGATGTGAGGCATTTTCATGTGGCAGCAGCGCCTGAGCTGGAATATGGTTTTCTCCAGCAGGCTTTAGGGTATTCTGTAGCTTCCCAATTGTGTAAAAAACCAGTATGCGCACACTGACCGAATTAGACGTAGGTTATCAGTCTCATGTCCAAAATGGCTCTCTGGGCAGGAACGTCCAGACAGCCTCTTTTATTGAAAGACATAACACCTGCCCTTTATGGGCGTTTAACAGATTACATCAGTAACATATATATATTCTTTTTCGCTGGGTTATATAGAATTCCCCGCCTCCCCCTCTCCACACCTCTCTCAAGTCCGGTCTACATAAGAGCCTTTGTCTTAACAACGTGGTCAAAACTGAAAGTATCTCTTTGTTGGAGAAGTTTCTGTGCGGGGGATGGGAAAGGACTGGGAAAACACTCAGTATTGAATACAGGTATACATGTAGTACTAGGACTTTTAACTCTTAGAGGCTGCTTGTGCAACTTTATGTATTCAGCTAACATTATACCACACATCTTACACCATGCCATTGTCCAGCAACTACCATGATGAGATTGTGTGGCCATTAACCTCCACAGAGTTAAAAGTCATTACAGTAGCATAATACATTTGGGTTATACAAATCAATAGACATTTTATACTAACTAATTATCATGTCTACTACACGCCAGCCCCATTGAAAGCAGTGGGAGATTCTCTGTGACAGCAGCGGCATGGGATTCCTTCATCCCCGCAGGGAATCCCTTCACCCCAGACAGGGCTGAAGGGATTTCCCCACCACATCTTAAGGGATTCCCCGAGAGGATGAAGGAATCTCCTGCGGCGGCTATAATGGAGGATGACCGAGTTCTCCCATTGCTTTCAATAAGCAATGGGTGATATCGCAGCCAGATAGAACATGCTGCGATCTGTTTCTCACATAGCACCGTGCTGCTATGTGGGATAATATCGCTCATATGTATGAACCTATTAAAATGAATACGATTCATATTTGTGTGTCTCACAACGCAGAAATCTCGCCTGATCTTATCAGCCGTGTGAAACTGGCCTTATTCTTTAGTTGCGGGTTTGTAACTATTTGCAACCTCCGTCCCCCGGAGACTGAACCTAGCTATCAGGTATAAAGTTGTCTTCGGGTCCTTTTAGACGAGCTGATTATATTATTGTTCGACCGAGCGAATGGCTTCACCGCGGCCTCGTGCTCTCGGGCTCTCTGTTTAGACAGGCAGATCCATTGTTGAATCATTCAGTCTGTGTAAACGGAACGATAAGTAAAGAAGCCGATGGTGGCGTATATGCCTGCAGAAAATGAATGAAAAGCAAATGAATATCGTTTGTCGTCCAGTCGTTGGCTCGCGTTTAGACTGAACGATTTTTATTCACTTTCACTTGTTTGAACGATAATCGTTCTGCCTGTAGGCACCTTTAACCCTCTCCAATCCACTGTCTGACATCTAAAGACATTATGATTTAAGGCTGTACAGCTCCGATGTTGAAAGACGCCCGTTGGGGTTCTCTTACTGTATACTGCCAGCCTCTCTGCTGTCGGAGCCTATCCAACGTGTCACCTCATGTAGTACTGGCTTTAGCCAGCATATAGAGCCGTTGTATAGATATAGAGCTCTAAGGCCGGGCTCACACGGCCAAAAGTGTAAAACGCAGCGTGGAGCCGGCTGTGACCCTGCGTATGGCGGCAAAATTCTACTGCACATGACTGTGTACTCACCCCGCCATGCGCAGCACACCTATGTCTTTTTATACTCCCCTTAGTGATGATGCGTATACCCCTCGCCCGTATGCATGTAATTGTATATACATACGCGTATATATGCTTGGCAATAGAGAATAATGGGCTCTAACTCACGTATTAATTGTGCTTGTGTATTACGCAGTTCCTTCTGATAAGCGTAGAGCAATGTAAGTGATGTCGAGTTACCGCGTATCGCACGGCGTACAGATCCCATGTAATCCGCTGTAAACATACGGATGTGTGACTAGCCCTGAGACAGGCTGTGAGGTAACAGCCATCGCAGGACCCTCAGCCACCAGCCATGGCTTCTTCATCTGCCCCAATAGGGCCACCAGCTGCTTCCCTACAGAATGGGGGCCGCTGCCGCAGTGTGTGAACGGCCGTAGGAAGGGGACTGCAGCCGTCTGTCGGGACATGTATTCTGTAGACGGCCCCTGTCGTGACATCCTCCAGGCTGGTGACAGAGCAGAGCCCTTCTTCTCGGCTGCCTCACTCTCCGCCTCAGTGCTACAGTCTCGGACAGAGGACATTACTCCGGTGATGGGAGCCGGGCTGCTGACAGGAGGATGCGGCAGTCATCACTGGCGGGAAACACGGTGAGCCAGGGGAGACGGGAGGATGAGCTGTGATATATCGTGTGTATCCTGACAGACAGACAGACTGCTGTGTGTATATACCGTATGTATGCATGGGGGTCGGGAGGACATGCCAGCCGTACGGCACGGGGGTAACAAGTTTGTCTAGTCAGCATGCAGCCTGGACTAGTTGTTGTACTTGGTTACCAAGGAGCAGGACTGTCAGCCACAACACAAGGCTGCCTGAGGAGAGGAGGCTGCGGAGGAAAGCCCTGCACGAGGGGGTGTAAGGGCTGGCAGAGAGGTCAGGGGGTATGAGGGCTGGCATTGAGGTGAGGGGAGTATGAGGGCTGGAATGAGGTGAGAGGGGTATGAGGGCTGGCATGGAGGTGAGAGGGGTATGAGGGCTGGCATGGAGGTGAGGGGGGTATGAGGGCTTGCATGGAGGTGAGGGGGGTATGAGGGCTGCCGTGGAGGTAAGGGGGATATGAGGGCTGGCATGGAGGTGAGGGGGTGTGAGGGATGGCATGGAGGTGGGGTAGGAGGGCTGGCATGGAAGTGAGGGGGTATGAGGGCTGGCATGGAGTTCAGGTGTGTGTGAGGACTGGCATGGAGATGAGAGGGGTCTGAGGGCTGGCATGGAGGTGAGGGGGCTATGAGGGCTGGCATGGACGTGAGGGGGATATGAGGGCTGGCATGGAGGTGAGGAGGGTGTGAGGGCTCGCATGGAGCTGAGCGGGTATGATGACTAGCATAGAATTAGATCAACAGTTTAGGGACATGAAGTAATCCTGCTGTATTCCGCCCCTCAGGGTCCTGTAATGTAAGGCTGGGTTCTCACATCTCGCGGTTTGGCTGCAGCGAAAAAACGTGAGATTTCCTCCAGGAATAGCGCTGCTTCAAAACTATGCCACAGGTTTTGAAGCGGCCTGGCTGGCGAATCTGCGCCGCAGCACCGGCTTTGCCGCGACGGATTCGCTGTCCCGTGTGGACAAGGACAAGGACATGGACAACGCTGTCCGTGTTTTAATGTCATACGACCCCTTTATGTATGCTGAGTATATGGCCGGGCTCACACAGTGACATTCATACTCGCTGCGCCTGCCAATCCACACGCACATGTAATACACGTCCAGATAGAACATGCTGTGGATTTATTCTCTGCACCAGTAATACACGTGTGAAAACCCGCAGATGTTAGCGATCCAATACAAGTCAATGGGGTAACGACATCGCGAGCTGCATATAGGAGAAGTGCGCATGCACAATAATAATACACCCGTGTGACACCTGTATGACTTGAAACGCGATAGCGAAGCCCAAGCACTTTTACAACACTGTGGCTATGAATGTTTTGGGGTGAAAGTGAAGAATTCCTATCCTATCCTCTGCCAGGAAGTTAAGTTGACTAAAATATTTCTTTGGTAATTTTTAGAGACATGTTTTCACAATTAAAGGGGTTGTCCCGAGGCAGCAAGTGGGTCTATACACTTCTGTATGGCCATAATAATGCACTTTGTAATATACATTGTGCATTAATTATGAGCCGTACAGAAGTTATAAAAAGTTTTATACTTACCTGCTCCGTTGCTGGCGTCCTCGTCTCCATGGTGCTGACTAATTTTCGCCCTCCGATGGCCAAATTAGCCGCGCTTGCGCAGTCCGGGTCTTCTTCCTTTCTGAATGGGGCTCCGTGTAGCTCCGTGTAGCTCCGCCCCGTCACGTGCCGATTCCAGCCAATCAGGAGGCTGGAATCGGCAATGGACCGTACAGAAGAGCTGCGGTCCATGGAGACAGAGGATCCCGGCGGCCATCTTCAGCAGGTGAGTATGAAGACGCCGGACCGCCGGGATTCAGGTAAGCGCTGTGCGGGTGGTTTTTTTAACCCCTGCATCGGGGTTGTCTCGCGCCGAACGGGGGGGGTTTAAAAAAAAAAAAACCCGTTTCGGCGCGGAACAACCCCTTTAATGCTAATCTGTTAACCCCTTAGTGACCACTCCATAGTGTTTTTACGTCCTGCCTAAGTGATGTAATTCCCGGGGACGTAAAAACATGCTTCCTCTGGGGATTAAAGCCCTGCAGGCTCTGGACGTCGCAGTTCCTGGCTGCCAGCTCCCGGAGGTAACCGACAACCTGGAGCTGTCATGGGGGGCCGCAGGAAGCCCCCTTCCCACAGTCACACGATCGCCAGTATCACCCGGATAACCCATGATCACATTAAGGTCAATGAAAAGTTTTAAAAAGTTAGTTTCAGCTCCCCTTACGGATCGAATCCGTAAGGAATGCTGAGAATACTCACCCCCTGTTCTCCACATTTTCCTGCATCATTCTCGTCTTCTAGGACCCAACGATGGTGTCTGCGCATGCGGGCCGCATGGCATTAGAAACTCCCTGCTCCCGGATAGTATGAGTAGCCGAGAGCACAGAGCTGTCACCGGAAGCTGCTGTATGTGGTGCCCGGTCACTTCATTGCTGTTATCCAATGGATAACAGCGACCATGTAAAAGTTTTAAAAAGGTGTAAAAGAAAAGCTCTCCCCTCATGGATTATGTCCGTAAGGGGAGATGAGATTACGTTCGGCCCTCGGATTTATATGTGGATCTTACCCTGGCTGTTGCGGACGCGCACGTCGCCAAAATAGCGGACGCATGCACAAAAGCCGGGATAATATAAAATCCCCCCGCTCTTGGCTACCAAACGTTGCCGAGAGTCTGGAGATGCCACAGGGGGCCGTGGTCCTTGGTCACATGATCGCTGCTATCCAATGGATAACGGCGATCAAGATTTTTAAAAAGTTTCACCTCCCGTCACGGATCTATACTTGTGACTCGGCTTTTTAAGAGATAAAAAGGTTATGGCGGTGAGAAGACGGCAACAGAAAATACTATATTATTAAAGAAGACATTTTATTATTAAAATTAGTAAAGAAAAAAAAACGTATATATATCTGCGGGCTGTACCGAAAGTGCAGAAGTGGTCATAAATTCTTTATTAATTGATGTAGATTGTTCAACTTGCACATGTAGTTGGAGGGACTCTTCCTCTATACGGGGGCTTCAGAATCTTGATCTTCCTTGCAGGTCAGTAATGGATTCCAAACAGAAACAACGTGCTGTCATAGAGTTCTTGATGAAGGAAGGATGAAGGCTGTCCGACATCCACAAAAGGCTGCAGAATGACACCATTGAAAAGAGGAATGTTCACAGGTGGATGAAGAGGTTTACAGAAGGTGAAACCAGCACTGAAGACAAACCACACAGTGGGAGACCATCAGCTGCGACCACTGACACAAATCGTCAGCGAGTGGATGAGTTGATTCACGGCTGGACTAATGGGTTGAGGCCAAACAGTGACCTCCAGGACTGCCAAGTCTGGTAATATTCCCAACTAGTAATAACACGATTATGTGTTACAAGTACAAGTAAATCAATAATTCATCTGTGCACCAAAATGGATCTATTAGCCCCTTCTCCTATAAACAGTATATAAACAGATTAAAATGGAATGTGTAGGCCCTGTAAGAATGGTAGAGGGTGATGGGGAGAAAGCAAATCTGTTAAAAGGTTTATTCCCCAGTGCATTCACACAAGAAAATAAAATGTTAGATGAAATGCAGAGTGATTTTTCTTGGACATAGAGTGACCAAAAAGGCGCAATTGTGGCATTGTGTAATTTCTTTTTTCTGACCGCGTCCACCCTGCAGGATAGATAATGCATTATTTTTTAGATCAGACTTTTACATCAGCGGCGGTACCAAATATATTTGGGGGGTTTTTTTGCTTGTATTTTTTAATTGTAAATTCAAGAAAAGTTTTTGTTTTTTTTTAACTTTTAGTATGTTTTTTACAATAAAATTTTTTTAAGGTTGAGGTTGTTTAATCGATTTTAACATTTGATGGAAAACTAATTGCTGTATATGGTATTTTTTTTCAGCATTCTATTATGACGGGCCACAGGGAGCCCTGAGGGCTTCAAAAGGCCTTGGGCTGCCATGACAAGCGAACAGCACCTCGCAATCTCATCACGAGGGCGCCGTTCGGGACTCTCAATCTCCGATTGGATATTTATAGGGTTAACCGTCGGTGTTAGCGCTCACGCTGATCATGGCAGTTGTGGTGAATTATCAGCTGTCAAAAAAAGTCGGTATTCACCATCTCTGGAGTAAAATTGGCTCCCAGTCCCGCTCCACACAAACCTTCCCCAGGAGGGCGTATATATACGCCCTTTATGGTGAAGGTGTTCAATTTTAAAACATCTGTCTTCGGTAGACCATCCCTTTTTTTTTTTTTATAGAAATCAATTGTGATCAGCCCTGATCCGGCTGCTCTGATGCCCGGTAATGTCATGTATTTATGGGTTGTGCTGCCAATGCAGAAATTGATCTTATACAGCGACACACATACAGAAGGATCCGGAGCCGGGAGCCACCTTCTATGACATCCATAGAGATTATAGTCAGGGGTTTATGTTTGGTCAATTTCACTTTTGCAGTCTCTTAAAGGGATTGTCCAAGAGTTTAAGAAATAAAGCTAACAGTAAAATGTTATAAAAATAGCAATCATTACACTTCCGTTAAATCACCCAGCACTCTGGTGCCGATGCTCCTGGGGTCCCAGCCATTCTTTATTCTCCTGGTGCAGTGATGCACTATACTTCTGGTTAACAACCTCAGCCAATCCGAGGCCTCAGTAGACATGTGCCATACATGCTAGCGAGGCCAGTGATTGGTTGTAGTGGTCACATGGCTGTGGTAGTCACATCGACAAGCCAATCGCTCTAGTATCTTTGGCTGTCATGAATGGAGAGGTAGTGCACACGCATGACCACCGGTCCGAACATTCATGGACATGTGAAAGTTCCTGATTTCTTTATCGTTGGGATCCACGCAGTCAGACCCTTGCCAATCAGATGCTTATTCTTTATCCCTAGGACATTCCCTTTAATCATATCTTAGAAGTTACCCATATCTTCCTGCAGAGAGGTCTTTAATATCTTTTACACCCCTTACATGCCCTAACACAGCAGAAGACCGGGATATTGGCGTGTAGATTGACTTTTCCCGGCGCGGATCATACAGCAGCTATATGGACAGTCCCTCTACGGGGATCACTGCTCTCACACCCTCGGTGTATATATATTTGCAGTATTTAATCATCTTAGAGGGCATTAGGCTTGAAATGATTAAACCCATTATACAGCATTTACCTGTTTAGAACGTTTATAGCGTTCTTGCTGATGGTTTTGTTGCCTTTCGTACAAGTCCGGGGTTAGAGTATATTAGAAGCATCTTGGATAGTACTAGGTAGCAGTTACGTCTTCGATATATAAAGTACTGGCGCATCGCTCACACGGATGACTATATTTACGGATATTTCACTCTATACACCGCGGCTGCAGGAAATGCACTTTCAACAGTAATTGTCTGCTTGGCATAAATAATACTGCATATCCTGGCCTGCCAATCTTTGCCAGAATTGCTAATGAGATTTACAGGTTTTAGCATTGCAAGAAAGCATGCAAGTCTCTTCTAAATCCAACCTCTCTGTCTTTTCAGGCAGCTTAAGGACAGGACCCATGAGAAGAGATTGAAAGCGGCAGTGCAGTCGTGAGTGGTCTGCTGTTGTTTTGGTGCCAGTGACTCAAGCATCAGCCGCCTAGTGGGAATAGGAGGTAGAGCATGCTTCAGGAGAGCCGTGCAAGATATTGTGTGACATCTTAAGAGCTAAACTTGGAGTCAACATTCCTATAGCTAAGGATACCCTGAAGAGTCAACATGGCCACCTCACGGCTCGCGAACAGAAGCACCAGGGACATCGCAAATGTGATGCAAAGGTTGCAAGGTAAGTGACCGTCAAATAAACTGACCTTTAGCGCATTATCACTTTAGAATACGCCTCTGCTCTGACAATCTTAGCTGGAGCCGTCCAGGTGTCATGGAAGCCAGAGGCCTTTTTTTCATGCACCCACAGAAAATAGTGGGCATTCTTAAACAAAATCACTCAAAATAGAACCTGCTGCAATATTTTTAATCTTCACCATTGGTACGAGCAAAAAAAATTCACAGGAGCGTATATCGGCCGCCGTTTTCACGGCCGGCGATATACACTACCATCTGAGCTTTCTTCCCCTTTTCCTCCCTCTCACCGGCTCTCTACATCTCTACTCCTTTCTGACTGTTTGCAATGGGAGGGGTGAGACGGAGGTGGAGCTAAGCTGCTGCCCCCTCCCCACCTGTTCTCCACAGCCATTGCAAACAGCCGGAGGAGAGGAGAGGCAGTGAGTCGGGGAGGGGGAGGGAAAGTGGAAGACAGCTCAGATGGTAGCATATATCCGCCGGTCGTGAAAACGACGTCATGGCTATCATAGATAGTAAACAAAAATTATTTTAAAAATTGGTAAAAAAAGACAAAACAATACAATAAAATTATACACGTAAAAAAGAAAATGACCCAAAGCCGACACCAACCCAAACCGTCATCGTATGCATCCTGTAATCCGAAGCTATACAAAAAATATATATCTAAACATCCAAAACAAAATGAGGAACCCATTCCTGTACTTTATTTAAGCGTAAATATACTAAGAAAAAAACAGGTATAAATTTCAAATAATCATTTTCTTTAGATTTTTACCGCCAATAAAACAAAAAAAAAAATAGAAAAAAAAGTCATTGAAAAAAGATATAAAAATAGCCCTGTATGTCAGGGGAAAAATTATGTTGGTAGCTGAAGGAAAAACAATAGGGCAGTAAAACCAGCACATGGGTAAATTCCTTAAAAAGTGTCCAGTCCCTAAGGTGCATAACAGCCTGTTCCTTAAAGGGTTTTACTAATTAAAACCCGGTAATAGCACATTTTATTTTTGTAATCTGTTTTTATTTTCCGATTTGTAGATTTTTCTTCAATTCTATTATCAGTGCATGACTATGGGGGTGCCCATTCTGCATTCAACAGCATTTAGAGATACTCTTTACAGCAGCCTCATGGATCATTTACACAACGGACAGAAGGGGACTCATTGCTTCTATGGGAGACTGTTCTAGACATGTGCTTTGATATGTTCAAAGGTAATTTCGCAGGGAGGGGGAAGAGGTGAGCTGTGACCATTACCTATTTTAAATGGTACACCCTGTTTTATCTACATGTATTGTAGGTGTTACCTTTCATTGCAATCCTGCCTGTGATAATAGTGACTGCTGAAAAGTTTTCCGTACAGAACAGGAAAAATTGGGCTGATGATCAGTATGAAAATATAGGATTTTAGGGATTTTTAAAAAAAATACAATTAGTGACCAATTCTTTTCTTTTTTAAAGGTCACCAAAAAATCTTATGATTCTTAAAATTCTAAACATTCTCATTAGTCATTGTGTCCCCTGTATCAGCCCCAGCAGTAATAGTATTACTATTGAGGCCTCTGTGCGGGTCACTGTTATTACTGAGGCCACTGTGGGGAGTCACTATTATTACTGAGACCAATACAGGGGACAGTATTACTACTGAGGCCACTGAGGGTCACTATTATTACTGAGGCCAATAGAGGGGACAGTATTACTTCTGAGGCCACTGAGGTTTACTGTTATTACTAAGCGCGACAGTAGAGGGGACAGTATTACTACTCAGGCCTCTGTGGAGGTCACTATTACTACTGATGTCAATATAGAGGACAGTATTACTACTGAGGCCACTGTGCGGGTTACCGTTACTGTTGAGGCCAATATATATATATATACCGTGTTTCCCCGATAGTAAGACACCCCCGATTGTAAGACGTATCGGGGGTGTCAGGGGGGTCGGCCAATGTAAGCCGTACCCCGAAAGTAAGACATACCGTAGAAAAAAAAAATCATTACTCACCTCCCCCGGCGTTCCGTCGCGCTCCGGCAGGATGTCGCTCGCTCCTCGTCCCCGGCGCAGCATTGCTTTCTGAATGCGGGGGCTTGAAATCCCCGCCTCCAGAAAGCTAATACACACGCCGTCAGCCAGTTACAGAATGGCTGTGATTGGCTGAAGGCGCACGTGGCTTCAGCCAATCACACTATTCAATGACATCATTGAATGGCTGTGATTGGCTGAAGGCGCACGTGGCTTCAGCCAATCACACCCATTCAATGATGTCATTGAATAGTGTGATTGGCTGAAGCCACGTGCGCCTTCAGCCAATCACAGCCATTCAATGCTGTCATTGAATGGCTGTAACTGGCTGACGGCTTGTGTATTAGCTTTCTGGAGGCGGGGATTTCAAGCCCCGCATTCAGAAAGCAATGCTGCGCCGGGGACGAGGAGCGAGCGACATCCTGCCGGAGCGCGACAGAACGCCGGGGGAGGTGAGTAATGATTTTTTTTAATTATAAGACATACCCCGAAAGTAAGACATAGTCTGGCTTTTGGGAATAAAAACAAAGTAAGACACTGTCTTACTTTCGGGGAAACACGGTATATATATATATATATATATAACATTATTACTACTGAAGCCACTGCGGGGGTCACTATTATTACTGGGGCTGATATAAGGGACACTATTACTACTGAGGCTGATGTAGCGGACACTTTTACTACTGACGCCACTATGAGGGTCACTATTACCACTGAGGCCAACACAGGGGACAGTATTACTACTCAGGCCTCTGTGGGGGTCACTATTACTACTGATGTCGATACAGAGGACAGTATTACTAATGAGGCCACTGTGGAGGCTACTGTTACTGCTGGGGCCAATAAAGGTGACATTATTGCTACTGAAGCCACTGTGGAGGTCACTATTACTCCTGGGGCTGATATAGGGGACAATATTACTACTGAGGCCATTGTGGGGGACAATATTACTACTGAGGCCATTGTGGGGGACAATATTACTACTGGGGCTGATATAGGGCAAGCACTATTACTATTGATGCCACTTTGCAGAATACCTTAAGCTGACTTAGGTTATGTTTATACTTGGCGGAAATGCTGTGGAATGTGGCAAATTATGCAGCATTCCCGCTTCCAGATACAGCCATTTAAAGCTGTTTTATTTCTCTTCAGCGCCGTAGAAATATGGCGCTGCATTAGAAGTCCGTCGCAGGTCTCTTCTGCCAGAGGGAGCAGGTGCTCAGCTGTCAGATAATGGCTGAGCATTTGTTCTAACAGTGGGGACTGAAGATACCTTTTGTTACACGCTATTTAACTCTTTGCACGTTGCAGTGTAACCGCGGAATATAAGAAGCAGAAAAAGGAAGGGGGCTCCCTCTGTCACCCATTGGACCCCCGTAATGTGATTACGAGGTCTCAGTGGGTTGCTATGGAACCCAGAAGCTTGGATGTAGCCTCCAGGTCTGTGGCCGAGGAGGCTCAGCCTCTACTAACCTCATAGGCTTTCTAATGCACTACTATACTGGAGTGCAGGAATTACCTATATTGACACCGGCATGCGTCTGTCATGTTGTGCTACTGGGACCTGTAGTGCTACGGGTTTCCAGCAGCACGTTTCCAGAAGTGTGGGATGATTGAGCTGGCTGGGTGTATATTGCTCCAGCTAGCCAACCTCCATCGGTCTGTTGCACATATATACCAGCCCCTCTTACTAGAGGGTTCTAGTCATTTGTCATTTATATCATTCCCTCTCAGAACTGTGGAGCTTGGCATCATGCATGTTCTGCTTTGGTGTTATTGCACACATGAGGTTCTGGGTAGGATTCCCTTGTCTCTTTGTTTGTGTGAACAGTGACATGTTCAAAGTCTGTATGTAGGTGTTTACACATTAGGTGTGAATTTTCCAGTTCAGTGTGTGTTCCTGCCTGTCACCATATAGACAACGTGGTTTTGTGGGCTTACGTATTCTGGCCAAAATACAATCCCTTGTGTGTACTAACTTGTTAGATATTTCCATCTGTCTGGGTGTTGTAGTACATTGGTGAGTATTTTGGCGCTTATCGTTCAGTGTACGTGCATGCACCGACATTTATGAATTACTGCATATTTACTGTGAATGGAGGCGCGTGGGCCGGAAAGATCCCCAGCTGCCTACACCTCCATTCACTGAGCGATGATCAGGCCTCATGCAGAGTGCTGGGTCGGATTCCGCTGCGGGAATTCTCACAGTGGGATGCGAGCCGTGCTCCTGCAGTGACCCTCACGTCTTACTTCCTCCAGTGTCTACTCCGCTCTGCTGTGTGCCGTCTGCCGACAGCATGGGTTGGTGCCAGGAAGCCAACGGCGGTACATAAAAATATCCCATTGCATTGCCCATCACAGCTGAGGTAATGTCATGTTTAAAGGGGTTGTCCCACGCCGAAACGTTTTTTTTTTTTCAAACCCCCCCCCCCCCCCCCCGTTCGGCGCGAGACAACCCCGATGCAGGGGTTAAAAAATAACACCGGACAGCGCTTACCTGAATCCCCGCGCTCCGGTGACTTCTTACTTACCTGCTGAAGATGGCCGCCGGGATCTTCTCCCTCGGTGGACCGCAGGGCTTCTGTGCAGTCCATTGCCGATTCCAGCCTCCTGATTGGCTGGAATCGGCACGTGACGGGGCGGAGCTACACGGAGCTACATGGAGCCCCATTGATAAAAGAAGAAGACCCGGACTGCGCAAGCGCGTCTAATTTGGCCATTAGACGCCGAAAATTAGGCGGCTCCATGGAAACGAGGACGCTAGCAACGGAGCAGGTAAGTGAAAAATTAATTAATTAATGCACAATGTACATTACAAAGTGCATTAATATGGCCATACAGAAGTGTATAGACCCACTTGCTTTCGCGGGACAACCCCTTTAATGCAGGTGGGTTTCGGCCCACACTGCATGCCCCAGTCAGACTAGGGTTCTTTAGAAGTGGACACATGCAGTTACAACTCCGTGTGCAATATCCCATTGCAGTGCCCAGCAGAGCTGATGTAACGTCAGCTTTAATGCAGGTGGGCAAAAAATTAATTGGATTATACTGTAGGCGAGGGACCCAAAAAATTGGTGTACCAACAGTACTAATGTACGTCAGAAAAATTGCCCATGCCCAACCAAGAGGGAAGGTGAAACCCATTAATAGCTTTGGTTAATGTGGCTTAATTTGTAACTAGGCCTGGAGGCAGCCCAGTTAAAATAAAAATTGGTTCAGGTGCAAGTTTCAACGCTTTAATGAGCATTGAAACGTATAAAAATTGCTTACAAAAATTATATGACTGAGCCTTGTGGGCCTAAGAAAAATTGCCCGTTCGGCGTGATTACGTCAGGTTTCAGGAGGAGGAGGAGGATGAATATTATACACAGATTGATGAAGCAGAAATGTCCCCGTTTTGGATGGTGAGAGAGAACGATGCTTCCATCCGCGGGTGCAGCCAACGTATTGCTTAGGTATCGCTGCTGTCCGCTGGTGGAGAAGAGAAGTCTGGGGAAATCCAGGCTTTGTTCATCTTGATGAGTGTAAGCCTGTCGGCACTGTCGGTTGACAGGTGGGTACGCTTATCCGTGATGATTCCCCCAGCCACACTAAACACACTCTCTGACAAGACGCTAGCCGCAGGACAAGCAAGCACCTCCAGGGCATACAGCGCGAGTTCAGGCCACGTGTCCAGCTTCGACACCCAGTAGTTGTAGGGGGCAGAGGCGTCACCGAGGACGGTGCTGCAATCGGCTACGTACTCCCTCACCATCCTTTTACAGTGCTCCCGCCAACTCAGCCTTGACTGGGGACCGGTGACACAGTCTTGCTGGGGAGCCATAAAGCTGGCAAAGGCCTTGGAGAATGTTCCCCTGCCTGCGCTGTACATGCTGCCTGATCTCTGCGCCTCCCCTGCTACCTGGCCCTCGGAACTGCGCCTTCTGCCACTAGCGCTGTCGGATGGGAAGTTTACCATCAGTTTGTCCACCAGCGCCCTGTGGTATAGCATCATTCTCGAACCCCTTTCCTCTTCGGGAATGAGAGTGCAAAGGCTCTCCTTATACCGTGGATCGAGCAGTGTGTACACCCAGTAATCCGTAGTGGCCAGAATGCGTGTAACGCGAGGGTCATGAGAAAGGCATCCTAACATGAAGTCAGCCATGTGTGCCAGGGTACCTGTACGCAACACATGGCTGTCTTCACTAGGAAGATCACTTTCAGGATCCTCCTCCTCCTCCTCCTCAGGCCATACACGCTGAAAGGATGACAGGCAAGCAGCATGGGTACCGTCAGCAGTGGGCCAAGCTGTCTCTTCCCCCTCCTCCTCATCCTCCTCATGCTCCTCCTCCTCCTCCTGAACGCGCTGAGATATAGACAGGAGGGTGCTCTGACTATCCAGCGACATACTGTCTTCCCCCGACTCTGTTTCCGAGCGCAAAGCGTCTGCCTTTATGCTTTGCAGGGAACTTCTCAAGATGCATAGCAGAGGAATGGTGACGCTAATGATTGCAGCATCGCCGCTCACCATCTGGGTAGACTCCTCAAACTTTCCAAGGACCTGGCAGATGGCTGCCAACCAGGCCCACTCTTCTGTAAATAATTGAGGAGGCTGACTCCCACTGCGCCGCGCAAGTTGGAGTTGGTATTCCACTATAGCTCTACGCTGCTCATAGAGTCTGGCCAACATGTGGAGCGTAGAGTTCCACTGTGTGGGCACGTCGCACAGCAGTCGGTGCACTGGCAGATTAAACCGATGTTGCAGGGTCCGCAGGGTGGCAGCGTGCATGTGTGATTTGCGGAAATGTGTGCAGAGCTGGCGCACCTTTCCGAGCAGGTATGACAAGTGGGGGTAGCTTTTCAGAAAGCGCTGAACCACCAAATTAAACACATGGGCCAGGCATGGCACGTGCGTGAGGCTGCCGAGCTGCAGAGCCGCCACCAGCTTACGGCCGTTGTCACACACGACCATGCCCGGTTGGAGGCTCAGCGGCGCAAGCCAGCGGTCGGTCTGCTCTGTCAGACCCTGCAGCAGTTCGTGGGCCGTGTGCCTCTTCTCTCCTAAGCTGAGTAGTTTCAGCACGGCCTGCTGACGCTTGCCCACCGCTGTGCTGCCACGCCGCGTGACACCGACTGCTGGCGACGTGCTGCTGCTGACACATCTTGATTGCGAGACAGAGGTTGCGTAGGAGGAGGAGGAGGGTGGTTTAGTGGAGGAAGCATACACCCCCGCAGATACCACCACCGAGCTGGGGCACGCAATTCGGGGGGTGGGTAGGACGTGAGCGGTCCCAGGCTCTGACTCTGTCCCAGCCTCCACTAAATTCACCCAATGTGCCGTCAGGGAGATATAGGCCTCCTTCCCACGAACGGATTTACGCCGTGTAAATTCGCGGCAAAAATCCGCTGCGTGGCCCCCTGCTATTAGGTTCTATTGAACCTAATAGCACAATGCTCACGATGCGTAGTTCCACCGCGGAATTACGCACCGCGATTTCTCCCGTCCTCACCCGCAGCATGCTCTATTTTCTGCGGGTGAGGACGGGCTGTACGCGCTGACGGCTTCCATTGCAGTCAATGGAAGCCGTCCGTTCACGCTATCTCCCGCTGCAAGCAGCGGAAGATAGCGTGAAAAAACGCTTCCCCACCTACCGCCGCGCGTCATATGACGCGGCCGGCGCGTCACGTGACGCGGCCGGCCGCGTCATGTGACGCGGTGGGCGTGTCACATGACGCGACGGCGGTGGGCGGGGAAGCGTCTTCACGCGATCTCCCGCTGGTAAGTATGGGGTCTCTGGGGGGCACCGTGACGGGCTTCACTGCGTAATATTACGCAGCGGAGCCCGTCACGCTCGTGGGAAGGAGGCCATAGTGGCCCTGCCCGCCTGTGCTTGTCCACGTGTCTGTTGATAAGTGGACCTTGGCAGTAACCGCGTTGGTGAGGGCGCGTACAATGTTGCGGGAGATATGGTCATGCAGGCCTGGGACGGCACATCGGGAAAAGTAGTGGCGACTGGGAACCGAGTAGCGCGGGGCCGCCGCCGCCATCATGCTTTTGAAAGCCTCTGTTTCCACAAGCCTATACGGCAGCATCTCTAGGCTGATCAATTTTGCAATATGCACGTTTAACGCTTGAGCGTGCGTGTGCGTGGCGTCGTACTTGCGCTTGCGCTCAAACTGTGGCGCTAGCGACGTCTGGATGCTACGCTGAGAGACATTGCTGGATGTGGCCGAGGACAGCGGAGGTGAGGGTGTGGGTGCAGGCCAGGAGACGGTAGTGCCTGTGTCCTGAGAGGGGGGTTGGATCTCAGTGGCAGGTTGGGGCACAGGGGGAGAGGTTGGATCCTGGAGCCGTGCGGACATCAGTCATGACTGCAAATTCTGTCAAGGCAAAAGAAGGCATTACTGGTACCATGTACAACACATACTGAGGGGGTAATGCCAACCTGGCACCAGTGCAGGGCAGTCACCATTTTCTGAACTGAACAATTACTTATGAGAATGCAGTCAGGTTTTCTTTTGATGATCACAAGATTCATTGCGAGTTGCCGTAATCTTACCATGACTGGAGAAAACACAGCTACACCCTACTGGCTCTGCTACATCCTTAGGTCTCTAGGAGTTTATAAACTTTTGGGCATAACACTTACCAGAGGATTGCACATGTGAAGGGATCTCTGCCTAAGGGCTTATTTAGACAACCGTATATATAATGTATACGGTGTCCTTGTCTGCAGGGGGGGTGAGGATGGAAGAGCCAGGAGCAGGAACTGAGCTCCTGCCCCCTCTCCGCCCCTTGCCACTATTTGCAATAGGAGAGGGCGAGACAGGGGCGCAGCTAAGTCCCGGTGCTTAGCTCCGCCCCCGCCCCTCCCATTGCAAATAGTGGTGAGGGGCGGGGAAGCGGTGGGAGCTCAGTTTCTGCTCCTGGCTCTTCCATCCTCGCCACCCTGCAGACAAGGACACCGTATATCGGCTCGGCGTGAAAACCGAGCCGATATAAGGTCGTCTGAAATAGTCCTAAGGGACTCAGTCCCAGGAAATTACAGGCATCTGCGTACTTTTTCACCGTGGGAAATGTGCTCTTTTGTAAATGTGCTCTGATGTGTTTTTCATCTGCTGCACTATGTTTTTTGTATAGTCGAGTCGCTGGGTCTTGTTTCTACTTGGAAGGTTTGGCTTTTTGGCCACAATTCATCCATGAAGATCACTTCTGACCAGACTTCTCTGAACAGTAGATGGGTGTACCTGGGTCCCACTGGTCTCTACTAGTTCTGAGCCGATGGCACTATTGGGTATTTTCCGATTTGGAAGGGAAGTAAGCATGTGTCTTTCATCTACTGCATCAACCTCCCTTAGCCGACCACTGCATCTACAGTCCTCAATGTTGGCCCTTTTTTTTGCCCTTTCAAAAAAAACCTTGAACAGCACATGTTAAAACTCCATTTTATTTTGAAATCTTTATTTTGAAAACTGGGAAAATAAGGATTCCGAATCTGGCACTCAATGTCCTCCGCTTGTTCCAGCTGCAATCTGACAGGGAAGATGAATCTGTATGGCATCTGGACAGCTCTCTTCCCTCCTAGAACTTCAGGCTGGGGTTGGGGTCCTTCCTCTTCCTCATGACTCTTCCAGGCTGCAAGAAAATGAAACCCAAATGATTTGAATGACCTCATTAAGATTCTCATAAGTGCATAACTGCCAGCACCCAGTCTTTGGTGGCCCTGGCGACCCCGCAATATCCAGAGGCCCTGGCGACCCGGTGACATTTAAAGGCCCTGGTGATATAGTTCCCATTCCTTTGTGGTATATTGATAGCTAGAGCTCCCAGTCTTCTGTAGCACATCGGTAACTGGAGCTCCCTGGTGGTTCAGCCATGCGCACAGCACCAGCTCCTACCATAGTTTATTACATACCAATAAGTGGATAATTTCACATACCTACTTGTTTCTCCATCTGCAGCAAAGTATCTTCTGTGGGGGCTCGTCCAGTAGCTTCTCTGCCAGATGACAACCACGAGCCTTCAGTAATCTGCCAAAAACTTTTTCAGGTTATATCACAATACCAAATAAGACGATGCAACCAGAAAATCAGCATTAACATCCTACGTTCTCGATCCATCAGCCCCATAACTTACATGTGGTTGGGAGATCAATTCATTTCCACAATTATTAGTCCACCATAGTAGATACAATACATAGGTGGATACAGTAGTTCCTTTCCTATTCCTATGTATTGTGGACTTGACAGCTGATGACCCCGGTGAAGAGAGCTAAAAGGTGGATCCTATATTTGTCAATGAAATGATTAGCCAATAGCCATGCATTGGCTGTTGGTTGTCCCTCTGTGTCACAGGGAATATATGAACCAGGTGAACACTACAAATTTGCTGGGGAAAAAAAGGTGTCTACCTGAAAAGGAAATCCCCCTTAAAATTTGAAAAAAATTGCGCCCCCTAGTCAGAATTAGCCGCCTCCCGGCTTGTCCCAGTTTTTCCTGGCAAGAGACCATCTCTTAGGTATTCCAATCCCCTTGCTGACGTGATTCATTAGTGACCCGGTTATACATTTCATTTAAAGGCTTTTTCTGAGTCAGGCAAGTGTTTATTTTTTGCGCGGGCAAAAAAAGCGCTTCTAAAATAACCAATGGGTTCCTATAGAAGGGCTCACATCAAAGAATGTAGTTGCGTAAAACGGTTCGCACACCTAACAAAGATAGGACATGCTGCAGGTCACATGCAGCTCTGCGGTGTGCACCAAACATAGGACCTGTCCTATTTTTGGTGTGCTCTGTGCAGGAGTTTCCATTGACCCCTATGGGAGCAGGAGCTTATGCAGGACATTTAAAACCTGCTGTCCAGACGCACATTTTAAATGACTGCTGTAAACTCCTATTAGTCCTCGCGGAGATGAGGAGACTCCCTGAGGGTTCCCCTAATCCCTGCGGGGACTAACAGGAATTTACAACAGGACATTTACAATGTGCTTCTCGGCAGCATGTTTTAAAATGTCCTGCTGTAACCAGCGGGGTATTCCTCCAGCTCTGCTGGTGGGCAATTCCCCAGCAGTTCAGAGCAGTAGGGGACTCTCTCCCCCAGGGATTTCCATATAGCAGGAATACAGAGGGGGTGGAGTTACGGGGCTTTCCGGAGGGCTTTCCAGAAAGCGTGGGTGGAGGGGGTGGGGCTAGAGGATCCACGCTCTAGCCCCACCCTCTATATATTTGCTATGGGAAATCTGAGAGAAGCCCTATAGCTCCACCCACTCTCTAGCCCCACCAACTCTCTCTGCGCTATGGGGATATTTAAAGCCCTTCCCTGAAAATCACTGCAGGGGTTGCTGGCAGCCCATTGCTTGCAATGGGGCCATCGGCAGCAGTTGCAGCCCCATTGAAGGCAATGGGCACAGACCTGCATTCATGCATGTTTGTGCACATACATGGGTACACACTTTTGTGCGCACCTATGCACGGCACACGCACACGCTCGTGTGAAGCCACCCTTAGAGTGTGTTCACACAGGACAGAAATGCTGCAGAACATCTGCAGCATCTTACAGGACGAGCGTTATGGATAGGATTTCAAAAAATTCCATCCACAGGCTGCAAAAAAAGTGCAGCATAAATTGACCCGTGCCACGGATTTTACATCTACAGCAGGTCAATTCATACTGGGCATGTTCACACTTTCATATGAAGGGCTGAAATCCGTGGCAAATCTACATCAAAACCTGCGCCATTTAGCACGGATTTGGTGCGAATCTTGTAGCTGCAGAAAATCCAGTGAATTTGCAATGTGTGAAGAAACCAGAAAGCTGGAAAAGTCTCAAAACACATCCAAGAAACATTCGCTGTTTTTCAACTTTAGGCCACTCACACACAAACGTTTATAAACACGCTGCGTTTTTCAGCGTTGAGAGCAGCGTCTTTACAGCATATTTTCTGTAGTAACACCGATGACATCACTTTTTTCTCTCTCCCAGCGGCATTACAAGAGTAAAAAACACACTCCAGAAACACGCTGCAACGCATGAAAGTAGAACATGCAGCGTTACTTTTAGCGACCGTTATAAAAGCCAAATGATCTTTTTGCCACACACAGTGAATCGCAGTGCGGGCATCTTTTTTTGTTTTTCGACACACATGGCCAATTGCACCACAAGCACATTTCTTTTTATTGCCACACACAGCCAATCGCACTGCGAGCATCTTTTTTTTTTGTCACACAGCTAATCGCAGTGCGGGCATGTTTTTTTTCCTTCTTGCCACACACAGCCAATCGCACTGCGGGCATCTTTTTTTTTTCTTTGTGCCACACACAGCCAATCGCACTGTGGGCATGTTTTTTTTTCTTCTTGCCACACACAGCCAATCGCACTGCAGGCATCTTTTTTTTTCTTTTTGCCACACACAGCCAATCGCACTGCGGGCATCTTTTTTTTTGCTTTTTGCCACACACAGTCAATCTCATCACAGACACCCTTTCTTTTCCACACACTGCCAATCGCACTGCGGGCATCTTTTTTTTTTCTTTTTGCCACACACAGCCAATCGCACTGCGGGCATGTTTTTTTTTTTTTGCCACACACAGCCAATCGCACTGCGGGCATCTTTTTATTTTTTTCTTTTTGCCACACACAGCCAATCGCACTGCGGGCATCTTTTTTTTTTTCTTTTTGCCACACACAGCCAATCGCACTGCGGGCATCTTTATTTTCTTTTTGCCACACACAGCCAATCTCACCATAGACAGACTTTTTTTGCCACACACAGCCAATCGCACTGCGGGCATGTTTTTTTTTTCTTTTTGCCACACACAGCCAATCGCACTGCGGGATTCTTTTTATTTTTTTCTTTTTGCCACACACAGCCAATCGCACCATAGACACACCTTTTTTTCCACACACAGCCAATTGCAGTGCGGGCATCTTTTTTTTTTCTTTTTGCCACACACAGCCAATCGCACAGCGGGCATATTTATTTTTTGCTTTTTGCCACACACAGCCAATCGCATCACAGACACCCTTTCTTTTCCACACACTGCCAATCGCACTGCGGGCATCTTTTTTTTAATTTTTTTTGCCACACACAGCCAATCGCACTGCGGGCATCTTTTTTTTCTCTTTGCCACACACAGCCAATCGCACCACAGACATTCTTTGTTTCCACACACAGCTAATCGCACTGTGGGCATCATTTTTTTCCCCCACTCACAGCCAATCGCACTGCGGGCATCTTCTTTTTTTTTTTTTTCCTTTTTGCCACACACAGCCATTTGCACTGCGGGCAGGTTTTTTTTTTCCTTTTTGCCACACACAGCCAATCGCACTGCGGGTATCTTTTTTTTTTTTGCTTTTTGCCACACACAGTCAATTGCATCACAGGCAGCATTTCTTTTCCACACAACGCCAATCGCACTGCGGGCATCTTTTTTTCTTTTTTTCCTTTTTGCCACACACAGCCAATCACACTGCGGGCATGTTTTTTTTTTCTTTTTGCCACACACAGCCAATCGCACTGCGGGCATCTTTTTTTTTTTTGCTTTTTGCCACACACAGTCAATCGCATCACAAACACCATTTCTTTTCCACACACTGCCAATCGCACTGCGGGCATCTGTTTTTCTTTTTTTCCTTTTTGCCACACACAGCCAATCGCACTGCTGGCATCTTTTTTTTCTTTTTGCCACACACAGCCAATCGCACTGCGTGCCTTGATTTTATTTTCTTTTCGCCACACACAGCCAATTGCACTGCGGGCATCTTTTAAGATCTATTTCATGGAAAAACGTCTTCCAAATTATATATATTTTTAGGGTTCCGGCAGAGGAGCGTTTTTTTCCCGCATCCATAGATGCAAAAAAAAAAACGGGTCTATTAGAACAAATGCTTTCCAATGAATGTGGTCACATGTCTGTTTTTTACTAGTGAACAATTCGCCCCTGCAAAAAAAGTAGGACAGCGTTTTTTTGATTCGCACAAAAATGACGTTTTCGTGCAAATGGATGCAACTTTGACAATATGAAATCTTAGTCAAAGCCCTTAAATGAACCCTAGATGCAGAAAAAAAATTAAAAATATATATATTATAGCTGTGATTGGTCAAAGCGCTCAACCAATCAGGAAGAGCTGTGGCAGAGGAATTCTTCAGCCTATATATGTATATATTATTTTTTTTTCCTTAAAGAGAGGCTGATTTTAAGGGGAGGGCTTATATTTAAAACCCTTCTCTGAAAATCACTGCAGGGGTTGCCGGCATCCTATCGTGTGCATTGAAAGCAATGCTGCACGGACCTGCATTCACGCGTGTTTGTGCATGTACGTGGGTGCGTGGTTTTGTGAGCACCTATGTATGGCACACGCACACACTCGTCTGAATGCGCCCTTATAAAGCAAAAAATACGGTATATACAGTTAGTTATATAGTCTTTTAAATGTACATTTTCTTTTGCCCTATAGCTGCCATACAGGGACTAACATTATGCCAAAACTCATTTTATTTGATAGTCTCTATTGCCATTATCGCTACTATTGGTTTTATTACTATGAGGGTTCTTTCACACGGCCGTTGGTGTTTTGACGTGTGCCCACCGGCGCCATAAAAACGTGTGAACGGGCACAGAAATCTATCGTTTGTGCGCCCGTTCAGACGGCCTGAGCCCAGTGCATATACGCCGAAGCCGCAATGCCGTTGGGCAGGGGAAGACAGTTTAGCTCTGCTAAGCTGTTCTCCCCCTTCCCCTCACCGACTCTCTGCAAAGGGAGGAGGCGGGACGGGGCAGGAGCTAGTGTGCCAAGCTCCCGCCCCCTCTCCGTCCCTTGTTGGCCGCCAGCAATAGGAGGGGTGGTGCTTAGCTCCGTCCCCGCCCCGCTCCCTCCCATTGCAAACAACTGGCGAGGGGCAAAGAGGAGGAGAGAAGGGGGAGAGAGTTCAGCAGTCACGCTGCTAAACTCCCTCCCACCTCCCCTCTCCGGCAGCTGTCATTGGCTCCCATAGAAATCTATGGCAGTGGCTATATTCTGGCCGGGAAAGATAGTTCCAGGATAGTTCCATCTTTCCTGCGTGGCGTAAAAGCGCCTGGTATATCACACTACCAACTACTGTCCACGTCACCTTTTACTCCACTGTGACTCTACACCATATATGAATGTGTTGTATCGTGTAACCCCAGCAAGTACTGAGGAAGACGTTCCCAAACCCCCAGACGCGGATACAAGCTGGTTTTAAATGAAAAAACAAAATTGACAAAACACCCGAGATCAAGCAGTCCCACTTCCATTTTTATCCCATTTCCTCTTCCCCGGGGGCGCTCCATCCATTTTTCTTTCCCTCCTCCACACTATTGTCACTATAGGGGGATGTCTCCCCTTTAAGGGCTCATGTCCACGGGTATATATATAAAATACTCCGGGTCTCCCGCAGTGTTGTACACATATATAGCCAATACACTCCTCCGGCAGAGACCGTTTATGGGCTGTGCATGGCACTGCGCATGCCTGGGAATCTGTCGTCACGCACATGCGCAGTCTGATTTTCTCTTTTTAATTCCCCGCTCTGAACAGCGCAGGGATGCGTATGGAAACACTGCCTGTATCAATGTATTGTGTATGGACAGCGTATTGATACACAGCCCAAACAAGGGCTGCATATGACACACAGAGAGATAGTGCATGCTGCAATTTATTTCTCTTGCGTATCGATAGGCAGTGCCCACACACAGGTGGGTGTGGAGCAATGGAAGCCCATATACTTTCATTGCCTCCATTCTCTGCATATCACTCATGCATGCAAAGCATGCGGAATTCGTGGTGGGAAAACGCCCGTGGACATGAGCCCGAACTGGGGCTCATATGGACGCTTCAGCTATAGTGGGAAAGTGTGAAATAGAAAAGAGGCAATATAAATGACCCCCTAGGAGGTGTTTGATGTAAAAATAAATAAATACAGAATTAAATATATATTAAATAAAACGACTCAACACCGACGCCAGCCAAAATCAGCGCTATTTGCGGCCTGTAATCTAAAACTATACAAATTATATATCTATACAGCGAACCCGAAATGAGGAACCCATTCCCTACTTTATTTTAGTGTAAATATTCTAATTTTACAAATAAACAACTATTATTTAAAAAAAAACATTTTTTAGCTTATTACTAGATATTTAAAAAAAATAAATAAATAAAAAATAAATAAAAAATGGCCCTATATGTCATAGAAAGAAAAATGCTGCAAAAATCATTTTGGGAGCAAAAGAAAACAAACAAAAAATAGGGGAGTAAAATCACCATACGGGTAAAATCCCCAAAAAGTGGTCCTTTAGGGGTTTTAAAAAAATGATTTTTGCTGCAGTTTACCAGCAAAGCGCATCAAAAAGACACACAAAAAAATGTGACTGCAGTATAAAGGAAGGACTTGTCTATTAGATGTTCTCTAGCGAGCGGCTGAGAATACAATCCCCTCATATAAAAGGGTTCCCCATGATATCTAACAATCACCAGCTCAGTATATAAACATGGAAACCCAGAGAGATGTGACACTTATCTGTGAGCGGCCAGAAGCTCCTCCGGACAGGGATGATGAAGGCTGCTAACAGCGAGCAGCAGCGGTTAAATCCACGTAACGTCCACCTGCAGCGTCCAGAAGCTCTTCCCAGACAGGGATGATGTAGGCTGCTAACAGCAAGCAGCAGCGGTTATATCCACGTAACGTCCACCTAGAGCGTCCAGAAGCTCCTCTCGGACAGAGATGATGTAGGCTGCTAACAGCAAGCAGCAGCGGTTATATCCACGTGACGTCTATCTAGAGCGTCCAGAAACTCCTCTCAGTCAGAGATGATGTAGGCTGATAACAGCGAACAGCAGCGGTTATATCCACGTAACGTCCACCTAAAGCGTCCAGAAGCTCCTCTCAGACAGGGATGATGAAGGCTGCCAACAGTGAACAGCAGCGGTTACATCCACGTAACGTCCATCTGGAGCGCCCAGAAGCTCCTCCCGGACAGGGATGATGTAGGCTGATAACAGCGAACAGCAGCGGTTATATCCACGTAACGTCCACCTGGAGCGCCCAGAAGCTCCTCCCGTACAGAGATGATGTAGGCTGCTAACAGCGAGCAGCAGCGGGTATATCCACGTAACGTCCACCTGCAGCGTCCAGAAGCTCCTCTCGGACAGAGATGATGTAGGCTGCTAACAGCAAGCAGCAGCGGTTACATCCACGTAACGTCCACCTGGAGCGCCCAGAAGCTCCTCTCGGACAGGGATGATGTACGCAGCCAACGGTTGAGGAGAAGTTATGGGGTGTAGCAGAGGCAGCAGAGCTCCGGTGACTGTTGTAGTGCCGCTGCTGCAGGAACTGCCTGTGCGGACGGGTTCTATCTGCTTCTAGAACTGCAGACCGCTCTGACCTCACAAGATTCCATTGAAACCCCTGTGACCTCACTCGACCGCACATACACACACCCTCACAGGTGGGCAGGACCGGCCACAGGCCTCTCTAACCAGGGATCTTCTAGACACATTTTAGGCTCATTTCTCACATATTGCGTAAATCCACACTGGAATTCAGCAGAATAATCCACAACAAATTCTGAGGATTTTGGCGCAGATTTCACTCATATTAAAATGAATAAAATCCGCCTTGAAATATCCACAACCTGCAGAGCATGCTGGGAAGGTGAAAATCTGCAGCGAGACTCCAATCCACGGCAGATTGTTTTCTGCTGTGAGTGAAATCCCCATTCACCGGTATTTGACTCTAATTGGAATTTCGGTGCTAAATCAGCAAGCAAACCGGACTATGACTCTTTCACCAATATTTGGCTATATGTTCTGATGAAGCGCCCCATATTTAGACCAGCGTTACGCAGCTTATGCCGCCATACTGCAATGTGTGAGCGGTGTTTGTTGCTACTTGGGGAGGGCTCTGTAATACGATTTCTGTCAAAAACCTAAAAAATACGACAATGCGGGATTTTCACCATCACAAGATCAGATCTGCATGACATTGCAGGTACAGATTCAGTGTAATGCGTTCCTGTAGGCGAATGGTGCACGGAATATCGCAGTGCAATCTAGCATAAACCTGTGATAATCACTCACATTAACACCCTGCAGAGACCTGAACTTAATAAAAACGGCTAGTGCAATAGAATCGCGAGGGTTAAACATCATATATCTTGTAAGATAAGAGGAGAAGCCGTCACATTACTGTTCCCCTGCCCCCAGATACCGGCGCTACCAGGGTCCTCCACTGCTCTCCTGCCCCTAGATACCGGCACTACCAGGGTCCTCCACCTCTCTCCTGCCCCCAGATACCGGCACTACCAGGGTCCTCCACCGCTCTCCTGCTCCCTGATGCCAGCACTACCAGGGTCCTTCACCGCTCTCCTGCCCCCAGATACCGGCACTACCAGGGTCCTCCACCGCTCTCCTGACCCCAGATACTGGCGCTACCAAGGTCCTCCACCGCTCTCCTGCCCCTTGATGCCAGCACTACCAGGGTCCTCCACCGCTCTCCTGCCCCCTGATGCCAGCACTACCAGGGTCCTCCACCGCTCTCCTGCCCCCTGATGCCAGCACTACCAGGGTCCTCCACCGCTCTCCTGCCCCCAGATACCGGCACTACCAGGGTCCTCCACTGCTCTCCTGCCCCCTGATGCCGGCACTACCAAGACCATTCACCACTCTCCTGCCCCCTGATGCTGGCGATACCACCCTTCTCTCGCCTTCATTTATCAAAGCTGTCTGAAAAAAAAATTTGGCCTTGTTGCCCGTAGCAACCAATCACAGCACAGCTCTGATTTCTGAAACGGCTCTAGTTACATGACAGCTGCGCTCTGATTGGTTGCTATGGGCAACAAGGCAGGTTTGTCTTCTAGATAGATTAGATTAATGAGCCCGTCTGTTCTTCCTGTCCCAGCGCTGACATGTCCGCACCACATACAATGCGGTGACCTGCAGTAACGCCAAACCTGCAGGATGCTGCGATTACAAAAATAGCCACCGACCCAAGAAACGCACGACTAAAGGAGAAAACCCCCACAAAGGATCCCTGTAGTGTTTATGGAGCTCCACACTTCACTGTTGATCTGCTAAAATCCGGCCGCAGGGTTTATGGAAAAAAATAATCCAGAAAAACGTCCCTAAAAATACGTCACTATAAATGCGCGGGAGTAAAAGCATCCGTAAAGTGTATTCACGTGTCGCAGTCAAGGTGCGGCTGAGAACCACATCAAAGACCGCGTGTACTTTTACCTGTAAAAACCATGTGACCAAAAAACACATCTCACATCTGCGGCAAAACTGGCGGGGTTCTCAGATTTGGTGTGAATATACCCTTACGCACCACGCTCTGCACCGCGTGCTTTACACTGTATTTACACAGGCCAGTGCGATATAGGTGAGAGAAAATCGTATATATATATATATATATTATATATATATATATATATATCACAGTTGTAAACCTGCGTTTTTCAGGTTTCTGCGAAACGTTCCCATGTTCAAAATGCGCTATTCGCATCACTGTAGGTGCGTTTTTAAACGTGAAAAATAATAAAAAAGAAAGAATGAGCAGTTCTTGCAGTGGAATTGCCTCAAAACAGGACATGCTGCGTTATTTTGCACTTGCACTTGTGTGCGCCGTGAGGTCACAACCGCTGCATGAACAACGAGTAACGTGAATATTCCCACAAAGAGACAGTTCATCTGTGCATGCGCCAGCTGAAGACCTCGCGGCGCACATGTGAGACTTGGCAGCGCTACATGGATGACGCCTACTGCGTCATCCACGGCTAAGGAGTTGGGAGGGGTGGACTTTGGAGCCGAATAAGCTGCTAGTAGATGGTCCAGCTTGCTCAGCTGATCGCTCTGCCTATTTTGGCCATAAAGGCGTGAAGATTTTTGGGGTATTTTCATCTCCAATTTTCAAAAGACATAACTTTTTTATTTTTCTGTTGACTTGGCGTTATTTTGGTAGGCAAAATGAACAAAATGAGCATTTTGCCTCTGCATCTTTTAGGGTTTATATTTACGTTTTTTGCAAGATGAATAGTGCGTACAGGCTGGATCTTCTTTCTTCAGCACTGCGGATGTGTCTGGGCTTTTTTTTTTTCCTTCAAATCTCCTGCTTTCCTGTGGATTTGTAGCACCTCCACAGTGACAGCTGCAGGTGTGCTGTGGTGAGGGTGGATTCCATTGATTTCAATAGAACCCGTCGCTGTTGGACCCGCTGGAAATTGAAGCATGCTGCGATTCCTTCCTATGCGTGCATCTCGCACACTGGAAAAAAAATCATATCCGCATGCTTTTACTTGCCATGCGGATGGTAATACATCCCTATGGGTGGCAAGACGCGCAGATCTCCTGTGCAGGAGACACGCACGGATTTTATAATTAAAATCCGCACCTGGACATCGGGTCTTCACAAAGGAGCTGGCTGGTTAAAACATAGTTATGTTTCATATAAAATAACTACTTTTATAGTAATGGGATTTGTCTGGTTTTTTTAACCATAAACTCTGTGGAACTGTACAGGGAAAGCTCTGTGCCCTATAGCAAGTACAAAATCATAGTAAGGTAAGTTCTGCCACCTAGAGGCAAAACATAGAAATGGCAGGGACAATGATAAATATAAGGTTCTGCACATGGGCAGGGAAATACATATCACCATTACACACTAAATGGGAAACCACTGGGTAACACTGACATGGAAAAGGACTTGGAGGTTTTAGTTAACTGTAAACTTAACTGAAGTAACCAGTGTCAGGCAGCTGCTGCCAAGGCAAATAGGATCATCAGATGCATTAAACGAGGTCTAGGGGCACTCAGGAAGGACGTATCAGAGCCTGAGCGGGTACAAAGGCGGGCAACTGAAGTAATAAACGTAATGGGCGGACTACAATACCCAGGGAGGTTATCAAAATTGGGATTATTTAGTTTAGAAAAAAGACAGCTGAGGGGCGACCGAATAACTATGTATAAATATATCAGGGGACAATACAGAGATCTCTCCCATCGTCTGTTTATACCCAGGACTGTGACTGTAACAAGGGGGCACCCTCTACATCTAGAGTAAAGAAGGTTTCTACACCGATATAGAAGGGGGTTCTTTACTGTAAGAGCAGTGAGACTATGGAACTCTCAGCCTGAGGACGTGGTGATGGCAAAGTTGGTAAAAGAATATAAGAGGGGCCTGGACGCCTTTCTTGAGCGATACAATCTTACATGTTATATCACTGATTACTACAGAAGGTTTGGTGATCCGGGGATTATTCTAATCGCCAGATTGGAGTCATGGAGGATTTTTTTTCCCCTGTGATATCGCTGCGCTTTTTTCAATGGGAACGCAGCGATATTGCAGCATGAAAAAAACGCTAGTGGGTAAAAGCCCTAAGGCCTCCTGTCCACGGGCAATTCTGCATTGCGTTATCCGCGGCGATAATCCACATGCGGGTAACACAATGAACGCTTGCCATAGGACAACTATGGAAAGCGCAGCCCGATGTACACAAATGGAAATCCGCCACAATTTTCCGCTCAAGTATAAAATTTGCGGCATGTCACGATATTTTCCTCGATGAACCTATCATAATGATAGGATAATTGCGGTGACTTTAGTGTTCTTCCACGACAGAAATCTGCTTGCCCGCGGGCATAAAACCGCAACACCCATGAACAGGCAGCCTTAGTGCTCCCCCCTCTGCCATAGGGGAGGAGGGGGAAGCAATAAAAGGTCTTCGCGATCAGCCTATATTAATGATAGGCTCACCACGAAGAGTCGCTGCATGCAGCAATTTTAATCACACGAGCGGAAAATCGCTTTCATTTTCTGCTTGTGTGCAGTAGGCTACGCTTTCCATAGTAATCCTGGCATGCGAGTTCCGTGTGCGATTTATTGCCACGAATCTCGCAATGACACCTCGCCCATGGACATCCAGCCTCATTGAGGAAAATTGGCTTCTACCTCACTGTTTGTTTGTTTATTTGCCTTCCTTTGGATCAACATTTGGGAGTAATAGGCTCACCTGGATGGATGTGTCTTTTTTCAGCATGAGAGTGCATTCACATGAGCTTGTACATACATAGGTGCACACAAAACCGCGCACCCATGTACATGCACAAACATGCATGAATGCAGGTCTGTGTCCATTGCCCTCAATGGGGCCACGGCTGCTGTTGGCGGCCCCATTGCAATCACAGAAAATGGCCGTTAATTACTGACTGAGGAGTGCATATAGATGCATCCTCTCACCATGCAGGTAGCTGACTACCAAATGGAGGAGCCAATAACACCTGTGCAGGACCCCCCTCACTATCAAGAGGCAGTGTGAGTGGTTGTTTTATCGGTCTCCTGCACAGGTGTTATTGGCTCCTCCATTTGGTGGTCAGCTACCTGCATGGTGAGAGGATGCATCTATATGCACTCCTTACTCAGTAAGTAACGGACATTTTCTGTGATTGTTTTTAATTCTTGATTTCCCCTTCTGTGATGCATTTATATTAGTGTAGGGACCCACTACAACGCAAGGAACCGTGAAGTGGCTAGTGGGCTCATGTATCTTGGCCAACATCCAACCAATGCCTTGCATTTATTATCTATCATTCACATACAGTGTGGCATTAAGACTCCAGGTTGGCGGAATCTGCTCATTCACCTACTCCTGGAACCCCCGTAAAAAATCCTCATGACACTTCTACAGTTGTATATAATTCCTCTCATAAGGAACATTCATACATTATCTCTATAGCTGTTTTAGGTACTGGGTTGGAGCATTAGGTGTAGCAGCCGCAGATGTGGAAAGAGTAGTTGGGGACGAGCCAGGAGTCCGCAATAGGAGGTCTTATGGGCAGAACAAATGGAGTAGATGGGTCGTGTTGTCAAGAGGGAAGCCAGGGGTCGGTATCAGAAGGTCTCAGTGTTGAGTTAGAAATGGAGAAAGTGGGTCACGTTGTCGGAAGGGAAGCCAGGGGTCTTATCAGAAGGTCTTCGTTGAATAGCAGAGAAGCAGGCAGAAGTAGAGCTTGATCAATGGCTGCTGAGGCACAATATTCACGCAAAGGAGGCGGGAACATGGCCTGGTTTTATATAAGAGGCTTTATCAGAAACAGAAGCATGGCCATTTTTATATAGGAGGCCTAATCAGGAACATGGTGGGGACAAGACAGGGAAACAGAGAAGCATGGCTAGGTTTCAGCAGAGGAGCTGTCCAAGACCTGGACAGAGCTGCCGACTGGAGCGCAGCAATATTCTTGAGGTGCAAGCGAACTGTTCAGGCCAGAGATTGGATGTAGGGGTAAAGGAGGGATTGGAGTCGAATGGGCCTGTGGTGCCTCACACTGAGATGGAGATGTCAGGATGAGGTCGGTTAGTAGGGGGCGGAAACAGGAGAAGGTCAGTTTTTGGGAGATTCAGTTTAAGGTAGAGAGTGGACATAGGGTTAGAGACCACGTACATCCGGTTGCATACTGAAGAAACGGTGCTGTAATGTCATGAGAGGAGGTGTATAACTGGGTGTCGTCGGTGTAGAGATGGTACTGACAGCCAAATCTCCTGATGGTCTGTCCTGATGGTAGTGGCTGTGTTAATGGAAAAAAGGAGGGGGCAGAGGACTGAGCCCTGGGGGACCCCAACAGCAAGGGAGGAGGATCAGTAGGGAATAGTTGCCCCTCGATTTAGCCGTTAGGAGGTTGTTTGACACTTTAGTCAGAGCAGTTTCTGTCGAGTGTAGAGGATAGAAGCTGGACTGTAGGAGGTCAAGAGGAGAGTTTTCTGATAGATAGCTTTTAAGGCGGGAGTAAATTAGGCTTTCTAATAATTTGGAGATGAAGGGGAGATTTGAGAAGAGTCGGTAGTTGGCAGCATCGGTCGAGTCAAGAGTCGATTTCTTTAGCAGTTGGGATATGATAGCCTATTTGAATTAGAAGGGGGAAATGCCAGAGTTTTGGGTGTGAACGGTCTGAAGGTCCTGTACATATGGTAGGCTGGTGGGTCTGATGAGATTCTAGGCAGCTTGACAGGCAAAGAGAGGAGGTTATGGTCCGAGAGCGGGATAGGGGAGTTAGTGAAGTGGCAAGCAGAGCAGAGACGGAGAAAGACTAGATCAAGAGTATTGCCATCTCTGTGAGTGGGAGAGGCTGTGAGTTGTGAGAGACCAAGGAAGGAGGTCTACATTTGCTGTAATTGAGCCTCTAGAACATGCAAACTCGTAGACTGTCGAAGTTGGCATCCCAGATGGTCCAATACATGTTCTATTGGCGATAAATCTGGCAACTGGGCAGCCATGGAAGTGTGACAGTGTTGTAGAGACATTCCTAGAAACCCTTGTTGTGGGCGGCCAACTATTATCCTGTTGGAGGCCGCCATGAGAGACAACACATGTGCCTGCAGGATGTGCTGAACATATCACTGAGCTGCCATTGTCCCTCGTACCACCACTAGCGGTAGCCGACTGTCATGCAATGGCCCCCAGATCATCACACCAGCAGTGTGAGCAGTGTACCGCTCCACAGCAAAGGCAGGATTGCAGTGTTCACCCTCAGGTCTCCAAACACGAACACAGCCGCCATCAATGCCCAAACTAAACCTGGATTAATCGCTGAAGACAACTGGAATCCACTTTGTAGCATCCAGTTTAATCGTGCATAACACCACTGCAAATGGTGATGGTGGGTGTCAAAGGCAGTACACATCATGTGTGCCATGAGACCAAAGGTCCTTTAGCCAAACACCTGGAAATGGATACAACAGATGCAGGGGTCTAACGATGGTGTCACTTGTTTCTGGATGGCGGACAACGAAACACTTTGAACTGCTCATACTTGTCGAACGATCATATGATGTTGTCTACTGGTGGTCTGTCGAGGGGGTCCTGAGCCCAGTCCCCTTGTGTGCCCTTACACATCCACTGGTCCCAACACCTCCTAACAGTCTGGTCAGAACGGTCCAGGTGTCGGCAATTCCTTAATATGACCATCCAGCTTCTTACATCCCAAGAAAAACCTTCTGTGTGTCTTAGAGGCGTCTAGTGGTCAACAACCTCTACACAAGCAGAAGAAGAGGTCACTGCACACAAGTAATCACTGCTAAAAGGGATGAAGCTGATTTTTAATCTGCATGAATTATTTTAGCTCCTGTTGTTCTAGCGTATGAAGCGGGGTTTTAAAAAAAAACAAGAAAAACCCCAACATATTCTGACTCTTCGAACTTCACGCCAGTGTGTGTGAGCGTGAAAAGACGTGTCCTGCCGTAACTCTTCTTGCACACAACATGCGAGCGTCCCGGTAGTGGAAACTAAACCAGTGATCAGTGGTTTCGTATCGTCCCATCATGCGGCCACATAACGGCCCGTGTGTTGAGGCCCTTACCAAGGATATTCATCGGGGATCTTACAAGATGCTATATACTACAAACCTGCAGCAAGATAGTGTTACATGAGACTGGATTTATCACCAAATCACAGCAAAATCATGGAGATTCTGATCCTGCCCTTATACTTTGTATTACTAGTCAGCATTATTATAGTATTACTACTGCTGATTCCGGAAGGTCTCAGATGCTCCTCGAATCGCTTCTCTAAGATGTGACAAATGTCTTCTCTAGCAGTATAAGGCTGCTGTCACGCCTGCGTTGGGGTCGCTTCAGGGTTTCCGTCTCTCTGCTCCATTTTTGGAGAAGAGAAACTGAAATAAAACAGAAAACAACAAATCCATTTTTTCCCCATTGATTCCAATGGGGTTTCAATAAAGCAGAAAGGCTTCCGTATGCTTCCATTTCATTAGATTTTCGTTTCTTTGGATGATAAAATAGCGCAGTCTGCAGCGTGATTTTTCTGTTTAAAAAACGTAGGCCTGACAGAATGAAGGCAAACAGAAGCCTTTCTGTTATTTTTCAAACCCCATTGAAATCACTTGGGTAATAAATCATTTTTTCTCTCCTCTAAAAATGGAAACCGTGAACTGACCGTCACGCAGGTGTGAGCGCGGCCTTATTCTGTAATCCCTGTGCCTCGTGTTTTGTATGTGGGATATATGTGTTTGTCAGAACTTCCAAGTCATTTCATGTTTTAGAATCTCAAACATTTTGATCTTAATTAGAGATGAGTGAACCTACTCGTTTTGAGTAATTACTCGATCGAGCACCGCGATTTTCAAGTACTTCCGTACTTGGGTGAAAAGATTCGGGGGGCGGGGGGAGGCGTGGCGGAGCGGGGGATAGCAGCAGGGAACAGGGGGAGCCCTCTCTCTCTCCCTCTCCCCCCCACTCCCCGCTGCAACCCCCCACTCACACACGGCGCCTGCCGAATCTTTTCGCCCGAGTATGGAAGTACTCGAAAATCGCGGCGCTCGGGCGAAAAAAGGGCGTGGCCGAGTACGCTCGCTCATCTCTAATCTTAATGTAACACATACAACAACAGTAGTTTCAGGCTTCCCTCACACAGGCGTTGTGGTAAGCGCTACGATTTAAATTGCGGGGCTTTGCAGCATTTTACTTTAGTTTTGATGAGGAACGCGAAACGCTCAAAAATAGAACAAACCCTGCTGGAAAATCACAGCGCTAAAAGTCACTGCAATCGAGCGGCTGTCTGAGCGGTCTAATCGAAAACAATGGGAGCGCTATACCGCGATGCTGAAAACGCCGCTCTAGTCGTGGTAAAAAATGTCTCTATGAGGGAGACCGTAGGCAGGTGTGAAAAATGCTGCAAAGTGAGAATGCTTTCAGAAAGAGAAGAAGTGTTCTCAGTTTCATCAAAAACCAAAATGCAAAGTGAGTGAAGAGAGGAATCTAAATCAGTATTTGGTGTGACCGCCCATTACCTTCACAACAGCATCAGCTCTTCTAGGAACGCTTGCACACAGTTTTTGAAAGAGCTCGGCAGGGAGGTTGTTCCAGACATCTTGGAGAGCTAAGTACAGATCTTCTGTGGATGTCGGCTTGTGAAACCATTGGTCACGTTTTGCGGGCGTGATTTTAATCGCTTAGTAAGGTTGGACTTGATGGATATTTGTCTGTTTTCAACCTGCATAAACCAAGTAGCTGAAGAGTTTGTGCCTGCTGCTGACATCTCCTGATGCCCCCCACCGATGACGGTTGTCCCACTAGACCCCTTGTTCCCCGTCTTCCAGTAGTCAGGCCATATTCAGCGTCAGAAACATCCAACACGGACTTCAATGGAAATCCATGGCATAAATCTGCATGTTAACGGTAGATCTCTGACATGGATCTGGATTAGAGCTGCCGTAGGTAAGCACACCAACTACTTGCATTCAGTCTGTATGTGGATACACCGCTGCGGAATCCACAACAACAAGGGACATGTCACTTCTCTTCTTTCCATGAAGCCTTTGGGCCATGTGCTGTCTGTGTTAAATCCCGGGCAGCACATGACCCCATTATAGCCTATGGGTCTATGCAGATTAACGAGGACCGCTAACTCATCGCATGCTCTATTCCTGTCCGTATCACGCTGATGCATGGCTATGTGCTATATCCAAGTGAGTCCGACAGCACATGGACAAGTGTCCGCGTGTTGTCCGATGCAAGTTAAACCCCAATCACTCGGGCGCAACTTGTACACACGGTAGGTGTGCACACAGACTAATGCAGATTCCACCATGTGAACACGGCCTAATGGATACAAGTAGTAATCTTGTATATACTCTATGCAGCACTAGTTACAGGAGGTCCAACCATGTGAACACGGCCTAATGGGTACAAGTAGTAATCTTGTATATACTCTATGCAGCACTAGTTACAGGAGGTCCAACCATGTGAACACGGCCTAATGGGTACAAGTAGTAATCTTGTATATACTCTATGCAGCACTAGTTACAGGAGGTCCAACCATGTGAACACGGCCTAATGGGTACAAGTAGTAATCTTGTATATACTCTATGCAGCACTAGTTACAGGAGGTCCAACCATGTGAACACGGCCTAATGGGTACAAGTAGTAATGCTGTATATACTCCATGCAGCACTAGTTACAGGAGGTCCAACCATGTGAACACGGCCTAATGGGTACAAGTAGTAATCTTGTATATACTCTATGCAGCACTAGTTACAGGAGGTCCAACCATGTGAACACAGCCTAATGGGTACAAGTAGTAATCTTGTATATACTCTATGCAGCACTAGTTACAGGAGGTCCAACCATGTGAACACGGCCCAATGGGTACAAGTAGTAATGCTGTATATACTCCATGCAGCACTAGTTACAGGAGGTCCAACCATGTGAACACGGCCTAATGGGTACAAGTAGTAATCTTGTATATATAAAGCTGAAAGCCCTCACTGACTCACTGACTGATTGACTGACTCGCCAAAAGTTCTCCAACTTCCCGATATCGTAGAAACATGAATTTTGGCACGAGCATAGATTATCTCCAAAATAGGAAAAGTAATTGGGTCCCAACTCGATTATTCAATTCTAGCGCAAAAGAATTGGCGTCGAAATTTTACGTACATAATCTAAATCTGTCACTTCCCAATGTCATAGAAACTTAAAATTTGGCACGGGCATTGATTATGACATAAATAGGAAAAGCTAATGGGTCCCAACTCGATTATTCAATTCTAGCGCAAAAGAATTGGCTTCAAAATTTTTCGTGCGGAATGTAATTTTTTCACTTTCCGGTGTCATAGAAATGGGAAATTTGGCACGAGCATTGATTATGTCATAAACAGGAAAAGCTAATGGGTCCCAACACCATTATTCAATTCTATGCGCAAAAGAATTAGCGTCCAAATTTTACGTAGATAATGAAAATCTCTCACTTCCCAATGTCATAAAAACATGAAATTTGACACAAGCATTGATTGTGTCATAAATATGAAAAGTTAATGGGTCCCAACTCGATTAGTCAATTCTAAGCGTAAAAGAATTAGTGTCCAAATTTTATGTACGTAATCTAATTCTCTCACTTCCTGATGACATTTTATATAAAGGAAACGTCGCATGGTTTCCTCCACGTGGTGTTTCCTGGGTAACGCAGAGAACTATGCAAAATGGTGAACATATGTTTTTCTTCAGTATCTCTAAAGTAACCACGACTTCGTAAGATTTTCCGTGTGAACACCAGATAAACACCAGTACCAAATTAACTCGGGCAAAGCCAGGTATATCAGCTAGTCTTGTATATACTCTATGCAGCACTAGTTACAGGAGGTCCAACCATGTGAACACGGCCTAATGGGTACAAGTAGTAATCTTGTATATACTCTATGCAGCACTAGTTACAGGAGGTCCAACCATGTGAACACGGCCTAATGGGTACAAGTAGTAATCTTGTATATACTCTATGCAGCACTAGTTACAGGAGGTCCAACCATGTGAACACGGCCTAATGGGTACAAGTAGTAATCTTGTATATACTCTATGCAGCACTAGTTACAGGAGGTCCAACCATGTGAACACGGCCTAATGGGTACAAGTAGTAATCTTGTATATACTCTAAGCAGCACTAGTTACAGAAGGTCATGTGAAAGACCTGTGGATGTGAGGCATTTTCATGTGGCAGCAGCGCCAGCCCCATTGAAAGCAGTGGGAGAACTCTGGGAGATTCTCTGTGACAGCAGCAGCAGGGGATTCCTTCATCCCCGCAGGGAATCGCTTCACCCCAGTCAGGGCTGAAGGGATTTCCCCACCACATCTTAAGGGATTCCCCGAGAGGATGAAGGAATCTCCTGCCGCTGCTGTAATGGAGGATGACCGAGTTCTCCCATTGCTTTCAATAAGCAATGGGCGATATCGCAGACAGATAGAACATGCTGCGATCTGTTTCTCACATAGCACCGTGCTGCCATGTGGGATAATATCTCTCATGTGTATGAACCTATTAAAATGAATGGGATTCATGTTTGTGCGTCTCGCAACGCAGAAATCTCACCCGATCTTATCAGCCGTGTGAAACTGGCCTTATTCTTTAGTTGCGGGTTTGTAACTAATTGCAACCTCCGTCCCCCGGAGACTGAACCTAGCTATCGGGTTGTTCAATATAAAGTTGTCTTCAGGTCCTTTTAGACGAGCCGATTATATTATTGTTCGACCGGGCGAATGGCGTCACCGCGGCCTCGTTCACTTGTGCTCTCTGTTTAGACAGGCAGATCCATTGTTGAATCATTCAGTCTGTATAAACGGAACAATAAGTGAAGGAGCCGATGGTGGCGTATATGCCTGCAGAAAATGAATGAAACGCGAATGAATATCGTTTGTCGTCCAGTCGTTGGCTCGCGTTTAGACTGAACGATTTTTATTCACTTTCGCTTGTTTGAACGATAATCGCTCCGCCTGTAGGCACCTTTAGGCCTCATGTCCACGGGGAAAATCAGGCCCGCTACGAATTCTCCATGGAGAATCTGCAGCGGGTCCCTCCTGCCCCGCGGACATGAGCGCTGAAAATCAGAATAAATCAGAATTAACTCACCTCCCGCACGCTCCGGATACTTCCTTCGCCGCGGCGTCATCTTCTCTGCGTCGCGGCCGGATCTTCTTTCTTCGGCCCGGCGGATGCGCAGGATGACGTCGGTGACGTGCCCCGCGCATGCGCCGTCCCGAAGCAAAATGATCCGGCCGCGACTGAGAGAAGATGACGCGGCGGCGAAGAGAAGAAACGGAGCGGGTGAGTAAAATCTGATTTTTGTCTCCCGCGGATCCGGACGGCTTCCATAGGCTTCAATAGAAGCCCGCGGGAGCCGTCCCCGCGGGAGACCTGCACGAAAATGGAGCATGGTCCAGATTTTTTCATGCTTCATTTTTTTTAAAATCCCTTTTATTGACGATCCGCGGGTATTTATCTACCCGCGGGTGGTCAATGCATCCCTATGGGACGCGGATCCGCGTGCAGGAGAAGAGTTAAAATCCGCTGCGGATTTTAATTCTTCTTTTGCCCGTGGACATGAGCCCTTAGGGAACTGGGCTGTCATTATTCCGACTACCTGGAGAGGGATGCCCTGCCTGGGGGGCTCATACATTTGGCCCCAGCATGGCCGGTAGGCTGCAGCCGCCTGAGGGAAGAGAGGAAGACCTTCAGCTGACGCCAGGCCCGGGAGCGATGGCCAACATAATGACCATATTTGCGCATGCTTTTGCGTACCTAAAGCAAAGGTGTAATAGAACGTCAATGTATTTACTCCGATGAGTGCGTTTTGCACGAGGATTTTGCGTACTTGGACAAAAGTAGGAACTGTTGTATTTTCCTGTGGTTTGTGCAGCAAAGTCCCCCAGAGAAGTCTATGGGAGGAGCGCAAATACGCAAGAGGGAGCGTGAAACACTGCGCAAAACACGGGGAATACAACACATCTGGAGCTTATAAAGCTAAATGGTTTTTTAATCCACGGAGGGGTGTGTCGTGTGACCTGGCCCTGCGTTCGCACAAAGTACAAAACTACACGCAAACACGAGCGCAAATATACTTAATTCACTATAATGCGCTGCGGCGAGTGTTTTTCTGCATATGGTCGTGTGAAGAAGCTCTAAGGCCGGGCTCACACGGCCAAAAGTGTAAAGCGCAGCGTGGAGCCGGCTGTGACCGTGCATATGGCGGCAAAATCCTACTGCACATGACTGTGTACTCACGCACCCCGCCATGCGCAGCACACCTGTGTCTTTTTATACTCCCCTTAGTGATGATGCGTATACCCCCCGCCCGTATGCATGTAATTGTATATACATACGCGTATATATGCTTGGCAATAGAGAATAATGGGCTCTAACTCACGTATTAATGGTGCTTGTGTATTACGCAGTTCCTTCTGATAAGCGTACAGCAATGTAAGTGATGTTGAGTTACCGCGTATCGCACGGCGTACAGATCCCATGTAATACGCTGTAAACATACGGACGTGTGACTAGCCCTGAGACAGGCTGTGAGGTAACAGCCATCGCAGGACCTTCGGCCACCAGCCATGGCTTCTTCATCTGCCCCAATAGGGCCACCAGCTGCTTCCCTACAGAATGGGGGCCGCTGCCGCAGTGTGTGAACGGCCGTGGGAAGGGGACTGCAGCCGTCTGTCGGGACATGTATTCTGTAGACGGCCCCTGTCGTGACATCCTCCAGGCTGGTGACAGAGCAGAGCCCTCCTCCTCGGCTGCCTCACTCTCCGCCTCAGTGCTACAGTCTCGGACGGAGGACATTACTCCGGTGATGGGAGCCGGGCTGCTGACAGGAGGATGCGGGAAACACGGTAAGCCGGGGGAGACGGGAGGATGAGCTGTGATATATCGTGTATATCCCGACAGACAGACTGCTGTGTGTATATACTGTATGTGTGCATGGGGGTCGGGAGGACATGTCAGCTGTACGGCACGGGGGTAACAAGTTTGTCTAGTCAGCATGCAGCCCGGACTAGTTGTTGTACTTGGTTACCAAGGAGCAGGACTGTCAGCCACAACACAAGGCTGCCTGAGGAGAGGAGGCTGCGGAGGAAAGCCCTGCACGAGGGGGTGTGAGGGCTGGCAGAGAGGGGAGGGGAATATGAGGGCTGGCATTGAGGTGAGGGGAGTATGAGGGCTGGAATGGAGGTGAGGGGGGTATGAGGGCTGCCGTGGAGGTGAGGGGGATATGAGGGCTGGCATGGAGGTGAGGGGGGTGTGAGGGATGGCATGGAGGTGAGGGGGTAGGAGGGCTGGCATGGAAGTGAGGGGGGTATGAGGGCTGGCATGGAGGCGAGGGTGTATGAGGGCTGGCATGGAGGTGAGGGGGGTATGAGGGCTCGCATGGAGGTGAGAGGAGTATGAGGGCTGGCATGGAGGTGAGGGGGTAGGAGGGCTGGCATGGAGTTCAGGTGTGTGTGAGGACTGGCATGGAGATGAGAGGGGTATGAAGGTTGGCATGGAGGTGAGGGGGCTATGAGGGCTGGCATGGACGTGAGGGGGATATGAGGGCTGGCATGGAGGTGAGGGGGGTATGAGGGCTGCCGTGGAGGTGAGGGGGATATGAGGGCTGGCATGGAGGTGAGGGGGGTGTGAGGGATGGCATGGAGGTGAGGGGGTAGGAGGGCTGGCATGGAAGTGAGGGGGGTATGAGGGCTGGCATGGGGGTGAGGGTGTATGAGGGCTGGCATGGAGGTGAGGGGGGCATGAGGGCTCGCATGGAGGTGAGAGGAGTATGAGGGCTGGCATGGAGGTGAGGGGGTAGGAGGGCTGGCATGGAGTTCAGGTGTGTATGAGGACTGGCATGGAGATGAGAGGCGGTATGAAGGCTGGCATGGAGGTGAGGGGGCTATGAGGGCTGGCATGGACGTGAGGGCGATATGAGGGCTGGCATGGAGGTGAGGGGGGTGTGAGGGCTGGCATGGAGCTGAGCGGGTATGATGACTAGCATGGAATTAGATCAACAGTTTAGGGACATGAAGTAATCCTGCCGTATTCCGCCCCTCAGGGTCCTGTAATGTAAGGCTGGGTTCTCACATGCCGGATTCCCGGCGAAAAACTCGCGGTTTGGCTGCAGCGAAAAAACGTGAGATTTCCTCCGGGAAAAGCGCTGCTTCAAAACCCGCGGCACTGTGCCGCAGGTTTTGAAGCGGCCTGGCCGGCGAATCCGCGCCGCTTTGCCGCGACGGATTCGCTGTCCCGTGTGGACAAGATTTCTGAGAAATCCGCCCTGTGCGAACCCAGCCTAAGAAAGCCGTTGCGCTGTCCGTGTTTTAATGTCATACGACCCCTTTATGTATGCTGAGTATATGGCCGGGCTCACACAGTGACATTCATACTCGCTGCGCCCGCCAATCCCCACGCACACGTAATACACGTCCAGATAGAACATGCTGTGGATTTATTCTCTGCACCAGTAATACACGTGTGAAAACCCGCAGATGTGAGCGATCCAATACAAGTCAATGGGCTAACGACATCACGAGCTGCATATAGGAGAAGTGCGCATGCACAATAATAATACACCCGTGTGACACCTGTATGACTTGAAACGCGATAGCGAAGCCCAAGCACTTTTACAACACTGTGGCTATGAATGTTTTGGGGTGAAAGTGAAGAATTCCTATCCTATCCTCTGCCAGGAAGTTAAGTTGACTAAAATACTTCTTTGGTAATTTTTAGAGACATGTTTTCACAATTAATGCTAATCTGACCACTCCATAGTGTTTTTACGTCCTGCCTAAGTGAGCTGTAATTCCCGGGGACGTAAAAACATGCTTCCTCTGGGGATTAAAGCCCTGCAGGCTCTGGACATCGCAGTTCCTGGCTGCCAGCTCCCGGAGGTAACCGACAACCTGGAGCTGTCATGGGGGGGCCGCAGGAAGCCCCCTTCCCACAGTTACACGATCGCCAGTATCGCCCGAATAACCCATGATCATAGTATGAGTAGTCAAAAGCACAGAGCTGTCACCGGAAGCTGCTGTATGTGGTTCCCGGTCACTTCATTGCTGTTATCCAATGGATAACAGCGACCATGTAAAAGTTTAAAAAAGGTGTAAAAGAAAACCTCTCCCATCATGGATTATGTCCGTGAGGGGAGATGAGATTACGATCGGCCCTCGGATTTATATGTGGACCTTACCCTGGCTGTTGCGGACGTGCCTGTCGCCAAAATAGCGGGCGCATGCACAAAAGCCGGGATAATATAAAATCCCCCCGCTCTTGGCTACGAAACGTTGCCGAGAGTCTGGAGATGCCACAGGGGGCCGTGGTCCTTGGTCACATGGTCGCTGCTATCCAATGGATAACGGCGATCACGTAAAAGATTTTTAAAAAGTTTCACCTCCCGTCACGGATCTATACTTGTGACTCGGCTTTTTAAGAGATAAAAAGGTTATGGCGGTGAGAAGACGGCAACAGAAAATACTATATTATTAAAGAAGACATTTTATTATTAAAATTAGTAAAGAAAAAAAAACGTATATATATCTGCGGGCTGTACCGAAAGTGCAGAAGTGGTCATAAATTCTTTATTAATTGATGTAGATTGTTCAACTTGCACATGTAGTTGGAGGGACTCTTCCTCTATACGGGGCCTTCAGAATCTTGATCTTCCTTGCAGGTCAGTAATGGATTCCAAACAGAAACAACGTGCTGTCATAGAGTTCTTGATGAAGGAGGGATGAAGGCTGTCCGACATCCACAAAAGGCTGCAGAATGACACCATTGACAAGAGGAATGTTCACAGGTGGATGAAGAGGTTTACAGAAGGTGAAACCAGCACTGAAGACAAACCACACAGTGGAAGACCATCAGCTGCGACCACTGACACAAATCGTCAGCGAGTGGATGAGTTGATTCACGGCTGGACTAATGGGTTGAGGCCAAACAGTGACCTCCAAGACTGCCAAGTCTGGTAATATTCCCAACTAGTAATAACACGATTATGTGTTACAAGTACAAGTAAATCAATAATTCATCTGTGCACCAAAATGGATCTATTAGCCCCTTCTCCTATAAACAGTATATAAAAAGATTAAAATGGAATGTGTAGGCCCTGTAAGAATGGTAGAGGGTGATGGGGAGAAAGCAAATCTGTTAAAAGGTTTATTCCCCAGTGCATTCACACAAGTTAATAAAATGTTAGATGAAATGCAGTGATTTTTCTTGGACATAGAGTGACCAAAAAGGCGCAATTGTGGCATTGTGTAATTTCTTTTTTCTGACCGCGTCCACCCTGCAGGATAGATAATGCATAATTTTTTAGATCAGACTTTTACATTAGTGGCGGTACCAAATATATTTGGGGGGTTTTATTGCTTGTATTTTTTAATTATAAATACAAGAAAAGTTTTTTTTTTTTTAACTTTTAGTATGTTTTTTACAATAAATTTTTTTTTGTCCCCTTAGGGTACTTGAACTTGAGGTTGTTTAATCGACTTTAACATTTGATGGAATACTTATTGCTGTATATGGTATTTTTATCAGCATTCTATTATGACGGGCCACAGGGAGCCCTGAGGGCTTCAAAAGGCCTTGGGCTGCCATGACAAGCGAACAGCACCTCGCAATCTCATCACGAGGGCGCCGTTCGGGACTCTCAATCTCCGATTGGATATTTATAGGGTTAACCGTCGGTGTTAGCGCTCACGCTGATCATGGCAGTTGTGGTGAATTATCAGCTGTCAAAAAAAGTCGGTATTCACCATCTCTGGAGTAAAATTGGCTCCCAGTCCCGCTCCACACAAACCTTCCCCAGGAGGGCGTATATATACGCCCTTTATGGTGAAGGTGTTCAATTTTAAAACATCTGTCTTCGGTAGACCATCCCTTTTTTTTTAATAGAAATCAATAGTGATCAGCCCTGATCCGGCTGCTCTGATGCCCGGTAATGTCATGTATTTATGGGTTGTGCTGCCAATGCAGAAATTGATCTTATACAGCGACACACATACAGAAGGATCCGGAGCCGGGAGCCACCTTCTATGACATCCATAGAGATTATAGTCAGGGGTTTATGTTTGGTCAATTTCACTTTTGCAGTCTCTTAAAGGGATTGTCCAAGAGTTTAAGAAATAAAGCTAACAGTAAAATGTTATAAAAATAGCAATCATTACACTTCCGTTAAATCACCCAGCACTCTGGTGCCGATGCTTCTGGGGTCCCAGCCATTCTTTATTCTCCTGGTGCAGTGATGCACTATACTTCTGGTTAACAACCTCAGCCAATCCGAGGCCTCAGTAGACATGTGCCATACATGCTAGCGAGGCCAGTGATTGGTTGTAGTGGTCACATGGCTGTGGTAGTCACATCGACAAGCCAATCGCTCTAGTATCTTTGGCTGTCATGAATGGAGAGGTAGTGCACACGCATGACCACCGGTCCGAACATTCATGGACATGTGAAAGTTCCTGATTTCTTTATCGTTGGGATCCACGCAGTCAGACCCTTGCCAATCAGATGCTTATTCTTTATCCCTAGGACATTCCCTTTAATCATATCTTAGAAGTTACCCATATCTTCCTGCAGAGAGGTCTTTAATATCTTTTACACCCCTTACATGCCCTAACACAGCAGAAGACCGGGATATTGGCGTGTAGAATGACTTTTCCCGGCGCGGATCATACAGCAGCTATATGGACAGTCCCTCTACGGGGATCACTGCTCTCACACCCTTGGTGTATATATATTTGCAGTATTTAATCATCTTAGAGGGCATTAGGCTTGAAATGATTAAACCCATTATACAGCATTTACCTGTTTAGAACGTTTATAGTGTTCTTGCTGATGGTTTTGTTGCCTTTCGTACAAGTCCGGGGTTAGAGTATATTAGAAGCATCTTGGATAGTACTAGGTAGCAGTTACGTCTTCGATATATAAAGTACTGGCGCATCGCTCACATGGATGACTATATTTACGGATATTTCACGCTATACACCGCGGCTGCAGGAAATGCGCTTTCAACAGTAATTGTCTGCTTGGCATAAATAATACTGCATATCCTGGCCTGCCAATCTTTGTCAGAATTGCTAATGAGATTTACAGGTTTTAGCATTGCAAGAAAGCATGCAAGTCTCTTCTAAATCCTACCTCTCTGTCTTTTCAGGCAGCTTAAGGACAGGACCCATGAGAAGAGATTGAAAGCGGCAGTGCAGTCGTGAGTGGTCTGCTGTTGTTTTGGTGCCAGTGACTCAAGCATCAGCCGCCTAGTGGGAATAGGAGGTAGAGCATGCTTCAGGAGAGCCGTGCAAGATATTGTGTGACATCTTAAGAGCTAAACTTGGAGTCAACATTCCTATAGCTAAGGATACCCTGAAGAGTCAACATGGCCACCTCACGGCTCGCGAACAGAAGCACCAGGGACATCGCAAATGTGATGCAAAGGTTGCAAGGTAAGTGACCGTCAAATAAACTGACCTTTAGCGCATTATCACTTTAGAATACGCCTCTGCTCTGACAATCGTAGCTGGAGCCGTCCAGGTGTCATGGAAGCCAGAGGCCTTTTTTTCATGCACCCACAGAAAATAGTGGGCATTCTTGAACAAAATCACTCAAAATAGAACCTGCTGCAATATTTTTAATCTTTACCATTGGTACGAGCAAAAAAAATTCACAGGAGCGTATATCGGCCGCCGTTTTCACGGCCGGCGATATACACTACCATTTGAGCTTTCTTCTTCTTTTCCTCCCTCTCAACAGCTCTCTACATCTCTACTCCCTTCTGACTGTTTGCAATGGGAGGGGTGAGACGGAGGTGGAGCTAAGCTGCTGCCCCCTCCCCACCTGTTCTCCACAGCCATTGCAAACAGCCGGAGGAGAGGAGAGGCAGTGAGTCGGGGAGGGGGAGGGAAAGTGGAAGACAGCTCAGATGGTAGCATATATCCGCCGGTCGTGAAAACGACGTCATGGCTATCATAGATAGTAAACAAAAATTATTTTAAAAATTGGTAAAAGAACAAAACAATACAATAAAATTATACACGTAAAAAAGAAAATGACCCAAAGCCGACACCAACCCAAACCGTCATCGTATGCATCCTGTAATCCGAAGCTATACAAAAAATATATATCTAAACATCCAAAGCAAAATGAGGAACCCATTCCTGTACTTTATTTTAGCGTAAATAAACTAAGAAAAAAACAGGTATAAATTTCAAAAAATCTTTTGAAAAAAAATAGAAAAAAAAAGTCATTGAAAAAAGATATAAAAATAGCCCCATATGTCAGGGGAAAAATTATGTTGGTAGCTGAAGGAAAAACAATAGGGCAGTAAAACCAGCACATGGGTAAATTCTTTAAAAAGTGTCCAGTCCCTAAGGTGCATAACAGCCTGTTCCTTAAAGGGTTTTACTAATTAAAACCCGATAATAGCACATTTTATTTTTGTAATCTGTTTTTATTTTCCGATTTGTAGATTTTTCTTCAATTCTATTATCAGTGCATGACTATGGGGCCGCCCATTCTGCATTCAACAGCATTTAGAGATATGCTTCACAGCAGCCTCATGGATCATTTACACAACGGACAGGAAGGGACTCATTGCTTCTATGGGAGACTGTTCTAGACATGTGCTTTGACATGTTCAATGGTAATTTCGCAGGGAGGGGGAAGAGGTGAGCTGTGACCATTACCTATTTTAAATGGTACACCCTGTTTTATCTACATGTATTGTAGGTGTTACCTTTCATTGCAATCCTGCCTGTGATAATAGTGACTGCTGAAAAGTTTTCCGTACAGAACAGGAAAAGTTGGGTTGATGATCAGTATGAAAATATAGGATTTTAGGGATTTTTTTTTTTTTAAATACAATTAGTGACCAATTCTTTTCTTTTTTAAAGGTCACCAAAAAATCTTATGATTCTTACAATTCTAAACATTCTCATTAATCATTGTGTCCCCTGTATCAGCCTCAGCAGTAATAGTATTACTATTGAGGCCTTTGTGCGGGTCACTGTTATTACTGAGGCCACTGTGGGGAGTCACTATTATCACTGAGACCAATACAGGGGACAGTATTACTACTGAGGGTCACTGTTATTACTAAGCGCGACAGTAGAGGGGACAGTATTACTACTCAGGCCTCTGTGGGGGTCACTATTACTACTGATGTCAATATAGAGGACAGTATTACTGCTGCGGCCAATATATATATATATATATATACACTACCGTTCAAAAGTTTGGGGTCACATTGAAATGTCCTTATTTTTGAAGGAAAAGCACTGTACTTTTCAATGAAGATAACTTTAAACTAGTCCTAACTTTAAACAAATGCACTCTATACATTGCTAATGTGGTAAATGACTATTCTAGCTGCAAATGCCTGGTTTTTTGTGCAAAATCTACAAAGGTGAATAGAGGCCCATTTCCAGCAACTATCACTCCAGTGTTTTAATGGTACAATGTGTTTGCTCATTGGCTCAGAAGGCTAATTGATGATTAGAAAACCCTTGTGCAATCATGTTCACACATCTGAAAACAGTCTAGCTCGTTACAGAAGCTACAAAACTGACCTTCCTGTGAGCAGATTGAGTTTCTGGAGCATCACATTTGTGGGGTCAATTAAACGCTCAAAATGGCCAGAAAAAGAGAACTTTCATCTGAAACTCGACAGTCTATTCTTGTTCTTAGAAATGAAGGCTATTCCATGCGAAAAATTGCTAAGAAATTGAAGATTTCCTACAACGGTGTGTACTACTCCCTTCAGAGGACAGCACAAACAGGCTCTAACCAGAGTAGAAAAAGAAGTGGGAGGCCGCGTTGCACAACTAAGCAAGAAGATAAGCACATTAGAGTCTCTAGTTTGAGAAACAGACGCCTCACAGGTACCCAACTGGCATCTTCATTAAATAGTACCCGCAAAACACCAGTGTCAACATCTACAGTGAAGAGGCGGCTGCGGGATTTTGGGCTTCAGGGCAGAGTGGCAAAGAAAAAGCCATATCTGAGACTGGCCAATAAAAGAAAAAGATTAAGATGGGCAAAAGAACACAGACATTGGACAGAGGAAGACTGGAAAAAAGTGTTGTGGACGGATGAATCCAAGTTTGAGGTGTTTGGATCACAAAGAAAAACGTTTGTGAGACGCAGAACAAATGAAAAGATGCTGGAAGAATGCCTGACGCCATCTGTTAAGCATGGTGGAGGTAATGTGATGGTCTGGGGTTGCTTTGGTGCTGGTAAGGTGGGAGATTTGTACAGGGTAAAAGGGATTCTGAATAAGGAAGGCTATCACTCCATTTTGCAACGCCATGCCATACCCAGTGGACAGCGCTTGATTGGAACCAATTTCATCCTACAACAGGACAATGACCCTAAACACACCTCCAAATTGTGCAAGAACTATTTACAGCAGAAGCAGGCAGCTGGTATTCTATCGGTAATGGAGTGGCCAGCGCAGTCACCAGATCTGAACCCCATTGAGCTGTTGTGGGAGCAGCTTGACCGTATGGTACGCCAGAAGTGCCCATCCAACCAATCCAACTTGTGGGAGATGCTTCTAGAAGCGTGGGGTGCAATTTCACAAGCTTACCTCAACAAATTAACAGCTAGAATGTCAAAAGTGTGCAATGCTGTAATTGCTGCAAAAGGAGGATTCTTTGACGAAAGCAAAGTTTGATGTAAAAACAATGTTATTTCAAATACAAATCATTATTTCTAACCTTGTCAATGTCTTGACTCTATTATCTATTCATTTCACAACGCATGGTGGTGAATAAGTGTGACTTTTCATGGAAAACACAAAATTGTTTGGGTGACCCCAAACTTTTGAACGGTAGTGTATATATATATATATATATATATATATATATAACATTATTGCTACTGAAGCCACTGTGGGTGTCACTATTATTACTGGGGCTGATATAAGGGACACTATTACTACTGAGGCTGATGTAGTGGACACTTTTACTACTGACGCCACTATGAGGGTCACTATTACCACTGAGGCCAACACAGGGGACAGTATTACTACTCAGGCCTCTGTGGGGGTCACTATTACTACTGATGTCAATACAGAGGACAGTATTACTAATGAGGCCACTGTGGAGGCTACTGTTACTGCTGGGGCCAATAAAGGTGACATTATTGCTACTGAAGCCACTGTGGAGGTCACTATTACTCCTGGGGCTGATATAGGGGACACTATTACTACTGGAACTGATATAGGGGACACTATTACTACTGAGGCCACTGTGGGGGACAGTATTACTACTGAGGCCACTGTGGGGGACAAGATTACTACTGAGGCCATTATGGGGGACAATATTACTACTGAGGCCATTGTGGGGGACACTATCACTACTGGGGCTGATATAGGGCAAGCACTATTACTATTGATGCCACTCTGCAGGATACCTTAAGCTGACTTAGGTTATGTTTATACTTGGCGGAAATGCTGTGGAATGTGGCAAATTATGCAGCATTTCTGCTTCCAGATGCGGTCGTTTAAAGCTCTTTTTTTTCTTCAGCGCTGTAGAAATATGGCGCTGCATTAGAAGTCTGTCGCAGGTCTCTTCTGCCAGAGGGAGCAGGTGCTCAGCTGTCAGATAATGGCTGAGCACTTGTTCTAACAGTGGGGACTGAAGATACCTTTTGTTACACGCTATTTAACTCTTTGCACGTTGCAGTGTAACGGCGGAATATAAGAGGCAGATAAAGGAAGGGGGCTCCCTCTGTCACCTATTGGACCCCCGTAATGTGATTACGAGGTCTCAATGGGTTGCTATGGAACCCTGAAGCTTGGATGTAGCCTCCGGGTCTGTGGCCGAGGAGGCTCAGCCTCTACTAACCTCATAGGCTTTCTAATGCACTACTATACAGAAGTGCAGGAATTACATACATTGACACCGATATGTGTCTGTCATGTTGTGCTACTGGGACCTGTCGTGCTACGGGTTTCCAGCAGCACATTTCCACAGGTGTGGGATGATTGAGCTGGCTGGTTGTGTATTGCTCCAGCTAGCCAACCTCCACCGGTCTGTTGCACATATATACCAGCCCCTCTTACTAGAGGGTTCTAATCATTTGTCATTTATATCATTCCCTCTCAGAACTGTGGAGCTTGGCATCATGCATGTTCTGCTTTGGTGTTATTGCACACATGAGGTTCTGGGTAGTATTCCCTTGTCTCTTCGTTGGTGTGAACAGTGACATGTTCAAGGTCTGTATGTAGGTGTTTACACATTAGGTGAGAATTGTCCAGTTCAGTGTGTGTTACTGCCTGTCGCCATCTAGAGGACGTGGGCTTGTGGACTTACATATTCTGGCCAAAATACAATCCCTTGTGTGTACTAACTTGTTAGATATTTCCATCTGTCTGGGTGTTGTAGTAGATTGGTGAGTATTTTGGCACTTATCGTTCAGTGTACGTGCATGCACCGACATTTATGAATTACTGCATATTTACTGTGAATAGAGGCAGATGGGCCGGAAAGATCCCCAGCCGCCTCCACCTCCATTCACTGAGCGATGATAAGGCCTCATGCAGACCGCTGGGTCGGATTCCGCTGCGAGAATTCTCACAGTGGGATGCGAGCCGTGCTCCTGCAGTGACCCCCGCGTCTTACCTCCTCCAGCGTCTACTCCGCTCTGCTGTGTGCCATCTTCCGCCCAGCCGGCACATGTGCAGAGCAGAGGCGGCGCGCCAGAGGTGACACGATTTGTTTACCGCGCGGGTTTTCACTCGGTCAAATCGCGGCAGTCTGCATAGAATTGCATTATCTAATGCAATCCTATGGCAGCGTGCACGAGCGGAAATTCTGTGGGAAATCCCGCTGAAGAATTTCTGCCTGTGTGCATTTACCCTAAAAGCGCAGAAATGATCATCACTGTGTAAAAGGACCCTAACTCCAGTCACCAAGGCCTTTTTAACAGTTCTTCCTAAAAACTTCAAAGCAGAGAAAAAGCCCTTTAAACTCCCTGGTTCTCTTGGGGCTCATTCACATGACAAGATTACAGCTTCTTGGAGAATGTTTCCATGTATACCGTTCCCGACAGACGTGCACAATAGCCTACAGGGGCTATAAACCTTTGTACTAAGGAATTTATAGCCATATTGCCAAATAGGTCCATAACCGGGCTCTGCTGTGCACATAATGGGGTTTGAATTACGGAATCTGCAGTCGCCTCCTGCACGGACAATCCACAGCATTCTGCACCAATTCAAGCCAATAGAACATTCGCATGTCCGCTCACATTGTCCGCTCCCGTGTCCTTGCTAGGCGGTGATGCGGGGAAAGCAGAGGTATAAAAAACTGTAGTGCACGTGTCTGATGTCGACACGCACGAACTATCCGCAGTACAAAATAGAAGATGAAGAGACAGGTACACGGTGTCACCGGCGGGGCACAGGGCAGGTCATGGTGCAGGATCCACATCTGCAATCAGACCCGGTCGTGTGCAGCCGGCCTAAAATAGATGGAACCAGAAATCTTGGTGACGCATAGGACTCCTGACCACCGATATAATGACCCGAACTAAAAGTCCTTGGCAGTAAAGCACAATACCTTAATAGCGATGCTCTTTTTAATCATATTGTGTTGTCTTCTTCTCACACCATAATGCTGGGTTTCCTCAGGACGGCTTCACGGTTTTGCCGCAGCAAAAAACTGCCAGATTTTTGCAGGATAAGTGCAGCTTCAAAACCTACAGGACTTAGCCTCGGGTTTTGGAGCGGCTTAGCCACATGCTTTTCCATTGCGTCCAGCTCTCCCATAGAGAGGATCAAGGCCGCAGCGAAAAAAAGAATTGATATGCTGCATCCAAGGAAACGGCGCCGTAGCGCCAGCTGATGCTGGTTTTGCCGCAACAGATTGTCCGCCCCGTGTGGATGAGATTTTTGACAAGTCTCGTCCACATGCCTGGCTAATTTTGGTATTAGCGGCCACAGCGAAATTCTGCAGGGAAATTTCGCTGTAAATCCGCCCTGTGTGAACCCAGCCTAAGTGGTGTCCCTGTGGTACATGCACTCTTGATGATCCATCAATTCTCCTTAGAACTCAAAAAGACAGATGTGATCTGAGGGCTCAGGCAGACGGGTGTTTTTTGCTGAGAATGTTTTTGGCGTTTGCGATCCGCATCTATATAGAACCAATGCTTTTCAATGGTAGCGGTCACATGTCCGATATTTACATGTGCATAAAATTGACACGTACAAAAGAACATATGGGTGTCAATGGATGTGGTCAAATGTTTTTTTTTTATGCGCGAATATACGCATGTAAAAAATGTCTGTCTGTCTGAGCCCTGAAGGTTGAAGGGGCATAACTACAGGCCCTTTTATGTGCAAAGGTAATCTTTCAAAGGACTGAAACATTGAAAGATTTAGCAATCTATTTGTATAAAGTGTTAATGGACATTAACACTTTATCAGCTTCATTTGCATGTAAAAGGACCTCTAGAAGTTGTTTGCAGAGACCAGTGTGTGTTTAAACACACTCCAAGCTGTGCAAACAGCTGCCTGCACATTCCATTATTCTCCTCCTGGCTAGTGTAAACATACCACAGGGAGAACATCCTGCAGTCTATTGAAGGATGAGTAAAATACGTTCAAACGGAGTATTTGTGCTCAGTCTTTCAGCGGCTGCATGATGAATTTTAAGTTTAGCTAAAATCCATCGATCAAATTAAAAGTACACAATGTCTGCGTTTACATGTAGCGATTATCGCTCATTTTTGTCTGAGAGAACATTAAATAAGGGCTAATGCCCATTGCCGAATTTCTGCCACGTTTTACGCGGCGGAAATCCGCGGCGTTACCCCGGAGCTATTCGGTTCTATTGAACCTAACAGCTAAATGTTCACGCTGCAGAATTCCGCAGCGTGCAACAAACGGTGGCATGCTCTATTTGCCATGGGAATATGCGTGGCCGGCTTCCATTGACATAGCCGTCATGCTATCCTTCGGAAGTATCGCGTAAAAACGCGTGCCTACCTGCATCATCTGGCACTGGCGGCGCATCATGCACTGTACTGCGTATGCGCACCGGCTCGAAGGACGGTAACAGCATGGCGGAACCGGAAGCTGAGTGTTAGGGTTTTCGGGGGCGCCGTCGTGGACTCCGTTGCAATATTCCACTAGCGGAGTCCGCCACGGCTGTGGGCATGAGGCCTAAGACATCCAATAGAAATAAAGACACCGACACAAAGGTTTATGGAGGGAGAAAGAACATTTTATTTCTAGCTGTAGGAAATGGTAGATTTTATTATGAGGTATTTTGAGGCTATTGATCGAGAGGAAGGCGAAAACCCTTTGATAGGAAGAAGCCAATTATCCTTGTATAAAGGGGAAAAATTCCTTCCTGACCCCAAATATGGCGATCAGAACAAGTCCCAGGATCAAAGCCGACATCTGACCTGACTTATTAGAATGTATTCTTGTTGTCAGAAATCTAAATAAATCTCTTACCATTTATTGTTTGTGGGGAATCTAAAGTGTATTGAACTAAACCTGTTTATAGACTGTGTTGGTCCAGAGGAAGGCGAAAACCCCCTTGAGGAAAGAGCCAATTATCCTGTTTTAAGGGGGAAAAATTCCTTCCTGACCCCAAATATGGCGACCAGAATAAATCTCAGGATCAAACGCCAGCCGCTCACCTCCCTGGTGTATGTGATGTCAGCTAAAGATTGTGTTTCTTTATGTTTATATTATGTTATTTATGTGGCTGATTCCTTATAAATAAGACCTAACCCTATTTAAGGCTGTGAGTTGATCCAGAGGAAGGCAAAAACCTCCTTGAGGTATGAGCCAATTGTCCTCAAGTTGGAAAAATTCCTTCCTGACCCCAAATATGGCGATCAGAGCAAGTCCCAAGATCAAAGCCGACATCTACACCTATCTGTGTGTATATTTGTGTCTATGTATGTGTTAGTGTCTACACTAGTGTCTAACCTTCATGTATGTGGTGCGTGCTGCTTACCTGGCCTGTGCCGAGGTCTTACTAGTAACCAGGAGTTCAGGGATAATAGTCACTCGGGCTATTGTTCCTGAACTCGCCAGTTACCAATTAAGCACAGGCCGCTCCTGGGGGCGTAGAGGGTCTTCAGGAGAGGATGATGTTCGATGCCAGCCGAAGGATGCCAAGGTCGGGGTAGCATGATGGTAATACGCAGGATGCAGTTGGTGGAGAGAGGATGTTGTTGGTAAGCCGGGGTCTTCTACAGCTGCAGAGTCGTGTGTTCAGCAGACAGTTGTCGTGGGCCGAGCCTACAAGACATAAGAAGGAATTGTCAGTGTTACCAGTTGTGGATATAAACCAGTGAACTACTGTAACATGATGACTTGTATCAGGATCTGATTGGGATCTGATATAAAAAAGTTATTTTCTGCAACTGTGTCTTTACTATGAGGTATTGGGAGTTTTGTGATTGTGGAAGCCATAATAGAGGCCATATTGCTGGTCTTAATATATTTTCCCCAAAGTCCTTTGCTATGTTAGAGGAAATGGTTTATGTATTAAGCTTTCTACGGTATGTGAAGTTTTGCTACAGTGTATGGATATGATTGTAGGTGTCCTGTGTGTATAGGTGTACAGATATGTATGTGTGAGTGTGTATAGAGGATACTTACCCGATGGTCGCGGCTTCCTTCACAATCGGATTCTTCTCGTCATCCTAAGAAGAAGTAGAGACATGGTATTTACAGGAGCAATAATAATGTTATTATATGACCTCCTGAGCTGTCTGACACCAGAGGAACAATGATAATCAACACAGAGGTCTGCCTGAAGAACATCAACCCTAGAGGAGGAAGATCTTACCGGGTCCAGCTTGGTGAAGTGTACGAAAATCCGTCCACAGGGTGAAGGGGTGTACCACCCTCCGGCCACGGCAGGTCTCGATTCCTGGGAACTCTGCTGAAGGGTTTGAATGGCGGCTCTGCTCTTTTCATCTCCAGCTCCTCCCAATTCACGGTGTTGAAGAATCGGTGACCTCTGATGTTCTTGTGGACACCCAGCCTCTTCTTTGGCTTCTTCCGCAGCAGTCTCTTCAGAAGATGCTTTACGTCAGCATCTAGCCAAGATGGGAATTTTGGCTTCTTTCTGGTGATGGACTTGATGATCTTTCTCCTGGAGGAGCCGTGGTAGAAGGGGGACTGTCCTGTCGCCATCCAGGATACGACAATCCCCAGGCCCCACCAGTCGACTGCTGCGTCGTAGTCCTTCTCACGAAGCACCTCTGGGGCCATGAATCTATAAGTGCCTGTCACTCCGCTGATCTTCTTAGACGGGACAACGCCGTCTTGGGCCAGCCCCAGGTCAATCAGGCGGATGTGTCCATCTCCGTCCAGCATGATGTTCGCCGGCTTTATGTCACTACAATGAAGAAAAGTAAAAAGGTTAATCTGTTGAGTGATGCAGTAATAATGTAGTAGAGAAATAATGTACCACAGCTTAACCAGTCCTAATTCAGGACTCTGGGAAAGCTGGGTACATTATCTTCACCAGGGAAACAGGGAGATGTGGGAAAGTTGTGCTTACCGATGGATGATGTAGCGTCGGTGCAGGAACTGGAGGCCGCATGCAATCTCCGCTGTGTAGAATCTGAGAAAAGAGTGTAGTATCAATGACATGAAATAAGTCCCCGACGTCATGTCACCATCATAGTGTCACCTGTACGCCCTCCACTCTTCTATATCTGTCATGTCGCCCTCAGTATCCCCCCGTCTCCTGATTAGTAATTTACTCACCTGACATGGTTGATGTCCAAGCTGCCGCACATCCTGATCATCGCCGCCAGGCTTCCTCCGGACAGATACTCCGTGATGAAGTAGGCCCGGTCTGCAGACTGCTGTGCGGCATACAGATGGTAGATGAAGGGGCAGTCTTGGGCCTTCAGGAGTATCCGCCGCTCTCTCCTTATGACGTCTGCCTTGCTCTTTCCTCTGTCAACAACCTTGATGGCCATGAAGGTGTTCCTTCCAGGAAAAGATGCCAGGACCACCTTAAGAAAGCAGATAGGAAATTATCACTGACAGCGGCCAGAAGGGAAAATCATATATATTTATCACATGGTGGATTTATCACTAGGCGCTTTCACATGGCCAAGAAGATTGTGCAAATTAGAACCCCGTTCTTTTGAATGGAGTCATATACATGAGCGTTTTTCTCTTTTTGTCCCGCACCGCATCTTGGTGCAAGGAAAAAAAATTGCAGCATGTTTTCTTTGCATGTTCCTCAAAATCCATTGTCTATTGTTTTCAATGGGACAGGAAAACAGATTGTATGGCGTGTGATGCGAGGTTTCCCATTGACTGTTTCTGATAGCCGGCCTCCTGCTGTGACAGCCGGGGTGCAGAAGGACAGTGACCCCTGCTGTTAACTCCTTACATACCACGATCTATGTAGATCACGGCAAATTAAAGGATTCACAGAGGAAGGGCGCTTTCCTTGTGATGTCATTGGACCCTTGCGATGTAATCGCAGAGGGCCGATGGGTTGCGATGGGTGGCAGGATGCTAGATAGAGGCGTCTTGCTTTACTGTTGCCTATGATTGTTTTTACAATCGATAAGGTTGTAATAGTAATCATAGCTGCTATGGATCAGGTCCCCTTCAGGGACATAAACAGTGTCAAAAAGCAAAATTAAATAAGTACATTTTAAAAAGCCTTTTTTTGCTCATTTTCCCCTATTTGTATGAAAAAAAAATTAAGAAACCCCCCACATGTGGTATCATTGTGTCTGTAATGAGCTGTGCTATAATTTGAGCAAACTATTAATTTTGCGCAGCAAAAACCGTAAAAAGAAGGGAGCAAAATACTGATATGTGGAGGAGCCGTCACTGCGCCATTCCCAGAAAATAACAGTCATATAACTTACCTCGCTGAAGCTTCCTCTGCCCAATATCTGAAGGGCGGTGAAGCGCTTGATGTCAAATCCGCGGTCTGATGGTAGAAGGTCCTGGCTGGTGCCTGGTCTTGGCTCCTCATCCTCTCCACTCCTCCTCCTCTTTATAGCTGTGAGTCCGCTCACGCTCTCGTCTTCTCTTTTGCGCTTTTCGACGTCTCCTTTTTGTCCATTGGACTCCATTTTTCTCAGTCCTGTAATCTTCGATCCAACCGCTGCCGTCGTCAGTTGAAAGGAAATGGCAGTTGGCCGATTGGAGGTCAAAGGTCAGTGAAGCCGCCAGTACCAGGCTTGCCAGTACTTTGCCTGCCAGTACCCTGCTCTGCCATATACACTGTGATGTGGCCACCATGAGTGATGGTCTAGTGCCCAGGGAAATGGAGAAAATCATAGCTGGTTCTTCCAGTGCCACATTATTAGTAGATGGGCAGGGATGGCACTTGATGTCTGGGTTGGCAGTGGTGCCCATAGTTCATCAGAAACTTTTGTAGTTTTATAAAACTTACGGTTGATTGGAAATTTAAATGAACCCGGCGGAGGAAAAAACATAAATTGTGCTAATGAGAGGAATAATAAAGTCTTGTGAGAGGTAATTTAATAAGTGTCCATCATCCAGATACATGATGTGTATCTCCATATGTTACAGCGGGCAGCGCCCTCGCCAGTGCAGATCTGGGTGGTAGCGGGCGGAGATGCTTCTATGGAGGTCATAGACGGATTTATCCACAATGGGGATTAATGCTGAGGTGTCAAATGATAGAAAGGGGTCATACAGAAATGTTAGGAGGATGTTATAAATCTACGGTTGCTGTGTGAGTTATTGTTGGGGGTTGCAAATTGGCGCAGTAATACGGTATTATAGGACTTTTTATTTACACTGAGACAATAAAGACTATTTTATTAGACAAGCTTGTGAGTGCAATCTAAAGTCTGGGAGAATAAGAGGTTGTGTGCAAGATATAGTCAGGTTTAGGGCAACGACAGACGAGCGTGTAACGTAACACGCTCACTCCTGCACATTTTTTGCGCAGTGAACGAGTGTATTTAACATTCATGCCTGTGCAAATATGGAGTGTATGTCCGCAGGCTCCATTCGTTCACACAAGCAGTGGAATCACCGCACCCTGATTTAAAAGGCTAATTTGCCTAACGTGGATGATTGCAGATCTGCACTGCACTTAGTGCATACCCGCGTAGGCAGATGTGCGCGCTTGCCCACCTCACGTGGGACTCTATGGTGCACAAACACGCACAAGATAGGGCAAATACAGCCGCAATGAGCCCGTTTGCAATCAATGGGTTCTATTCTCTACATATCGCACTCATCTGTTTAAGCCCTTATATAAGGTGACCAGACCTCCCAATTTAGGCAGGACAGTCCCACTTTGGGACCCTGTGTCCTGCCTTTCCTAGGGTCCAAGCTCCCTGGCTTGTAATCAGTCAGTGGCGCTGTGGACGGCAGTGTGTGCATCCAGGATCCTTCTCCCCTGACCGATCCTCATTTGTTCCACAGGAGGAGAGGAGAAGGGAGGAGATGTTGCTTTGGGTGCACACACTTCTGCCTGCAGCAGCGCCGAGAAGAGAGAGCTCTGTAGACCAGGAGAAGGGTAAGTATATGGGGGGACACTATTACTACCAAGGCCTCTGTGGGGGTGGGGTCCCCATTACTAGTGAAGCCACTCTGGGGGATACTATTACTACTGACGCCACTCTGTATGTGGCAGCATACCTCAAGCTGACTTACTGTATGCTTACAGGTGGCAGAAGTGCTGCAGACTGTCCACGGTAGAAATTTCTGCTGCTAATTATGCAGCATTTTTGCAACCAAAAACAGTCAAAATCCGCACCCCTGGTGTCATTCTTCAGCCTAGCATACTGTATTACTAGGGGTTTGAACACATGCGCATGATTTTGTTCCTTTAAGCGGCCGTGATAATCACGAGACAATTGATTTCAGCTCTTTTCTCGGGAGTGAATACTACGTCGCACCTATCTTCCCCCAATTATTTTCAGCCTTCTGCACAATGGCATGGAGTTTGAACGGGCCGAGAAGGGGGAAAAACCCTCCATTAATGCACCACTATGCTCCATACTGGTGATCGTAGTTGTGCATAAGCCCGTGTGATGTTGCCCTTGTATATTTATATAAAATGTGTGTGTTTAGAATATATATAATATATGTGTATTCATATAGAGTCTCATACTTACCCATCCAGCGTGGGGCCGCACAGAATTAGGACATGCTGCTATTTATCATAAGCCAGCATTAGGGCGCCTACCCACTGGCGATTTTTTTTTTTTTTTTTTTTTTTCCTGCGATGCTAAATTGCGTTTTGCGTTTTTTCTGAAGAGCAATTAGCATAGAATGTGTTCTTGTCCATTTGTTGTTTTTTTTTCGTTGCGTTGCAATTTTTCACATAGGAACTGTCAGTTGCATATGTCTCCTTATTTTTCTCTTAAAGGGGTTGTCTCGTGAAATCAAGTGGGGTTCAGCACTTCTGTATGGCCATATTAATGCACTTTGTAATATACATCGTGCATTAATTATGAGCCATACAGAAGTTATTCACTTACCTGCTCCGTTGCTAGCGTCCCCGTTGTCATGGATCCGTCTAAATTCGCTGTCTTCTGGCGTTTTTAGACGCGCTTGCGCAGTCCGGTCTTCTCACTGGTGAATGGGGCCGCTCGTGCCGGAGAGCTGGTCCTCGTAGCTCCGCCCCGTCACGTGTGCCAATTCCAGCCAATTAGAAAGCTGGAATCAGCAATGGACCGCACAGAGCCCACGGTGCACCATGGGAGAAGACCCGCGGTGCATCGTGGGTGAAGATCCCGGCGGCCATCTTGGTAAAGGAAGAAAGAAGTCGCCGCGAGCGCGGGGATTCGGGTAAGTAATAAACTTTTTTTTTTTTTTAACCCATCCCTTGGGTTTGTCTCGCGCCGAACGGGGGGCCTATTGAATAAAAAAAAAACCCGTTTCGGCGTGAGACAACCCCTTTAATGCACCCATGATTGTCAATGGAAATTAACGAAAAACGCCGCAAAAAAGGCGCGAAAAACGCTGCGTTTTTCACGCACGAAAATCAGCAACGCCAATGGGTAGGCGCCCTTAGAGTGCATAAACTAACGCAATCCTATGATAGCGTGCCAATCCCGCTGCAGAATTTCCGTCCGTGGGCATTGTGCCTAAGCCGTAGCATTGGCCCCATAATGCCAGAATGCCCAATATCCTATCGTAATTCTAATCTTTCTTTTTCAGATGAGCAAGAAGCCGTTCAAGAGAACATTTACCAAGTGGATGAATTCCCATTTGGCCAAGGTAGCTGGTCATGTAGTTACATTGTGTAAGAGGACATTCCACATGCTTTAGGGCTCAGTCACACCAGCAAAGTTTTCCTGCATGTATAGGCGCGTTTCCGAAACGAATCTATTAGAACCAATGCTTTCTAATGAAAGCGGTCACATGTCCGTTTTTTAGAATTCTTTAAAATGCGCACCTACCAAACATAGGACGTGTGAGTGAAAATGCACCCGGTCACGTGATTATTTTCTACATGCCATGTGCTTTTATTTTTTTTACATGCGTGAAAAATTTGCTTGTCTGACTGCGCCGTTATAGTTGTTACAGTAATTAGAACTTCTCTCGTTAGTCTGGCCTCCTTCTACACTACTTTATCAGGATGTTGTAGGGGAAATGTATTAACTGATGTTTGCCGGGTTTCTGGTGTAAAAAGGTGACACATTTTGGCGCATGCCACATATTCAACCTTTTTCTGTTTTGTGGCTCGATCGCCATTTTGCAAAGGTGGTCAGATATTGAGTGTAAATTCTGCCATCTTTTGGTGCATCTTGTTTCTGCGGCGTACACAGTGCAGCAAAAATGACGTGAGAACTATATTCTATGGGTCAGTACGATTACTAACATAAAAAAATTATTTTTATTTTTTTATTTTTTCCTTTACCACTTTTTTTTCCAAAGATATTTTATTTTTTAAAATTATTTTCTTCCGCAATCTTCTGACAGCCATACCTTTTTTTTATTTTTCCGTCGACATAGTTCTGTGGGGCCTCATTTATTTTTTAGCAATACCAAATAGATTTTTGTCTTTTTATGTAGATTTTTTTATTATACATCTGGCAAAAGGTTTTTTTTTTAAACTTTTATTACCTTTTTATTATTTTAATATTTAATAAAATTTAAGTGATTTACACTTGTTTTTTACATGTGTAATACACGGTACTAAAAGCCCATTTACACTGCGCCATTCAGGCACACATGATAAAAGACGCAGCATGTCCTCTATTGATGCATGAGATACGCAGCGTGGACATCTTCGGATGGACGTGTTTTTTCAGGTTTTGTTTTTACTAGCGGGATTTTCGTGCGTTAATACTACCTATAGTCCGCCTGCTTTTTTTGACAGGAGCCGTGTGATCATCATCAGTCACTGTAATAGGAGGAACAAAAAAAGGTTTGGTACGGTGTTAGCCAGCAGAGCAAAATGTGATTGTTCCCAGCAAGAAAACCATGTAATCTTGGAGATATGATACCTTTTAATGGCTAACAAAAAGACATGATGTTCCAGCGAGCTTTCAAACCTACTCAGGGTTCTTCTTCAGGCTTAATGAAATAGATGTGAAGAGGAATACATATATACACTCATACATATGAGAAGGTACAGATCTGGTGTGATTAATGTGCACTTTAAACAATATATACTGGGGGTGGGGTGGCGGGGGGCTAGTTACATAATGAATGAGAAATGAATTCACTGGAGTGGGCCTTTAATACTCTCTTTTTTTTTCAAGTAATCCTTTTTTTATTGAATTTTTTCAAATAGCTTTTTACAGAATTGGAAATAAATGAATACATAAAAGCATATAGAACATTCCAACACATCATGAGCATGTTGTCCACATATTAACATGAGCATCACGTGCATATCTAATATTTACCAGTCTTGATTAATGGATTTAATCTACTCATGAGGGAAGCAAGCGAGTTTTCTGATCTTGTAAAAAGCAGAGTATCACTTTGGTAGTTAACCTTTACTATTCATGCCGTATTGGAAACACTTGACTAAAACTTATAACTATGTAACAACATAACTTGGCATCAAAGAGTTAATGACATTTAATAACACTTATTCCCTGGGTCTCCACATCTCCCACTGAGCATCAAATTGTTTAGATGAGTTGCTGCGAAGCGCAAGCCATTTTTCATTTACATATTGATCTGCCATACGGTTCCTGAATTCCTCTATCCCCGGGGGGTCCGGCTTCCTCCAATGTTTTGCTATAATGGCCTTCGCTGTCATTATTGAATGTGCCAGAAGAGGTCTAATTGGTTTTGGCAACTCTTCCGTTCCCACCAGTAGTAGTATCAGCGGTGCCTCTCTGGGTAATTGGATGTTTATTATGCCTTCAATGTGTCTAAGTATCTTGTCCCAATATGTTATCAGCTTAGGGCAAGACCAAAAGATATGGGAAAGCGTTCCCCTACCTCCACACTCCCTCCAGCACAGACCGTCACCTGTTTTTGACCTACTGTATATCAAGGATGGGGTATAATACCATCTCATATATAACTTAGTTTGGGATTCCAGAATACCCAGCCCTTTAGTTGATTTGGCGGTTAATGTGAATGCTTTTGACCATGATAGTTCCGATATTTCTTTTTTTAGTTCTTTCTCCCAACTCAACATATATGCTTTTTTCCTTAATATAGTGTTATTGGTCATTAAGTCATAAAAGGATCTTGTGTCAGATTTTGTCTTTTTATCTGGTTGGTTTGTTTTGCTTATTAGCAGCGCTGGGAGCATTACTTTATGGATAGACGTTTCTTTCAGAAAGGAATGAATTCTATGATAGTTGAAGTTTTCTTTTAGTGGAAGACCATACTCGAGTTGTATATCTTGGAATTCCTTAATTTTTTTTTTTGACGTTATGAGGTCGTCTATCCATTTTACTCCACTGACTGTCCAAGATCTCAAATCTATATCTGGTATATATAGACATAGGAGTTCTAAAGACAGAGGAGTTCTTCGCATATTATCTGTAATATTTGTTTTTACCGAGAGTTCCCTCCATGTCTCTATCAGGGTCCGCAAGGTTGCAGGTACATCGGGTATTTGTAACTTTGCTTTCTTGGGGTGCAGATGTTTTTCTACCAAAATTGCGTGTATTACTGCCTGGCCTGAGATATTTCTCAGGAAGCTTCTTTCCATAGTGGGCCATCCCAAGGAGCTATCATTAGGGAATAATTGTTTAGATTGATTTAGTATACTAGCTTTATGATAAGCAGATAAGTTAGGAACATCTGCTCCCCCATTTTTCCTGTGTAACGCGAGAATGGCTAGAGTCATCCGAGGCTTCTTTCCGCCCCATATAAATAAGCTTAATTGTTTCTGCAATCTGTTTAGGGTAATGTTGGATATATGGATCGGCAAAACCCTAAAGTAGTATAGAATTAGTGGCAAGACTTTCATCTTGTAAGCCATGATTTTCCCAAACCATGTTAAATTTAGTGTGTTTAGGTGGTCTACTTCTTTTTGTACAGTGTTCAATAATTTAGTATAATTTGCGTTTTCCAGGTCTTTAACTAGTGGTGTCAAGGCTATTCCCAAATAGGGGACACTCCTCTCCCTCCATGTAAACGGGAATTCCATTTGTATTTCTTCTCTTAATTTTTTTGTTATGTTTATTCCAAGAATAAGTGACTTATCAACATTCAATTTATACATAGATATTTTGCTGAAGTGATCCAGTATTGCACATGCAGACCTTAGGGACTCCAAGGGATGAGTTAGTGTAAGGATTACATCGTCTGCAAAGAGTCCCAGTTTGTACTGCCTGTGGTTCACCGGAACACCCCTTACATTAGGATCCCTACGGATCAGCTCTGCCAGTGGCTCTATAGCCATCACATATAATAATGGGGACAACGGACACCCCTGTCTTGTACCGTTGGATATAGACAGTGAGTCCGACAACACACCATCCACCAAAACCCTAGCGGTAGGACAAGAGTACAGGGCTCGCACAGCACGTATGGATTTTTCCCCAAATCCAAATTTTTCTAACGTTTTAAAGACATACTCCCAATGGATTCTATCGAAAGCCTTTTCGGCATCTAATGTTAACATAATAGTAGAAGTTTGCGTTTTCTCAATTGTATGTAAAAGGTTTAATATTTTTCTAGTGCTGTCCGAGGCCTGCCTCCCCTGCACGAACCCCATCTGATCCGAATGTATTAAGTTTGGAAGAATTTTAAGGATTCGCTGGGCAAGCGTCTTGGCGTAAATTTTTGTGTCCGTATACAGTAATGATATAGGCCTAAAGTTCGCTGGGGAGTTTGGTTCCTTTCCCGGCTTGGGCAGGACTACAATTGTTGCTTGTAGCATTTCTTGGGGAAAATTACCGTCTTTCATCACAGCGTTAAATACATTTGTCATGTGCGGTAATAATGTTTCGGCATTTTGCTTATAATACTCCGCAGAGTAGCCATCCGGACCTGGGGCTTTATTATTTTTAAGTGACTCTAAAGTTTTAGATATTTCAGAGGAAGAAAATGGTTCATCCAGTAGAGCCGCCTGTGAAGGGCTTAGGGAAGGTAAGTCCACCAACCTGAGAAAGTTATGAATAGACTCACTGTTCGGTTGTTCTGTGTGCGTATCATTTTTTAAATTATATAATTTGCTATAGTAAGCTGAGAAAGTGTTAGCTATTTGCTTTGGGTGAGTTAATTTAATTTTGTTGTTCTGGTGGCTCCATATATAGGGAATGTTGGCTTTTATGGTCTTCTTCTTTAATAGATTAGCCATCCATTTAGATGGTCTATTTATTGATGTATATATATTAGCTCTTTTGGCATTAACTTCCTTTTCGAAGTCACCCAGCAAGTTCTTGCGGAGGTCTAATCTTATTTTATGTATGTCACTGTGTGTCCTTGTAGAAGGGTTTTTTTGGAGTTCGACTTCCATACTATGCAATTTTGTGAGTAATTCGTCTATTTTCTTTGTTTTTTCTTTTTTATATCTTGACCCAAGTTTTATTAAAATGCCTCTTATAAATGCCTTGTGGGCATTCCAAATAGTCGTTGGGTTTAATTGTGGAGTGTCATTTAATTTAAAGTATTCAACAAGGGCTTCTTGTATTTCTTGTTTATATTTTGGAATCCTCATTAAATATGTGTTATTTCTCCATGTTTTATTAATTTTATAAGAGTTGTTCGTGTTTAAGTGTACCGTCAGAGGGGCATGGTCCGACCAAGAGGCGGTGCCAATTTCCACTTTTGTGATAGATTCAAGAAGTGACTTGTCTGTCAGACACAGATCAATTCTTGAAAAAACTTTATGTCTCGACGAGTAGTGTGTATACTCTTTTGCGGAAGCGTTAATGCACCTGAATGAGTCATAGAGCGCATTTCTATGGAGCCATTCGTTTAATGTGGCACTCCTTTTTGCTATAGGGCTAGTAGTATCCATTCTTCCGTCCGGAATTAGATTAAAATCTCCCAGCATTAATGTTGGTCCCTGCGCATTTTTATTTATTTATTTTTTTAGTTTGTTAAGGAAATTTATTTGCTTAGTGTTGGGCACATAAGCGTTAACTAAAGTTATTCTTTGGTCTTTTAAAGACCCAACTAGAATTATAAACTGCCCTCTCGGGTCGCAAATTTGCTTTTCCATGGCGAACGCCGTGCCTTCTCTAAAAGCGATCATGACACCAGCGTGTTTTTTCTTCGCACATGCAAAAACAGTCTGCGGATATAACCTGTGTGACATTTTATTACAATCACTTTCTACCAGATACGTTTCCTGCATACATACTATTTCTGCGCTTTGCGACAATGCTTCCTTCCATGCACATCTTCTTTTGAAGGGTGAATTCAGGCCGTTGACGTTTAACGACAGGAGCTTCACAGCCATATTGTTGAGGTAAGAAGATGATCCTTGAGACATGATAGATCCCAGAGCCTAATGATGCCTGTAAACATAGAACAGAAAAAACAAACAGAACAAACACAGTCCTCTTTGCTTGAGGCTCTGTTGAGCCGCCACATAATGTGACTATGAGTCAATACGTAGAGGAGAAAAACGTGGGGCAGTTTAACCAAACTGCGGCAAGATTGAACTTGCATTTTTCCTTGGGGGTGAAAGTCCAGCTACGGTGGATATGCACTATTTTAAATGGTAAAGTAAGGTCACCAGAGAGAGGAAAAAAAGAACAAAACAAGAAAACGACTTGTAATCTTTTCAGCGTGCAAAAGTATCATTTGCTGTTTTGTTGTCGATTGCCTGTTTCTCTTCTAGCTTGTAGGTGAGGTGTTGCTTGGAGGTTTATTCCCCAGGTCGTTAGCATTTCGGCAGCAGATTTGGGGTTTAAAAGGATATGATGTCTGCCATCTTTATTAGCTATAATCTTGGTAGGAAAGCCCCATTTATAGGGTATGTTTGCAATTCGCAATGCATGTGTTATTTCTGCGAAAGATTTCCTTGCTTCTAACGTTGCTTGCGATAAATCAACAAATAATCGCAGTTCTGTGTAAGGTTGCGGGAATGGTTGAATTTTTCTCGCTGCATACATAAGCATTTCTTTTGTTTTAAAGTAATGGATGCGGGCTATTACATCTCTTGGGATCTCCTCACCAAGAAATTTCGGACGTGGCAATCTATGCGCTCTATCGATTCTCAGATCTTGGTCTGGTATGTTAGGAAGAAGAGCCTGCATAAAATGCGTAATGTAATTGGAGATCTCTGCATTAGTTATTTTTTCTGGGATGCCTCTTATCTTGACGTTATTACGCCTGTTTCGATCCTCTAAGTCTGTTAACTTGAGTTGTAGTTTCGTTACTCTTTCTTCCAACTCATAATGCGCATCAATTAACGAATTGTGCGAGACAACCATCTCCTCCATTTTTTTTCCATTTTTTTCAATTTTATTATTAATGTCCAGCACTGAGGAGTTAACTTTTGATGTTAATACAAGAATATCAGCTTGTATGGTGTCCCTGAGGGCCATCACCGCTTCCTTAATGTAGATCTCGGTAACAGGTCTGTCTGTAGCAGAGAGATTAATTAACCCTCCTTCACCCATGTTTTCATTTGTACAAGACATGTCTCCCTCTAACTCATCCCCTGTTTGCATCCTTTGCTTTTGCTTAGCAGGGCTGCTAGTGGGTGAACTATCATTATACTGCCTCGTGGCCGGCGCCATTTTAGCTGGAGGGGGTACAGAGACATTTTTACTTTTATTAACTGACCTCGTACTTCCTGGCGCTCTGCCATCCTTTTGAGGAGTAACGCTGGCTGTTACAGCGTTCTGCAGGGCTCTTTCCTCCGTCTCTCCTTCTGTAGCGGCCCCGCTGCCTTCAGTATGCTCCTGCCTTGTAGGAGCGGGAGAAGGTGTTCCTCCGGCGGCCATAGCTGAAGCAGAGCCGCGCGCTGTGAAAAAGGACTCCAATTTCGTCGGAACTTGCTCAGAAGCTCTCCTTCTCGGCATCTCCGGAGTCCTGAAGCTTTCACACAGCTTTCAATATGCTGCACTTCCTCCGGTGAATGGTTTGAAGTCGCTTTTAGTGCTTCTCCCGAACGGAGCCTAGAGAATTGCTGCCGTTCCGGTGCCTCGTTAAGCCACGCCCCCCCCTTTAATACTCTCTTTACGTTAAACATTCTTGCACGCACTAGCAGCGGGGCCCCTACCGTGAGGCAGCAGTTTGTAGGACCCCAGAAGGAGGAGGTTGCTGCCCTCTGGTGAAAAAAAAAAACAATTGCCACCTGTTGGGTGGGCAGCAACCTGAGAAGCATTTTACTCACTTAGGCTAACTTCACAAAAAGGGCGAGCGCAATATGGGGCCATGAATCCCACCCCTATATCACACTCTCCGCTATGTCAAATCCCTGAGGATGTGAGGCGTTGTCACGTGAGAACAGCCTCGTATCACTTCAGGGATGCAGGAAACCTCCGCCGTGACGGACAGGAGTTTCTGACATTGATTTTAATGGGAGACCTCGCATCGCGTGCCCCTAGCATGTGGTGCAATGCTGCCGCCGGGACCATAAAATGACATAGGGTTTAGAATCAATTTCTGCGTATACAAATACGAATCTGCCCTCAGGGTCCCTTCTGACATTTATGGGGTTCCATCTTAATGATTTGTGAATAAGGAGTGAGACTCATCTGGAGAAAGAAGTATGAAAGAAGTGACATGTCCACTGTACCCACGTTTTTTTAAGGGTATCTGCTTTATCTATAGTGAGGTGAGTCTCTTGCAAACCCACAATCTGGGGATTAAATTGCTTAGTATAAGAGAAAACTGCTTTACGCTTATTAGCGGTGCCCAGGCCTCACATGTTCCAACTAAGACATGACAGCGACATTGGGAGACATAATGACATATAGCACAGTCGGGTTTTCCAAGTAGGGGAGCATATTACCCATATTAGAAAGAAGGATATAAGCACAGACCTACTTGTAACTTAAAAGAAACTGTAACAGCTTAAACAACTAAGAATTGACATCCCGCTTAACAATAATGTGTCGCAGGTGTCTAAAAAAAAAGAGTAAGCTACAATCTATTTTGAAAGTAGCAGTTGTTGTGAGTGGGGGACATTCCAATGGCCTATCGGGGATTGGTTTATGTGATAAAATTTTTTTTTCCCTTTAAGCATGGCTTCAGGCTATTGCCGCAGCGGTGGCTACCCGGGGACGAGCCCACAATCCGGGACAGCGTAAAGGCTAGGTGACATATCTCTTCATCCCAGCCATATACAGTATCAACCATAGGCCAATGGATCATGGGCCCAAATGTTCTTTGCAGAATTTACATTGCATAGATCAGAACTCGGGACTATGCAACGTCGGATGACGCAAGGTGCATACGGAGCCACTCCATGGCTTCAGTAGGGGAATGTAGAAAGATCACTTTATCATTTGCTGCGATCCGTAAACGGGACGGGTATGCCATAGAGTATGGAATGCCTCTATCCTTGAATCTCTTTTTTATTTCCACGAAGGTGGCTCTTTGTTTCTGCAGATCCGCCGAAAAATCAGGGAAAATAGATCTCACTGAGTTGTTATATTTAACCCCTTAGTGACGAAGCCTGTTTGCGCCTTAGTGGTGGAGCCAAATTTTGGAAATCTGACATGCGTCGTTCAACGTGGCATAACTCCGTAAAGGCTTTACATATCCCAGTGATTCTGACATTGTTTTTTCGCCACATGTTGTACTTCATTTAGATTGTAAAAATAGACCGATATAATTTGTGTATATTTATTAAAAGTACCAATATTGGAAAAATTTTGAAAAAATTGTCTTTTTCACATTTTCAACCGTAATATCTCAAATATGTCCAAACATACTGTACAAATTTTTGATAAGATATGTATTTCCATCTGTTTACTTTATTCTGAATGCACACTTGAAAAACTTTTGTGTTTTTTTTAACCATTTAGAGGACGTACACATTTAACATTACTTTTCAGCATTTTGAGGAGCACTTTGTTTTCCTGCACCAAGGCAAGTTTGCAAAGGCTCATAAGTGTCAGAATAATAGATACACCCACAAATGACCCCATTTTAAAAACTACACTCCTTAGTGTATTCACTGAGTGGGGTCATGAGTATTTTGACCCCACCAGTTTTTTTCAGGAATTAGTTCAATTTAGGGGAGAAAAAATAAAATTTCATATTTTTGCAAATATGTCATTTTAAAGACATATTTTTTTCCTATAGAGCCCATGAAAATGAGGATTTACACACCAAAATAGATACCCCCGTTTCTCCCGTGTTCAGAGACATACCCATTGTGGCCCTAATCTCATGTCTGGATGCATAACAGGAGCCAAAATGAAAGGAGTAGTCGGTGTCTTTCAGAACATAAATTTTGCTTGAAGGCGTTTTAGGCCCCATAGCACCTTTGTAGAGCTCTTGAGTGGCCAAAACCAAAGAGAACCCCCACAAGTGACCCCATTTTGAAAACTAGACCCCTTAACGAATTTATCTAGGGGTGTACTGACCATTTTGTTCCCACAGTTTTTGAATGAATTGAAGCAAAGCAAAAGGAAAAAATTGTGATTTTCGTTTTTTTGTCAATTCTGTCATTTTAAAAACAGCTTTTTTTCTACAGCACACACATGAATGAAGCCTTTCACCCCAAAATGGATACCCCTGTTTCTCCCGTGTTCAGAGACATACCCATTGTGGCCCTAATCTTTTGTCTGGATGCACAACGGGGCCCAAAATGAAAGGAGTAGTCGGTGGCTTTCAGAACAGAAATTTAGCATGAAGGTGATTTAGGCCCCATTGCCCACTTGTAGAGCCCTTGAGCGGCCAAAACACAGAGAACCCCCACAAATTATCCCATTTTGAAAACTAGACCCCCTAACGAATTTATCTAGGGGTGTACTGTGTATTTTTACCCTACAATTTTTGAATAAATCTAAGCAAAGCAGTAGGAAAAAAATTACAATTTTCATTTTTTTGGCAGTTGTATCAATTTAAAAACTGTTTTTTTGTACAGCACACATAGGAATGAAGACTTTCACCCCAAAATTGATACCCCTGTTTGTCCCGTGTTCAGAACCATACCCCTTGTGGCCCTAATCTACTTAAAGGACGCATGGCTAGGCCTATAATGGAAGGAGCACCCGTTGGATTTTAGGGTACAACGGAATAAATTCCAGGCCCCATTGCCCACTTATAGAGCCATTGAGCGTCCAAAACGATAAAGAACCCCCACAAATGACCCCATTTTAAAAACTAGACCCCTTAACTAATTCATCTAGGAGTGTATTGCGTATTTTGACCCCACAGTATTTGAATAAATTTCAGCAAAGCAGAAGGAAAAAATTACGATTTTCATTTTTTTGGCAATTTTGTCAATTTAAAAACAGGTTTTTTTTGTACAGTGTACATAGGAATGAAGACCTTCACACCAAAATGGATACCCCCGTTTGTCCCGTGTTCAAAAACATACCCATTGTGGCCCTAATCTACTTACAGGAAACATGGCAAGGCCTGTAATGGAGGGAACACCCATTGGATTGCAGGGCACAACTGAATACATTCCAGGCCCCATTGCTCATTTGTACGGAATAAAAATTGACTCCCTAAAAATCCCCCCCCCCACCTCCATGCCCTTTTCGGCGTTCCCCAAATCTTAGATAAAAGTAATAATGTGAACTGTGTGGTATTTCCAAAGACGGGTAATTATGGAGGCTGGTTGGGATGGGCACATAGGGCAATAAAATCTGGTATCCCCCCTCCTCTCATGCTTTTTGGGGGTCATTTTTTGACCTCAGTGGCGGGGATGGGGTGTAAAAAGTGGCGTTCCGTGAGTCTCCGTAAGCTTGACGAGGTGCGGCGGTCTCACACAGAAGGTGCTCAACAAGGTGCTCCTGGAACTGCAGGAAGGCGAGTGTTCCCGGGGCTTCTTGTAAATTGCGTATTACAGGTAGCGGTCTGAATAACGCCGGGCTTACGCAGCCGTAGGTGGATCCCGGCTGTGAGCCCGGCTGTGACCCTGCGTACGGCCGCGTAATGTACTGCGCATAACTGCGTACTTACACGGGCGGTCATGCGCAGTACTTTTTTTTTGTTGTTGTTGTTTGTATTTCCCGCACCGTCGCTTAGCGATGACGCGGGTACCCGCAGCCCGTATACAACGTAGTTGCGTATGGGCTGCGGGTATATCCGCGACCATGGAGCACAATGGGCTCTATGTTGCTGATATCCGCGGTAAAATAGAACCTGCTGCGTTCTCTTTTCTGCGAGTGGATTACACAATTCCAACCCGCTAATGTGAGCGGAATTGTGTAATCCAATGCGATTGATCTGCGTATTACCGCTAATCAAACGCATGCGGAATCCGTAATTCCTATCCGGTCATGTGAGACCGGCCAAAGGTAGATCGCTACCTTTTTATCACGTGACCGGGGACCGCTCAACGAGGCCACCCGTCACTGCTCCAGGCTCTCGGCGACCGTTGGTCGCCGAGAGCAAGGAGATATTAAGTTTCCTGGGCTCCCCGACTCCTGTGCGGTGTTTTGCCGGTGGTCGCATGCGCAGAATACGGGAAAGTTCACGGAAGAAGATTGCGTCGGGGTGCAAATATGGAGGCCTCCGGTAAAAAGTTTTATCTCCTCTCACCGATCGCATCGGTGAGGGGAGATGAACCTTCCCCTTTTTTTAACTTTTACGTGATCGCCATTATTCTTTGGATAACGGCGAACACGTGATCAGGAACCGCTCACCGCGGCTCTCCGTGAAATCTCCAGGCTCTCGGCTAAGTTTTGTAGCCAGGAGCAGGGAGATTTTAAAAAAGCACGGCTTTTGCGCATGCGCCTGCCACATTGGCGAAGGGCGCGTGCGCAGAAGCTGGGGTGAGGTCCGCGGATAAATCTGCAGGCCTTAGGTACGTCATTTCATCCTCCCTCACGGATATGATCAGTGGGGGGAGATGAAACGCAAGGTTTTTTTTAAGTTTTTAAAACTTTTTTAAACTTTTTGCACTTTTTTTTTTTTTTACCTTTTACCCCTTTTTTTTATTTTTTTAACTTTTTGCACTTTTTTTTACTTTACATGATCACTGTCATCCATTGGATGACAGTGATCATGTCCCTGGTGACATCCCTCTGCTCTTGGCTACACATGGCAGCCAGGAGCAGAGCAATTTTGAATTTCCCGGGGCTCGAGCCCCTCTGTGCACGCGCCCGATGTCAATCATCGGGCGCGCATGCGCAGACGGGGATTTCGGGTCCCGGGACATCGGGACATCGCAGAGGACTGGGGGTGAGTATCTTCACATCCCCTCATGGATCCGATCCATGAGGGGAGGTGAAACTTTACTTTTGTTTTACTTTTTCAACTTTTTCGCGATCACCGCTATCGCAATGGATAGCGGTGATCGCGGTCTCGGGGACCGCTCACAGTGGTCCCCGGTAACACCTCCTGGTTCCCGGCTACCTTCAGGAGCCGGGAGCCAGGAGATTTTAAATTTGCCGGGGACACCCGGGCTTCTGCGCGTGCGCGTGACGTCATCGTCTGGCGCGCATGCGCAGAAGGCCGCCGGCGGGTCCGGGAGGACCAGATCTCCGAGGAACACCGCCGACAAGCCGTGTGAGTATTTTCAGCTGCCGTGATGGATCCGATCCATCATAGCAGCTGAATTACTACTTTTTTACACTGTTTTATTTACTTTTTTGCGATCGGCGTTATTCATTTTATAGCGCCGATCGCAATACCGGGGGGGACTGCCCGCATCCTGGGATGACAGCTCCATGCTGTCGGCTACCTGCGGGCACCAACAGCATGGAGCTGTCACGTCCTCAGGCCAGTGGGCATCAATCCAAAGAGGATGCATAAAACTACGTCCTCTAGGATTAAGGCCACACTTTCTGAGGACGTAGTTTCCCGATGGGGCGGACGTTAAGGGGTTAAGAGGGCCTTCCAGTTTGGCCTGGTGCAAAGCGGCATCTCGATCTCTGTAGTTCAGAATTCTTGCCAAAAATGGATGCGGTGGGGCACCCGGCGCCGGACGGGACCTGCAGGGCTCTCTTCACCGTGAAGGAGGCAGAGAAGATGCATTCACCCAGTGTAGATTTAAGCCAGTTTTCTACAAACGATTCTGGTTGGGAGCCCTCTGCTCTCTCCGGGAGACCAATTATGTGTAAGTTATTGCGACGAAGACGGTTCTCCGGGTCATCTGTCTTGGATTGACAAAATTCTGCTTGCCTTATGGCTTTCTGCACCGCCGCCGGGAGTGGATGCAGGGAGTTTTCTATGTTAGAGACGCGGTCTTCCATCTCAAGTATCCTACCCCGTATGTTCTGCATATCTTGTCTTAATAAAGTAACATCCGATTTAACTTCATCTATTTTCCTGGTGAGGGAGGATTTACAGGTATTTATTGCTTCTAATAGTCGACGCATAGTTGGTTCCGAACTCTGCCCGGAGTCAGCTTCATTATCTCTTGCCTGGACAGTCCACGATGAGTGCGGCGTATGATCGGACATCTCCACACTAGAGAATTCCTTTATTTTCTCCGCAGCGGTACAACCTTTAGCTCGAGTGCTCATGATAAGCGCTCGCAAGGTAGAGACTGATAACAGAATGTGCACTAGCGTTTCTGTGTTACCGCATAAAACTTTCTTTGGGATTTAAGGTAGGTTAAGTACCAAGAGTCCGTCTTTTTCACAAGTTATGGTTACCAGCCTAGGGTACAGGATGAGGTCTCAAATCATCATCAGAGCAGATTCTGCGTCGGTCCTGTCCAACTGCATGGGAGTAAGGGGTGACTCAACAATCCACTGTGTCCACAGATTAGGGTCCGCAGAGGGCAAAATCCACTGTGGAAGAACAATTTTGCGGGGCCCAGCAGAGACTTTCAGTACAGAGGGGATCCTCAAGTTATAGCATCCAGCTGGTTAGAATACTGCTGGGTATATTGCCACCATTTAGAGAGACAGCAGCAATTATCACAGTCACAAAATGGCACCTGGTGGCCGGAGGGGGGTTTGCCAGGTATGTATAGAGGGCCTACTGCTGCGGGGCCTACATTACAGCATTCACAGTTTCAATGCAAATGCCCCTGTAGGCTCCAAAGTGTCCTTCCACGTCCTCCGCCAGGGACTTACTCTTTGCCGCCTCTCGCCGGGACCAGGATCCGGATCAGATTCACACCGCTCGGCTGGCGTCTCCGCGGAAGCGCACTGCTGGGTTCCATTGACAGCAAGGCCTGCCCACCAGGGGATTCAGCACAGCCGGGTAGTCAGTGCGGTGAACTCCACCAGCCCCGCCCAGACGGCACCTGAGACCGGGTGAGAAGAGGATCACTCACCGGACAGTGATAGAGGTAGGGAGCGGTGTGCAGCAATGCTCCAGCGGGAGTGCTCGGGCAGGACATGTCAATCGCCAAGTGCAGGCTCAGGGCTGTATACGCCGGTTCAGGGGCAAGAAGGACTTTTGGTTCGAGCCAGCCACTGCAGCAGGGTATGTTGATTAATTTCAATCCGTCAGGGAGGTAGTCCGGATCGAAAGGCCAGGGTAAAGTGCAGGATATTAAGGTCCCCTGGGGGGAGCCGGTGTGGAGGGGGCATAAGAATCACCCCTCTGTATGCTTCTGACTCATTACTCTGACATAAGGAAAAAATGAGACTCCATGACGCTAATGTGTCCATAAGACATCTGTAAGGTATCTTTCACGCTACAAAAGCATCGCTACAAAATGGCTTTGTTACCAAATTTGCAACATCCCTCATGTGAAAAAACCAATTGGAATCCAAGGGCTTCACACACATGTGTTTTGTAGCCTGTGTGAAAGAGGCCTAAATTCAGCTCCTCACCACGTTCAAGCTCGGTATGCATCTATATAGCCGCTATAAAACAGCTGAAAATCACAACTGCGTGAAGCATTGGATTCCATTTTTGGCCGCGATGAACATATTCTAGTGTGAATGAGTCTAAAACTGGAAAAGTCCTACTGAAAATGTAACTTCTTTATTGTAGATTTTGAATTTATGTCTCATGTAAATATATTTGGCGCATAACTCGGCCGAATTACCTACATTTTTAATGACTTCACTAATTTTAGACATAAGAACCAGTAAATCGTTTCCCCTTTTTTGTTCCAGCGGTCATAATTGTTTTTACTTTTCATCAATGTGGCCGTATGACGGCTTGTATATTGTGGAACTAGTTTTTATAGGAACTAAAGGCCCTTTTAGACACGATGATTTTTACTCAAAAATTGCTCAAACCTGTCTTTTGAGCGATAATCGTTGTGTCTAACTCCACTGACATTGTGCAGTTTTCGTTAAGCCATCGCTGATCTTTCAGCGTGCTGAAAGACAATGATGAGCCTTATCAGGAATTCACAGCGGGATACAGCTGATACTATTGTTTCAGCTGTATCCTGCTCCCTGAAGACAGGTGGGGTATGAAAAACACAACTGTCCAGCTGTGTTCTGCATCCTTTGCTCGGAGCGCTCAGCTATAAAACAGCTGGGCGCTCCATGCGGGGAACAGCTGGATTCAGAAGACAAGTGGCCCCGCTTGTCTTCTGCATCTTCCGCTCGGAGCGCAAAGTGATCGCTCAATGTTTAAACAATCACCTTACGCTGTAAAAAAAGCACACGATTATCGCTCAAAAATCACTGAGAAGATTTTTTGAGCGATAATCGTGTCTAAACCCGGCTTAATACCGGATAAATATAATGTTTGGAATAACTTTTTTAGTAATTTTTAATGGGGAAGAAAAAGCAAGTTCCCCAATGTTTTTCCATCATTCACCTTGTGGTACAAATAGTCGGATCACTTTATTCTACGGGTCGCTACGATTATAACACAAATCTCTACAGGTTTTATTGTGTTTTAGTACCTTTTACAGTAGAGAACAACTTTTTTGACAAAAACCTCTACAAATAGCATTTTTATGTTTCCATTGACAGAGCTGCATGAGGCCTTGTATTTTGTGGGACAACGGTTATTGGTTATTGGTACCATTTTCAGGTAGAATATATCTGACTTTTTGATCTTTCTGTAAAACCACTTGGGGTCCGTTTACACTTAAAGATTATCGTTCCAACAAGCGAACAATGTCAGCGCTCGCTCGTCTGTTTATACAGCAGATCCGTCGTTGGCTCATTCAAACCAGAAACCATTCAGTCTTCCTCATTCGCTGTGTAAGTGACAGAGGGACTGATTATTAGATTGGTATGTCTTCACATCTATCTCTCAAGTACCTAGTCAGTCTGAACCGAGGCACGGCTTCAGAGGACAAGAAACTGCAAATCAGCTGAATATGGAAGCAACGCGATGAATCTAATGCCCACCCCATCACGCTGGAATGTATCCAGCGCTGTATACTACCCACTAGTCAGACCGCCTCCTGCTAAATGCAAGGCCGGGTAAAGGAGGATCAACACCGCTATCACATAAGCAGTGGCACTGTCCATGGTCCTGATCTGGAATAACCAGCTCAACTGTAGTATTGTCCACATCACTTAGGCCCCCCTCACACAGGGCGTTTGCAGAAACGCAGCGTTGAAAAACGCTGCGTTACTGCAGATTCTGCCCCGTTTCAGCAGCGCTGGCATACTTTATGCCAGCGTTTTGGCTGCGTTTTCAGCTCGTCTGAAAACGCAGCCAAGAATGCTGAAAAGAAAAAAAAAAGCAATACTCACCTAGCCGCTGCAGTCTGGGTCACGGCCGCTGGTCTCTGTCGCTGATCCGGGCTTCCTCGGCACTCCCAAGTCTATTGCCGGAGGCCAGGTTTGAGAACCCTGCCTCCGGCAATAGAGTGCTGTGATTGGTTGTCGGTGCTTGCTTGATGCCCAATCACAGCCCTTCATTGACTGTCTCAGCCAATCAGAGCTTGCCGGCGCTTTTTTATTCATCAGCTTGTGATTGAAGGATATTGACCCTGGCAGGCGTATGACTCTGATGGTCGGGGCGCACATTATGTGAATATTCGCACTGTGGAATATGCCAGCTCTTTACATAACGAGGCTTCAGCAGTGGCTGCAGTTACACGGGGATCAAAAGTTTTTGTAAATGTCATATAGCAATCATAAATGCAAATGCATCACGTCTTTGGCTTAGGGTGCCTGCACACTGGCGATCGCAATATTGCTGCGTTTTTTTTTAACGCAAATGTAAATAGGATTTTAATGTTAAAAACGCATCACAGAAAAATCGCAAGTTTGTGCTTTGCGATTTTTGTGCGATGCATTTTTAACATTAGAATGTTCTATTGACATTCACGTTAGAGAAAAACACAGCGATATCGCGATCGCAAGTGTAAAGGCACCCTTCAAGTTGGCCAACAATATGCAACATGAGCATTGCCTTGTTCTTTAACAGAGATGTTAGCCGCAGAGAGCCCTTCACAGGGTGATACTTGAGAAGATGATCACGGCAAACTGGGAGTGTCCTTCCCAAGGGGGGGGGGGTGTCTTATATAAAGGAACGGGGCTAAATATATTTGGACCCTCTCTATTAATATCAAACCCCAGATCAGACCACTGATTTCATTTCAGACTCCAGATCCCCTAAATATATTCAGACTCCCTACATATATATTTATATTAATATCAGACTCCAGAAAAGACCCCTTAAATATATTCCAACCTCTCCTATATTTATAACACATCGCAGACACCTAACTTAACTTAGACCCCGGACCAGACCCCTTAAATACTTTCAGAAAAGTTTATTTACACCCTTGGGTGGGGAGGGGTTAAAGACAACCTCCCTCGTCAGTAGGGCTGACTGCATACCTTTGCAATTGTGGCCCTGCTGACTCTGATGACGTCTCACTATTCGCTCTTCTCTCTCCTGTTCCCCCATACGGACTTCTTAGTTTCAGCGTGAATTTGTGAAGTGGGCGGTCCCTGCTGTTCAACGTCAATCAACTCCGACATAACCCACTGACAGCAGGCAGTGCAGACCGCCCACTTGACACATTCACAACTCTGGGAAATGAAGCTAAGAAGAGCCTTTATAGGGAAAATGAGGGACAATAGACAACAATGGAGTCAGCAGGGCTGTGGCTGCGAACTCCCCATTTTATAGGGCTTACCACTAATCTCCAGAATAGGTATTTTCCTTTTTTGCTGTGAAGATGTGAATGCATATGTGCGGTCAGCTCTCCAGAGAAATCAGCGGGATTTATGAAATCCTATCACTTGTTTCCTTATAGCCCATAGATTTCCATGGAGGAAAAGCATACATGTCTGACCAGCTCTACATGGGAAATGGGAAGCTGGGCTAGTTCATAGACAAGAGTCATGAAATGTGCTATTCTCACACTCAGACCTTCACCTTCTAAGGGACTCGCATCGCCGCCGAAGACGATTTTTTCGCGTGAAAGTGAATAGGAGTTCCTAATGTTAAAAACGCATTGCATCGTACGAGAGTTGAAAGTTTGTGCAAAAAGGAGACTCCGTAAGAAAACATGGGAAATAAAAAATTTGCAAAATGCAGACAGATCGGACATGCTGCGTTTTTTTCCACTCCACATGGGAATGAAACTATTGAAAATCATAGGTTTCATAATTCTGCGTTTTCACTCACTCTCACGCCCTAAGAAGCTGCTTACTCAAATACTTCCTGCTCTTTCACATGATTTGCAATGACCTTTATGTTTTGTAGGTGATAAAAGTCTGATTGGTGGAAGTCTCACGGCTAAGACCCCCAGCCATCCCCCCAAATGCTGCAGCCACTAGCAGTCACATCAGATTGAATAAAGCGGATGCCGAGCATGGGTGGCCACCGCTCTGTTCATCTCATTGGGTCTGAAGTAGCAAAGTACAAGTGCTTGTACTCTGCCGTGTCTGGCAGTCACATTGCATATGAATGAAGTACCACTGCGCATGCACAAACACCACTCACTTCCTGACTGCGGGGTGCAGCTGGGGGACATGGGACCCCGACCGGGATTAGTGATGGTCTTAGCAGTGAGACCTCCTCCGATCAGATTTATTTCTGTGTATAGGTCATATAAGTTAATCTTGGTACAACCCCTTATAGAGAATCATTATTTATTCACCCTTTTATGTACTCTAATACAGGGGTCCCCAACCACTGGTCCGTGGACTAGGACCGGGCTGTTGGTTTTTTTTTGCTGGTCCGAGGCGGCGCCACAGATCAGCACTAAACACTGACCATGTGCTCTGCCCTGCGGTGGCTCAGAGCACACTGTGTGGGCTGGCATCAGTAGACGCGGATCCTAGCAGAGAACATTATGCGGGGAGGCGGGGAGACCTCTGTGATACGGCTCCCGACACAGCACATTATGTGGGGCATGGTGGGGAGGCAATCTGGCCACAGTGTCGTGGCTCCAGGCATAGCTCTTGGCGGGGACCTGGGCTACAGTGCTGTACACCGAGGTCCTGCCAGCACCTCCGGTCTACAGCGCTGTTTGGTGTATAGCGCTGCTAAGTAGCACTGCATGACCCCACCCCCATATAACCAAAGCCCCGCCCCTGCCCACCCTGCCATGCGGGGTTATGGAAAAATGGTCTTGCTTTAAACTGGTCCCTGGTGCAAAAAAGGTTGAGGACCACTGCTCTAATAGACCCAGTACTGTAGATAAATATTATGTATGTCTATCTTGGCTTTTATGTTTGTCACTGATTTTCTCTTTGGCTATAAATTAATGACATAAAGGGCTTTACAGCTCACAAGCCTTGAAAAGTGCAACTGAAGATTGAGATTTTGGTCTAAGCTTGGAAATTTATAGGAGGAGGTATTGACAAATCGTCCCAAGCATAAATATTGATGTTGGTGGGAAAAAGTGTGCCTCAGATGTAAATCTAGCTGCAGACTGATGGTTTTCTTGGGCCACAATATAGTGCAAGACTAACATTTCCGCCCAGCCCTAATGTTTAATGAAAGACTTGCTCAAATGGACTGAAATGACATTATATAGCATTATGCATGGGCGATCCACAAGTCTTGTACTTCATGTGCAGTACAAACAGACTGTTATCAGGTAAAAGATTACTGAATGTATTAGAAAAGAGGAGTTGAGTCTATCGCAGTATATTCGGATGAGCTGACCCTGTCAGTGTAGCAAAGATGAATTATAACACAATGTTATATCCATGCCTAGATTGTAGATTATTATTATTTTCTAAAAGCACTAAATCTAGTAATGAAGGAGGAAAGACAAACATGGCTTGCTTCACACACACTTTTCTGGTAGCAATTTTTGGCTACTGCGAATACTTTGCGTCGTGCGGTTGCCTGTGCAACATTGGAGGCGATATTGAATATTGAGTGGGGTGATTGTGCACTGAATGCTTTGACTTATCTGATTGGATTGCTGAGAAATGCCATGATGCAGCAGGCAGGTTGGCGAAATCTGCTCGTTCACCTTCTCCTGAAACCCCCGGTAGAAATCCTCATTAAACATCTACAGTTGTATATAATTCCTCTCATTGAGACTTTTCATACATTATCTCTATAGCTGGTTCAGGTACTGGGTTGGAGCCTTAGGTGTAGTAGCCGCAGATGTGGAGAGAGTAGTTGGGGACGAGCCAGGAGTCAGCAACAGGAGATCTTATAGGGCAGAACAAATGGAGGAGGTGGGTCGTGTTGTCAAGAGGGAAGCCAGGGGTCAGTATCAGAAGGTCTCAGTGTCACAGTACAAATGGAGGAGGCGGATCGCTTTCTCAGAAGGGAAGCTAGTGTCGGTATCAGAAGGTCTCAGTTGAATAGCAGAGAAGCAGGCAGAAGTGGAGCTTGATCAATGGCTAGTGAGGCAGAATATACACGCAAGGGAGGAGGAAACATGGCCTCGTTTATATAAGAGGCTTACTCAGAAACAGAAGCATGGCTAGGTTTCAGCAAAGGAGCTGTCCATGTCTTGGAGAGAGCTGCTATCTGGAGCGCAGCGATATTCTTGAGGTGCAGGTGACCTGTTCAGAAATTGGATGTAGGGGTAAAGGAGGGATTGGAGTCGAAGATAACCCCAAGGCAGTGGGCGTGCTGTCTGGAAGTTATGGTGGTGCCACACACTGGAATGGAGATGTCAGGATGAGGTCGGTTAGTAGGGGGCGGAAACAGGAGGTCAGTATTTGAGAGTTTCAGTTTAAGGTAGAGAGTGGACATAGGGTTAGAGACAGCGCACATTCGGTTGCATACTGAAGAAACGGTGCTGTAATGTCATGAGAGGAGGTGTATAACTGGGTGTCGTTAGTGTAGAGATGGTACTGACAGCCAAATCTCCTGATGGTCTGTCCTGATGGTAGTGGCTGTGTTAATGGAAAAAAAGAGGGGGCCGAGGACTGAGCCCTGGGGGACCCCAACAGCAAGGGAGGAGGATCAGTAGGGAATAGTTGCCCCTCGATTTTAGCCGTTAGGAGGTTGTTTGACACTTTAGTCAGAGCGGTTTCTGTCGAGTGTAGAGGATGGCAGCCAGACTGCAGGGGGTCAAGCAGAGATTTTTCTGATAGATAGCTTTTAAGGCGGGAGTAAATTAGGCGTTCTAATAATTTGGAGATGAAGGGGAGATTTGAGATGATTCGGTAGTTGGCAGCATCGGTCGAGTCAAGAGTCGATTTCTTTAGCAGTTGGGATATGATAGCCTATTTGAATTAGGAGGGGGAGATGCCAGAGTTTTGGGTGTGAACGGTCTGAAGGTCCTGTACGTATGGTAGGTTGGTGGGTCTGGCGAGATTCTAGGCAGCTTGACAGAGAAAGAGAGGAGGTTATGGTCCGAGAGCGGGAGAGGGGAGTTAGGGAAGTGGCAAGCAGAGCAGAGATGGAGGAAGACTAGATCAAGAGTATTGCCATCTCTGTGAGTGGGAGAGGCTGTGAGTTGTGAGAGACCAAGGAAGGAGGTCTACATTTGCTGTAATTGAGCCTCTAGAACATGCAAACTCGTAGGCTGTCGAATTTGGCATCCCAGATGGTCCAATACATGTTCTATTGGCGATAAATCAGGCAACTGGGCAGCCATGGAAGTGTGACAGTGTTGTGGAGACATTCCTAGAAACCCTAGTTGTGTGCGGCCAACTATTATCCTGTTGGAGGCCGCCATGAGAGACAACACATGTGCCTGCAGGATGTCCTGAACATATCGCTGAGCTGTCATTGTCCCTCGTACCACTACTAGCGGTAGCCGACTGTTATGCAGTGGCCCCCAGATCATGACACCCGCAGTGGGGGCGGTGTACCGCTCCACAGCAAAGGCAGGATTGCGGTGCTCACCCCCAGGTTTCCAAACACGAACACAGCCGCCATCAATGCCCAAACTAAACCGGGATTAATCGCTGAAGACAACTGGAATCCACTTTGTAGCATCCAATTTAATCGTGCATAACACCACTGCAAATGGTGATGGTGGGTGTCAAAGGCAGTACACATCATGGGCGCCATGAGACCAAAGGTCCTTCAGCCAATCACCTGGAAATGGATACAACAGATGCAGGGGTCTAACGATGGTGTCACCTGTTTCTGGATGGCGGACAACGAAACACTTTGAACTGCTCATACTCATCGAACGCTCATATGATGCCGTCTACTGGTGGTCTGACGGGGGGGGGGGGGGGGGTCCTGAGCCCGGCCACCTTGTGTGCCCTCACACATCCACTGGTCCCAACACCTCCTAACAGTCTGGTCAGAACGGTCCAGGTGTCAGCAATTTCTTAATATGACCATTCAGCTTCTTACATCCAAAGAAAAACCTTCTGTGTGTCTTAGAGGCGTCTAGTGGTCAACAAGCTCTGAAGGCAAACAGAAGCCTTTCTGTTATTTTTCAAACCCCATTGAAATCACTTGGGTAATAAATCATTTTTTCTCGTGTTATTACACTTTCTCCCCTCTAAAAACGGAAACCGTGAACTGACCGTCACGCAGGTGTGAGCGCGGCCTTAGGGCGCCCACCCACTGGCGTTTGCGATTTTCGTGCGTGAAGAACGCCGTGTTTTCCCCGCATTTTCCGCGCATTTTCGCGGCGTTTTCGCGGCTTTTCCATTAATTTCCATTGACTTTCATGGGTGTATTAGGAGAAAAATAAGGACACATATGCAACTGACAGTTCCTATGTTAAAAAACGCAACGCAACGCAAAACAAAACGCCAGTGGGTGGGAGTACATTCAATTCTAATTGCTCTTGAGAAAAAACGCAAAACGCAAAGAAAAAAAAATCGCCAGTGGGTGGGCGCCCTAATTCTGTAATCCCTGTGCCTCGTGTTTTGTATGTGGGATATATGTGTTTGTCAGAACTTCCAAGTCATTTCATGTTTCAGAATCTCAAACATTTTGATCTTAATGTAACAAATACATCAACAGTAGTTTCAGGCTTCCCTCACACAGGCGTTGCGGTAAGCGCTACGATTTATATTGCGGGGCTTTGCAGCATTTTATTTTTGTTTTGATGAGGAGTGCAAAACGCTCAAAAATAGAACAAACCCTGCTGGAAAATCACAGCGCTAAAAATCACTGTAATCGAGCGGCTGTCTGAGCGGTCCAGTTGAAAACAATGGGAGCGCTATACCGCGATGCTGAAAGTGCCGCTCTAGTCGTGGTAAAACACGTCTGTATGAGGGAGACCGTAGGCAGGTGTGAAAAATGCTGCAAAGTGAGAATGCTTTTAGAAAGAGAAGAAGTGTTCTCAGTTTCATCAAAAACCAAAATGCAAAGTGAGTGAAGAGAGGAATCTAAATCAGTATTTGGTGTGACCGCCCTTTACCTTCACAACAGCATCAGCTCTTCTAGGAACGCTTGCATACAGTTTTTGAAAGAGCTCCGCAGGGAGGTTGTTCCAGACATCTTGGAGAGCTAAGTACAGATCTTCTGTGGATGTCGGCTTGTGAAACCATTGGTCACGTTTTGCGGGCGTGATTTTAATCCCTTAGTAAAGTTGGACTTGATGGATATTTGTCTGTTTTCAACCTACATAAACCAAGTAGCTGAAGAGTTTGTGCCTGCGGCTGCTGACGTCTCCTGATGCCCCCCACCGATGACGGTTGTCCCACCAGACCCCTTGTTCCCCGTCTTCCAGTAGTCAGGCCATATTCAGCATCAGAAACATCCAACACGGACTTCAATAGAAATCCATGGCATAAATCTGCATGTTAACGGTAGATCTCTGACATGGATCTGGATTAGAGCTGCCGTACGTACGCACACCAACTACTTGCATTCAGTCTGTATGTGGATACACCGCTGCGGAATCCAAATCAACAAGGGACATGTCACTTCTCTTCTTTCCATGAAGCCTTTGGGCCATGTGCTGTCTGTGTTAAATCCCGGGCAGCACATGACCCCATTATAGCCTATGGGTCTATGCAGATTAACGAGGACCGCTAACTCATCGCATGCTCTATTCCTGTCCGTATCACGCTGATGCATGGCTATGTGCTATATCCAAGTGAGTCCGACAGCACATGGACAAGTGTCTGCGTGTTGTCCGATGCAAGGTAAACCCCAATCACTCGGGCGCAACTTGTACACACGGTAGGTGTGCACACGGAGTAATCTTGTATATACTCTATGCAGCACTAGTTACAGGAGGTCCAACCATGTGAACACAGCCTAATGGGTACAAGTAGTAATCTTGTATATACTCTATGCAGCACTAGTTACAGGAGGTCCAACCATGTGAACACAGCCTAATGGGTACAAGTAGTAATCTTGTATATACTCTATGCAGCACTAGTTACAGGAGGTCCAACCATGTGAACACGGCCTAATGGGTACAAGTAGTAATGCTGTATATACTCCATGCAGCACTAGTTACAGGAGGTCCAACCATGTGAACACAGCCTAATGGGTACAAGTAGTAATCTTGTATATACTCTATGCAGCACTAGTTACAGGAGGTCCAACCATGTGAACACGGCCTAATGGGTACAAGTAGTAATCTTGTATATACTCTATGCAGCACTAGTTACAGGAGGTCCAACCATGTGAACACAGCCTAATGGGTACAAGTAGTAATCTTGTATATACTCTATGCAGCACTAGTTACAGGAGGTCCAACCATGTGAACACGGCCTAATGGGTACAAGTAGTAATCTTGTATATACTCTATGCAGCACTAGTTACAGGAGGTCCAACCATGTGAACACAGCCTAATGGGTACAAGTAGTAATCTTGTATATACTCTATGCAGCACTAGTTACAGGAGGTCCAACCATGTGAACATGGCCTAATGGGTACAAGTAGTAATCTTGTATATACTCTATGCAGCACTAGTTACAGGAGGTCCAACCATGTGAACACAGCCTAATGGGTACAAGTAGTAATCTCTTATATACTCTATGCAGCACTAGTTACAGGAGGTCCAACCATGTGAACATGGCCTAATGGGTACAAGTAGTAATCTTGTATATACTCTATGCAGCACTAGTTACAGAAGGTCCAACCATGTGAACACAGCCGAATGGGTACAAGTAGTAATCTTGTATATACTCTATGCAGCACTAGTTACAGAAGGTCCAACCATGTGAACACAGCCTAATGGGTACAAGTAGTAATCTTGTATATACTCTATGCAGTACTAGTTACAGGAGGTCCAACCATGTGAACACAGCCTAATGGGTACAAGTAGTAATCTTGTATATACTCTATGCAGCACTAGTTACAGGAGGTCCAACCATGTGAACACGGACTAATGGGTACAAGTAGTAATCTTGTATATACTCTATGCAGTACTAGTTACAGGAGGTCCAACCATGTGAACACGGCCGAATGGGTACAAGTAGTAATCTTGTATATACTCTATGCAGCACTACTTACAGAAGGTCCAATACGTCTTTTGTTCCAATATAAGGTTCCCAGATCTCTGTGGCCGGGCTCAAACCAACGGATTTGAATTGCGGATTCTGCGATTGCCATCTACTCCGAGGATCCGCGATAATACGCAGACATTGAAAGGCATTTTTTTTCTTCACACTCGCAGGTACGAATTGTGGATTCCCTGAGTGGAAGAAAAATCGCAGCATGCTCTATTTTTAGCATATTACACACAGACGACCTCCTTTGTAGTCAATGGATGAGAGTGTTCCGCAGCCCAAACATGAGAGATTTTTCGCCTGGGCGATATTCTAATATCATTCCCTGCTTACAAGTTTTCTTCCGTGGGGAGGATACACTCTATATACGCATACATCCGCGTGGAAAATAGCATGTATCCGCGATCAAACGCAATTACTTTCCGCGACGGATCACAGGTTTTCGGATATGAATATCCGCATGCAGAGTCCCACCTGTTTGCATAAGCCAGTCTGGCTCATGAGAAGTCTTTGGCTGGCATCAGAGCTATGTTTCATGCGGCACATTGACTTGCTCTTTTAAGGGAGGAAAACTTTAGGGATTGACTTCATTTCTCCTCGTTACCAACAGAGATCCCGATTGGCCTAGTTTCACAACGGCGAGGGCAATATCAAGCCGTGTTTCACAGCCCAATATCGCACTTTCCACCATGTGAAAGACCTGTGGATGTGAGGCATTTTCATGTGGCAGCAGCACCTGAGCTGGAATATGGTTTTCTCCAGCAGGCTTTAGGGTATTCTGTAGCTTCCCAATTGTGTAAAAAACCAGTATGCGCACACTGACCAAATTAGACGTAGGTTATCAGTCTCATGTCCAAAATGGCTCTCTGGGCAGGAACGTCCAGACAGCCTCTTTTATTGAAAGACATAACACCTGCCCTTTATGGGCGTTTAACAGATTACATCAGTAACATATATATATTCTTTTTCGCTGGGTTATATAGAATTCCCCGCCTCCCCCTCTCCACACCTCTCTCAAGTCCGGTCTACATAGGAGCCTTTGTCTTAACAACGTGGTCAAAACTGAAAGTATCTCTTTGTTGGAGAAGTTTCTGTGCGGGGGATGGGAAAGGACTGGGAAAACACTCAGTATTGAATACAGGTATACATGTAGTACTAGGACTTTTAACTCTTAGAGGCTGCTTGTGCAACTTTATGTATTCAGCTAACATTATACCACACATCTTTCACCATGCCATTGTCCAGCAACTACCATGATGAGATTGTGTGGCCATTAATCTCCACAGAGTTAAAAGTCATTACAGTAGCGTAATACATTTGGGTTATACAAATCAATAGACATTTTATACTAACTAATTATCATGTCTACTACACGCCAGCCCCATTGAAAGCAGTGGGAGAACTCTGGGAGATTCTCTGTGACAGCAGCGGCATGGGATTCCTTCATCCCCGCAGGGAATCCCTTCACCCCAGACAGGGCTGAAGGGATTTCCCCACCACATCTTAAGGGATTCCCCGAGAGGATGAAGGAATCTCCTGCGGCGGCTATAATGGAGGATGACCGAGTTCTCCCATTGCTTTCAATAAGCAATGGGTGATATCGCAGCCAGATAGAACATGCTGCGATCTGTTTCTCACATAGCACCGTGCTGCTATGTGGGATAATATCGCTCATATGTATGAACCTATTAAAATGAATACGATTCATATTTGCGTGTCTCACAACGCAGAAATCTCGCCCGATCTTATCAGCCGTGTGAAACTGGCCTTATTCTTTAGTTGCGGGTTTGTAACTATTTGCAACCTCCGTCCCCCGGAGACTGAACCTAGCTATCAGGTATAAAGTTGTCTTCGGGTCCTTTTAGACGAGCCGATTATATTATTGTTCGACCGAGCGAATGGCTTCACCGCGGCCTCGTGCTCTCGGGCTCTCTGTTTAGACAGGCAGATCCATTGTTGAATCATTCAGTCTGTGTAAACGGAACGATAAGTAAAGGAGCCGATGGTGGCGTATATGCCTGCAGAAAATGAATGAAAAGCAAATGAATATCGTTTGTCGTCCAGTCGTTGGCTCGCGTTTAGACTGAACGATTTTTATTCACTTTCACTTGTTTGAACGATAATCGTTCTGCCTGTAGGCACCTTTAACCCTCTCCAATCCACTGTCTGACATCTAAAGACATTATGATTTAAGGCTGTACAGCTCCGATGTTGAAAGACGCCCGTTGGGGTTCTCTTACTGTATACTGCCAGCCTCTCTGCTGTCGGAGCCTATCCTACGTGTCACCTCATGTAGTACTGGCTTTAGCCAGCATATAGAGCCGTTGTATAGATATAGAGCTCTAAGGCCGGGCTCATACGGCCAAAAGTGTAAAACGCAGCGTGGAGTCGGCTGTGACCCTGCGTATGGCGGCAAAATTCTACTGCACATGACTGTGTACTCACGCACCCCGCCATGCGCAGCACACCTATGTCTTTTTATACTCCCCTTAGTGATGATGCGTATACCCCTCGCCCGTATGCATGTAATTGTATATACATACGCGTATATATGCTTGGCAATAGAGAATAATGGGCTCTAACTCACGTATTAATTGTGCTTGTGTATTACGCAGTTCCTTCTGATAAGTGTAGAGCAATGTAAGTGATGTCGAGTTACCACATATCGCACGGCGTACAGATCCCATGTAATCCGCTGTAAACATACGGATGTGTGACTAGCCCTGAGACAGGCTGTGAGGTAACAGCCATCGCAGGACCTTCGGCCACCAGCCATGGCTTCTTCATCTGCCCCAATAGGGCCACCAGCTGCTTCCCTACAGAATGGGGGCCGCTGCCGCAGTGTGTGAATGGCCGTAGGAAGGGGACTGCAGCCGTCTGTCGGGACATGTATTCTGTAGACGGCCCCTGTCGTGACATCCTCCAGGCTGGTGACAGAGCAGAGCCCTTCTTCTCGGCTGCCTCACTCTCCGCCTCAGTGCTACAGTCTCGGACAGAGGACATTACTCCGGTGATGGGAGCCGGCCTGCTGACAGGAGGATGCGGCAGTCATCACTGACGGGAAACACGGTGAGCCGGGGGAGACGGGAGGATGAGCTGTGATATATCGTGTGTATCCTGACAGACAGACAGACTGCTGTGTGTATATACCGTATGTATGCATGGGGGTCGGGAGGACATGTCAGCCGTACGGCACGGGGGTAACAAGTTGGTCTAGTCAGCATGCAGCCCGGACTAGTTGTTGTACTTGGTTACCAAGGAGTAGGACTGTCAGCCACAACACAAGGCTGCCTGAGGAGAGGAGGCTGCGGAGGAAAGCCCTGCACGAGGGGGTGTAAGGGCTGGCAGAGAGGTCAGGGGGTATGAGGGCTGGCATTGAGGTGAGGGGAGTATGAGGGCTGGAATGGAGGTGAGAGGGGTATGAGGGCTGGCATGGAGGTGAGAGGGGTATGAGGGCTGGCATGGAGGTGAGGGGGGTATGAGGGCTTGCATGGAGGTGAGGGGGGTATGAGGGCTGCTGTGGAGGTAAGGGGGATATGAGGGCTGGCATGGAGGTGAGGGGGTGTGAGGGATGGCATGGAGGTGAGGGGGTAGGAGGGCTGGCATGGAAGTGAGGGGGTATGAGGGCTGGCATGGAGTTCAGGTGTGTGTGAGGACTGGCATGGAGATGAGAGGGGTATGAGGGCTGGCATGGAGGTGAGGGGGCTATGAGGGCTGGCATGGACGTGAGGGGGATATGAGGGCTGGCATGGAGGTGAGGAGGGTGTGAGGGCTCGCATGGAGCTGAGCGGGTATGATGACTAGCATAGAATTAGATCAACAGTTTAGGGACATGAAGTAATCCTGCTGTATTCCGCCCCTCAGGGTCCTGTAATGTAAGGCTGGGTTCTCACATCTCGCGGTTTGGCTGCAGCGAAAAAACGTGAGATTTCCTCCGGGAATAGCGCTGCTTCAAAACCCGCGGCACTTTACCGCAGGTTTTGAAGCGGCCTGGCTGGCGAATCTGCGCCGCAGCACCGGCTTAGCCGGCTTTGCCGCGACGGATTCGCTGTCCCGTGTGGACAAGGACAAGGACATGGACAACGCTGTCCGTGTTTTAATGTCATACGACCCCTTTATGTATACTGAGTATATGGCCGGGCTCACACAGTGACATTCATACTCGCTGCGCCTGCCAATCCACACGCACACGTAATACACGTCCAGATAGAACATGCTGTGGATTTATTCTCTGCACCAGTAATACACGTGTGAAAACCCGCAGATGTTAGCGATCCAATACAAGTCAATGGGCTAACGACATCGCGAGCTGCATATAGGAGAAGTGCGCATGCACAATAATAATACACCCGTGTGACACCTGTATGACTTGAAACGCGATAGCGAAGCCCAAGCACTTTTACAACACTGTGGCTATGAATGTTTTGGGGTGAAAGTGAAGAATTCCTATCCTATCCTCTGCCAGGAAGTTAAGTTGACTAAAATATTTCTTTGGTAATTTTTAGAGACATGTTTTCACAATTAATGCTAATCTGTTAACCCCTTAGTGACCACTCCATAGTGTTTTTACGTCCTGCCTAAGTGATGTAATTCCCGTGGACGTAAAAACATGCTTCCTCTGGGGATTAAAGCCCTGCAGGCTCTGGACGTCGCAGTTCCTGGCTGCCAGCTCCCGGAGGTAACCGACAACCTGGAGCTGTCATGGGGGGCCGCAGGAAGCCCCCTTCCCACAGTCACACGATCGCCAGTATCGCCCGGATAACCCATGATCACATTAAGGTCAATGAAAAGTTTTAAAAAGTTAGTTTCAGCTCCCCTTACGGATCGAATCCGTAAGGAATGCTGAGAATACTCACCCCCTGTTCTCCACATTTTCCTGCATCGTTCTCGTCTTCTAGGACCCAACGATGGTGTCTGCGCATGCGGGCCGCATGGCATTAGAAACTCCCTGCTCCCGGATAGTATGAGTAGCCGAGAGCACAGAGCTGTCACCGGAAGCTGCTGTATGTGGTGCCCGGTCACTTCATTGCTGTTATCCAATGGATAACAGCGACCATGTAAAAGTTTTTAAAAGGTGTAAAAGAAAAGCTCTCCCCTCATGGATTATGTCCGTAAGGGGAGATGAGATTACGTTCGGCCCTCGGATTTATATGTGGATCTTACCCTGGCTGTTGCGGACGCGCCCGTCGCCAAAATAGCGGACGCATGCACAAAAGCCGGGATAATATAAAATCCCCCCGCTCTTGGCTACCAAACGTTGCCGAGAGTCTGGAGATGCCACAGGGGGCCGTGGTCCTTGGTCACATGATCGCTGCTATCCAATGGATAACGGCGATCAAGATTTTTAAAAAGTTTCACCTCCCATCATGGATCTATACTTGTGACTCGGCTTTTTAAGAGATAAAAAGTTATGGCGGTCAGAAGACGGCAACAGAAAATACTATATTATTAAAGAAGACATTTTATTATTAAAATTAGTAAAGAAAAAAAAACGTATATATATCTGCGGGCTTTACCGAAAGTGCAGAAGTGGTCATAAATTCTTTATTAATTGATGTAGATTGTTCAACTTGCACATGTAGTTGGAGGGACTCTTCCTCTATACGGGGGCTTCAGAATCTTGTTCTTCCTTGCAGGTCAGTAATGGATTCCAAACAGAAACAACGTGCTGTCATAGAGTTCTTGATGAAGGAAGGATGAAGGCTGTCCGACATCCACAAAAGGCTGCAGAATGACACCATTGACAAGAGGAATGTTCACAGGTGGATGAAGAGGTTTACAGAAGGTGAAACCAGCACTGAAGACAAACCACACAGTGGGAGACCATCAGCTGCGACCACTGACACAAATCGTCAGCGAGGGGATGAGTTGATTCACGGCTGGACTAATGGGTTGAGGCCAAACAGTGACCTCCAGGACTGCCAAGTCTGGTAATATTCCCAACTAGTAATAACACGATTATGTGTTACAAGTACAAGTAAATCAATAATTCATCTGTGCACCAAAATGGATCTATTAGCCCAGGGGTGGGCAATTAATTTTCCCATGGGGCCACATGAGAAATTGGAATGGTTTTAGAGGGCCAGACCAACATACGAAGGCTCCATGCACATTGCCTTAATGGGGCCGTATTCCAGCCGCCCGATTTGCGGCCAGAATACGGCCGCCATTGAAAATGAATGAATTAAAAAGTGAATATTATTAGTATTATTATTCTAATTACAATGCAAAGGGAAAAGTCCTGACACTTACCAATGACGAGCGTGGAACGATTGTCCTGGCACTCCCCAAGGTCCGCAACGAGCATCCTGGCACTCAGAAGTTACAGTGGCATCACTTACTCAGCATCGGGAAGCAGTGAAACTACAAACTCCGAAGCCTTGTCCATTTTGTTAACTTATGTGCTGTTTAATAAAGTTATTCAAGCCTACGTCATTGGTAGAGGTGCTTGAATAAGTAAGGCCTGAATAACTATTAGCACAGCACAGAAGTGAACAAAATGGACAAGGCTTCGGAGTGCATAGTTTCGCTGCTTCCCGTTGCTGACACCGGACTCATTGGTGAGTCACCAGGACACTCTTTGCGGGCCGGTCCGAGCTATTCAGCGGGCCGGATGTGGCCCGCGGGCCGTGCTTTGCCCAGGTCTGTATTAGCCCCTTCTCCTATAAACAGTATATAAACAGATTAAAATGGAATGTGTAGGCCCTGTAAGAATGGTAGAGGGTGATGGGGAGAAAGCAAATCTGTTAAAAGGTTTATTCCCCAGTGCATTCACACAAGAAAATAAAATGTTAGATGAAATACAGAGTGATTTTTTCTTGGACATAGAGTGACCAAAAAGGCGCAATTGTGGCATTGTGTAATTTCTTTTTTCTGACCGCGTCCACCCTGCAGGATAGATAATGCATAATTTTTTAGATCAAACTTTTACATCAGCGGCGGTACCAAATATATTTGGGGGGGTTTTTTGCTTGTATTTTTTAATTGTAAATACAAGAAAAGTTTTTGTTTTTTTTTAACTTTTAGTATGTTTTTTACAATAAAATTTTTTTAAGGTTGAGGTTGTTTAATCGATTTTAACATTTGATGGAAAACTTATTGCTGTATATGGTATTTTTTTTCAGCATTCTATTATGACGGGCCACAGGGAGCCCTGAGGGCTTCAAAAGGCCTTGGGCTGCCATGACAAGCGAACAGCACCTCGCAATCTCATCACGAGGGCGCCGTTCGGGACTCTCAATCTCCGATTGGATATTTATAGGGTTAACCATCGGTGTTAGCGCTCACGCTGATCATGGCAGTTGTGGTGAATTATCAGCTGTCAAAAAAAGTCGGTATTCACCATCTCTGGAGTAAAATTGGCTCCCAGTCCCGCTCCACACAAACCTTCCCCAGGAGGGCGTATATATACGCCCTTTATGGTGAAGGTGTTCAATTTTAAAACATCTGTCTTCGGTAGACCATCCCTTTTTTTTTAATAGAAATCAATAGTGATCAGCCCTGATCCGGCTGCTCTGATGCCCGGTAATGTCATGTATTTATGGGTTGTGCTGCCAATGCAGAAATTGGTCTTATAGAGCTACACACATACAGAAGGATCCGGAGCCGGGAGCCACCTTCTATGGCATCCACAGGGATTATAGTCAGGGGTTTATGTTTGGTCAATTTCACTTTTGCAGTCTCTTAAAGGGATTGTCCAAGAGTTTAAGAAATAAAGCTAACAGTAAAATGTTATAAAAATAGCAATCATTACACTTCCGTTAAATCACCCAGCACTCTGGTGCCGATGCTCCTGGGGTCCCAGCCATTCTTTATTCTCCTGGTGCAGTGATGCACTATACTTCTGGTTAACAACCTCAGCCAATCCGAGGCCTCAGTAGACATGTGCCATACATGCTAGCATGACTGCCGAGGCCAGTGATTGGTTGTAGTGGTCACATGGCTGTGGTAGTCACATCGACAAGCCAATCGCTCTAGTATCTTTGGCTGTCATGAATGGAGAGGTAGTGCACACGCATGACCACCGGTCCGAACATTCATGGACATGTGAAAGTTCCTGATTTCTTTATCGTTGGGATCCACGCAGTCAGACCCTTGCCAATCAGATGCTTATTCTTTATCCCTAGGACATTCCCTTTAATCATATCTTAGAAGTTACCCATATCTTCCTGCAGAGAGGTCTTTAATATCTTTTACACCCCTTACATGCCCTAACACAGCAGAAGACCGGGATATTGGCGTGTAGAATGACTTTTCCCGGCGCGGATCATACAGCAGCTATATGGACAGTCCCTCTACGGGGATCACTGCTCTCACACCCTCGGTGTATATATATTTGCAGTATTTAATCATCTTAGAGGGCATTAGGCTTGAAATGATTAAACCCATTATACAGCATTTACCTGTTTAGAACGTTTATAGTGTTCTTGCTGATGGTTTTGTTGCCTTTCGTACAAGTCCGGGGTTAGAGTATATTAGAAGCATCTTGGATAGTACTAGGTAGCAGTTACGTCTTCGATATATAAAGTACTGGCGCATCGCTCACACGGATGACTATATTTACGGATATTTCACGCTATACACCGCGGCTGCAGGAAATGCGCTTTCAACAGTAATTGTCTGCTTGGCATAAATAATACTGCATATCCTGGCCTGCCAATCTTTGTCAGAATTGCTAATGAGATTTACAGGTTTTAGCATTGCAAGAAAGCATGCAAGTCTCTTCTAAATCCTACCTCTGTGTCTTTTCAGGCAGCTTAAGGACAGGACCCATGAGAAGAGATTGAAAGCGGCAGTGCAGTCGTGAGTGGTCTGCTGTTGTTTTGGTGCCAGTGACTCAAGCATCAGCCGCCTAGTGGGAATAGGAGGTAGAGCATGCTTCAGGAGAGCCGTGCAAGATATTGTGTGACATCTTAAGAGCTAAACTTGGAGTCAACATTCCTATAGCTAAGGATACCCTGAAGAGTCAACATGGCCACCTCACGGCTCGCGAACAGAAGCACCAGGGACATCGCAAATGTGATGCAAAGGTTGCAAGGTAAGTGACCGTCAAATAAACTGACCTTTAGCGCATTATCACTTTAGAATACGCCTCTGCTCTGACAATCTTAGCTGGAGCTGTCCAGGTGTCATGGAAGCCAGAGGCCTTTTTTTCATGCACCCACAGAAAATAGTGGGCATTCTTAAACAAAATCACTCAAAATAGAACCTGCTGCAATATTTTTAATCTTCACCATTGGTACGAGCAAAAAAAATTCACAGGAGCGTATATCAGTTGCCGTTTTCACGGCCGGCGATATACACTACCATCTGAGCTTTCTTCCCCTTTTCCTCCCTCTCACCGGCTCTCTACATCTCTACTCCCTTCTGACTGTTTGCAATGGGAGGGGTGAGACGGAGGTGGAGCTAAGCTGCTGCCCCCTCCCCACCTGTTCTCCACAGCCATTGCAAACAGCCGGAGGAGAAGAGAGGGCGTGAGTCGGGAAGGGGGAGGGAAAGTGGAAGACAGCTCAGATGGTAGCATATATCCGCCGGTCGTGAACACGACGCATGGCTATCATAGATAGTAAACAAAAATTATTTTAAAAATTGGTAAAAAAAGACAAAACAATACAATAAAATTATACACGTAAAAAAGAAAATGACCCAAAGCCGACACCAACCCAAACCGTCATCGTATGCATCCTGTAATCCGAAGCTATACAAAAAATATATATCTAAACATCCAAAACAAAATGAGGAACCCATTCCTGTACTTTATTTAAGCGTAAATATACTAAGAAAAAAACAGGTATAAATTTCAAAAAATCATTTTTTTAGATTTTTACCGCCAATAAAACAAAAAAAAAATAGAAAAAAAAAGTCATTGAAAAAAGATATAAAAATAGCCCTATATGTCAGGGGAAAAATTATGTTGGTAGCTGAAGGAAAAACAATAGGGCAGTAAAACCAGCACATGGGTAAATTCCTTAGAAAGTGTCTGGTCCCTAAGGTGCATAACAGCCTGTTCCTTAAAGGGTTTTACTAATTAAAACCCAATAATAGCACATTTTATTTTTGTAATCTGTTTTTATTTTCCGATTTGTAGATTTTTCTTCAATTCTATTATCAGTGCATGACTATGGGAGTGCCCATTCTGCATTCAACAGCATTTAGAGATACTCTTTACAGCAGCCTCATGGATCATTTACACAACGGACAGAAGGGGACTCATTGCTTCTATGGGAGACTGTTCTAGACATGTGCTTTGATATGTTCAAAGGTAATTTCGCAGGGAGGGGGAAGAGGTGAGCTGTGACCATTACCTATTTTAAATGGTACACCCTGTTTTATCTACATGTATTGTAGGTGTTACCTTTCATTGCAATCCTGCCTGTGATAATAGTGACTGCTGAAAAGTTTTCCGTACAGAACAGGAAAAATTGGGCTGATGATCAGTATGAAAATATAGGATTTTAGGGATTTTTAAAAAAAATACAATTAGTGACCAATTCTTTTCTTTTTTAAAGGTCACCAAAAAATCTTATGATTCTTAAAATTCTAAACGTTCTCATTAGTCATTGTGTCCCCTGTATCAGCCCCAGCAGTAATAGTATTACTATTGAGGCCTCTGTGCGGGTCACTGTTATTACTGAGGCCACTGTGGGGAGTCACTATTATTACTGAGACCAATACAGGGGACAGTATTACTACTGAGGCCACTGAGGGTCACTATTATTACTGAGGCCAATAGAGGGGACAGTATTACTTCTGAGGCCACTGAGGGTCACTGTTATTACTAAGCGCGACAGTAGAGGGGACAGTATTACTACTCAGGCCTCTGTGGAGGTCACTATTACTACTGATGTCAATATAGAGGACAGTATTACTACTGAGGCCACTGTGCGGGTTACCGTTACTGCTGAGGCCAATATATATATATATACCGTGTTTCCCCGATAGTAAGACACCCCCGATTGTAAGACGTATCGGGGGTGTCAGGGGGGTCGGCCAATGTAAGCCGTACCCCGAAAGTAAGACATACCGTAGAAAAAAAAAATCATTACTCACCTCCCCCGGCGTTCCGTCGTGCTCCGGCAGGATGTCGCTCGCTCCTCGTCCCCGGCGCAGCATTGCTTTCTGAATGCGGGGGCTTGAAATCCCCGCCTCCAGAAAGCTAATACACACGCCGTCAGCCAGTTACAGAATGGCTGTGATTGGCTGAAGGCGCACGTGGCTTCAGCCAATCACACTATTCAATGACATCATTGAATGGCTGTGATTGGCTGAAGGCGCACGTGGCTTCAGCCAATCACACCCATTCAATGATGTCATTGAATAGTGTGATTGGCTGAAGCCACGTGCGCCTTCAGCCAATCACAGCCATTCAATGCTGTCATTGAATGGCTGTAACTGGCTGACGGCTTGTGTATTAGCTTTCTGGAGGCGGGGATTTCAAGCCCCGCATTCAGAAAGCAATGCTGCGCCGGGGACGAGGAGCGAGCGACATCCTGCCGGAGCGCGACAGAACGCCGGGGGAGGTGAGTAATGATTTTTTTTTATTATAAGACATACCCCGAAAGTAAGACATAGTCTGGCTTTTGGGAATAAAAACAAAGTAAGACACTGTCTTACTTTCGGGGAAACACGGTATATATATATATATATATATAACATTATTACTACTGAAGCCACTGCGGGGGTCACTATTATTACTGGGGCTGATATAAGGGACACTATTACTACTGAGGCTGATGTAGCGGACACTTTTACTACTGACGCCACTATGAGGGTCACTATTACCACTGAGGCCAACACAGGGGACAGTATTACTACTCAGGCCTCTGTGGGGGTCACTATTACTACTGATGTCGATACAGAGGACAGTATTACTAATGAGGCCACTGTGGAGGCTACTGTTACTGCTGGGGCCAATAAAGGTGACATTATTGCTACTGAAGCCACTGTGGAGGTCACTATTACTCCTGGGGCTGATATAGGGGACAATATTACTACTGAGGCCATTGTGGGGGACAATATTACTACTGAGGCCATTGTGGGGGACAATATTACTACTGGGGCTGATATAGGGCAAGCACTATTACTATTGATGCCACTTTGCAGAATACCTTAAGCTGACTTAGGTTATGTTTATACTTGGCGGAAATGCTGTGGAATGTGGCAAATTATGCAGCATTCCCGCTTCCAGATACAGCCATTTAAAGCTGTTTTATTTCTCTTCAGCGCCGTAGAAATATGGCGCTGCATTAGAAGTCCGTCGCAGGTCTCTTCTGCCAGAGGGAGCAGGTGCTCAGCTGTCAGATAATGGCTGAGCATTTGTTCTAACAGTGGGGACTGAAGATACCTTTTGTTACACGCTATTTAACTCTTTGCACGTTGCAGTGTAACCGCGGAATATAAGAAGCAGAAAAAGGAAGGGGGCTCCCTCTGTCACCCATTGGACCCCCGTAATGTGATTACGAGGTCTCAGTGGGTTGCTATGGAACCCAGAAGCTTGGATGTAGCCTCCAGGTCTGTGGCCGAGGAGGCTCAGCCTCTACTAACCTCATAGGCTTTCTAATGCACTACTATACTGGAGTGCAGGAATTACCTATATTGACACCGGCATGCGTCTGTCATGTTGTGCTACTGGGACCTGTAGTGCTACGGGTTTCCAGCAGCACGTTTCCAGAAGTGTGGGATGATTGAGCTGGCTGGTTGTGTATTGCTCCAGCTAGCCAACCTCCATCGGTCTGTTGCACATATATACCAGCCCCTCTTACTAGAGGGTTCTAGTCATTTGTCATTTATATCATTCCCTCTCAGAACTGTGGAGCTTGGCATCATGCATGTTCTGCTTTGGTGTTATTGCACACATGAGGTTCTGGGTAGGATTCCCTTGTCTCTTTGTTTGTGTGAACAGTGACATGTTCAAAGTCTGTATGTAGGTGTTTACACATTAGGTGTGAATTTTCCAGTTCAGTGTGTGTTCCTGCCTGTCACCATATAGACAACGTGGTTTTGTGGGCTTACGTATTCTGGCCAAAATACAATCCCTTGTGTGTACTAACTTGTTAGATATTTCCATCTGTCTGGGTGTTGTAGTACATTGGTGAGTATTTTGGCGCTTATCGTTCAGTGTACGTGCATGCACCGACATTTATGAATTACTGCATATTTACTGTGAATGGAGGCGCGTGGGCCGGAAAGATCCCCAGCTGCCTACACCTCCATTCACTGAGCGATGATCAGGCCTCATGCAGAGTGCTGGGTCGGATTCTGCTGCGGGAATTCTCACAGTGGGATGCGAGCCGTGCTCCTGCAGTGACCCTCACGTCTTACTTCCTCCAGTGTCTACTCCGCTCTGCTGTGTGCCGTCTGCCGACAGCATGGGTGGGTGCCAGGAAGCCAACGGCGGTACATAAATATATCCCATTGCATTGCCCATCACAGCTGAGGTAATGTCATGTTTAAAGGGGTTGTCCCACGCTGAAACGGTTTTTTTTTTTCCACCCTTCCCCCCCCGTTCGGCGCGAGACAACCCCGATGCAGGGGTTAAAAAAGAACACCGGACAGCGCTTACCTGAATCCCCGCGCTCCGGTGACTTCTTACTTACCTGCTGAAGATGGCCGCCGGGATCTTCTCCCTCGGTGGACCGCAGGGCTTCTGTGCGGTCCATTGCCGATTCCAGCCTCCTGATTGGCTGGAATCGGCACGTGACGGGGCGGAGCTACATGGAGCCCCATTGATAAAAGAAGAAGACCCGGACTGCGCAAGCGCGTCTAATTTGGCCATTAGACGCCGAAAATTAGGCGGCTCCATGGAAACGAGGACGCTAGCAACGGAGCAGGTAAGTGAAAAATTTCTTATAACTTCTGTATGGCTCATAATTAATGCACAATGTACATTACAAAGTGCATTAATATGGCCATACAGAAGTGTATAGACCCACTTGCTTTCGCGGGACAACCCCTTTAATGCAGGTGGGTTTCGGCCCACACTGCATGCCCCAGTCAGACTAGGGTTCTTTAGAAGTGGACACATGCAGTTACAACTCCGTGTGCAATATCCCATTGCAGTGCCCAGCAGAGTTGATGTAACGGCAGCTTTAATGCAGGTGGGCAAAAAATTAATTGGATTATACTGTAGGCGAGGGACCCAAAAAATTGGTGTACCAACAGTACTAATGTACGTCAGAAAAATTGCCCATGCCCAACCAAGAGGGAAGGTGAAACCCATTAATAGCTTTGGTTAATGTGGCTTAATTTGTAACTAGGCCTGGAGGCAGCCCAGTTAAAATAAAAATTGGTTCAGGTGCAAGTTTCAACGCTTTAATGAGCATTGAAACGTATAAAAATTGCTTACAAAAATTATATGACTGAGCCTTGTGGGCCTAAGAAAAATTGCCCGTTCGGCGTGATTACGTCAGGTTTCAGGAGGAGGAGGATGAATATTATACACAGATTGATGAAGCAGAAATGTCCCCGTTTTGGATGGTGAGAGAGAACGATGCTTCCATCCGCGGGTGCAGCCAACGTATTGCTTAGGTATCGCTGCTGTCCGCTGGTGGAGAAGAGAAGTCTGGGGAAATCCAGGCTTTGTTCATCTTGATGAGTGTAAGCCTGTCGGCACTGTCGGTTGACAGGTGGGTACGCTTATCCGTGATGATTCCCCCAGCCACACTAAACACACTCTCTGACAAGACGCTAGCCGCAGGACAAGCAAGCACCTCCAGGGCATACAGCGCGAGTTCAGGCCACGTGTCCAGCTTCGACACCCAGTAGTTGTAGGGGGCAGAGGCGTCACCGAGGACGGTGCTGCAATCGGCTACGTACTCCCTCACCATCCTTTTACAGTGCTCCCGCCAACTCAGCCTTGACTGGGGACCGGTGACACAGTCTTGCTGGGGAGCCATAAAGCTGGCAAAGGCCTTGGAGAATGTTCCCCTGCCTGCGCTGTACATGCTGCCTGATCTCTGCGCCTCCCCTGCTACCTGGCCCTCGGAACTGCGCCTTCTGCCACTAGCGCTGTCGGATGGGAAGTTTACCATCAGTTTGTCCACCAGCGCCCTGTGGTATAGCATCATTCTCGAACCCCTTTCCTCTTCGGGAATGAGAGTGCAAAGGCTCTCCTTATACCGTGGATCGAGCAGTGTGTACACCCAGTAATCCGTAGTGGCCAGAATGCGTGTAACGCGAGGGTCATGAGAAAGGCATCCTAACATGAAGTCAGCCATGTGTGCCAGGGTACCTGTACGCAACACATGGCTGTCTTCACTAGGAAGATCACTTTCAGGATCCTCCTCCTCCTCAGGCCATACACGCTGAAAGGATGACAGGCAAGCAGCATGGGTACCGTCAGCAGTGGGCTAAGCTGTCTCTTCCCCCTCCTCCTCATCCTCCTCATGCTCCTCCTCCTCCTCCTGAACGCGCTGAGATATAGACGGGAGGGTGCTCTGACTATCCAGCGACATACTGTCTTCCCCCGACTCTGTTTCCGAGCGCAAAGCGTCTGCCTTTATGCTTTGCAGGGAACTTCTCAAGATGCATAGCAGAGGAATGGTGACGCTAATGATTGCAGCATCGCCGCTCACCATCTGGGTAGACTCCTCAAACTTTCCAAGGACCTGGCAGATGGCTGCCAACCAGGCCCACTCTTCTGTAAATAATTGAGGAGGCTGACTCCCACTGCGCCGCGCAAGTTGGAGTTGGTATTCCACTATAGCTCTACGCTGCTCATAGAGTCTGGCCAACATGTGGAGCGTAGAGTTCCACTGTGTGGGCACGTTGCACAGCAGTCGGTGCACTGGCAGATTAAACCGATGTTGCAGGGTCCGCAGGGTGGCAGCGTGCATGTGTGATTTGCGGAAATGTGCGCAGAGCTGGCGCACCTTTCTGAGCAGGTATGACAAGTGGGGGTAGCTTTTCAGAAAGCGCTGAACCACCAAATTAAACACATGGGCCAGGCATGGCACGTGTGTGAGGCTGCCGAGCTGCAGAGCTGCCACCAGCTTACGGCCGTTGTCACACACGACCATGCCCGGTTGGAGGCTCAGCGGCGCAAGCCAGCGGTCGGTCTGCTCTGTCAGACCCTGCAGCAGTTCGTGGGCCATGTGCCTCTTCTCTCCTAAGCTGAGTAGTTTCAGCACGGCCTGCTGACGCTTGCCCACCGCTGTGCTGCCACGCCGCGTGACACCGACTGCTGGCGACGTGCTGCTGCTGACACATCTTGATTGCGAGACAGAGGTTGCGTAGGAGGAGGGTGGTTTAGTGGAGGAAGCATACACCCCCGCAGATACCACCACCGAGCTGGGGCACGCAATTCGGGGGGTGGGTAGGACGTGAGCGGTCCCAGGCTCTGACTCTGTCCCAGCCTCCACTAAATTCACCCAATGTGCCGTCAGGGAGATATAGTGGCCCTGCCCGCCTGTGCTTGTCCACGTGTCTGTTGATAAGTGGACCTTGGCAGTAACCGCGTTGGTGAGGGCGCGTACAATGTTGCGGGAGACGTGGTCGTGCAGGCCTGGGACGGCACATCGGGAAAAGTAGTGGCGACTGGGAACCGAGTAGCGCGGGGCCGCCGCCGCCATCATGCTTTTGAAAGCCTCTGTTTCCACAAGCCTATACGGCAGCATCTCTAGGCTGATCAATTTTGCAATGTGCACGTTTAACGCTTGAGCGTGCGTGTGCGTGGCGTCGTACTTGCGCTTGCGCTCAAACTGTGGCGCTAGCGACGTCTGGACGCTACGCTGAGAGACATTGCTGGATGGGGCCAAGGACAGCGGAGGTGAGGGTGTGGGTGCAGGCCAGGAGACGGTAGTGCCTGTGTCTTGAGAGGGGGGTTGGATCTCAGTGGCAGGTTGGGGCACAGGCGGAGAGGTTGGATCCTGGAGCCGTGCGGACATCAGTCATGACTGCAAATTCTGTCAAGGCAAAAGAAGGCATTACTGGTACCATGTACAACACATACTGAGGGGGTAATGCCAACCTGGCACCAGTGCAGGGCAGTCACCATTTTCTGAACTGAACAATTACTTATGAGAATGCAGTCAGATTTTCTTTTGATGATCACAAGATTCATTGCGAGTTGCCGTAATCTTACCATGACTGGAGAAAACACAGCTACACCCTACTGGCTCTGCTACATCCTTAGGTCTCTAGGAGTTTATAAACTTTTGGGCATAACACTTACCAGAGGATTGCACATGTGAAGGGATCTCTGCCTAAGGGCTTATTTAGACAACCGTATATATAATGTATACGGTGTCCTTGTCTGCAGGGGGGGTGAGGATGGAAGAGCCAGGAGCAGGAACTGAGCTCCTGCCCCCTCTCCGCCCCTTGCCACTATTTGCAATAGGAGAGGGCGAGACAGGGGCGCAGCTAAGTCCCGGTGCTTAGCTCCGCCCCCGCCCCTCCCATTGCAAATAGTGGTGAGGGGCGGGGAAGCGGTGGGAGCTCAGTTTCTGCTCCTGGCTCTTCCATCCTCGCCACCCTGCAGACAAGGACACCGTATATCGGCTCGGCGTGAAAACCGAGCCGATATAAGGTCGTCTGAAATAGTCCTAAGGGACTCAGTCCCAGGAAATTACAGGCATCTGCGTACTTTTTCACTGTGGGAAATGTGCTCTTTTGTAAATGTGCTCTGATGTGTTTTTCATCTGCTGCACTATGTTTTTTGTATAGTCGAGTCGCTCGGTCTTGTTTCTACTTGGAAGGTTTGGCTTTTTGGCCACAATTCATCCATGAAGATCACTTCTGACCAGACTTCTCTGAACAGTAGATGGGTGTACCTGGGTCCCACTGGTCTCTACTAGTTCTGAGCCGATGGCACTATTGGGTATTTTCCGATTTGGAAGGGAAGTAAGCATGTGTCTTTCATCTACTGCATCAACCTCCCTTAGCCGACCACTGCATCTACAGTCCTCAATGTTGGCCCTTTTTTTTGCCTTTTCAAAAAAAACCTTGAACATGTTAAAACTCCATTTTATTTTGAAATCTTTATTTTGAAAACTGGGAAAATAAGGATTCCGAATCTGGCACTCAATGTCCTCCGCTTGTTCCAGCTGCAATCTGACAGGGAAGATGAATCTGTATGGCATCTGGACAGCTCTCTTCCCTCGTAGAACTTCAGGCTGGGGTTGGGGTCCTTCCTCTTCCTCATGACTCTTCCAGGCTGCAAGAAAATGAAACCCAAATGATTTGAATGACCTCATTAAGATTCTCAAGTGCATAACTGCCAGCACCCAGTCTTTGGTGGCCCTGGCGACCCCGCAATATCCAGAGGCCCTGGCGACCCGGTGACATTTAAAGGCCCTGGTGATATAGTTCCCATTCCTTTGTGGTATATTGATAGCTAGAGCTCCCAGTCTTCTGTAGCACATCGGTAACTGGAGCTCCCTGGTGGTTCAGCCATGCGCACAGCACCAGCTCCTACCATAGTTTATTACATACCAATAAGTGGATAATTTCACATACCTGCTTGTTTCTCCATCTGCACCAAAGTATCTTCTGTGGGGGCTCGTCCAGTAGCTTCTCTGCCAGATGACAACCACGAGCCTTCAGTAATCTGCCAAAAACTTTTTCAGGTTATATCACAATACCAAATAAGACGATGCAACCAGAAAATCAGCATTAACATCCTACGTTCTCGATCCATCAGCCCCATACCTTACATGTGGTTGGGAGATCAATTCATTTCCACAATTATTAGTCCACCATAGTAGATACAATACATAGGTGGATACAGTAGTTCCTTTCCTATTCCTATGTATTGTGGACTTGACAGCTGATGACCCCGGTGAAGAGAGCTAAAAGGTGGATCCTATATTTGTCAATGAAATGATTAGCCAATAGCCATGCATTGGCTGTTGGTTGTCCCTCTGTGTCACAGGGAATATATGAACCAGGTGAACACTACAAATTTGCTGGGGAAAAAAAGGTGTCTACCTGAAAAGGAAATCCCCCTTAAAATTTGAAAAAAATTGCGCCCCCTAGTCAGAATTAGCCGCCTCCCGGCTTGTCCCAGTTTTTCCTGGCAAGAGACCATCTCTTAGGTATTCCAATCCCCTTGCTGACGTGATTCATTAGTGACCCGGTTATACATTTCATTTAAAGGCTTTTTCTGAGTCAGGCAAGTGTTTATTTTTTGCGCGGGCAAAAAAAGCGCTTCTAAAATAACCAATGGGTTCCTATAGAAGGGCTCACATCAAAGAATGTAGTTGCGTAAAACGGTTCGCACACCTAACAAAGATAGGACATGCTGCAGGTCACATGCAGCTCTGCGGTGTGCACCAAACATAGGACCTGTCCTATTTTTGGTGTGCTCTGTGCAGGAGTTTCCATTGACCCCTATGGGAGCAGGAGCTTATGCAGGACATTTAAAACCTGCTGTCCAGACGCACATTTTAAATGACTGCTGTAAACTCCTATTAGTCCTCGCGGAGATGAGGAGACTCCCTGAGGGTTCCCTTAATCCCTGCGGGGACTAACAGGAATTTACAACAGGACATTTACAATGTGCTTCTCGGCAGCATGTTTTAAAATGTCCTGCTGTAACCAGCGGGGTATTCCTCCAGCTCTGCTGGTGGGCAATTCCCCAGCAGTTCAGAGCAGTAGGGGACTCTCTCCCCCAGGGATTTCCATATAGCAGGAATACAGAGGGGGTGGAGTTACGGGGCTTTCCGGAGGGCTTTCCAGAAAGCGTGGGTGGAGGGGGTGGGGCTAGAGGATCCACGCTCTAGCCTCACCCTCTATATATTTGCTATGGGAAATCTGAGAGAAGCCCTATAGCTCCACCCACTCTCTAGCCCCACCAACTCTCTCTGCGCTATGGGGATATTTAAAGCCCTTCCCTGAAAATCACTGCAGGGGTTGCTGGCAGCCCATTGCTTGCAATGGGGCCATCGGCAGCAGTTGCAGCCCCATTGAAGGCAATGGGCACAGACCTGCATTCATGCGTGTTTGTGCACATACATGGGTACGCACTTTTGTGCGCACCTATGCACGGCACACGCACACGCTCGTGTGAAGCCACCCTTAGAGTGTGTTCACACAGGACAGAAATGCTGCAGAACATCTGCAGCATCTTACAGGACGAGCGTTATGGATAGGATTTCAAAAAATTCCATCCACAGGCTGCAAAAAAAGTGCAGCATAAATTGACCCGTGCCACGGATTTTACATCTACAGCAGGTCAATTCATACTGGGCATGTTCACACTTTCATATGAAGGGCTGAAATCCGTGGCAAATCTACATCAAAACCTGCGCCATTTAGCACGGATTTGGTGCGAATCTTGTAGCTGCAGAAAATCCAGTGAATTTGCAATGTGTGAAGAAACCAGAAAGCTGGAAAAGTCTCAAAACACATCCAAGAAACATTCGCTGTTTTTCAACTTTAGGCCACTCCCACACAAACGTTTATAAACACGCTGCGTTTTTCAGCGTTGAGAGCAGCGTCTTTACAGCATATTTTCTGTAGTAACACCGATGACATCACTTTTTTCTCTCTCCCAGCGGCATTACAAGAGTAAAAAACACACTCCAGAAACACGCTGCAACGCATGAAAGTAGAACATGCAGCGTTACTTTTAGCGACCGTTATAAAAGCCAAATGATCTTTTTGCCACACACAGTGAATCGCAGTGCGGGCATCTTTTTTTGTTTTTCGACACACATGGCCAATTGCACCACAAGCACATTTCTTTTTTTTGCCACACACAGCCAATCGCACTGCGGGCATCTTTTTTTTTTGTCACACAGCTAATCGCAGTGCAGGCATGTTTTTTTTCCTTCTTGCCACACACAGCCAATCGCACTGCGGGCATCTTTTTTTTTTCTTTGTGCCACACACAGCCAATCGCACTGTGGGCATGTTTTTTTTTCTTCTTGCCACACACAGCCAATCGCACAGCGGGCATCTTTTTTTTTGCTTTTTGCCACACACAGTCAATCGCATCACAGACACCCTTTCTTTTCCACACAAAGCCAATCGCACTGCGGGCATCTTTTTTTTTTCTTTTTGCCACACACAGCCAATCGCACTGCGGGCATGTTTTTTTTTTTTTTGCCACACACAGCCAATCGCACCACAGACACCCTTTTTTTTCCACACACAGCCAATCGCACTGCAGGCATTTTTTTTTTCTTTTTGCCACACACAGCCAATCGCACTGCGGGCATCTTTTTTTTTTCTTTGGGCCACACACAGCCAATCGCACTGTGGGCATCTTTTTTTTTTTCTTTGTGCCGCACACAGCCAATCGCACTGCAGGCATCTTTTTTTTTCTTTTTGCCACACACAGCCAATCGCACTGCGGGCATCTTTTTTTTTGCTTTTTGCCACACAGTCAATCGCATCACAGACACCCTTTCTTTTCCACACACTGCCAATCGCACTGCGGGCATCTTTTTTTTTTCTTTTTGCCACACACAGCCAATCGCACTGCGGGCATGTTTTTTTTTTTTTGCCACACACAGCCAATCGCACTGCGGGCGTCTTTCTTTTTTCTTTTTGCCACACACAGCCAATCGCACTGTGGGCATGTATTTTTTTTCTTTTTGCCAGACACAGCCAATTGCACTGCGGGCATCCTTTTTTTCTTAGCTTTTTGCCACACACAGCCAATCGCACTGCGGGCATGTTTTTTTCTTTTTGCCACACACAGCCAATCGCACCACAGACATCCTTTTTTTTCCACACACAGCCAATCGCACTGCGGGCATCTTTTTTTTTATTTTTGCCACACACAGCCAATCGCACTGCGGGCATCTTTTTTTTTTCTTTTTGCCACACACAGCCAATCGCACTGCGGGCATATTTATTTTTTGCCACACACAGCCAATCGCACTGCGGGCATCTTTTTTTTTTTTTGCTTTTTGCCACACACAGTCAATCGCATCACAGACACCATTTCTTTTCCACACACTGCCAATCGCACTGCGGGCATCTTTTTTTTTCCTTTTTGCCACACACAGCCAATCGCACTGCGGGCAGGTTTTTTGTTCTTTTTGCCACACACAGCCAATCGCACCACAGTCATCCTTTTTTTTCCCACAAACAGCCAATCGCACTGCGGGCATCTTTTTTTTCTTTTTGCCACACACAGCGAATCGCCCCATAGATACTTTTTTTTTCACACACAGCCAATCGCACTGCGGGCATTTTTTTTTCTTTTTGCCACATACAGCCAATCGCACTGCGGGTATCTTTTTTTTTTTTTGCCACACACAGTCAAACGCATCACAGACACCGTTTCTTTTCCACACACTGCCAATCGCACTGCGGGCATCTTTTTTTCTTTTTTTTCTCCTTTTTGCCACACACGGCCAATCGCACTGCGGGCATCTTTTTTTTATTTCTTTTCTTTTTGCCACACACAGCCAATTGCATAACAGACACCCTTTCTTTTCCACACACTGCCAATCGCACTGCGGGCATCTTTTTTTTTTTCTTTTTTGCCACACACAGCCAATCGCACTGCGGGCAGGTTTTTTTCTTTTTGCCACACACAGCCAAAAGCACTGCAAGCATCTTTTTTTTCTTTTCGCCACACACAGCCAATCGCACCACAAACATCCTTTCTTTCCACACACAGCCAATCGCACTGCAGGCATATATTTCCTTTTGACCACACACAGCCAATCGCACTGCGGGCATCTTTTTTTTTTTTTTGCCACACACAGCCAATCGCACTGCGGGCATCTTTTTTTTCTCTTTGCCACACACAGCCAATCGCACCACAGACATTCTTTGTTTCCACACACAGCTAATCGCACTGCGGGCATCATTTTTTTTCCCCCACTCACAGCCAATCGAACTGCGGGTATCTTTTTTTTCTTTTTGCCACACACAGCCAATCGCACCATAGACACACCTTTTTTTCCACACACAGCCAATTGCAGTGCGGGCATCTTTTTTTTTTTTTTTTTGCCACACACAGCCAATCGCACTGCGGGCATCTTTTTTTTTTCTTTGTGCCACACACAGCCAATCGCACTGTGGGCTTGTTTTTTTTTCTTCTTGCCACACACAGCCAATCGCACTGCAGGCATCTTTTTTTTTCTTTTTGCCACACACAGTCAATCGCATCACAGACACCCTTTCTTTTCCACACACTGCCAATCGCACTGCGGGCATCTTTTTTTTTTCTTTTTGCCACACACAGCCAATCGCACTGCGGGCATGTTTTTTTTTTTTGCCACACACAGCCAATTGCACTGCGGTCGTCTTTCTTTTTTCTTTTTGCCACACACAGCCAATCGCACTGCGGGCATCTTTTTTTTTTCTTTTTGCCACACACAGCCAATCGCACTGCGGGCATGTTTTTTTTTTTTGCCACACACAGCCAATTGCACTGCGGGCGTCTTTCTTTTTTCTTTTTGCCACACACAGCCAATTGCACTGCAGACATGTATTTTTTTTCTTTTTGCCAGACACAGCCAATTGCACTGCGGGCATCCTTTTTTTCTTTGCTTTTTGCCACACACAGCCAATCGCACTGCGGGCATCTTTTTTGTTTTTTCTTTTTGCCACACACAGCCAATCGCACTGCGGGCATGTTTTTTTTCTTTTTGCCACACACAGCCAATCGCACCACAGACATCCTTTTTTTTCCACACACAGCCAATCGCACTGCGGGCATCTTTTTTTTAATTTTTGCCACACACAGCCAATCGCACTGCGGGCATGTTTTTTTTTTCTTTTTGCCACACACAGCCAATCGCACTGCGGGCATATTTATTTTTGGCCACACACAGCCAATTGCACTGCGGCCATCTTTTTTTTTTTTTGCTTTTTGCCACACACAGTCAATCGCATCACAGACACCATTTCTTTTCCACACACTGCCAATCGCAATGCGGGCATCTTTTTTTTTTCCTTTTTGCCACACAGCCAATCGCACTGCGGGCATCTTTTTTGTTTTTTCTCTTTGCCACACACAGCCAATCGCACTGCGGGCATGTTTTTTTTCTTTTTGCCACACACAGCCAATCACACCACAGACATCCTTTTTTTTCCACACACAGCCAATCGCACTGCGGGCATCTTTTTTTTAATTTTTGCCACACACAGCCAATCGCACTGCGGGCATGTTTTTTTTTTCTTTTTGCCACACACAGCCAATCGCACTGCGGGCATATTTATTTTTTGCCACACACAGCCAATCGCACTGCGGGCATCTTTTTTTTTTTTTGCTTTTTGCCACACACAGCCAATCGCACTGCGGGCAGGTTTTTTGTTCTTTTTGCCACACACAGCCAATCGCACCACAGTCATCCTTTTTTTCCACAAACAACCAATCCCACTGCGGGCATCTTTTTTTTCTTTTTGCAACACACAGCGAATTGCACCATAGACACTTTTTTTTTCACACACAGCCAATCGCACTGCGGGCATTTTTTTTTTCTTTTTGCCACACACAGCCAATCGCACTGCGGGTATCTTTTTTTTTTTGCTTTTTGCCACACACAGTCAAACGCATCACAGACACCCTTTCTTTTCCACACACTGCCAATCGCACTGCGGGCATCTTTTTTTTCTCTTTGCCACACACAGCCAATCGCACCACAGACATTCTTTGTTTCCACACACAGCTAATCGCACTGCGGGCATAATTTTTTTCCCCCACACACAGCCAATCGCACTGCCGGTATCTTTTTTTTCTTTTTGCTTCACACAGCCAATCGCACCATAGACACCCTTTTTTTTCCACACACAGCCAATTGCAGTGCGGGCATGTTTTTTTTTTTTTTTGCCACACACAGCCAATCGCACTGCGGGCATCTTTTTTTTTTCTTTTTGCCACCCACAGCCAATCGCACTGCGGGCATGTTTTTTTTTTTTTCTTTTTGCCACACACAGCCAATCGCACTGCGGGCATGTTTTTTTTTTCTTTTTGCCACACACAGCCAATCGCACTGCGGGCAGGTTTTTTGTTCTTTTTGCCACACACAGCCAATCACACCACAGTCATCCTTTTTTTCCCCACAAACAGCCAATCGCACTGCGGGCATATTTATTTTTTGCTTTTTGCCACACACAGCCAATGGCATCACAGACACCCTTTCTTTTCCACACACTGCCAATCGCACTGCGGGCATCTTTTTTTAAATTTTTTTTGCCACACACAGCCAATCGCACTGCGGGTATCTTTTTTTTCTCTTTGCCACACACAGCCAATCGCACCACAGACATTCTTTGTTTCCACACACAGCTAATCGCACTGTGGGTATCATTTTTTTCTCCCACTCACAGCCAATCGCACTGCGGGTATCTTTTTTTTCTTTTTTCCACACACAGCCAATCGCATCACAGACACCCTTTCTTTTCCACACACTGCCAATCGCACTGCGGGCATCTTTTATTTTTATTTTTTCCTTTTTGCCACACACAGCCAATCGCACTGCGGGCAAGTTTTTTGTTCTTTTTGCCACACACAGCCAATCGCACCATAGACACTTTTTTTTCCACACACAGCCAATCGCACTGCGGGCATTTTTTTTTTCTTTTTGCCACACACAGCCAATCGCACTGCGGGTATCTTTTTTTTTTTTGCTTTTTGCCACACACAGTCAAACGCATCACAGACACCCTTTCTTTTCCACACACTGCCAATCGCACTGCGGGCATCTTTTTTTTCTCTTTGCCACACACAGCCAATCGCACCACAGACAATCTTTGTTTCCACACACAGCTAATCGCACTGCGGGCATCATTTTTTCCCCCCACACACAGCCAATCGCACTGCCGGTATCTTTTTTTTCTTTTTGCCACACACAGCCAATCGCACCATAGACACACTTTTTTTTCCACACACAGCCAATTGCAGTGCGGGCATGTTTATTTTATTTTTTTTTGCCACACACAGCCAATCGCACTGCGGGCATCTTTTTATTTTTTTCTTTTTGCCACACACAGCCAATCGCACTGCGGGCATCTTTTTTTTCTTCGTTTTGCCACACACAGCCAATCGCACTGCGGGCATCTTTATTTTCTTTTTGCCACACACAGCCAATCTCACCATAGACAGACTTTTTTTGCCACACACAGCCAATCGCACTGCGGGCATGTTTTTTTTTTCTTTTTGCCACACACAGCCAATCGCACTGCGGGCATGTTTTTTTTTTTCTTTTTGCCACACACAGCCAATCGCACTGCGGGCATCTTTTTTTTTCCTTTTTGCCACACACAGCCAATCGCACTGTGGGCATCTTTTTTTTTTTTGCTTTTTGCCACACACAGCCAATCGCATCACAGACACCCTTTCTTTTCCACACACTGCAAATCGCACTGCGGGCATCTTTTTTTTTTTCCTTTTTGCCACACACAGCCAATCGCACTGCGGGCATCTTTTTTTTTTTTCTTTTTGCCACACACAGCCAATCGCACCATAGACACCCTTTCTTTTGCCACACACAACCAATCGCACTGCGGGCGTCTTTCTTTTTTCTTTTTGCCACACACAGCCAATCGCACTGTGGGCATGTATTTTTTTTCTTTTTGCCAGACACAGCCAATTGCACTGCGGGCATCCTTTTTTTCTTTGCTTTTTGCCACACACAGCCAATCGCACTGCGGGCATCTTTTTTGTTTTTTCTTTTTGCCACACACAGCCAATCGCACTGCGGGCATGTTTTTTTTCTTTTTGCCACACACAGCCAATCGCACCACAGACATCCTTTTTTTTCCACACACAGCCAATCGCACTGCGGGCATCTTTTTTTTAATTTTTGCCACACACAGCCAATCGCACTGCGGGCATGTTTTTTTTTTCTTTTTGCCACACACTGCCAATCGCAATGCGGGCATCTTTTTTTTTTCCTTTTTGCCACACACAGCCAATCGCACTGCGGGCATCTTTTTTGTTTTTTCTTTTTGCCACACACAGCCAATCGCACTGCGGGCATGTTTTTTTTCTTTTTGCCACACACAGCCAATCACACCACAGACATCCTTTTTTTTCCACACACAGCCAATCGCACTGCGGGCATCTTTTTTTTTCTTTTTGCCACACACAGCCAATCGCACTGCGGGCATATTTATTTTTTGCCACAGACAGCCAATCGCACTGCGGGCTTTTTTTTTTTTTGCTTTTCGCCACACACAGTCAATCGCATCACAGACACCACTTCTTTTCCACACACTGCCAATCGCACTGCGGGCATCTTTTTTTCTTTTTTTCCTTTTTGCCACACACAGCCAATCGCACTGCGGGCATATTTTTTTTCTTTTTGCCACACACAGCAAATCGCACTGCGGGCATCTTTTTTTTCTTTTTGCCACACACAGCCAATCGCACTGCGTGCATGTTTTTTTTTTCCTTTTTGCCACACACAGCCAATCGCACTGCGGGCATCTTTTTTTTTTTTGCTTTTTGCCACACACATAGTCAATCGCATCACAGACAGCATTTCTTTTCCACACAACGCCAATCGCACTGCGGGCATCTTTTTTTCTTTTTTTCCTTTTTGCCACACACAGCCAATCACACTGCGGGCATGTTTTTTTTTTCTTTTTGCCACACACAGCCAATCGCACTGCGGGCATCTTTTTTTTGTTTGCTTTTTGCCACACACAGTCAATCGCATCACAGACACCATTTCTTTTCCACACACTGCCAATCGCACTGCGGGCATCTGTTTTTCTTTTTTTCCTTTTTGCCACACACAGCCAATCGCACTGCTGGCATCTTTTTTTTCTTTTTGCCACACAGCCAATCGCACTGTGGGCATCTTTTTTTTTTTCCTTTTTGCCACACACAGCCAATCGCATCACAGACACCCTTTCTTTTCCACACACTGCCAATCGCACTGCGGGCATCTTTTTTTTTTCCTTTTTGCCACACACAGCCAATCGCACTGCGGGCAGGTTTTTTGTTCTTTTTGCCACACACAGCCAATCGCACCACAGTCATCCTTTTTTTCCTCACAAACAGCCAATCGCACTGCGGGCATCTTTTTTTTCTTTTTGCCACACATAACGAATCGCACCATAGACACTTTTTTTTTCACACACAGCCAATCACACTGCGGGCATTTTTTTTTTCTTTTTGCCACACACAGCCAATCGCACTGCTGGCATCTTTTTTTTCTTTTTGCCACACAGCCAATCGCACTGTGGGCATCTTTTTTTTTTTCCTTTTTGCCACACACAGCCAATCGCATCACAGACACCCTTTCTTTTCCACACACTGCCAATCGCACTGCGGGCATCTTTTTTTTTTCCTTTTTGCCACACACAGCCAATCGCACTGCGGGCAGGTTTTTTGTTCTTTTTGCCACACACAGCCAATCGCACCACAGTCATCCTTTTTTTCCTCACAAACAGCCAATCGCACTGCGGGCAGGTTTTTTGTTCTTTTTGCCACACACAGCGAATCGCACCATAGACACTTTTTTTTTCACACACAGCCAATCGCACTGCGGGCCTTGATTTTATTTTATTTTCGCCACACACAGCCAATTGCACTGCGGGCATCTTTTAAGATCTATTTCATGGAAAAACGTCTTCCAAATTATATATATTTTTAGGGTTCCGGCAGAGGAGCGTTTTTTTCCCGCATCCATAGATGCAAAAAAAAAAAACGGGTCTATTAGAACAAATGCTTTCCAATGAATGTGGTCACATGTCTGTTTTTTACTAGTGAACAATTCGCCCCTGCAAAAAAAATAGGACAGCGTTTTTTTGATTCGCACAAAAATGACGTTTTCATGCAAATGGATGCAACTTTGACAATATGAAATCTTAGTCAAAGCCCTTAAATGAACCCTAGATGCAGAAAAAAAATTAAAAATATATATATTATAGCTGTGATTGGTCAAAGCGCTCAACCAATCAGGAAGAGCTGTGGCAGAGGAATTCTTCAGCCTATATATGTATATATTATTTTTTTTTCCTTAAAGAGAAACCATGGCTGATTTTAAGGGGAGGGCTTATATTTAAAACCCTTCTCTGAAAATCACTGCAGGGGTTGCCGGCATCCTATCGTGTTCCATTGAAAGCAATGCTGCACGGACCTGCATTCACGCGTGTTTGTGCATGTACGTGGGTGCGTGGTTTTGTGAGCACCTATGTATGGCACACGCACACACTCGTCTGAATGCGCCCTTATAAAGCAAAAAATACGGTATATACAGTTAGTTATATAGTCTTTTAAATGTACATTTTCTTTTGCCCTATAGCTGCCATACAGGGACTAACATTATGCCAAGACTCATTTTATTTGATAGTCTCTATTGCCATTATCGCTACTATTGGTTTTATTACTATGAGGGCTCTTTCACACGGCCGTTGGTGTTTTGACGTGTGCCCACCGGCGCCATAAAGACGTGTGAACGGGCACAGAAATCTAACGTTTGTGCGCCCGTTCAGACGGCCTGAGCCCAGTGCATATACGCCGAAGCCGCAATGCCGTTGGGCAGGGGAAGACAGTTTAGCTCTGCTAAGCTGTTCTCCCCCTTCCCCTCACCGACTCTTTGCAAAGGGAGGAGGCGGGACGGGGCAGGAGCTAGTGTGCCAAGCTCCCGCCCCCTCTCCGTCCCTTGTTGGCCGCCAGCAATAGGAGGGGTGGTGCTTAGCTCCGTCCCCGCCCCGCTCCCTCCCATTGCAAACAACTGGCGAGGGGCAAAGAGGAGGAGAGAAGGGGGAGAGAGTTCAGCAGTCACGCTGCTAAACTCCCTCCCACCTCCCCTCTCCGGCAGCTGTCATTGGCTCCCATAGGAATCTATGGCAGTGGCTATATTCTGGCCGGGAAAGATAGTTCCAGGACTATCTTTCCTGCGTGGCGTAAAAGCGCCTGGTATATCACACTACCAACTACTGTCCACGTCACCTTTTACTCCACTGTGACTCTACACCATATATGAATGTGTTGTATCGTGTAACCCCAGCAAGTACTGAGGAAGACGTTCCCAAACCCCCAGACGCGGATACAAGCTGGTTTTAAATGAAAAAAAACTGAGTTTTTTTGACAAAACACCCGAGATCAAGCAGTCCCACTTCCATTTTTATCCCATTTCCTCTTCCCCGGGGGCGCTCCATCCATTTTTCTTTCCCTCCTCCACACTATTGTCACTATAGGGGGATGTCTCCCCTTTAAGGGCTCATGTCCACGGGTATATATATAAAATACTCCGGGTCTCCCGCAGTGTTGTACACATATATAGCCAATACACTCCTCCGGCAGAGACCGTTTATGGGCTGTGCATGGCACTGCGCATGCCTGGGAATCTGTCGTCACGCACATGCGCAGTCTGATTTTCTCTTTTTAATTCCCCGCTCTGAACAGCGCAGGGATGCGTATGGAAAGACTGCCTGTATCAATGTATTGTGTATGGACAGCGTATTGATACACAGCCCAAACAAGGGCTGCATATGACACACAGAGAGATAGTGCATGCTGCAATTTATTTCTCTTGCGTATCGATAGGCAGTGCCCACACACAGGTGGGTATGGAGCAATGGAAGCCCATATACTTTCATTGCCTCCATTCTCTGCATATCACTCATGCGTGCAATGCATGCGGAATTCGTGGTGGGAAAACGCCCGTGGACATGAGCCCGAACTGGGGCTCATATGGACGCTTCAGCTATAGTGGGAAAGTGTGAAATAGAAAAGAGGCAATATAAATGACCCCCCAGGAGGTGTTTGATGTAAAAATAAATAAATACAGAATTAAATATATATTAAATAAAACCACTCAACACCGACGCCAGCCAAAATCAGCGCTATTTGCGCCCTGTAATCTAAAACTATACAAATTATATATCTATACAGCGAAACCGAAATGAGGAACCCATTCCCTACTTTATTTTAGTGTAAATATTCTAATTTTACAAATAAACAACTATTATTAAAAAAAAAACATTTTTTAGCTTATTACTAGATATTTAAAATAAATAAATAAAAAATAAATAAAAAATGGCCCTATATGTCATAGAAAGAAAAATGCTGCAAAAATCATTTTGGGAGCAAAAGAAAACAAACAAAAAATAGGGGAGTAAAATCACCATACGGGTAAAATCCCCAAAAAGTGGTCCTTTAGGGGTTTTCAAAAAATGATTTTTGCTGCAGTTTACCAGCAAAGCGCATCAAAAAGACACACAAAAAAATGTGACTGCAGTATAAAGGAAGGACTTGTCTATTAGATGTTCTCTAGCGAGCGGCTGAGAATACAATCCCCTCATATAAAAGGGTTCCCCATGATATCTAACAATCACCAGCTCAGTATATAAACATGGAAACCCAGAGAGATGTGACACTTATCTGTGAGCGGCCAGAAGCTCCTCCGGACAGGGATGATGAAGGCTGCTAACAGCGAGCAGCAGCGGTTAAATCCACGTAACGTCCACCTGCAGCGTCCAGAAGCTCTTCCCAGACAGGGATGATGTAGGCTGCTAACAGCAAGCAGCAGCGGTTATATCCACGTAACGTCCACCTAGAGCGTCCAGAAGCTCCTCTCGGACAGAGATGATGTAGGCTGCTAACAGCAAGCAGCAGCGGTTATATCCACGTGACGTCTATCTAGAGCGTCCAGAAACTCCTCTCAGTCAGAGATGATGTAGGCTGATAACAGCGAACAGCAGCGGTTATATCCACGTAACGTCCACCTAAAGCGTCCAGAAGCTCCTCTCAGACAGGGATGATGAAGGCTGCCAACAGTGAACAGCAGCGGTTACATCCACGTAACGTCCATCTGGAGCGCCCAGAAGCTCCTCCCGGACAGGGATGATGTAGGCTGATAACAGCGAACAGCAGCGGTTATATCCACGTAACGTCCACCTGGAGCGCCCAGAAGCTCCTCCCGTACAGAGATGATGTAGGCTGCTAACAGCGAGCAGCAGCGGGTATATCCACGTAACGTCCACCTGCAGCGTCCAGAAGCTCCTCTCGGACAGAGATGATGTAGGCTGCTAACAGCAAGCAGCAGCGGTTACATCCACGTAACGTCCACCTGGAGCGCCCAGAAGCTCCTCTCGGACAGTGATGATGTAGGCTGCTAACAGCAAGCAGCAGCGGTTACATCCACGTAACGTCCACCTGGAGCGCCCAGAAGCTCCTCTCGGACAGGGATGATGTACGCAGCCAACGGTTGAGGAGAAGTTATGGGGTGTAGCAGAGGCAGCAGAGCTCCGGTGACTGTTGTAGTGCCGCTGCTGCAGGAACTGCCTGTGCGGACGGGTTCTATCTGCTTCTAGAACTGCAGACCGCTCTGACCTCACAAGATTCCATTGAAACCCCTGTGACCTCACTCGACCGCACATACACACACCCTCACAGGTGGGCAGGACCGGCCACAGGCCTCTCTAACCAGGGATCTTCTAGACACATTTTAGGCTCATTTCTCACATATTGCGTAAATCCACACTGGAATTCAGCAGAATAATCCACAACAAATTCTGAGGATTTTGGCGCAGATTTCACTCATATTAAAATGAATAAAATCCGCCTTGAAATATCCACAACCTGCAGAGCATGCTGGGAAGGTGAAAATCTGCAGCGAGACTCCAATCCACGGCAGATTGTTTTCTGCTGTGAGTGAAATCCCCATTCACCGGTATTTGACTCTAATTGGAATTTCGGTGCTAAATCAGCAAGCAAACCGGACTATGACTCTTTCACCAATATTTGGCTATATGTTCTGATGAAGCGCCCCATATTTAGACCAGCGTTACGCAGCTTATGCCGCCATACTGCAATGTGTGAGCCGTGTTTGTTGCTACTTGGGGAGGGCTCTGTAATACGATTTCTGTCAAAAACCTAAAAAATACGACAATGCGGGATTTTCACCATCACAAGATCAGATCTGCATGACATTGCAGGTACAGATTCAGTGTAATGCGTTCCTGTAGGCGAATGATGCACGGAATATCGCAGTGCAATCTAGCATAAACCTGTGATAATCACTCACATTAACACCCTGCAGAGACCTGAACTTAATAAAAACGGCTAGTGCAATAGAATCGCGAGGGTTAAACATCATATATCTTGTAAGATAAGAGGAGAAGCCGTCACATTACTGTTCCCCTGCCCCCAGATACCGGCGCTACCAGGGTCCTCCACTGCTCTCCTGCCCCTAGATACCGGCACTACCAGGGTCCTCCACCTCTCTCCTGCCCCCAGATACCGGCACTACCAGGGTCCTCCACCGCTCTCCTGCTCCCTGATGCCAGCACTACCAGGGTCCTCCACCGCTCTCCTGCCCCCAGATACCGTCACTACCAGGGTCCTTCACCGCTCTCCTGCCCCCAGATACCGGCACTACCAGGGTCCTCCACCGCTCTCCTGACCCCAGATACTGGCGCTACCAAGGTCCTCCACCGCTCTCCTGCCCCTTGATGCCAGCACTACCAGGGTCCTCCACCGCTCTCCTGCCCCCTGATGCCAGCACTACCAGGGTCCTCCACCGCTCTCCTGCCCCCTGATGCCAGCACTACCAGGGTCCTCCACCGCTATCCTGCCCCCAGATACAGGCACTACCAGGGTCCTCCACTGCTCTCCTGCCCCCTGATGCCGGCACTACCAAGACCCTTCACCACTCTCCTGCCCCCTGATGCTGGCTATACCACCCTTCTCTCGCCTTCATTTATCAAAGCTGTCTGAAAAAAAAATTTGGCCTTGTTGCCCGTAGCAACCAATCACAGCACAGCTCTGATTTCTGAAACGGCTCTAGTTACATGACAGCTGCGCTCTGATTGGTTGCTATGGGCAACAAGGCAGGTTTGTCTTCTAGATAGATTAGATTAATGAGCCCGTCTGTTCTTTCTGTCCCAGCGCTGACATGTCCGCACCACATACAATGCGGTGACCTGCAGTAACGCCAAACCTGCAGGATGCTGCGATTACAAAAATAGCCACCGACCCAAGAAACGCACGACTAAAGGAGAAAACCCCCACAAAGGATCCCTGTAGTGTTTATGGAGCTCCACACTTCACTGTTGATCTGCTAAAATCCGGCCGCAGGGTTTATGGAAAAAAATAATCCAGAAAAACGTCCCTAAAAATACGTCACTATAAATGCGCGGGAGTAAAAGCATCCGTAAAGTGTATTCACGTGTCGCAGTCAAGGTGCGGCTGAGAACCACATCAAAGACCGCGTGTACTTTTACCTGTAAAAACCATGTGACCAAAAAACACATCTCACATCTGCGGCAAAACTGGCGGGGTTCTCAGATTTGGTGTGAATATACCCTTACGCACCACGCTCTGCACCGCGTGCTTTACACTGTATTTACACAGGCCAGTGCGATATAGGTGAGAGAAAATCGTATATATATATATTATATATATATTATATATATATATATATATATATATATATATATATATCACAGTTGTAAACCTGCGTTTTTCAGGTTTCTGCGAAACGTTCCCATGTTCAAAATGCGCTATTCGCATCACTGTAGGTGCGTTTTTAAACGTGAAAAATAATAAAAAAGAAAGAATGAGCAGTTCTTGCAGTGGAATTGCCTCAAAACAGGACATGCTGCGTTATTTTGCACTTGCACTTGTGTGCGCCGTGAGGTCACAACCGCTGCATGAACAACGAGTAACGTGAATATTCCCACAAAGAGACAGTTCATCTGTGCATGTGCCAGCTGAAGACCTCGCGGCGCACATGTGAGACTTGGCAGCGCTACATGGATGACGCCTACTGCGTCATCCACGGCTAAGGAGTTGGGAGGGGTGGACTTTGGAGCCGAATAAGCTGCTAGTAGATGGTCCAGCCCGCTCAGCTGATCGCTCTGCCTATTTTGGCCATAAAGGCGTGAAGATTTTTGGGGTATTTTCATCTCCAATTTTCAAAAGACATAACTTTTTTATTTTTCTGTTGACTTGGCGTTATTTTGGTAGGCAAAATGAACAAAATGAGCATTTTGCCTCTGCATCTTTTAGGGTTTATATTTACGTTTTTTGCAAGATGAATAGTGCGTACAGGCTGGATCTTCTTTCTTCAGCACTGCGGATGTGTCTGGGCTTTTTTTTTTCCTTCAAATCTCCTGCTTTCCTGTGGATTTGTAGCACCTCCACAGTGACAGCTGCAGGTGTGCTGTGGTGAGGGTGGATTCCATTGATTTCAATAGAACCCGTCGCTGTTGGACCCGCTGGAAATTGAAGCATGCTGCGATTCCTTCCTATGCGTGCATCTCGCACACTGGAAAAAAAATCATATCCGCATGCTTTTACTTGCCATGCGGATGGTAATACATCCCTATGGGTGGCAAGACGCGCAGATCTCCTGTGCAGGAGACACGCACGGATTTTATAATTAAAATCCGCACCTGGACATCGGGTCTTCACAAAGGAGCTGGCTGGTTAAAACATAGTTATGTTTCATATAAAATAACTACTTTTATAGTAATGGGATTTGTCTGGTTTTTTTAACCATAAACTCTGTGGAACTGTACAGGGAAAGCTCTGTGCCCTATAGCAAGTACAAAATCATAGTAAGGTAAGTTCTGCCACCTAGAGGCAAAACATAGAAATGGCAGGGACAATGATAAATATAAGGTTCTGCACATGGGCAGGGAAATACATGTCACCATTACACACTAAATGGGAAACCACTGGGTAACACTGACATGGAAAAGGACTTGGAGGTTTTAGTTAACTGTAAACTTAACTGAAGTAACCAGTGTCAGGCAGCTGCTGCCAAGGCAAATAGGATCATCAGATGCATTAAAAGAGGTCTAGGGGCACTCAGGAAGGACGTATCAGAGCCTGAGCGGGTACAAAGGCGGGCAACTGAAGTAATAAACGTAATGGGCGGACTACAATACCCAGGGAGGTTATCAAAATTGGGATTATTTAGTTTAGAAAAAAGACAGCTGAGGGGCGACCGAATAACTATGTATAAATATATCAGGGGACAATACAGAGATCTCTCCCATCGTCTGTTTATACCCAGGACTGTGACTGTAACAAGGGGGCACCCTCTACATCTAGAGTAAAGAAGGTTTCTACACCGATATAGAAGGGGGTTCTTTACTGTAAGAGCAGTGAGACTATGGAACTCTCAGCCTGAGGACGTGGTGATGGCAAAGTTGGTAAAAGAATATAAGGGGGGCCTGGACGCCTTTCTTGAGCGATACAATCTTACATGTTATATCACTGATTACTACAGAAGGTTTGGTGATCCGGGGATTATTCTAATCGCCAGATTGGAGTCATGGAGGATTTTTTTTCCCCTGTGATATCGCTGCGCTTTTTTCAATGGGAACGCAGCGATATTGCAGCATGAAAAAAACGCTAGTGGGTAAAAGCCCTAAGGCCTCCTGTCCACGGGCAATTCTGCATTGCGTTATCCGCGGCGATAATCCACATGCGGGTAACACAATGAACGCTTGCCATAGGACAACTATGGAAAGCGCAGCCCGATGTACACAAATGGAAATCCGCCACAATTTTCCGCTCAAGTATAAAATTTGCGGCATGTCACGATATTTTCCTCGATGAACCTATCATAATGATAGGATAATTGCGGTGACTTTAGTGTCCTTCCACGACAGAAATCTGCTTGCCCGCGGGCGTAAAACCGCAACACCCATGAACAGGCAGCCTTAGTGCTCCCCCCTCTGCCATAGGGGAGGAGGGGGAAGCAATAAAAGGTCTTCGCGATCAGCCTATATTAATGATAGGCTCACCACGAAGAGTCGCTGCATGCAGCAATTTTAATCACACGAGCGGAAAATCGCTTTCATTTTCTGCTTGTGTGCAGTAGGCTACGCTTTCCATAGTAATCCTGGCATGCGAGTTCCGTGTGCGATTTATTGCCACGAATCTCGCAATGACACCTCGCCCATGGACATCCAGCCTCATTGAGGAAAATTGGCTTCTACCTCACTGTTTGTTTGTTTATTTGCCTTCCTTTGGATCAACATTTGGGAGTAATAGGCTCACCTGGATGGATGTGTCTTTTTTCAGCATGAGAGTGCATTCACATGAGCTTGTACATACATAGGTGCACACAAAACCGCGCACCCATGTACATGCACAAACATGCATGAATGCAGGTCTGTGTCCATTGCCCTCAATGGGGCCACGGCTGCTGTTGGCGGCCCCATTGCAATCACAGAAAATGGCCGTTAATTACTGACTGAGGAGTGCATATAGATGCATCCTCTCACCATGCAGGTAGCTGACTACCAAATGGAGGAGCCAATAACACCTGTGCAGGACCCCCCTCACTATCAAGAGGCAGTGTGAGTGGTTGTTTTATCGGTCTCCTGCACAGGTGTTATTGGCTCCTCCATTTGGTGGTCAGCTACCTGCATGGTGAGAGGATGCATCTATATGCACTCCTTACTCAGTAAGTAACGGCCATTTTCTGTGATTGTTTTTAATTCTTGATTTCCCCTTCTGTGATGCATTTATATTAGTGTAGGGACCCACTACAACGCAAGGAACCGTGAAGTGGCTAGTGGGCTCATGTATCTTGGCCAACATCCAACCAATGCCTTGCATTTATTATCTATCATTCACATACAGTGTGGCATTAAGACTCCAGGTTGGCGGAATCTGCTCATTCACCTACTCCTGGAACCCCCGTAAAAAATCCTCATGACACTTCTACAGTTGTATATAATTCCTCTCATAAGGAACATTCATACATTATCTCTATAGCTGTTTTAGGTACTGGGTTGGAGCATTAGGTGTAGCAGCCGCAGATGTGGAAAGAGTAGTTGGGGCCGAGCCAGGAGTCCGCAATAGGAGGTCTTATGGGCAGAACAAATGGAGTAGATGGGTCGTGTTGTCAAGAGGGAAGCCAGGGGTCGGTATCAGAAGGTCTCAGTGTTGAGTTAGAAATGGAGAAAGTGGGTCACGTTGTCGGAAGGGAAGCCAGGGGTCTTATCAGAAGGTCTTCGTTGAATAGCAGAGAAGCAGGCAGTAGTAGAGCTTGATCAATGGCTGCTGAGGCACAATATTCACGCAAAGGAGGCGGGAACATGGCCTGGTTTTATATAAGAGGCTTAATCAGAAACAGACGCATGGCCATTTTTATATAGGAGGCCTAATCAGGAACATGGTGGGGACAAGACAGGGAAACAGAGAAGCATGGCTAGGTTTCAGCAGAGGAGCTGTCCAAGACCTGGACAGAGCTGCCGACTGGAGCGCAGCAATATTCTTGAGGTGCAAGCGAACTGTTCAGGCCAGAGATTGGATGTAGGGGTAAAGGAGGGATTGGAGTCGAATGGGCCTGTGGTGCCTCACACTGAGATGGAGATGTCAGGATGAGGTCGGTTAGTAGGGGGCGGAAACAGGAGAAGGTCAGTTTTTGGGAGATTCAGTTTAAGGTAGAGAGTGGACATAGGGTTAGAGACCACGTACATCCGGTTGCATACTGAAGAAACGGTGCTGTAATGTCATGAGAGGAGGTGTATAACTGGGTGTCGTCGGTGTAGAGATGGTACTGACAGCCAAATCTCCTGATGGTCTGTCCTGATGGTAGTGGCTGTGTTAATGGAAAAAAGGAGGGGGCAGAGGACTGAGCCCTGGGGGACCCCAACAGCAAGGGAGAAGGATCAGTAGGGAATAGTTGCCCCTCGATTTAGCCGTTAGGAGGTTGTTTGACACTTTAGTCAGAGCAGTTTCTGTCGAGTGTAGAGGATAGAAGCTGGACTGTAGGAGGTCAAGAGGAGAGTTTTCTGATAGATAGCTTTTAAGGCGGGAGTAAATTAGGCTTTCTAATAATTTGGAGATGAAGGGGAGATTTGAGAAGAGTCGGTAGTTGGCAGCATCGGTCGAGTCAAGAGTCGATTTCTTTAGCAGTTGGGATATGATAGCCTATTTGAATTAGAAGGGGGAAATGCCAGAGTTTTGGGTGTGAACGGTCTGAAGGTCCTGTACATATGGTAGGCTGGTGGGTCTGATGAGTGGGCGGCCAACTATTATCCTGTTGGAGGCCGCCATGAGAGACAACACATGTGCCTGCAGGATGTGCTGAACATATCACTGAGCTGCCATTGTCCCTCGTACCACCACTAGCGGTAGCCGACTGTCATGCAATGGCCCCCAGATCATCACACCAGCAGTGTGAGCAGTGTACCGCTCCACAGCAAAGGCAGGATTGCAGTGTTCACCCTCAGGTCTCCAAACACGAACACAGCCGCCATCAATGCCCAAACTAAACCTGGATTAATCGCTGAAGACAACTGGAATCCACTTTGTAGCATCCAGTTTAATCGTGCATAACACCACTGCAAATGGTGATGGTGGGTGTCAAAGGCAGTACACATCATGTGTGCCATGAGACCAAAGGTCCTTTAGCCAAACACCTGGAAATGGATACAACAGATGCAGGGGTCTAACGATGGTGTCACCTGTTTCTGAACTGCTCATACTTGTCGAACGATCATATGATGTTGTCTACTGGTGGTCTGTCGAGGGGGTCCTGAGCCCAGTCCCCTTGTGTGCCCTTACACATCCACTGGTCCCAACACCTCCTAACAGTCTGGTCAGAACGGTCCAGGTGTCGGCAATTCCTTAATATGACCATCCAGCTTCTTACATCCCAAGAAAAACCTGTGTGTCTTAGAGGCGTCTAGTGGTCAACAAGCTCTACACAAGCAGAAGAAGAGGTCACTGCACACAAGTAATCACTGCTAAAAGGGATGAAGCTGATTTTTAATCTGCATGAATTATTTTAGCTCCTGTTGTTCTAGCGTATGAAGCGGGGTTTTAAAAAAAAACAAGAAAAACCCCAACATATTCTGACTCTTCGAACTTCGCGCCAGTGTGTGTGAGCGTGAAAAGACGGGTCCTGCCGTAACTCTTCTTGCACACAACATGCGAGCGTCCCGGTAGTGGAAACTAAACCAGTGATCAGTGGTTTCGTATCGTCCCATCATGCGGCCACATAACGGCCCGTGTGTTGAGGCCCTTACCAAGGATATTCATCGGGGATCTTACAAGATGCTATATACTACAAACCTGCAGCAAGATAGTGTTACATGAGACTGGATTTATCACCAAATCACAGCAAAATCATGGAGATTCTGATCCTGCCCTTATACTTTGTATTACTAGTCAGCATTATTATAGTATTACTACTGCTGATTCCGGAAGGTCTCAGATGCTCCTCGAATCGCTTCTCTAAGATGTGACAAATGTCTTCTCTAGCAGTATAAGGCTGCTGTCACGCCTGCGTTGGGGTCGCTTCAGGGTTTCCGTCTCTCTGCTCCATTTTTGGAGAAGAGAAACTGAAATAAAACAGAAAACAACGAATCCATTTTTTCCCCATTGATTCCAATGGGGTTTCAATAAAGCAAAAAGGCTTCCGTATGCTTCCATTTCATTAGATTTTCGTTTCTTTGGATGATAAAATAGCGCAGTCTGCAGCGTGATTTTTCTGTTTAAAAAACGTAGGCCTGACAGAATGAAGGCAAACAGAAGCCTTTCTGTTATTTTTCAAACCCCATTGAAATCACTTGGGTAATAAATCATTTTTTCTCTCCTCTAAAAATGGAAACCGTGAACTGACCGTCACGCAGGTGTGAGCGCGGCCTTATTCTGTAATCCCTGTGCCTCGTGTTTTGTATGTGGGATATATGTGTTTGTCAGAACTTCCAAGTCATTTCATGTTTTAGAATCTCAAACATTTTGATCTTAATTAGAGATGAGTGAACCTACTCGTTTTGAGTAATTACTCGATCGAGCACCGCGATTTTCAAGTACTTCCGTACTTGGGTGAAAAGATTCGGGGGGCGCCGGGGGGCGGGGGGAGGCGTGGCGGAGCGGGGGATAGCAGCAGGGAACAGGGGGAGCCCTCTCTCTCTCCCTCTCCCCCCCCACTCCCCGCTGCAACCCCCCACTCACACACGGCGCCTGCCGAATCTTTTCGCCTGAGTATGGAAGTACTCGAAAATCGCCGCGCTCGGGCGAAAAAAGGGCGTGGCCGAGTACGCTCGCTCATCTCTAATCTTAATGTAACACATACAGCAACAGTAGTTTCAGGCTTCCCTCACACAGGCGTTGTGGTAAGCGCTACGATTTAAATTGAGGGGCTTTGCAGCATTTTACTTTAGTTTTGATGAGGAACGCGAAACGCTCAAAAATAGAACAAACCCTGCTGGAAAATCACAGCGCTAAAAGTCACTGCAATCGAGCGGCTGTCTGAGCGGTCTAATCGAAAACAATGGGAGCGCTATACCGCGATGCTGAAAACGCCGCTCTAGTCGTGGTAAAAAATGTCTCTATGAGGGAGACCGTAGGCAGGTGTGAAAAATGCTGCAAAGTGAGAATGCTTTCAGAAAGAGAAGAAGTGTTCTCAGTTTCATCAAAAACCAAAATGCAAAGTGAGTGAAGAGAGGAATCTAAATCAGTATTTGGTGTGACCGCCCTTTACCTTCACAACAGCATCAGCTCTTCTAGGAACGCTTGCACACAGTTTTTGAAAGAGCTCGGCAGGGAGGTTGTTCCAGACATCTTGGAGAGCTAAGTACAGATCTTCTGTGGATGTCGGCTTGTGAAACCATTGGTCACGTTTTGCGGGCGTGATTTTAATCGCTTAGTAAGGTTGGACTTGATGGATATTTGTCTGTTTTCAACCTGCATAAACCAAGTAGCTGAAGAGTTTGTGCCTGCTGCTGCTGACGTCTCCTGATGCCCCCCACCGATGACGGTTGTCCCACCAGACCCCTTGTTCCCCGTCTTCCAGTAGTCAGGCCATATTCAGCGTCAGAAACATCCAACACGGACTTCAATGGAAATCCATGGCATAAATCTGCATGTTAACGGTAGATCTCTGACATGGATCTGGATTAGAGCTGCCGTAGGTAAGCACACCAACTACTTGCATTCAGTCTGTATGTGGATACACCGCTGCGGAATCCACAACAACAAGGGACATGTCACTTCTCTTCTTTCCATGAAGCCTTTGGGCCATGTGCTGTCTGTGTTAAATCCCGGGCAGCACATGACCCCATTATAGCCTATGGGTCTATGCAGATTAACGAGGACCGCTAACTCATCGCATGCTCTATTCCTGTCCGTATCACGCTGATGCATGGCTATGTGCTATATCCAAGTGAGTCCGACAGCACATGGACAAGTGTCTGCGTGTTGTCCGATGCAAGGTAAACCCCAATCACTCGGGCGCAACTTGTACACACGGTAGGTGTGCACACGGAGTAATCTTGTATATACTCTATGCAGCACTAGTTACAGGAGGTCCAACCATGTGAACACAGCCTAATGCAGGGGTGGGCAATTAATTTTCCCATGGGGCCACATGAGAAATTGGAATGGTTTTAGAGGGCCAGACCAACATACGAAGGCTCCATGCACATTGCCTTAATGGGGCTGTATTCCAGCCGCCCGATTTGCGGCCAGAATACGGCCGCCATTGAAAATGAATGAATTAAAAAGTGAATATTATTAGTATTATTATTCTAATTACAATGCAAAGGGAAAAGTCCTGACACTTACCAATGACGAGCGTGGAACGATTGTCCTGGCACTCCCCAAGGTCCGCAACGAGCATCCTGGCACTCAGAAGTTACAGTGGCATCACTTACTCAGCATCGGGAAGCAGTGAAACTACAAACTCCGAAGCCTTGTCCATTTTGTTAACTTATGTGCTGTTTAATAAAGTTATTCAAGCCTACGTCATTGGTAGAGGTGCTTGAATAAGTAAGGCCTGAATAACTATTAGCACAGCACAGAAGTGAACAAAATGGACAAGGCTTCGGAGTGCATAGTTTCGCTGCTTCCCGTTGCTGACACCGGACTCATTGGTGAGTCACCAGGACACTCTTTGCGGGCCGGTCCGAGCTATTCAGCGGGCCGGATGTGGCCCGCGGGCCGTGCTTTGCCCAGGTCTGGCCTAATGGGTACAAGTAGTAATCTTGTATATACTCTATGCAGCACTAGTTACAGGAGGTCCAACCATGTGAACACGGCCTAATGGGTACAAGTAGTAATCTTGTATATACTCCATGCAGCACTAGTTACAGGAGGTCCAACCATGTGAACACAGCCTAATGGGTACAAGTAGTAATCTTGTATATACTCTATGCAGCACTAGTTACAGGCGGTCCAACCATGTGAACACGGACTAATGGGTACAAGTAGTAATCTTGTATATACTCCATGCAGCACTAGTTACAGGAGGTCCAACCATGTGAACACAGCCTAATGGGTACAAGTAGTAATCTTGTATATACTCTATGCAGTACTACTTACAGAAGGTCCAATACGTCTTTTGTTCCAATATAAGGTTCCCAGATCTCTGTGGCCGGGCTCAAACCAACGGATTTGAATTGCGGATTCTGCGATTGCCATCTACTCCGAGGATCCGCGATAATACGCAGACATTGAAAGGCATTTTTTTTCTTCACACTCGCAGGTACGAATTGTGGATTCCCTGAGTGGAAGACAAATCGCAGCATGCTCTATTTTTAGCATATTACACACAGACGACCTCCTTTGTAGTCAATGGATGAGAGTGTTCCGCAGCCCAAACATGAGAGATTTTTCGCCTGGGCGATATTCTAATATCATTCCCTGCTTACAAGTTTTCTTCCGTGGGGAGGATACGCTCTATATACGCATACATCCGCGTGGAAAATAGCATGCATCCGCGATCAAACGCAATTACTTTCCGCGACGGATCACAGGTTTTCGGATATGAATATCCGCATGCAGAGTCCCACCTGTTTGCATAAGCCAGTCTGGCTCATGAGAAGTCTTTGGCTGGCATCAGAGCTATGTTTCATGCGACACATTGACTTGCTCTTTTAAGGGAGGAAAACTTTAGGGATTGACTTCATTTCTCCTCGTTACCAACAGAGATCCCGATTGGCCTAGTTTCACAACGGCGAGGGCAATATCAAGCCGTGTTTCACAGCCCAATATCGCACTTTCCACCATGTGAAAGACCTGTGGATGTGAGGCATTTTCATGTGGCAGCAGCACCTGAGCTGGAATATGGTTTTCTCCAGCAGGCTTTAGGGTATTCTGTAGCTTCCCAATTGTGTAAAAAACCAGTATGCGCACACTGACCAAATTAGACGTAGGTTATCAGTCTCATGTCCAAAATGGCTCTCTGGGCAGGAACGTCCAGACAGCCTCTTTTATTGAAAGACATAACACCTGCCCTTTATGGGCGTTTAACAGATTACATCAGTAACATATATATATTCTTTTTCGCTGGGTTATATAGAATTCCCCGCCTCCCCCTCTCCACACCTCTCTCAAGTCCGGTCTACATAAGAGCCTTTGTCTTAACAACGTGGTCAAAACTGAAAGTATCTCTTTGTTGGAGAAGTTTCTGTGCGGGGGATGGGAAAGGACTGGGAAAACACTCAGTATTGAATACAGGTATACATGTAGTACTAGGACTTTTTACTCTTAGAGGCTGCTTGTGCAACTTTATGTATTCAGCTAACATTATACCACACATCTTTCACCATGCCATTGTCCAGCAACTACCATGATGAGATTGTGTGGCCATTAACCTCCACAGAGTTAAAAGTCATTACAGTAGCATAATACATTTGGGTTATACAAATCAATAGACATTTTATACTAACTAATTATCATGTCTACTACACGCCAGCCCCATTGAAAGCAGTGGGAGATTCTCTGTGACAGCAGCGGCATGGGATTCCTTCATCCCCGCAGGGAATCCCTTCACCCCAGACAGGGCTGAAGGGATTTCCCCACCACATCTTAAGGGATTCCCCGAGAGGATGAAGGAATCTCCTGCGGCGGCTATAATGGAGGATGACCGAGTTCTCCCATTGCTTTCAATAAGCAATGGGTGATATCGCAGCCAGATAGAACATGCTGCGATCTGTTTCTCACATAGCACCGTGCTGCTATGTGGGATAATATCGCTCATATGTATGAACCTATTAAAATGAATACGATTTATATTTGTGTGTCTCACAACGCAGAAATCTCGCCTGATCTTATCAGCCGTGTGAAACTGGCCTTATTCTTTAGTTGCGGGTTTGTAACTATTTGCAACCTCCGTCCCCCGGAGACTGAACCTAGCTATCAGGTATAAAGTTGTCTTCGGGTCCTTTTAGACGAGCCGATTATATTATTGTTCGACCGAGCGAATGGCTTCACCGCGGCCTCGTGCTCTCGGGCTCTCTGTTTAGACAGGCAGATCCATTGTTGAATCATTCAGTCTGTGTAAACGGAACGATAAGTAAAGGAGCCGATGGTGGCGTATATGCCTGCAGAAAATGAATGAAAAGCAAATGAATATCGTTTGTCGTCCAGTCGTTGGCTCGCGTTTAGACTGAACGATTTTTATTCACTTTCACTTGTTTGAACGATAATCGTTCTGCCTGTAGGCACCTTTAACCCTCTCCAATCCACTGTCTGACATCTAAAGACATTATGATTTAAGGCTGTACAGCTCCGATGTTGAAAGACGCCCGTTGGGGTTCTCTTACTGTATACTGCCAGCCTCTCTGCTGTCGGAGCCTATCCAATGTGTCACCTCATGTAGTACTGGCTTTAGCCAGCATATAGAGCCGTTGTATAGATATAGAGCTCTAAGGCCGGGCTCATACGGCCAAAAGTGTAAAACGCAGCGTGGAGCCGGCTGTGACCCTGCGTATGGCGGCAAAATTCTACTGCACATGACTGTGTACTCACGCACCCCGCCATGCGCAGCACACCTATGTCTTTTTATACTCCCCTTAGTGATGATGCGTATACCCCTCGCCCGTATGCATGTAATTGTATATACATACGCGTATATATGCTTGGCAATAGAGAATAATGGGCTCTAACTCACGTATTAATTGTGCTTGTGTATTACGCAGTTCCTTCTGATAAGCGTAGAGCAATGTAAGTGATGTCGAGTTACCGCGTATCGCACGGCGTACAGATCCCATGTAATCCGCTGTAAACATACGGATGTGTGACTAGCCCTGAGACAGGCTGTGAGGTAACAGCCATCGCAGGACCCTCAGCCACCAGCCATGGCTTCTTCATCTGCCCCAATAGGGCCACCAGCTGCTTCCCTACAGAATGGGGGCCGCTGCCGCAGTGTGTGAACGGCCGTAGGAAGGGGACTGCAGCCGTCTGTCGGGACATGTATTCTGTAGACGGCCCCTGTCGTGACATCCTCCAGGCTGGTGACAGAGCAGAGCCCTTCTTCTCGGCTGCCTCACTCTCCGCCTCAGTGCTACAGTCTCGGACAGAGGACATTACTCCGGTGATGGGAGCCGGGCTGCTGACAGGAGGATGCGGCAGTCATCACTGGCGGGAAACACGGTGAGCCGGGGGAGACGGGAGGATGAGCTGTGATATATCGTGTGTATCCTGACAGACAGACAGACTGCTGTGTGTATATACCGTATGTATGCATGGGGGTCGGGAGGACATGCCAGCCGTACGGCATGGGGGTAACAAGTTTGTCTAGTCAGCATGCAGCCCGGACTAGTTGTTGTACTTGGTTACCAAGGAGCAGGACTGTCAGCCACAACACAAGGCTGCCTGAGGAGAGGAGGCTGCGGAGGAAAGCCCTGCACAAGGGGGTGTAAGGGCTGGCAGAGAGGTCAGGGGGTATGAGGGCTGGCATTGAGGTGAGGGGAGTATGAGGGCTGGAATGAGGTGAGAGGGGTATGAGGGCTGGCATGGAGGTGAGAGGGGTATGAGGGCTGGCATGGAGGTGAGGGGGGTATGAGGGCTTGCATGGAGGTGAGGGGGGTATGAGGGCTGCCGTGGAGGTAAGGGGGATATGAGGGCTGGCATGGAGGTGAGGGGGTGTGAGGGATGGCATGGAGGTGAGGGGGTAGGAGGGCTGGCATGGAAGTGAGGGGGTATGAGGGCTGGCATGGAGTTCAGGTGTGTGTGAGGACTGGCATGGAGATGAGAGGGGTCTGAGGGCTGGCATGGAGGTGAGGGGGCTATGAGGGCTGGCATGGACGTGAGGGGGATATGAGGGCTGGCATGGAGGTGAGGAGGGTGTGAGGGCTCGCATGGAGCTGAGCGGGTATGATGACTAGCATAGAATTAGATCAACAGTTTAGGGACATGAAGTAATCCTGCTGTATTCCGCCCCTCAGGGTCCTGTAATGTAAGGCTGGGTTCTCACATCTCGCGGTTTGGCTGCAGCGAAAAAACGTGAGATTTCCTCCAGGAATAGCGCTGCTTCAAAACCCGCGGCACTTTGCCGCAGGCTTTGAAGCGGCCTGGCTGGCGAATCTGCGCCGCAGCACCGGCTTAGCCGGCTTTGCCGCGACGGATTCGCTGTCCCGTGTGGACAAGGACAAGGACAAGGACATGGACAACGCTGTCCGTGTTTTAATGTCATACGACCCCTTTATGTATGCTGAGTATATGGCCGGGCTCACACAGTGACATTCATACTCGCTGCGCCTGCAAATCCACACGCACACGTAATACACGTCCAGATAGAACATGCTGTGGATTTATTCTCTGCACCAGTAATACACGTGTGAAAACCCGCAGATGTTAGCGATCCAATACAAGTCAATGGGCTAACGACATCACGAGCTGCATATAGGAGAAGTGCGCATGCACAATAATAATACACCCGTGTGACACCTGTATGACTTGAAACGCGATAGCGAAGCCCAAGCACTTTTACAACACTGTGGCTATGAATATTTTGGGGTGAAAGTGAAGAATTCCTATCCTTTCCTCTGCCAGGAAGTTAAGTTGACTAAAATATTTCTTTGGTAATTTTTAGAGACATGTTTTCACAATTAATGCTAATCTGTTAACCCCTTAGTGACCACTCCATAGTGTTTTTACGTCCTGCCTAAGTGATGTAATTCCCGGGGATGTAAAAACATGCTTCCTCTGGGGATTAAAGCCCTGCAGGCTCTGGACGTCGCAGTTCCTGGCTGCCAGCTCCCGGAGGTAACCGACAACCTGGAGCTGTCATGGGGGGCCGCAGGAAGCCCCCTTCCCACAGTCACACGATCGCCAGTATCGCCCGGATAACCCATGATCACATTAAGGTCAATGAAAAGTTTTAAAAAGTTAGTTTCAGCTCCCCTTACGGATCGAATCCGTAAGGAATGCTGAGAATACTCACCCCCTGTTCTCCACATTTTCCTGCATCGTTCTCGTCTTCTAGGACCCAACGATGGTGTCTGCGCATGCGGGCCGCATGGCATTAGAAACTCCCTGCTCCCGGATAGTATGAGTAGCCGAGAGCACAGAGCTGTCACCGGAAGCTGCTGTATGTGGTGCCCGGTCACTTCATTGCTGTTATCCAATGGATAACAGCGACCATGTAAAAGTTTAAAAAAGGTGTAAAAGAAAAGCTCTCCCCTCATGGATTATGTCCGTAAGGGGAGATGAGATTACGTTCGGCCCCCGGATTTATATGTGGATCTTACCCTGGCTGTTGCGGACGCGCCCGTCGCCAAAATAGCGGACGCATGCACAAAAGCCGGGATAATATAAAATCCCCCCGCTCTTGGCTACCAAACGTTGCCGAGAGTCTGGAGATGCCACAGGGGGCCGTGGTCCTTGGTCACATGATCGCTGCTATCCAATGGATAACGGCGATCAAGATTTTTAAAAAGTTTCACCTCCCATCATGGATCTATACTTGTGACTCGGCTTTTTAAGAGATAAAAAGTTATGGCGGTCAGAAGACGGCAACAGAAAATACTATATTATTAAAGAAGACATTTTATTATTAAAATTAGTAAAGAAAAAAAAACGTATATATATCTGCGGGCTGTACCGAAAGTGCAGAAGTGGTCATAAATTCTTTATTAATTGATGTAGATTGTTCAACTTGCACATGTAGTTGGAGGGACTCTTCCTCTATACGGGGGCTTCAGAATCTTGTTCTTCCTTGCAGGTCAGTAATGGATTCCAAACAGAAACAACGTGCTGTCATAGAGTTCTTGATGAAGGAAGGATGAAGGCTGTCCGACATCCACAAAAGGCTGCAGAATGACACCATTGACAAGAGGAATGTTCACAGGTGGATGAAGAGGTTTACAGAAGGTGAAACCAGCACTGAAGACAAACCACACAGTGGGAGACCATCAGCTGCGACCACTGACACAAATCGTCAGCGAGTGGATGAGTTGATTCACGGCTGGACTAATGGGTTGAGGCCAAACAGTGACCTCCAGGACTGCCAAGTCTGGTAATATTCCCAACTAGTAATAACACGATTATGTGTTACAAGTACAAGTAAATCAATAATTCATCTGTGCACCAAAATGGATCTATTAGCCCCTTCTCCTATAAACAGTATATAAACAGATTAAAATGGAATGTGTAGGCCCTGTAAGAATGGTAGAGGGTGATGGGGAGAAAGCAAATCTGTTAAAAGGTTTATTCCCCAGTGCATTCACACAAGAAAATAAAATGTTAGATGAAATGCAGAGTGATTTTTTCTTGGACATAGAGTGACCAAAAAGGCGCAATTGTGGCATTGTGTAATTTCTTTTTTCTGACCGCGTCCACCCTGCAGGATAGATAATGCATTATTTTTTAGATCAAACTTTTACATCAGCGGCGCTACCAAATATATTTGGGGGGGTTTTTTTGCTTGTATTTTTTAATTGTAAATACAAGAAAAGTTTTTGTTTTTTTTTAACTTTTAGTATGTTTTTTACAATAAAATTTTTTTAAGGTTGAGGTTGTTTAATCGACTTTAACATTTGATGGAATACTTATTGCTGTATATGGTATTTTTATCAGCATTCTATTATGACGGGCCACAGGGAGCCCTGAGGGCTTCAAAAGGCCTTGGGCTGCCATGACAAGCGAACAGCACCTCGCAATCTCATCACGAGGGCGCCGTTCGGGACTCTCAATCTCCGATTGGATATTTATAGGGTTAACCATCGGTGTTAGCGCTCACGCTGATCATGGCAGTTGTGGTGAATTATCAGCTGTCAACAAAAGTCGGTATTCACCATCTCTGGAGTAAAATTGGCTCCCAGTCCCGCTCCACACAAACCTTCCCCAGGAGGGCGTATATATACGCCCTTTATGGTGAAGGTGTTCAATTTTAAAACATCTGTCTCCGGTAGACCATCCCTTTTTTTTTAATAGAAATCAATAGTGATCAGCCCTGATCCGGCTGCTCTGATGCCCGGTAATGTCATGTATTTATGGGTTGTGCTGCCAATGCAGAAATTGGTCTTATAGAGCGACACACATACAGAAGGATCCGGAGCCGGGAGCCACCTTCTATGGCATCCATAGAGATTATAGTCAGGGGTTTATGTTTGGTCAATTTCACTTTTGCAGTCTCTTAAAGGGATTGTCCAAGAGTTTAAGAAATAAAGCTAACAGTAAAATGTTATAAAAATAGCAATCATTACACTTCCGTTAAATCACCCAGCACTCTGGTGCCGATGCTCCTGGGGTCCCAGCCATTCTTTATTCTCCTGGTGCAGTGATGCACTATACTTCTGGTTAACAACCTCAGCCAATCCGAGGCCTCAGTAGACATGTGCCATACATGCTAGCTAGGCCAGTGATTGGTTGTAGTGGTCACATGGCTGTGGTAGTCACATCGACAAGCCAATCGCTCTAGTATCTTTGGCTGTCATGAATGGAGAGGTAGTGCACACGCATGACCACCAGTCCGAACATTCATGGACATGTGAAAGTTCCTGATTTCTTTATCGTTGGGATCCACGCAGTCAGACCCTTGCCAATCAGATGCTTATTCTTTATCCCTAGGACATTCCCTTTAATCATATCTTAGAAGTTACCCATATCTTCCTGCAGAGAGGTCTTTAATATCTTTTACACCCCTTACATGCCCTAACACAGCAGAAGACCGGGATATTGGCGTGTAGAATGACTTTTCCCGGCGCGGATCATACAGCAGCTATATGGACAGTCCCTCTACGGGGATCACTGCTCTCACACCCTCGGTGTATATATATTTGCAGTATTTAATCATCTTAGAGGGCATTAGGCTTGAAATGATTAAACCCATTATACAGCATTTACCTGTTTAGAACGTTTATAGTGTTCTTGCTGATGGTTTTGTTGCCTTTCGTACAAGTCCGGGGTTAGAGTATATTAGAAGCATCTTGGATAGTACTAGGTAGCAGTTACGTCTTCGATATATAAAGTACTGGCGCATCGCTCACACGGATGACTATATTTACGGATATTTCACTCTATACACCGCGGCTGCAGGAAATGCGCTTTCAACAGTAATTGTCTGCTTGGCATAAATAATACTGCATATCCTGGCCTGCCAATCTTTGTCAGAATTGCTAATGAGATTTACAGGTTTTAGCATTGCAAGAAAGCATGCAAGTCTCTTCTAAATCCTACCTCTCTGTCTTTTCAGGCAGCTTAAGGACAGGACCCATGAGAAGAGATTGAAAGCGGCAGTGCAGTCGTGAGTGGTCTGCTGTTGTTTTGGTGCCAGTGACTCAAGCATCAGCCGCCTAGTGGGAATAGGAGGTAGAGCATGCTTCAGGAGAGCCGTGCAAGATATTGTGTGACATCTTAAGAGCTAAACTTGGAGTCAGCATTCCTATAGCTAAGGATACCCTGAAGAGTCAACATGGCCACCTCACGGCTCGCGAACAGAAGCACCAGGGACATCGCAAATGTGATGCAAAGGTTGCAAGGTATGTGACCGTCAAATAAACTGACCTTTAGCGCATTATCACTTTAGAATACGCCTCTGCTCTGACAATCGTAGCTGGAGCCGTCCAGGTGTCATGGAAGCCAGAGGCCTTTTTTTCATGCACCCACAGAAAATAGTGGGCATTCTTAAACAAAATCACTCAAAATAGAACCTGCTGCAATATTTTTAATCTTCACCATTGGTACGAGCAAAAAAAATTCACAGGAGCGTATATCAGTTGCCGTTTTCACGGCCGGCGATATACACTACCATCTGAGCTTTCTTCCCCTTTTCCTCCCTCTCACCGGCTCTCTACATCTCTACTCCCTTCTGACTGTTTGCAATGGGAGGGGTGAGACGGAGGTGGAGCTAAGCTGCTGCCCCCTCCCCACCTGTTCTCCACAGCCATTGCAAACAGCCGGAGGAGAGGAGAGGGCGTGAGTCGGGAAGGGGGAGGGAAAGTGGAAGACAGCTCAGATGGTAGCATATATCCGCCGGTCGTGAACACGACGCATGGCTATCATAGATAGTAAACAAAAATTATTTTAAAAATTGGTAAAAGAACAAAACAATACAATAAAATTATACACGTAAAAAAGAAAATGACCCAAAGCCGACACCAACCCAAACCGTCATCGTATGCATCCTGTAATCCGAAGCTATACAAAAAATATATATCTAAACATCCAAAACAAAATGAGGAACCCATTCCTGTACTTTATTTAAGCGTAAATATACTAAGAAAAAAACAGGTATAAATTTCAAAAAATCATTTTTTTTAGATTTTTACCGCCAATAAAACAAAAAAAAAATAGAAAAAAAAGTCATTGAAAAAAGATATAAAAATAGCCCTGTATGTCAGGGGAAAAATTATGTTGGTAGCTGAAGGAAAAACAATAGGGCAGTAAAACCAGCACATGGGTAAATTCCTTAAAAAGTGTCCAGTCCCTAAGGTGCATAACAGCCTGTTCCTTAAAGGGTTTTACTAATTAAAACCCGGTAATAGCACATTTTATTTTTGTAATCTGTTTTTATTTTCTGATTTGTAGATTTTTCTTCAATTCTATTATCAGTGCATGACTATGGGGGCCGCCCATTCTGCATTCAACAGCATTTAGAGATACTCTTTACAGCAGCCTCATGGATCATTTACACAACGGACAGAAGGGGACTCATTGCTTCTATGGGAGACTGTTCTAGACATGGGCTTTGATATGTTCAAAGGTAATTTCGCAGGGAGGGGGAAGAGGTGAGCTGTGACCATTACCTATTTTAAATGGTACACCCTGTTTTATCTACATGTATTGTAGGTGTTACCTTTCATTGCAATCCTGCCTGTGATAATAGTGACTGCTGAAAAGTTTTCCGTACAGAACAGGAAAAATTGGGCTGATGATCAGTATGAAAATATAGCATTTTAGGGATTTTTTTTAAAAATACAATTAGTGACCAATTCTTTTCTTTTTTAAAGGTCACCAAAAAATCTTATGATTCTTAAAATTCTAAACATTCTCATTAGTCATTGTGTCCCCTGTATCAGCCCCAGCAGTAATAGTATTACTATTGAGGCCTCTGTGCGGGTCACTGTTATTACTGAGGCCACTGTGGGGAGTCACTATTATTACTGAGACCAATACAGGGGACAGTATTACTACTGAGGCCACTGAGGGTCACTATTATTACTGAGGCCAATAGAGGGGACAGTATTACTTCTGAGGCCACTGAGGGTCACTGTTATTACTAAGCGCGACAGTAGAGGGGACAGTATTACTACTCAGGCTTCTGTGGAGGTCACTATTACTACTGATGTCAATATAGAGGACAGTATTACTACTGAGGCCACTGTGCGGGTTACCGTTACTGCTTAGGCCAATATATATATACCGTGTTTCCCCGATAGTAAGACACCCCCGATTGTAAGACGTATCGGGGGTGTCAGGGGGGTCGGCCAATGTAAGCCGTACCCCGAAAGTAAGACATACCGTAGAAAAAAAAAATCATTACTCACCTCCCCCGGCGTTCCGTCACGCTCCGGCAGGATGTCGCTCGCTCCTCGTCCCCGGCGCAGCATAGCTTTCTGAATGCGGGGGCTTGAAATCCCCGCCTCCAGAAAGGTAATACACACGCCGTCAGCCAGTTACAGAATGGCTGTGATTGGCTGAAGGCGCACGTGGCTTCAGCCAATCACACTATTCAATGACATCATTGAATGGCTGTGATTGGCTGAAGGCGCACGTGGCTTCAGCCAATCACACCCATTCAATGATGTCATTGAATAGTGTGATTGGCTGAAGCCACGTGCGCCTTCAGCCAATCACAGCCATTCAATGCTGTCATTGAATGGCTGTAACTGGCTGACGGCTTGTGTATTAGCTTTCTGGAGGCGGGGATTTCAAGCCCCGCATTCAGAAAGCAATGCTGCGCCGGGGATGAGGAGCGAGTGACATCCTGCCGGAGCGCGACAGAACGCCGGGGGAGGTGAGTAATGATTTTTTTTTATTATAAGACATACCCCGAAAGTAAGACATAGTCTGGCTTTTGGGGATAAAAAGAAAGTAAGACACTGTCTTACTTTCGGGGAAACACGGTGTATATATATATATATATATATATAACATTATTACTACTGAAGCCACTGCGGGGGTCACTATTATTACTGGGTCTGATATAAGGGACACTATTACTACTGAGGCTGATGTAGCGGACACTTTTACTACTGACGCCACTATGAGGGTCACTATTACCACTGAGGCCAACACAGGGGACAGTATTACTACTCAGGCCTCTGTGGGGGTCACTATTACTACTGATGTCGATACAGAGGACAGTATTACTAATGAGGCCACTGTGGAGGCTACTGTTACTGCTGGGGCCAATAAAGGTGACATTATTGCTACTGAAGCCACTGTGGAGGTCACTATTACTCCTGGGGCTGATATAGGGGACAATATTACTACTGAGGCCATTGTGGGGGACAATATTACTACTGAGGCCATTGTGGGGGACAATATTACTACTGGGGCTGATATAGGGCAAGCACTATTACTATTGATGCCACTTTGCAGAATACCTTAAGCTGACTTAGGTTATGTTTATACTTGGCGGAAATGCTGTGGAATGTGGCAAATTATGCAGCATTCCCGCTTCCAGATACGGCCATTTAAAGCTGTTTTTTTTCTCTTCAGCGCCGTAGAAATATGGCGCTGCATTAGAAGTCCGTCGCAGGTCTCTTCTGCCAGAGGGAGCGGGTGCTCAGCTGTCAGATAATGGCTGAGCACTTGTTCTAACAGTGGGGACTGAAGATACCTTTTGTTACACGCTATTTAACTCTTTGCACGTTGCAGTGTAACCGCGGAATATAAGAAGCAGAAAAAGGAAGGGGGCTCCCTCTGTCACCCATTGGACCCCCGTAATGTGATTACGAGGTCTCAGTGGGTTGCTATGGAACCCAGAAGCTTGGATGTAGCCTCCAGGTCTGTGGCCGAGGAGGCTCAGCCTCTACTAACCTCATAGGCTTTCTAATGCACTACTATACTGGAGTGCAGGAATTACCTATATTGACACCGGCATGCGTCTGTCATGTTGTGCTACTGGGACCTGTAGTGCTACGGGTTTCCAGCAGCACGTTTCCAGAAGTGTGGGATGATTGAGCTGGCTGGGTGTATATTGCTCCAGCTAGCCAACCTCCATCGGTCTGTTGCACATATATACCAGCCCCTCTTACTAGAGGGTTCTAGTCATTTGTCATTTATATCATTCCCTCTCAGAACTGTGGAGCTTGGCATCATGCATGTTCTGCTTTGGTGTTATTGCACACATGAGGTTCTGGGTAGGATTCCCTTGTCTCTTTGTTTGTGTGAACAGTGACATGTTCAAAGTCTGTATGTAGGTGTTTACACATTAGGTGTGAATTTTCCAGTTCAGTGTGTGTTCCTGCCTGTCACCATATAGACAACGTGGTTTTGTGGGCTTACGTATTCTGGCCAAAATACAATCCCTTGTGTGTACTAACTTGTTAGATATTTCCATCTGTCTGGGTGTTGTAGTACATTGGTGAGTATTTTGGCGCTTATCGTTCAGTGTACGTGCATGCACCGACATTTATGAATTACTGCATATTTACTGTGAATGGAGGCGCGTGGGCCGGAAAGATCCCCAGCTGCCTACACCTCCATTCACTGAGTGATGATCAGGCCTCATGCAGAGTGCTGGGTCGGATTCCGCTGCGGGAATTCTCACAGTGGGATGCGAGCCGTGCTCCTGCAGTGACCCTCACGTCTTACTTCCTCCAGTGTCTACTCCGCTCTGCTGTGTGCCGTCTGCCGACAGCATGGGTGGGTGCCAGGAAGCCAACGGCGGTACATAAATATATCCCATTGCATTGCCCATCACAGCTGAGGTAATGTCATGTTTAAAGGGGTTGTCCCACGCCGAAACGGGTTGTTTTTTTTTTCAACCCCCCCCCCCCCCCCCGTTCGGCGCGAGACAACCCCGATGCAGGGGTTAAAAAAGAACACCGGACAGCGCTTACCTGAATCCCCGCGCTCCGGTGACTTCTTACTTACCTGCTGAAGATGGCCGCCGGGATCTTCTCCCTCGGTGGACCGCAGGGCTTCTGTGCGGTCCATTGCCGATTCCAGCCTCCTCATTGGCTGGAATCGGCACGTGACGGGGCGGAGCTACACGGAGCTACATGGAGCCCCATTGATAAAAGAAGAAGACCCGGACTGCGCAAGCGCGTCTAATTTGGCCATTAGACGCCGAAAATTAGGCGGCTCCATGGAAACGAGGACGCTAGCAACGGAGCAGGTAAGTGAAAAATTTCTTATAACTTCTGTATGGCTCATAATTAATGCACAATGTACATTACAAAGTGCATTAATATGGCCATACAGAAGTGTATAGACCCACTTGCTTTCGCGGGACAACCCCTTTAATGCAGGTGGGTTTCGGCCCACACTGCATGCCCCAGTCAGACTAGGGTTCTTTAGAAGTGGACACATGCAGTTACAACTCCGTGTGCAATATCCCATTGCAGTGCCCAGCAGAGCTGATGTAACGTCAGCTTTAATGCAGGTGGGCAAAAAATTAATTGGATTATACTGTAGGCGAGGGACCCAAAAAATTGGTGTACCAACAGTACTAATGTACGTCAGAAAAATTGCCCATGCCCAACCAAGAGGGAAGGTGAAACCCATTAATAGCTTTGGTTAATGTGGCTTAATTTGTAACTAGGCCTGGAGGCAGCCCAGTTAAAATAAAAATTGGTTCAGGTGCAAGTTTCAACGCTTTAATGAGCATTGAAACGTATAAAAATTGCTTACAAAAATTATATGACTGAGCCTTGTGGGCCTAAGAAAAATTGCCCGTTCGGCGTGATTACGTCAGGTTTCAGGAGGAGGAGGATGAATATTATACACAGATTGATGAAGCAGAAATGTCCCCGTTTTGGATGGTGAGAGAGAACGATGCTTCCATCCGCGGGTGCAGCCAACGTATTGCTTAGGTATCGCTGCTGTCCGCTGGTGGAGAAGAGAAGTCTGGGGAAATCCAGGCTTTGTTCATCTTGATGAGTGTAAGCCTGTCAGCACTGTCGGTTGACAGGTGGGTACGCTTATCCGTGATGATTCCCCCAGCCACACTAAACACACTCTCTGACAAGACGCTAGCCGCAGGACAAGCAAGCACCTCCAGGGCATACAGCGCGAGTTCAGGCCACGTGTCCAGCTTCGACACCCAGTAGTTGTAGGGGGCAGAGGCGTCACCGAGGACGGTGCTGCAATCGGCTACGTACTCCCTCACCATCCTTTTACAGTGCTCCCGCCAACTCAGCCTTGACTGGGGACCGGTGACACAGTCTTGCTGGGGAGCCATAAAGCTGGCAAAGGCCTTGGAGAATGTTCCCCTGCCTGCGCTGTACATGCTGCCTGATCTCTGCGCCTCCCCTGCTACCTGGCCCTCGGAACTGCGCCTTCTGCCACTAGCGCTGTCGGATGGGAAGTTTACCATTAGTTTGTCCACCAGCGCCCTGTGGTATAGCATCATTCTCGAACCCCTTTCCTCTTCGGGAATGAGAGTGCAAAGGCTCTCCTTATACCGTGGATCGAGCAGTGTGTACACCCAGTAATCCGTAGTGGCCAGAATGCGTGTAACGCGAGGGTCATGAGAAAGGCATCCTAACATGAAGTCAGCCATGTGTGCCAGGGTACCTGTACGCAACACATGGCTGTCTTCACTAGGAAGATCACTTTCAGGATCCTCCTCCTCCTCCTCCTCAGGCCATACACGCTGAAAGGATGACAGGCAAGCAGCATGGGTACCGTCAGCAGTGGGCTAAGCTGTCTCTTCCCCCTCCTCCTCATCCTCCTCATGCTCCTCCTTCTCCTCCTGAACGCGCTGAGATATAGACAGGAGGGTGCTCTGACTATCCAGCGACATACTGTCTTCCCCCGACTCTGTTTCCGAGCGCAAAGCGTCTGCCTTTATGCTTTGCAGGGAACTTCTCAAGATGCATAGCAGAGGAATGGTGACGCTAATGATTGCAGCATCGCCGCTCACCACCTGGGTAGACTCCTCAAACTTTCCAAGGACCTGGCAGATGGCTGCCAACCAGGCCCACTCTTCTGTAAATAATTGAGGAGGCTGACTCCCACTGCGCCGCGCAAGTTGGAGTTGGTATTCCACTATAGCTCTACGCTGCTCATAGAGTCTGGCCAACATGTGGAGCGTAGAGTTCCACTGTGTGGGCACGTCGCACAGCAGTCGGTGCACTGGCAGATTAAACCGATGTTGCAGGGTCCACAGGGTGGCAGCGTGCATGTGTGATTTGCGGAAATGTGCGCAGAGCTGGTGCACCTTTCTGAGCAGGTATGACAAGTGGGGGTAGCTTTTCAGAAAGCGCTGAACCACCAAATTAAACACATGGGCCAGGCATGGCACGTGCGTGAGGCTGCCGAGCTGCAGAGCCGCCACCAGCTTACGGCCGTTGTCACACACGACCATGCCCGGTTGGAGGCTGAGCGGCGCAAGCCAGCGGTCGGTCTGCTCTGTCAGACCCTGCAGCAGTTCGTGGGCCGTGTGCCTCTTCTCTCCTAAGCTGAGTAGTTTCAGCACGGCCTGCTGACGCTTGCCCACCGCTGTGCTGCCACGCCGCGTGACACCGACTGCTGGCGACGTGCTGCTGCTGACACATCTTGATTGCGAGACAGAGGTTGCGTAGGAGGAGGAGGAGGGTGGTTTAGTGGAGGAAGCATACACCCCCGCAGATACCACCACCGAGCTGGGGCACGCAATTCGGGGGGTGGGTAGGACGTGAGCGGTCCCAGGCTCTGACTCTGTCCCAGCCTCCACTAAATTCACCCAATGTGCCGTCAGGGAGATATAGTGGCCCTGCCCGCCTGTGCTTCTCCACGTGTCTGTTGATAAGTGGACCTTGGCAGTAACCGCGTTGGTGAGGGCGCGTACAATGTTGCGAGAGACGTGGTCGTGCAGGCCTGGGACGGCACATCGGGAAAAGTAGTGGCGACTGGGAACCGAGTAGCGCGGGGCCGCCGCCGCCATCATGCTTTTGAAAGCCTCTGTTTCCACAAGCCTATACGGCAGCATCTCTAGGCTGATCAATTTTGCAATGTGCACGTTTAACGCTTGAGCGTGCGTGTGCGTGGCGTCGTACTTGCGCTTGCGCTCAAACTGTGGCGCTAGCGACGTCTGGACGCTACGCTGAGAGACATTGCTGGATGGGGCCAAGGACAGCGGAGGTGAGGGTGTGGGTGCAGGCCAGGAGACGGTAGTGCCTGTGTCCTGAGAGGGGGGTTGGATCTCAGTGGCAGGTTGGGGCACAGGCGGAGAGGTTGGATCCTGGAGCCGTGCGGACATCAGTCATGACTGCAAATTCTGTCAAGGCAAAAGAAGACATTACTGGTACCATGTACAACACATACTGAGGGGGTAATGCCAACCTGGCACCAGTGCAGGGCAGTCACCATTTTCTGAACTGAACAATTACTTATGAGAATGCAGTCAGATTTTCTTTTGATGATCACAAGATTCATTGCGAGTTGCCGTAATCTTACCATGACTGGAGAAAACACAGCTACACCCTACTGGCTCTGCTACATCCTTAGGTCTCTAGGAGTTTATAAACTTTTGGGCATAACACTTACCAGAGGATTGCACATGTGAAGGGATCTCTGCCTAAGGGCTTATTTAGACAACCGTATATATAATGTATACGGTGTCCTTGTCTGCAGGGGGGGTGAGGATGGAAGAGCCAGGAGCAGGAACTGAGCTCCTGCCCCCTCTCCGCCCCTTGCCACTATTTGCAATAGGAGAGGGCGAGACAGGGGCGCAGCTAAGTCCCGGTGCTTAGCTCCGCCCCCGCCCCTCCCATTGCAAATAGTGGTGAGGGGCAGGGAAGCGGTGGGAGCTCAGTTTCTGCTCCTGGCTCTTCTATCCTCGCCACCCTGCAGACAAGGACACCGTATATCGGCTCGGCGTGAAAACCGAGCCGATATAAGGTCGTCTGAAATAGTCCTAAGGGACTCAGTCCCAGGAAATTACAGGCATCTGCGTACTTTTTCACTGTGGGAAATGTGCTCTTTTGTAAATGTGCTCTAATGTGTTTTTCATCTGCTGCACTATGTTTTTTGTATAGTCGAGTCGCTCGGTCTTGTTTCTACTTGGAAGGTTTGGCTTTTTGGCCACAATTCATCCATGAAGATCACTTCTGACCAGACTTCTCTGAACAGTAGATGGGTGTACCTGGGTCTCACTGGTCTCTACTAGTTCTGAGCCGATGGCACTATTGGGTATTTTCCGATTTGGAAGGGAAGTAAGCATGTGTCTTTCATCTACTGCATCAACCTCCCTTAGCCGACCACTGCATCTACAGTCCTCAATGTTGGCCCTTTTTTTTGCCTTTTCAAAAAAAACCTTGAACAGCACATGTTAAAACTCCATTTTATTTTGAAATCTTTATTTTGAAAACTGGGAAAATAAGGATTCCGAATCTGGCACTCAATGTCCTCCGCTTGTTCCAGCTGCAATCTGACAGGGAAGATGAATCTGTATGGCATCTGGACAGCTCTCTTCCCTCGTAGAACTTCAGGCTGGGGTTGGGGTCCTTCCTCTTCCTCATGACTCTTCCAGGCTGCAAGAAAATGAAACCCAAATGATTTGAATGACCTCATTAAGATTCTCAAGTGCATAACTGCCAGCACCCAGTCTTTGGTGGCCCTGGCGACCCCGCAATATCCAGAGGCCCTGGCGACCTGGTGACATTTAAAGGCCCTGGTGATATAGTTCCCATTCCTTTGTGGTATATTGATAGCTAGAGCTCCCAGTCTTCTGTAGCACATCGGTAACTGGAGCTCCCTGGTGGTTCAGCCATGCGCACAGCACCAGCTCCTACCATAGTTTATTACATACCAATAAGTGGATAATTTCACATACCTGCTTGTTTCTCCATCTGCACCAAAGTATCTTCTGTGGGGGCTCGTCCAGTAGCTTCTCTGCCAGATGACAACCACGAGCCTTCAGTAATCTGCCAAAAACTTTTTCAGGTTATATCACAATACCAAATAAGACGATGCAACCAGAAAATCAGCATTAACATCCTACGTTCTCGATCCATCAGCCCCATACCTTACATGTGGTTGGGAGATCAATTCATTTCCACAATTATTAGTCCACCATAGTAGATACAATACATAGGTGGATACAGTAGTTCCTTTCCTATTCCTATGTATTGTGGACTTGACAGCTGATGACCCCGGTGAAGAGAGCTAAAAGGTGGATCCTATATTTGTCAATGAAATGATTAGCCAATAGCCATGCATTGGCTGTTGGTTGTCCCTCTGTGTCACAGGGAATATATGAACCAGGTGAACACTACAAATTTGCTGGGGAAAAAAAGGTGTCTACCTGAAAAGGAAATCCCCCTTAAAATTTGAAAAAAATTGCGCCCCCTAGTCAGAATTAGCCGCCTCCCGGCTTGTCCCAGTTTTTCCTGGCAAGAGACCATCTCTTAGGTATTCCAATCCCCTTGCTGACGTGATTCATTAGTGACCCGGTTATACATTTCATTTAAAGGCTTTTTCTGAGTCAGGCAAGTGTTTATTTTTTGCGCGGGCAAAAAAAGCGCTTCTAAAATAACCAATGGGTTCCTATAGAAGGGCTCACATCAAAGAATGTAGTTGAGTAAAACGGTTCGCACACCTAACAAAGATAGGACATGCTGCAGGTCACATGCAGCTCTGCGGTGTGCACCAAACATAGGACCTGTCCTATTTTTGGTGTGCTCTGTGCAGGAGTTTCCATTGACCCCTATGGGAGCAGGAGCTTATGCAGGACATTTAAAACCTGCTGTCCAGACGCACATTTTAAATGACTGCTGTAAACTCCTATTAGTCCTCGCGGAGATGAGGAGACTCCCTGAGGGTTCCCTTAATCCCTGCGGGGACTAACAGGAATTTACAACAGGACATTTACAATGTGCTTCTCGGCAGCATGTTTTAAAATGTCCTGCTGTAACCAGCGGGGTATTCCTCCAGCTCTGCTGGTGGGCAATTCCCCAGCAGTTCAGAGCAGTAGGGGACTCTCTCCCCCAGGGATTTCCATATAGCAGGAATACAGAGGGGGTGGAGTTACGGGGCTTTCCGGAGGGCTTTCCAGAAAGCGTGGGTGGAGGGGGTGGGGCTAGAGGATCCACGCTCTAGCCCCACCCTCTATATATTTGCTATGGGAAATCTGAGAGAAGCCCTATAGCTCTATCCACTCTCTAGCCCCACCAACTCTCTCTGCGCTATGGGGATATTTAAAGCCCTTCCCTGAAAATCACTGCAGGGGTTGCTGGCAGCCCATTGCTTGCAATGGGGCCATCGGCAGCAGTTGCAGCCCCATTGAAGGCAATGGGCACAGACCTGCATTCATGCGTGTTTGTGCACATACATGGGTACGCACTTTTGTGCGCACCTATGCACGGCACACGCACACGCTCGTGTGAAGCCACCCTTAGAGTGTGTTCACACAGGACAGAAATGCTGCAGAACATCTGCAGCATCTTACAGGACGAGCGTTATGGATAGGATTTCAAAAAATTCCATCCACAGGCTGCAAAAAAAGTGCAGCATAAATTGACCCGTGCCACGGATTTTACATCTACAGCAGGTCAATTCATACTGGGCATGTTCACACTTTCATATGAAGGGCTGAAATCCGTGGCAAATCTACATCAAAACCTGCGCCATTTAGCACGGATTTGGTGCGAATCTTGTAGCTGCAGAAAATCCAGTGAATTTGCAATGTGTGAAGAAACCAGAAAGCTGGAAAAGTCTCAAAACACATCCAAGAAACATTCGCTGTTTTTCAACTTTAGGCCACTCCCACACAAACGTTTATAAACACGCTGCGTTTTTCAGCGTTGAGAGCAGCGTCTTTACAGCATATTTTCTGTAGTAACACCGATGACATCACTTTTTTCTCTCTCCCAGTGGCATTACAAGAGTAAAAAACACACTCCAGAAACACGCTGCAACGCATGAAAGTAGAACATGCAGCGTTACTTTTAGCGACCGTTATAAAAGCCAAATGATCTTTTTGCCACACACAGTGAATCGCAGTGCGGGCATCTTTTTTTGTTTTTCGACACACATGGCCAATTGCACCACAAGCACATTTCTTTTTTTTGCCACACACAGCCAATCGCACTGCGGGCATCTTTTTTTTTTGTCACACAGCTAATCGCAGTGCGGGCATGTTTTTTTTTGCTTTTTGCCACACACAGTCAATCGCATCACAGACACCCTTTCTTTTCCACACACTGCCAATCGCACTGCGGGCATCTTTTTTTTTTCTTTTTGCCACACACAGTCAATCGCATCACAGACACCCTTTCTTTTCCACACACTGCCAATCGCACTGCGGGCATCTTTTTTTTTTCTTTTTGCCACACACAGCCAATCGCACTGCGGGCATGTTTTTTTTTTTTTGCCACACACAGCCAATCGCACCACAGACACCCTTTTTTTTCCACACACAGCCAATCGCACTGCAGGCATTTTTTTTTTCTTTTTGCCACACACAGCCAATCGCACTGCGGGCATCTTTTTTTTTTCTTTGTGCCACACACAGCCAATCGCACTGTGGGCATCTTTTTTTTTTTCTTTTTGCCGCACACAGCCAATCGCACTGCAGGCATCTTTTTTTTTCTTTTTGCCACACACAGCCAATCGCACTGCGGGCATCTTTTTTTTTTCTTTTTGCCACACACAGTCAATCGCATCACAGACACCCTTTCTTTTCCACACACTGCCAATCGCACTGCGGGCATCTTTTTTTTTTCTTTTTGCCACACACAGCCAATCGCACTGCGGGAATGTTTTTTTTTTGCCACACACAGCCAATCGCACTGCGGGCGTCTGTCTTTTTTCTTTTTGCCACACACAGCCAATCGCACTGTGGGCATGTATTTTTTTTCTTTTTGCCAGACACAGCCAATTGCACTGCGGGCATCCTTTTTTTTTTTCCTTTTTGCCACACACAGCCAATCGCACTGCGGGCATCTTTTTTGTTTTTTCTTTTTGCCACACACAGCCAATCCCACTGCGGGCATGTTTTTTTTCTTTTTGCCACACACAGCCAATCGCACCACAGACATCCTTTTTTTTCCACACACAGCCAATCGCAATGCGGGCATCTTTTTTTTAATTTTTGCCACACACAGCCAATCGCACTGCGGGCATGTTTTGTTTTTTCTTTTTGCCACACACAGCCAATCGCACTGCGGGCATATTTATTTTTTGCCACACACAGCCAATCGCACTGCGGGCATCTATTTTTTTTTTGCTTTTTGCCACACACAGTCAATCGCATCACAGACACCATTTCTTTTCCACACACTGCCAATCGCACTGCGGGCATCTTTTTTTTTCCTTTTTGCCACACACAGCCAATCGCACTGCGGGCAGGTTTTTTGTTCTTTTTGCCACACACAGCCAATCGCACCACAGTCATCCTTTTTTTTCCCACAAACAGCCAATCGCACTGCGGGCATCCTTTTTTTCTTTTTGCCACACACAGCGAATCGCCCCATAGCCATTTTTTCTTTCACACACAGCCAATCGCACTGCGGGCATTTTTTTTTCTTTTTGCCACATACAGCCAATCGCACTGCGGGTATCTTTTTTTTTTTGCCACACACAGTCAAACGCATCGCAGACACCGTTTCTTTTCCACACACTGCCAATCGCACTGCGGGCATCTTTTTTTTTTTTTTCTCCTTTTTGCCACACGCGGCCAATCGCACTGCGGGCATCTTTTTTTTTTCTTTTCTTTTTGCCACACACAGCCAATTGCATAACAGACACCCTTTCTTTTCCACACACTGCCAATCGCACTGCGGGCAGGTTTTTTTCTTTTTGCCACACACAGCCAAAAGCACTGCGAGCATCTTTTTTTTCTTTTCGCCACACACAGCCAATCGCACCACAAACATCCTTTCTTTCCACACACAGCCAATCGCACTGCAGGCATATATTTCCTTTTGACCACACACAGCCAATCGCACTGCGGGCATCTTTTTTTTTTCCTTTTTGCCACACACAGCCAATCGCACTGCGGGTATCTTTTTTTTTTTCTTTTTCCCACACACAGCCAATCGCACTGCGGGCATATTTATTTTTTGCCACACACAGCAAATCGCACTGCGGGCATCTTTTTTTTCTTTTTGCCACACACAGCCAATCGCACTGCGTGCATGTTTTTTTTTTCCTTTTTGCCACACACAGCCAATCGCACTGCGGGCATCTTTTTTTTTTTTGCTTTTTGCCACACACACACACACAGTCAATCGCATCACAGACAGCATTTCTTTTCCAGACAACGCCAATCGCACTGCGGGCATCTTTTTTTCTTTTTTTCCTTTTTGCCACACACAGCCAATCGCACTGCGGGCATGTTTTTTTTTTTATTTTTGCCACACACAGCCAATCGCACTGCGGGCATCTTTTTCTTTTCTTTTTGCCACCCACAGCCAATCGCACTGCGGGCATGTTTTTTCTTTTTTTCTTTTTGCCACACACAGCCAATCGCACTGTGGGCATCTTTTTTTTTTTTGCTTTTTGCCACACACAGCCAATCGCATCACAGACACCCTTTCTTTTCCACACACTGCCAATCGCACTGCGGGCATCTTTTTTTTTTTCCTTTTTGCCACACACAGCCAATCGCACTGCGGGCATCTTTTTATTTTTTCTTTTTGCCACACACAGCCAATCGCACCATAGACACCCTTTCTTTTGCCACACACAACCAATCGCACTGCGGGCGTCTTTCTTTTTTCTTTTTGCCACACACAGCCAATCGCACTGTGGGCATGTATTTTTTTTCTTTTTGCCAGACACAGCCAATTGCACTGCGGGCATCCTTTTTTTCAGTGCTTTTTGCCACACACAGCCAATCGCACTGCGGGCATCTTTTTTGTTTTTTCTTTTTGCCACACACAGCCAATCGCACTGCGGGCATGTTTTTTTTCTTTTTGCCACACACAGCCAATCGCACCACAGACATCCTTTTTTTTCCACACACAGCCAATCGCACTGCGGGCATCTTTTTTTTTATTTTTGCCACACACAGCCAATCGCACTGCGGGCATGTTTTTTTTTTCTTTTTGCCACACACAGCCAATCGCACTGCGGGCATGTTTTTTTTCTTTTTGCCACACACAGCCAATCGCACTGCGGGCATCTTTTTTTTTTTTGCTTTTTGCCACACACAGTCAATCGCATCACAGACACCATTTCTTTTCCACACACTGCCAATCGCAATGCGGGCATGTTTTTTTTTTCCTTTTTGCCACACACAGCCAATCGCACTGCGGGCATCTTTTTTGTTTTTTCTTTTTGCCACACACAGCCAATCGCACTGCGGGCATGTTTTTTTGCTTTTTGCCACACACAGCCAATCACACCACAGACATCCTTTTTTTTCCACACACAGCCAATCGCACTGCGCGCATCTTTTTTTTTCTTTTTGCCACACACAGCCAATCGCACTGCCGGCATATTTATTTTTTGCCACACACAGCCAATCGCACTGCGGGCATCTTTTTTTTTTTTTGCTTTTTGCCACACACAGTCAATCGCATCACAGACACTATTTCTTTTCCACACACTGCCAATCGCACTGTGGGCATCTTTTTTTCTTTTTTTCCTTTTTGCCACACACAGCCAATCGCACTGCAGGCATATTCTTTTTTTTCTTTTTGCCACACACAGCAAATCGCACTGCGGGCATCTTTTTTTTCTTTTTGCCACACACAGCCAATCGCACTGCGTGCATGTATTTTTTTTCCTTTTTGCCACACACAGCCAATCACACTGCGGGCATGTTTTTTTTTGCTTTTTGCCACACACAGCAAATCGCACTGCGGGCATCTTTTTTTTTTTTGCTTTTTGCCACACACAGTCAATCGCATCACAGACACCATTTCTTTTCCACACACTGCCAATCGCACTGCGGGCATCTGTTTTTCTTTTTTTCCTTTTTGCCACACACAGCGAATCGCACTGCTGGCATCTTTTTTTTCTTTTTGCCGCACAGCCAATCGCACTGTGGGCATCTTTTTTTTTTCCTTTTTGCCACACACAGCCAATCGCATCACAGACACCCTTTCTTTTCCACACACTGCCAATCGCACTGCGGGCATCTTTTTTTTTTCCTTTTTGCCACACACAGCCAATCGCACTGCGGGCAGGTTTTTTGTTCTTTTTGCCACACACAGCCAATCGCACCACAGTCATCCTTTTTTTCCTCACAAACAGCCAATCGCACTGCGGGCATCTTTTTTTTCTTTTTGCCACACACAGCGAATCGCACCATAGACACTTTTTTTTCACACACAGCCAATCGCACTGCGGGCATTTTTTTTTTCTTTTTGCCACACACAGCCAATCGCACTGCGGGTATCTTTTTTTTTTGCTTTTTGCCACACACAGTCAAACGCATCACAGACACCGTTTCTTTTCCATACACTGCCAATCGCACTGTGGGCATCTTTTTTTCTTTTTTTTTCTCCTTTTTGCCACACACGGCCAATCGCACTGCGGGCATCTTTTTTTTTTCTTTTCTTTTTGCCACACACAGCCAATTGCATAACATACACCCTTTCTTTTCCACACACTGCCAATCGCACTGCGGGCATCTTTTTTTTTTTTTTCCTTTTTGCCACACACAGCCAATCGCACTGCGGGCATCTTTTTTTTTTTTTTCCTTTTTGCCACACACAGCCAATCGCACTGCGGGCATCTTTTTTTTCTTTTCGCCACACACAGCCAATCGAATCACAGACACCCTTTCTTTTCCACACACTGCCAATCGCACTGCGGGCATCTTTTGAATTTTTTTTTTCTTTTGCTTTTTGCCACACACAGCCAATTGCACCATAGACACACTTTTTTTTGGCCACACACAGGCAATCGCACTGCGGGCATGTTTTTTTTCTTGCCACACACAGCCAATCGCACCATAGACACACTTTTTTTCCACGCATAGCCAATCGTACTGCGGGCATCTTTATTTTTTCTTTTTGCCATACACAGCTATTTGCACCATAGGCACACTTTTTTTGCCACACACAGCCAATCGCACTGCGGGTATGTTTTTCTTTTCTTTTTGCCACAAACAGCCAATCGCACTGCGGGCATCTTTTTTTTGCCACACACAGCCAATTGCTCTGCGGGCATGTTTTTTTTTTTTTCTTTTTGCTACACAGCCAATTGCACCACAGACACGCTTTTGTGCCACACACAGCCAATCGCACTGCGGGAATCTTTTTTTTTTTCTTTTTGCTACACACAGCCAATCGCACCACAGGCACCCTTTTTTTTTTCACACACAGCCAATCGCAGTGCGGGCATCTTTTTTTTTTTTTTCCTTTTTGCCACACACAGCCAATCGCACTGCGGGCATCTTTTTTTTTTTCTTTTTCCCCACACACAGCCAATCGCACTGCGGGCATCTTTTTTTTTTCTTTTTGCCACACACAGCCAATCGCACTGCGGGCATCTTTTTTTTTTCTTTTTGCCACACACAGCCAATCGCACTGCGGGCATCTTTTTTTTTTCTTTTTGCCACACACAGCCAATCGCACTGCGGGCCTTGATTTTATTTTCTTTTCGCCACACACAGCAAATTGCACTGCGGGCATCTTTTAAGATCTATTTCATGGAAAAACGTCTTCCAAATTATATATATTTTTAGGGTTCCGGCAGAGGAGCGTTTTTTTCCCGCATCCATAGATGCAAAAAAAAAAACGGGTCTATTAGAACAAATGCTTTCCAATGAATGTGGTCACATGTCTGTTTTTTACTAGTGAACAATTCACCCCTGCAAAAAAAATAGGACAGCGTTTTTTTGATTCGCACAAAAATGACGTTTTCATGCAAATGGATGCAACTTTGACAATATGAAATCTTAGTCAAAGCCCTTAAATGAACCTTAGATGCAGAAAAAAAATTAAAAATATATATATTATAGCTGTTATTGGTCAAAGCGCTCAACCAATCAGGAAGAGCTGTGGCAGAGGAATTCTTCAGCCTATATATGTATATATTATTTTTTTTTCCTTAAAGAGAAACCATGGCTGATTTTAAGGGGAGGGCTTATATTTAAAACCCTTCTCTGAAAATCACTGCAGGGGTTGCCGGCATCCTATCGTGTTCCATTGAAAGCAATGCTGCACGGACTTGCATTCACGCGTGTTTGTGCATGTACGTGGGTGCGTGGTTTTGTGAGCACCTATGTATGGCACACGCACACACTTGTCTGAATGCGCCCTTATAAAGCAAAAAATACGGTATATACAGTTAGTTATATAGTCTTTTAAATGTACATTTTCTTTTGCCCTATAGCTGCCATACAGGGACTAACATTATGCCAAGACTCATTTTATTTGATAGTCTCTATTGCCATTATCGCTACTATTGGTTTTATTACTATGAGGGTTCTTTCACACGGCCGTTGGTGTTTTGACGTGTGCCCACCGGCGCCATAAAAACGTGTGAACGGGCACAGAAATCTAACGTTTGTGCGCCCGTTCAGACGGCCTGAGCCCAGTGCATATACGCCGAAGCCGCAATGCCGTTGGGCAGGGGAAGACAGTTTAGCTCTGCTAAGCTGTTCTCCCCCTTCCCCTCACCGACTCTCTGCAAAGGGAGGAGGCGGGACGGGGCAGGAGCTAGTGTGCCAAGCTCCCGCCCCCTCTCCGTCCCTTGTTGGCCGCCAGCAATAGGAGGGGTGGTGCTTAGCTCCGTCCCCGCCCCGCTCCCTCCCATTGCAAACAACTGGCGAGGGGCAAAGAGGAGGAGAGAAGGGGGAGAGAGTTCAGCAGTCACGCTGCTAAACTCCCTCCCACCTCCCCTCTCCGGCAGCTGTCATTGGCTCCCATAGGAATCTATGGCAGTGGCTATATTCTGGCCGGGAAAGATAGTTCCAGGACTATCTTTCCTGCGTGGCGTAAAAGCGCCTGGTATATCACACTACCAACTACTGTCCACGTCACCTTTTACTCCACTGTGACTCTACACCATATATGAATGTGTTGTATCGTGTAACCCCAGCAAGTACTGAGGAAGACGTTCCCAAACCCCCAGACGCGGATACAAGCTGGTTTTAAATGAAAAAAAACTGAGTTTTTTTGACAAAACACCCGAGATCAAGCAGTCCCACTTCCATTTTTATCCCATTTCCTCTTCCCCGGGGGCGCTCCATCCATTTTTCTTTCCCTCCTCCACACTATTGTCACTATAGGGGGATGTCTCCCCTTTAAGGGCTCATGTCCACGGGTATATATATAAAATACTCCGGGTCTCCCGCAGTGTTGTACACATATATAGCCAATACACTCCTCCGGCAGAGACCGTTTATGGGCTGTGCATGGCACTGCGCATGCCTGGGAATCTGTCGTCACGCACATGCGCAGTCTGATTTTCTCTTTTTAATTCCCCGCTCTGAACAGCGCAGGGATGCGTATGGAAACACTGCCTGTATCAATGTATTGTGTATGGACAGCGTATTGATACACAGCCCAAACAAGGGCTGCATATGACACACAGAGAGATAGTGCATGCTGCAATTTATTTCTCTTGCGTATCGATAGGCAGTGCCCACACACAGGTGGGTATGGAGCAATGGAAGCCCATATACTTTCATTGCCTCCATTCTCTGCATATCACTCATGCGTGCAATGCATGCGGAATTCGTGGTGGGAAAACGCCCGTGGACATGAGCCCGAACTGGGGCTCATATGGACGCTTCAGCTATAGTGGGAAAGTGTGAAATAGAAAAGAGGCAATATAAATGACCCCCCAGGAGGTGTTTGATGTAAAAATAAATAAATACAGAATTAAATATATATTAAATAAAACCACTCAACACCGACGCCAGCCAAAATCAGCGTTATTTGCGCCCTGTAATCTAAAACTATACAAATTATATATCTATACAGCGAAACCGAAATGAGGAACCCATTCCCTACTTAATTTTAGTGTAAATATTCTAATTTTACAAATAAACAACTATTATTTAAAAAAAACCATTTTTTAGCTTATTACTAGATATTTAAAAAAAATAAATAAAAAATAAATAAAAAATGGCCCTATATGTCATAGAAAGAAAAATGCTGCAAAAATCATTTTGGGAGCAAAAGAAAACAAACAAAAAATAGGGGAGTAAAATCACCATACGGGTAAAATCCCCAAAAAGTGGTCCTTTAGGGGTTTTAAAAAAAATGATTTTTGCTGCAGTTTACCAGCAAAGCGCATCAAAAAGACACACAAAAAAATGTGACTGCAGTATAAAGGAAGGACTTGTCTATTAGATGTTCTCTAGCGAGCGGCTGAGAATACAATCCCCTCATATAAAAGGGTTCCCCATGATATCTAACAATCACCAGCTCAGTATATAAACATGGAAACCCAGAGAGATGTGACACTTATCTGTGAGCGGCCAGAAGCTCCTCCGGACAGGGATGATGAAGGCTGCTAACAGCGAGCAGCAGCGGTTAAATCCACGTAACGTCCACCTGCAGCGTCCAGAAGCTCTTCCCAGACAGGGATGATGTAGGCTGCTAACAGCAAGCAGCAGCGGTTATATCCACGTAACGTCCACCTAGAGCGTCCAGAAGCTCCTCTCGGACAGAGATGATGTAGGCTGCTAACAGCAAGCAGCAGCGGTTATATCCACGTGACGTCTATCTAGAGCGTCCAGAAACTCCTCTCAGTCAGAGATGATGTAGGCTGATAACAGCGAACAGCAGCGGTTATATCCACGTAACGTCCACCTAAAGCGTCCAGAAGCTCCTCTCAGACAGGGATGATGAAGGCTGCCAACAGTGAACAGCAGCGGTTACATCCACGTAACGTCCATCTGGAGCGCCCAGAAGCTCCTCCCGGACAGGGATGATGTAGGCTGATAACAGCGAACAGCAGCGGTTATATCCACGTAACGTCCACCTGGAGCGCCCAGAAGCTCCTCCCGTACAGAGATGATGTAGGCTGCTAACAGCGAGCAGCAGCGGGTATATCCACGTAACGTCCACCTGCAGCGTCCAGAAGCTCCTCTCGGACAGAGATGATGTAGGCTGCTAACAGCAAGCAGCAGCGGTTACATCCACGTAACGTCCACCTGGAGCGCCCAGAAGCTCCTCTCGGACAGGGATGATGTACGCAGCCAACGGTTGAGGAGAAGTTATGGGGTGTAGCAGAGGCAGCAGAGCTCCGGTGACTGTTGTAGTGCCGCTGCTGCAGGAACTGCCTGTGCGGACGGTTCTATCTGCTTCTAGAACTGCAGACCGCTCTGACCTCACAAGATTCCATTGAAACCCCTGTGACCTCACTCGACCGCACATACACACACCCTCACAGGTGGGCAGGACCGGCCACAGGCCTCTCTAACCAGGGATCTTCTAGACACATTTTAGGCTCATTTCTCACATATTGCGTAAATCCACACTGGAATTCAGCAGAATAATCCACAACAAATTCTGAGGATTTTGGCGCAGATTTCACTCATATTAAAATGAATAAAATCCGCCTTGAAATATCCACAACCTGCAGAGCATGCTGGGAAGGTGAAAATCCGCAGCGAGACTCCAAGCCACGGCAGATTGTTTTCACTGTGAGTGAAATCCCCATTCACCGGTATTTGACTCTAATTGGAATTTCGGTGCTAAATCAGCAAGCAAACCGGACTATGACTCTTTCACCAATATTTGGCTATATGTTCTGATGAAGCGCCCCATATTTAGACCAGCGTTACGCAGCTTATGCCGCCATACTGCAATGTGTGAGCCGCGTTTGTTGCTACTTGGGGAGGGCTCTGTAATACGATTTCTGTCAAAAACCTAAAAAATACGACAATGCGGGATTTTCACCATCACAAGATCAGATCTGCATGACATTGCAGGTACAGATTCAGTGTAATGCGTTCCTGTAGGCGAATGGTGCACGGAATATCGCAGTGCAATCTAGCATAAACCTGTGATAATCACTCACATTAACACCCTGCAGAGACCTGAACTTAATAAAAACGGCTAGTGCAATAGAATCGCGAGGGTTAAACATCATATATCTTGTAAGATAAGAGGAGAAGCCGTCACATTACTGTTCCCCTGCCCCCAGATACCGGCGCTACCAGGGTCCTCCACTGCTCTCCTGCCCCTAGATACCGGCACTACCAGGGTCCTCCACCGCTCTCCTGCCTCCAGATACCGGCACTACCAGGGTCCTCCACCGCTCTCCTGCTCCCTGATGCCAGCACTACCAGGGTCCTCCACCGCTCTCCTGCCCCCAGATACCGGCACTACCAGGGTCCTTCACCGCTCTCCTGCCCCCAGATACCGGCGTTACCAGGGTCCTCCACTGCTCTCCTGCCCCTAGATACCGGCACTACCAGGGTCCTCCACCTCTCTCCTGCCCCCAGATACCGGCACTACCAGGGTCCTCCACCGCTCTCCTGACCCCAGATACTGGCGCTACCAAGGTCCTCCACCGCTCTCCTGCCCCTTGATGCCAGCACTACCAGGGTCCTCCACCGCTCTCCTGCCCCCTGATGCCAGCACTACCAGGGTCCTCCACCGCTCTCCTGCCCCCTGATGCCAGCACTACCAGGGTCCTCCACCGCTCTCCTGCCCCCAGATACCGGCACTACCAGGGTCCTCCACTGCTCTCCTGCCCCCTGATGCCGGCACTACCAAGACCCTTCACCACTCTCCTGCCCCCTGATGCTGGCTATACCACCCTTCTCTCGCCTTCATTTATCAAAGCTGTCTGAAAAAAAAATTTGGCCTTGTTGCCCGTAGCAACCAATCACAGCACAGCTCTGATTTCTGAAACGGCTCTAGTTACATGACAGCTGCGCTCTGATTGGTTGCTATGGGCAACAAGGCAGGTTTGTCTTCTAGATAGATTAGATTAATGAGCCCGTCTGTTCTTTCTGTCCCAGCGCTGACATGTCCGCACCACATACAATGCGGTGACCTGCAGTAACGCCAAACCTGCAGGATGCTGCGATTACAAAAATAGCCACCGACCCAAGAAACGCACGACTAAAGGAGAAAACCCCCACAAAGGATCCCTGTAGTGTTTATGGAGCTCCACACTTCACTGTTGATCTGCTAAAATCCGGCCGCAGGGTTTATGGAAAAAAATAATCCAGAAAAACGTCCCTAAAAATACGTCACTATAAATGCGCGGGAGTAAAAGCATCCGTAAAGTGTATTCACGTGTCGCAGTCAAGGTGCGGCTGAGAACCACATCAAAGACCGCGTGTACTTTTACCTGTAAAAACCATGTGACCAAAAAACACATCTCACATCTGCGGCAAAACTGGCGGGGTTCTCAGATTTGGTGTGAATATACCCTTACGCACCACGCTCTGCACCGCGTGCTTTACACTGTATTTACACAGGCCAGTGCGATATAGGTGAGAGAAAATCGTATATATATATATATATATTATATATATATATATATATATCACAGTTGTAAACCTGCGTTTTTCAGGTTTCTGCGAAACGTTCCCATGTTCAAAATGCGCTATTCGCATCACTGTAGGTGCGTTTTTAAACGTGAAAAATAATAAAAAAGAAAGAATGAGCAGTTCTTGCAGTGGAATTGCCTCAAAACAGGACATGCTGCGTTATTTTGCACTTGCACTTGTGTGCGCCGTGAGGTCACAACCGCTGCATGAACAACGAGTAACGTGAATATTCCCACAAAGAGACAGTTCATCTGTGCATGCGCCAGCTGAAGACCTCGCGGCGCACATGTGAGACTTGGCAGCGCTACATGGATGACGCCTACTGCGTCATCCACGGCTAAGGAGTTGGGAGGGGTGGACTTTGGAGCCGAATAAGCTGCTAGTAGATGGTCCAGCTTGCTCAGCTGATCGCTCTGCCTATTTTGGCCATAAAGGCGTGAAGATTTTTGGGGTATTTTCATCTCCAATTTTCAAAAGACATAACTTTTTTATTTTTCTGTTGACTTGGCGTTATTTTGGTAGGCAAAATGAACAAAATGAGCATTTTGCCTCTGCATCTTTTAGGGTTTATATTTACGTTTTTTGCAAGATGAATAGTGCGTACAGGCTGGATCTTCTTTCTTCAGCACTGCGGATGTGTCTGGGCTTTTTTTTTTTCCTTCAAATCTCCTGCTTTCCTGTGGATTTGTAGCACCTCCACAGTGACAGCTGCAGGTGTGCTGTGGTGAGGGTGGATTCCATTGATTTCAATAGAACCCGTCGCTGTTGGACCCGCTGGAAATTGAAGCATGCTGCGATTCTTTCCTATGCGTGCATCTCGCACACTGGAAAAAAAATCATATCCGCATGCTTTTACTTGCCATGCGGATGGTAATACATCCCTATGGGTGGCAAGACGCGCAGATCTCCTGTGCAGGAGACACGCACGGATTTTATAATTAAAATCCGCACCTGGACATCGGGTCTTCACAAAGGAGCTGGCTGGTTAAAACATAGTTATGTTTCATATAAAATAACTACTTTTATAGTAATGGGATTTGTCTGGTTTTTTTAACCATAAACTCTGTGGAACTGTACAGGGAAAGCTCTGTGCCCTATAGCAAGTACAAAATCATAGTAAGGCAAGTTCTGCCACCTAGAGGCAAAACATAGAAATGGCAGGGACAATGATAAATATAAGGTTCTGCACATGGGCAGGGAAATACATATCACCATTACACACTAAATGGGAAACCACTGGGTAACACTGACATGGAAAAGGACTTGGAGGTTTTAGTTAACTGTAAACTTAACTGAAGTAACCAGTGTCAGGCAGCTGCTGCCAAGGCAAATAGGATCATCAGATGCATTAAAAGAGGTCTAGGGGCACTCAGGAAGGACGTATCAGCGCCTGAGCGGGTACAAAGGCGGGCAACTGAAGTAATAAACGTAATGGGCGGACTACAATACCCAGGGAGGTTATCAAAATTGGGATTATTTAGTTTAGAAAAAAGACAGCTGAGGGGCGACCGAATAACTATGTATAAATATATCAGGGAACAATACAGAGATCTCTCCCATCGTCTGTTTATACCCAGGACTGTGACTGTAACAAGGGGGCACCCTCTACATCTAGAGTAAAGAAGGTTTCTACACCGATATAGAAGGGGGTTCTTTACTGTAAGAGCAGTGAGACTATGGAACTCTCAGCCTGAGGACGTGGTGATGGCAAAGTTGGTAAAAGAATATAAGAGGGGCCTGGACGCCTTTCTTGAGCGATACAATCTTACATGTTATATCACTGATTACTATAGAAGGTTTGGTGATCCGGGGATTATTCTAATCGCCAGATTGGAGTCATGGAGGATTTTTTTTCCCCTGTGATATTGCTGCGCTTTTTTCAATGGGAACGCAGCGATATTGCAGCATGAAAAAAACGCTAGTGGGTAAAAGCCCTAAGGCCTCCTGTCCACGGGCAATTCTGCATTGCGTTATCCGCGGCGATAATCCACATGCGGGTAACACAATGAACGCTTGCCATAGGACAACTATGGAAAGCGCAGCCCGATGTACACAAATGGAAATCCGCCACAATTTTCCGCTCAAGTATAAAATTTGCGGCATGTCACAATATTTTCCTCGATGAACCTATCATAATGATAGGATAATTGCGGTGACTTTAGTGTTCTTCCACGACAGAAATCTGCTTGCCCGCGGGCGTAAAACCGCAACACCCATGAACAGGCAGCCTTAGTGCTCCCCCCTCTGCCATAGGGGAGGAGGGGGAAGCAATAAAAGGTCTTCGCGATCAGCCTATATTAATGATAGGCTCACCACGAAGAGTCGCTGCATGCAGCAATTTTAATCACACGAGCGGAAAATCGCTTTCATTTTCTGCTTGTGTGCAGTAGGCTACGCTTTCCATAGTAATCCTGGCATGCGAGTTCCGTGTGCGATTTATTGCCACGAATCTCGCAATGACACCTCGCCCATGGACATCCAGCCTCATTGAGGAAAATTGGCTTCTACCTCACTGTTTGTTTGTTTATTTGCCTTCCTTTGGATCAACATTTGGGAGTAATAGGCTCACCTGGATGGATGTGTCTTTTTTCAGCATGAGAGTGCATTCACATGAGCTTGTACATACATAGGTGCACACAAAACCGCGCACCCATGTACATGCACAAACATGCATGAATGCAGGTCTGTGTCCATTGCCCTCAATGGGGCCACGGCTGCTGTTGGCGGCCCCATTGCAATCACAGAAAATGGCCGTTAATTACTGACTGAGGAGTGCATATAGATGCATCCTCTCACCATGCAGGTAGCTGACTACCAAATGGAGGAGCCAATAACACCTGTGCAGGACCCCCCTCACTATCAAGAGGCAGTGTGAGTGGTTGTTTTATCGGTCTCCTGCACAGGTGTTATTGGCTCCTCCATTTGGTGGTCAGCTACCTGCATGGTGAGAGGATGCATCTATATGTACTCCTTACTCAGTAAGTAACGGCCATTTTCTGTGATTGTTTTTAATTCTTGATTTCCCCTTCTGTGATGCATTTATATTAGTGTAGGGACCCACTACAACGCAAGGAACCGTGAAGTGGCTAGTGGGCTCATGTATCTTGGCCAACATCCAACCAATGCCTTGCATTTATTATCTATCATTCACATACAGTGTGGCATTAAGACTCCAGGTTGGCGGAATCTGCTCATTCACCTACTCCTGGAACCCCCGTAAAAAATCCTCATGACACTTCTACAGTTGTATATAATTCCTCTCATAAGGAACATTCATACATTATCTCTATAGCTGTTTTAGGTACTGGGTTGGAGCATTAGGTGTAGCAGCCGCAGATGTGGAAAGAGTAGTTGGGGACGAGCCAGGAGTCCGCAATAGGAGGTCTTATGGGCAGAACAAATGGAGTAGATGGGTCGTGTTGTCAAGAGGGAAGCCAGGGGTCGGTATCAGAAGGTCTCAGTGTTGAGTTAGAAATGGAGAAAGTGGGTCACGTTGTCGGAAGGGAAGCCAGGGGTCTTATCAGAAGGTCTTCGTTGAATAGCAGAGAAGCAGGCAGTAGTAGAGCTTGATCAATGGCTGCTGAGGCACAATATTCACGCAAAGGAGGCGGGAACATGGCCTGGTTTATATAAGAGGCTTAATCAGAAACAGAAGCATGGCCATTTTTATATAGGAGGCCTAATCAGGAACATGGTGGGGACAAGACAGGGAAACAGAGAAGCATGGCTAGGTTTCAGCAGAGGAGCTGTCCAAGACCTGGACAGAGCTGCCGACTGGAGCGCAGCAATATTCTTGAGGTGCAAGCGAACTGTTCAGGCCAGAGATTGGATGTAGGGGTAAAGGAGGGATTGGAGTCGAATGGGCCTGTGGTGCCTCACACTGAGATGGAGATGTCAGGATGAGGTTGGTTAGTAGGGGGCGGAAACAGGAGAAGGTCAGTTTTTGGGAGGTTCAGTTTAAGGTAGAGAGTGGACATAGGGTTAGAGACCACGTACATCCGGTTGCATACTGAAGAAACGGTGCTGTAATGTCATGAGAGGAGGTGTATAGCTGGGTGTCGTCGGTGTAGAGATGGTACTGACAGCCAAATCTCCTGATGGTCTGTCCTGATGGTAGTGGCTGTGTTAATGGAAAAAAGGAGGGGGCAGAGGACTGAGCCCTGGGGGACCCCAACAGCAAGGGAGGAGGATCAGTAGGGAATAGTTGCCCCTCGATTTAGCCGTTAGGAGGTTGTTTGACACTTTAGTCAGAGCAGTTTCTGTCGAGTGTAGAGGATAGAAGCTGGACTGTAGGAGGTCAAGAGGAGAGTTTTCTGATAGATAGCTTTTAAGGCGGGAGTAAATTAGGCTTTCTAATAATTTGGAGATGAAGGGGAGATTTGAGAAGAGTCGGTAGTTGGCAGCATCGGTCGAGTCAAGAGTCGATTTCTTTAGCAGTTGGGATATGATAGCCTATTTGAATTAGGAGGGGGAGATGCCAGAGTTTTGGGTGTGAACGGTCTGAAGGTCCTGTACATATGGTAGGCTGGTGGGTCTGATGAGATTCTAGGCAGCTTGACAGGCAAAGAGAGGAGGTTATGGTCCGAGAGCGGGATAGGGGAGTTAGTGAAGTGGCAAGCAGAGCAGAGACGGAGAAAGACTAGATCAAGAGTATTGCCATCTCTGTGAGTGGGAGAGGCTGTGAGTTGTGAGAGACCAAGGAAGGAGGTCTACATTTGCTGTAATTGAGCCTCTAGAACATGCAAACTCGTAGACTGTCGAAGTTGGCATCCCAGATGGTCCAATACATGTTCTATTGGCGATAAATCTGGCAACTGGGCAGCCATGGAAGTGTGACAGTGTTGTAGAGACATTCCTAGAAACCCTTGTTGTGGGCGGCCAACTATTATCCTGTTGGAGGCCGCCATGAGAGACAACACATGTGCCTGCAGGATGTGCTGAACATATCACTGAGCTGCCATTGTCCCTCGTACCACCACTAGCGGTAGCCGACTGTCATGCAATGGCCCCCAGATCATCACACCAGCAGTGTGAGCAGTGTACCGCTCCACAGCAAAGGCAGGATTGCAGTGTTCACCCTCAGGTCTCCAAACACGAACACAGCCGCCATCAATGCCCAAACTAAACCTGGATTAATCGCTGAAGACAACTGGAATCCACTTTGTAGCATCCAGTTTAATCGTGCATAACACCACTGCAAATGGTGATGGTGGGTGTCAAAGGCAGTACACATCATGTGTGCCATGAGACCAAAGGTCCTTTAGCCAAACACCTGGAAATGGATACAACAGATGCAGGGGTCTAACGATGGTGTCACCTGTTTCTGGATGGCGGACAACGAAACACTTTGAACTGCTCATACTTGTCGAACGATCATATGATGTTGTCTACTGGTGGTCTGTCGAGGGGGTCCTGAGCCCAGTCCCCTTGTGTGCCCTTACACATCCACTGGTCCCAACACCTCCTAACAGTCTGGTCAGAACGGTCCAGGTGTCGGCAATTCCTTAATATGACCATCCAGCTTCTTACATCCCAAGAAAAACCTTCTGTGTGTCTTAGAGGCGTCTAGTGGTCAACAAGCTCTACACAAGCAGAAGAAGAGGTCACTGCACACAAGTAATCACTGCTAAAAGGGATGAAGCTGATTTTTAATCTGCATGAATTATTTTAGCTCCTGTTGTTCTAGCGTATGAAGCGGGGTTTTAAAAAAAAACAAGAAAAACCCCAACATATTCTGACTCTTCGAACTTCGCGCCAGTGTGTGTGAGCGTGAAAAGACGGGTCCTGCCGTAACTCTTCTTGCACACAACATGCGAGCGTCCCGGTAGTGGAAACTAAACCAGTGATCAGTGGTTTCGTATCGTCCCATCATGCGGCCACATAACGGCCCGTGTGTTGAGGCCCTTACCAAGGATATTCATCGGGGATCTTACAAGATGCTATATACTACAAACCTGCAGCAAGATAGTGTTACATGAGACTGGATTTATCACCAAATCACAGCAAAATCATGGAGATTCTGATCCTGCCCTTATACTTTGTATTAATAGTCAGCATTATTATAGTATTACTACTGCTGATTCCGGAAGGTCTCAGATGCTCCTCGAATTGCTTCTCTAAGATGTGACAAATGTCTTCTCTAGCAGTATAAGGCTGCTGTCACGCCTGCGTTGGGGTCGCTTCAGGGTTTCCGTCTCTCTGCTCCATTTTTGGAGAAGAGAAACTGAAATAAAACAGAAAACAACGAATCCATTTTTTTCCCATTGATTCCAATGGGGTTTCAATAAAGCAGAAAGGCTTCCGTATGCTTCCATTTCATTAGATTTTCGTTTCTTTGGATGATAAAATAGCGCAGTCTGCAGCGTGATTTTTCTGTTTAAAAAACGTAGGCCTGACAGAATGAAGGCAAACAGAAGCCTTTCTGTTATTTTTCAAACCCCATTGAAATCACTTGGGTAATAAATCATTTTTTCTCTCCTCTAAAAATGGAAACGCAAAACAAAACGCCAGTGGGTGGGAGTACATTCAATTCTAATTGCTCTTGAGAAAAAACGCAAAACGCAAAGAAAAAAAAATCGCCAGTGGGTGGGCGCCCTAATTCTGTAATCCCTGTGCCTCGTGTTTTGTATGTGGGATATATGTGTTTGTCAGAACTTCCAAGTCATTTCATGTTTTAGAATCTCAAACATTTTGATCTTAATTAGAGATGAGTGAACCTACTCGTTTTGAGTAATTACTCGATCGAGCACCGCGATTTTCAAGTACTTCCGTACTTGGGTGAAAAGATTCGGGGGGCGCCGGGGGGCGGGGGGAGGCGTGGCGGAGCGGGGGATAGCAGCAGGGAACAGGGGGAGCCCTCTCTCTCTCCCTCTCCCCCCCACTCCCCGCTGCAACCCCCCACTCACACACGGCGCCTGCCGAATCTTTTCGCCCGAGTACGGAAGTACTCGAAAATCGTGGCGCTCGGGCGAAAAAAGGGCGTGGCTGAGTACGCTCGCTCATCACTAATCTTAATGTAACACATACAACAACAGTAGTTTCAGGCTTCCCTCACACAGGCGTTGTGGTAAGCGCTACGATTTAAATTGCGGGGCTTTGCAGCATTTTACTTTAGTTTTGATGAGGAACGCGAAACGCTCAAAAATAGAACAAACCCTGCTGGAAAATCACAGCGCTAAAAGTCACTGCAATCGAGCGGCTGTCTGAGCGGTCTAATCGAAAACAATGGGAGCGCTATACTGCGATGCTGAAAACGCCGCTCTAGTCGTGGTAAAAAATGTCTCTATGAGGGAGACCGTAGGCAGGTGTGAAAAATGCTGCAAAGTGAGAATGCTTTCAGAAAGAGAAGAAGTGTTCTCAGTTTCATCAAAAACCAAAATGCAAAGTGAGTGAAGAGAGGAATCTAAATCAGTATTTGGTGTGACCGCCCATTACCTTCACAACAGCATCAGCTCTTCTAGGAACGCTTGCACACAGTTTTTGAAAGAGCTCGGCAGGGAGGTTGTTCCAGACATCTTGGAGAGCTAAGTACAGATCTTCTGTGGATGTCGGCTTGTGAAACCATTGGTCACGTTTTGCGGGCGTGATTTTAATCGCTTAGTAAGGTTGGACTTGATGGATATTTGTCTGTTTTCAACCTGCATAAACCAAGTAGCTGAAGAGTTTGTGCCTGCTGCTGCTGACGTCTCCTGATGCCCCCCACCGATGACGGTTGTCCCACCAGACCCCTTGTTCCCCGTCTTCCAGTAGTCAGGCCATATTCAGCGTCAGAAACATCCAACACGGACTTCAATGGAAATCCATGGCATAAATCTGCATGTTAACGGTAGATCTCTGACATGGATCTGGATTAGAGCTGCCGTAGGTACGCACACCAACTACTTGCATTCAGTCTGTATGTGGATACACCGCTGCGGAATCCACATCAACAAGGGACATGTCACTTCTCTTCTTTCCATGAAGCCTTTGGGCCATGTGCTGTCTGTGGTAAATCCCGGGCAGCACATGACCCCATTATAGCCTATGGGTCTATGCAGATTAACGAGGACAGCTAACTCATCGCATGCTCTATTCCTGTCCGTATCACGCTGATGCATGGCTATGTGCTATATCCAAGTGAGTCCGACAGCACATGGACAAGTCTCCGCGTGTTGTCCGATGCAAGTTAAACCCCAATCACTCGGGCGCAACTTACGGTAGGTGTGCAGACAGACTAATGCAGATTCCACCATGTGAACACGGCCTAATGGATACAAGTAGTAATCTTGTATATGCTCCATGCAGCACTAGTTACAGGAGGTCCAACCATGTGAACACGGCCTAATGGGTACAAGTAGTAATCTTGTATATACTCTATGCAGCACTAGTTACAGGAGGTCCAACCATGTGAACACAGCCTAATGGGTACAAGTAGTAATCTTGTATATACTCTATGCAGCACTAGTTACAGGAGGTCCAACCATGTGAACACGGCCTAATGGGTACAAGTAGTAATCTTGTATATACTCTATGCAGCACTAGTTACAGGAGGTCCAACCATGTGAAAACAGCCTAATGGGTACAAGTAGTAATCTTGTATATACTCTATGCAGCACTAGTTACAGAAGGTCCAACCATGTGAACACAGCCTAATGGGTACAAGTAGTAATGCTGTATATACTCCATGCAGCACTAGTTACAGGAGGTCCAACCATGTGAACACAGCCTAATGGGTACAAGTAGTAATCTTGTATATACTCTATGCAGCACTAGTTACAGGAGGTCCAACCATGTGAACACGGCCTAATGGGTACAAGTAGTAATCTTGTATATACTGTATGCAGCACTAGTTACAGGAGGTCCAACCATGTGAACACGGCCTAATGGGTACAAGTAGTAATCTTGTATATACTCTATGCAGCACTAGTTACAGGAGGTCCAACCATGTGAACACGGCCTAATGGGTACAAGTAGTAATGCTGTATATACTCCATGCAGCACTAGTTACAGGAGGTCCAACCATGTGAACACAGCCTAATGGGTACAAGTAGTAATGCTGTATATACTCCATGCAGCACTAGTTACAGGAGGTCCAACCATGTGAACACGGCCTAATGGGTACAAGTAGTAATGCTGTATATACTCCATGCAGCACTAGTTACAGGAGGTCCAACCATGTGAACACAGCCTAATGGGTACAAGTAGTAATCTATATATATAAAGCTGAAAGCCCTCACTGACTCACTGACTGACTGACTCACTGACTGATTGACTGACTCGCCAAAAGTTCTCCAACTTCCCGATATCGTAGAAACATGAATTTTGGCACGAGCATAGATTATCTCCAAAATAGGAAAAGTAATTGGGTCCCAACTCGATTATTCAATTCTAGCGCAAAAGAATTGGCGTCGAAATTTTACGTACATAATCTAAATCTGTCACTTCCCAATGTCATAGAAACTTAAAATTTGGCACGGGCATTGATTATGACATAAATAGGAAAAGCTAATGGGTCCCAACTCGATTATTCAATTCTAGCGCAAAAGAATTGGCTTCAAAATTTTTCGTGCGGAATGTAATTTTTTCACTTTCCGGTGTCATAGACATGGGAAATTTGGCACGAGCATTGATTATGTCATAAACAGGAAAAGCTAATGGGTCCCAACACCATTATTCAATTCTATGCGCAAAAGAATTAGCGTCCAAATTTTACGTAGATAATGAAAATCTCTCACTTCCCAATGTCATAAAAACATGAAATTTGACACAAGCATTGATTGTGTCATAAATATGAAAAGTTAATGGGTCCCAACTCGATTAGTCAATTCTAAGCGCAAAAGAATTAGTGTCCAAATTTTATGTACGTAATCTAATTCTCTCACTTCCTGATGATATTTTATATAAAGGAAACGTCGCATGGTTTCCTCCACGTGGTGTTTCCTGGGTAACGCAGAGAACTATGCAAAATGGTGAACATATGTTTTTCTTCAGTATCTCTAAAGTAACCACGACTTCGTAAGATTTTCCGTGTGAACACCAGATAAACACCAGTACCAAATTAACTCGGGCAAAGCCGGGTATATCAGCTAGTCTTGTATATACTCTATGCAGCACTAGTTACAGGAGGTCCAACCATGTGAACACGGCCTAATGGGTACAAGTAGTAATCTTGTATATACTCTATGCAGCACTAGTTACAGGAGGTCCAACCATGTGAACACGGCCTAATGGGTACAAGTAGTAATCTTGTATATACTCTATGCAGCACTAGTTACAGGAGGTCCAACCATGTGAACACGGCCTAATGGGTACAAGTAGTAATCTTGTATATACTCCATGCAGCACTAGTTACAGAAGGTCATGTGAAAGACCTGTGGATGTGAGGCATTTTCATGTGGCAGCAGCGCCAGCCCCATTGAAAGCAGTGGGAGAACTCTGGGAGATTCTCTGTGACAGCAGCAGCGGATTCCTTCATCCCCGCAGGGAATCGCTTCACCCCAGTCAGGGCTGAAGGGATTTCCCCACCACATCTTAAGGGATTCCCCGAGAGGATGAAGGAATCTCCTGCCGCTGCTGTAATGGAGGATGACCGAGTTCTCCCATTGCTTTCAATAAGCAATGGGCGATATCGCAGCCAGATAGAACATGCTGCGATCTGTTTCTCACATAGCACCGTGCTGCCATGTGGGATAATATCTCTCATGTGTATGAACCTATTAAAATGAATGGGATTCATGTTTGTGCGTCTCTCAACGCAGAAATCTCACCCGATCTTATCAGCCGTGTGAAACTGGCCTTATTCTTTAGTTGCGGGTTTGTAACTAATTGCAACCTCCGTCCCCCGGAGACTGAGCCTAGCTATCGGGTTGTTCAATATAAAGTTGTCTTCAGGTCCTTTTAGACGAGCCGATTATATTATTGTTCGACCGGGCGAATGGCGTCACTGCGGCCTCGTTCACTTGTGCTCTCTGTTTAGACAGGCAGATCCGTTGTTGAATCATTCAGTCTGTATAAACGGAACAATAAGTGAAGGAGCCGATGGTGGCGTATATGCCTGCAGAAAATGAATGAAACGCGAATGAATATCGTTTGTCGTCCAGTCGTTGGCTCGCGTTTAGACTGAACGATTTTTATTCACTTTCGCTTGTTTGAACGATAATCGCTCCGCCTGTAGGCACCTTTAGGCCTCATGTCCACAGGGGAAAATCAGGCCCGCTACGGATTCTCCATGGAGAATCTGCAGCGGGTCCCTCCTGCCCCGCGGACATGAGCGCTGAAAATCAGAATAAATCAGAATTAACTCACCTCCCACACGCTCCGGATACTTCCTTCGCCGCGGCGTCATCTTCTCTGCGTCGCGGCCGGATCTTCTTTCTTCGGCCCGGCGGATGCGCAGGATGACGTCGGTGACGTGCCCCGCGCATGCGCCGTCCCGAAGGAAAATGATCCGGCCGCGACTGAGAGAAGATGACGCGGCGGCGAAGAGAAGAAACGGAGCGGGTGAGTAAAATCTGATTTTTGTCTCCCGCGGATCCGGACGGCTTCCATAGGCTTCAATAGAAGCCCGCGGGAGCCGTCCCCGCGGGAGACCCGCATGAAAATGGAGCATGGTCCAGATTTTTTCATGCTCCATTTTTTTTTAAAATCACTTTTATTGACCATCCGCGGGTATTTATCTACCCCGCGGGTGGTCAATGCATCCCTATGGGGTGCGGATCCGCGTGCAGGAGAAGAGTTAAAATCTGCTGCGGATTTTAATTCTTTTGCCCGTGGACATGAGCCCTTAGGCCTCATGTCCACGGGGAAAATTAGGCCCGCTACGGATTCTCCATGGAGAATCTGCAGCGGGTCCCTCCTGCCCCGCGGACATGAGCGCTGAAAATAGGAATTTAAAAGAATTTACCCATCCGGAGCGGTTCGGGAAAGTCTTCTCTTCCTCACGGCCGGATCTTCTTTTTCGGCCGGCGGATGAACTCGGCACGTCGCCGGCGTGTCGCGCGCATGCGCTGGGCACATCCGCCGAGCCGAAGCAAGAAAGATCCGGCCGTGAGGAATAGAAGACCTTCCCGGTCCGCTCCGGATGGGTAAATTCTTTTAAATTCCTATTTTAGGTCTCCCGCGGATCCGGACGGCTTCCATAGGCTTCAATAGAAGCCCGCGGGAGCCGTCCCCGCGGGAGACCCGCACGAAAATGGAGCATGGTCCAGATTTTTTCATGCTTCATTTTTTTTAAAATCCCTTTTATTGACGATCCGCGGGTATTTATCTACCCACGGGTGGTCAATGCATCCCTATGGGACGCGGATCCGCGGGCAGGAGAAGAGTTAAAATCCGCTGCGGATTTTAATTCTTCTTTTGCCCGTGGACATGAGCCCTTAGGGAACTGGGCTGTCATTATTCCGACTACCTGGAGAGGGATGCCCTGCCTGGGGGGCTCATACATTTGGCCCCAGCATGGCCGGTAGGCTGCAGCCGCCTGAGGGAAGAGAGGGAGACCTTCAGCTGACGCCAGGCCCGGGAGCGATGGCCAACATAATGACCATATTTGCGCATGCTTTTGCGTACCTAAAGCAAAGGTGTAATAGAACGTCAATGTATTTACTCCGATGAGTGCGTTTTGCACGAGGATTTTGCGTACTTGGACAAAAGTAGGAACTGTTGTATTTTCCTGTGGTTTGTGCAGCAAAGTCCCCCAGAGAAGTCTATGGGAGGAGCGCAAATACGCAAGAGGGAGCGTGAAACACTGCGCAAAACACGGGGAATACAACACATCTGGAGCTTATAAAGCTAAATGGTTTTTTAATCCACGGAGGGGTGTGTCGTGTGACCTGGCCCTGCGTTCGCACAAAGTACAGAACTACACGCAAACACGAGCGCAAATATACTTAATTCACTATAATGCGCTGCGGCGAGTGTTTTTCTGCATATGGTCGTGTGAAGAAGCTCTAAGGCCGGGCTCACACGGCCAAAAGTGTAAAGCGCAGCGTGGAGCCGGCTGTGACCGTGCATATGGCGGCAAAATCCTACTGCACATGACTGTGTACTCACGCACCCCGCCATGCGCAGCACACCTGTGTCTTTTTATACTCCCCTTAGTGATGATGCGTATACCCCCCGCCCGTATGCATGTAATTGTATATACATACGCGTATATATGCTTGGCAATAGAGAATAATGGGCTCTAACTCACGTATTAATGGTGCTTGTGTATTACGCAGTTCCTTCTGATAAGCGTACAGCAATGTAAGTGATGTTGAGTTACCGCGTATCGCACGGCGTACAGATCCCATGTAATACGCTGTAAACATACGGACATGTGACTAGCCCTGAGACAGGCTGTGAGGTAACAGCCATCGCAGAACCCTCAGCCACCAGCCATGGCTTCTTCATCTGCCCCAATAGGGCCACCAGCTGCTTCCCTACAGAATGGGGGCCGCTGCCGCAGTGTGTGAACGGCCGTGGGAAGGGGACTGCAGCCGTCTGTCGGGACATGTATTCTGTACACGGCCCCTGTCGTGACATCCTCCAGGCTGGTGACAGAGCAGAGCCCTCCTCCTCGGCTGCCTCACTCTCCGCCTCAGTGCTACAGTCTCGGACGGAGGACATTACTCCGGTCATGGGAGCCGGGCTGCTGACAGGAGGATGCGGGAAACACGGTAAGCCGGGGGAGACGGGAGGATGAGCTGTGATATATCGTGTATATCCCGACAGACAGACTGCTGTGTGTATATACTGTATGTGTGCATGGGGGTCGGGAGGACATGTCAGCCGTACGGCACGGGGGTAACAAGTTGGTCTAGTCAGCATGCAGCCCGGACTAGTTGTTGTACTTGGTTACCAAGGAGCAGGACTGTCAGCCACAACACAAGGCTGCCTGAGGAGAGGAGGCTGCGGAGGAAAGCCCTGCACGAGGGGGTGTGAAAGTTGGCAGAGAGGGGAGGGGAATATGAGGGCTGGCATTGAGGTGAGGGGAGTATGAGGGCTGGAATGGAGGTGAGAGGGGTATGAGGGCTGCCATGGAGGTGAGGGGGGTATGAGGGCTGCCGTGGAGGTGAGGGGGATATGAGGGCTGGCATGGAGGTGAGGGGGGTGTGAGGGATGGCATGGAGGTGAGGGGGTAGGAGGGCTGGCATGGAAGTGAGGGGGGTATGAGGGCTGGCATGGAGGTGAGGGTGTATGAGGGCTGGCATGGAGGTGAGGGGGGTATGAGGGCTCGTATGGAGGTGAGAGGAGTATGAGGGCTGGCATGGAGGTGAGGGGGTAGGAGGGCTGGCATGGAGTTCAGGTGTGTGTGAGGACTGGCATGGAGATGAGAGGGGTATGAAGGTTGGCATGGAGGTGAGGGGGCTATGAGGGCTGGCATGGACGTGAGGGGGATATGAGGGCTGGCATGGAGGTGAGGGGCGTATGAGGGCTGCCGTGGAGGTGAGGGGGATATGAGGGCTGGCATGGAGGTGAGGGGGGTGTGAGGGATGGCATGGAGGTGAGGGGGTAGGAGGGCTGGCATGGAAGTGAGGGGGGTATGAGGGCTGGCATGGGGGTGAGGGTGTATGAGGGCTGGCATGGAGGTGAGGGGGGTATGAGGGCTCGCATGGAGGTGAGAGGAGTATGAGGGCTGGCATGGAGGTGAGGGGGTAGGAGGGCTGGCATGGAGTTCAGGTGTGTGTGAGGACTGGCATGGAGATGAGAGGGGGTATGAAGGCTGGCATGGAGGTGAGGGGGCTATGAGGGCTGGCATGGACGTGAGGGCGATATGAGGGCTGGCATGGAGGTGAGGGGGGTGTGAGGGCTGGCATGGAGGTGAGGGGGTATGATGACTAGCATGGAATTAGATCAACAGTTTAGGGACATGAAGTAATCCTGCCGTATTCCGCCCCTCAGGGTACTGTAATGTAAGGCTGGGTTCTCACATGCCGGATTCCCGGCGAAAAACTCGCGGTTTGGCTGCAGCGAAAAAACGTGAGATTTCCTCCGGGAAAAGCGCTGCTTCAAAACGTCCAGATAGAACATGCTGTGGATTTATTCTCTGCACCAGTAATACGCGTGTGAAAACCCGCAGATGTGAGCGATCCAATACAAGTCAATGGGCTAACGACATCACGAGCTGCATATAGGAGAAGTGCGCATGCACAATAATAATACACCCGTGTGACACCTGTATGACTTGAAACGCGATAGCGAAGCCCAAGCACTTTTACAACACTGTGGCTATGAATGTTTTGGGGTGAAAGTGAAGAATTCCTATCCTATCCTCTGCCAGGAAGTTAAGTTGACTAAAATACTTCTTTGGTAATTTTTAGAGACATGTTTTCACAATTAATGCTAATCTGACCACTCCATAGTGTTTTTACGTCCTGCCTAAGTGAGCTGTAATTCCCGGGGACGTAAAAACATGCTTCCTCTGGGGATTAAAGCCCTGCAGGCTCTGGACATCGCAGTTCCTGGCTGCCAGCTCCCGGAGGTAACCGACAACCTGGAGCTGTCATGGGGGGGGCCGCAGGAAGCCCCCTTCCCACAGTTACACGATCGCCAGTATCGCCCGAATAACCCATGATCATAGTATGAGTAGTCAAAAGCACAGAGCTGTCACCGGAAGCTGCTGTATGTGGTTCCCAGTCACTTCATTGCTGTTATCCAATGGATAACAGCGACCATGTAAAAGTTAAAAAAAGGTGTAAAAGAAAACCTCTCCCGTCATGGATTATGTCCGTGAGGGGAGATGAGATTACGATCGGCCCTCGGATTTATATGTGGACCTTACCCTGGCTGTTGCGGACGTGCCTGTCGCCAAAATAGCAGGCGCATGCACAAAAGCCGGGATAATATAAAATCCCCCCGCTCTTGGCTACGAAACGTTGCCGAGAGTCTGGAGATGCCACAGGGGGCCGTGGTCCTTGGTCACATGGTCGCTGCTATCCAATGGATAACGGCGATCACGTAAAAGATTTTTAAAAAGTTTCACCTCCCGTCACGGATCTATACTTGTGACTCGGCTTTTTAAGAGATAAAAAGGTTATGGCGGTGAGAAGACGGCAACAGAAAATACTATATTATTAAAGAAGACATTTTATTATTAAAATTAGTAAAGAAAAAAAAACGTATATATATCTGCGGGCTGTACCGAAAGTGCAGAAGTGGTCATAAATTCTTTATTAATTGATGTAGATTGTTCAACTTGCACATGTAGTTGGAGGGACTCTTCCTCTATACGGGGGCTTCAGAATCTTGATCTTCCTTGCAGGTCAGTAATGGATTCCAAACAGAAACAACGTGCTGTCATAGAGTTCTTGATGAAGGAAGGATGAAGGCTGTCCGACATCCACAAAAGGCTGCAGAATGACACCATTGACAAGAGGAATGTTCACAGGTGGATGAAGAGGTTTACAGAAGGTGAAACCAGCACTGAAGACAAACCACACAGTGGAAGACCATCAGCTGCGACCACTGACACAAATCGTCAGCGAGTGGATGAGTTGATTCACGGCTGGACTAATGGGTTGAGGCCAAACAGTGACCTCCAAGACTGCCAAGTCTGGTAATATTCCCAACTAGTAATAACACGATTATGTGTTACAAGTACAAGTAAATCAATAATTTATCTGTGCACCAAAATGGATCTATTAGCCCCTTCTCCTATAAACAGTATATAAACAGATTAAAATGGAATGTGTAGGCCCTGTAAGAATGGTAGAGGGTGATGGGGAGAAAGCAAATCTGTTAAAAGGTTTATTCCCCAGTGCATTCACACAAGTTAATCAAATGTTAGATGAAATGCAGAGTGATTTTTCTTGGACATAGAGTGACCAAAAAGGCGCAATTGTGGCATTGTGTAATTTCTTTTTTCTGACCGCGTCCACCCTGCAGGATAGATAATGCATAATTTTTTAGATCAGACTTTTACATTAGCGGCGGTACCAAATATATTTGGGGGGGTTTTTTTGCTTGTATTTTTTAATTATAAATACAAGAAAAGTTTTTTTTTTTTTAACTTTTAGTATGTTTTTTACAATAAATTTTTTTTTGTCCCCTTAGGGTACTTGAACTTGAGGTTGTTTAATCGACTTTAACATTTGATGGAATACTTATTGCTGTATATGGTATTTTTATCAGCATTCTATTATGACGGGCCACAGGGAGCCCTGAGGGCTTCAAAAGGCCTTGGGCTGCCATGACAAGCGAACAGCACCTCGCAATCTCATCACGAGGGCGCCGTTCGGGACTCTCAATCTCCGATTGGATATTTATAGGGTTAACCATCGGTGTTAGCGCTCACGCTGATCATGGCAGTTGTGGTGAATTATCAGCTGTCAAAAATAGTCGGTATTCACCATCTCTGGAGTAAAATTGGCTCCCAGTCCCGCTCCACACAAACCTTCCCCAGGAGGGCGTATATATACGCCCTTTATGGTGAAGGTGTTCAATTTTAAAACATCTGTCTTCGGTAGACCATCCCTTTTTTTTTAATAGAAATCAATAGTGATCAGCCCTGATCCGGCTGCTCTGATGCCCGGTAATGTCATGTATTTATGGGTTGTGCTGCCAATGCAGAAATTGGTCTTATAGAGCGACACACATACAGAAGGATCCGGAGCCGGGAGCCACCTTCTATGGCATCCACAGGGATTATAGTCAGGGGTTTATGTTTGGTCAATTTCACTTTTGCAGTCTCTTAAAGGGATTGTCCAAGAGTTTAAGAAATAAAGCTAACAGTAAAATGTTATAAAAATAGCAATCATTACACTTCCGTTAAATCACCCAGCGCTCTGGTGCCTATGCTCCTGGGGTCCCAGCCATTCTTTATTCTCCTGGTGCAGTGATGCACTATACTTCTGGTTAACAACCTCAGCCAATCCGAGGCCTCAGTAGACATGTGCCATACATGCTAGCATGACTGCCGCGGCCAGTGATTGGTTGTAGTGGTCACATGGCTGTGGTAGTCACATCGACAAGCCAATCGCTCTAGTATCTTTGGCTGTCATGAATGGAGAGGTAGTGCACACGCATGACCACCGATCCGAACATTCATGGACATGTGAAAGTTCCTAATTTCTTGATCGTTGGGATCCATGCAGTCAGACCCTTGCCAATCAGATGCTTATTCTTTATCCCTAGGACATTCCCTTTAATCATATCTTAGAAGTTACCCATATCTTCCTGCACAGAGGTCTTTAATGTCTTTTACACCCCTTACATGCCCTAACACAGCAGAAGACCGGGATATTGGCGTGTAGAATGACTTTTCCCGGCGCGGATCATACAGCAGCTATATGGACAGTCCCTCTACGGGGATCACTGCTCTCACACCCTCGGTGTATATATATTTGCAGTATTTAATCATCTTAGAGGGCATTAGGCTTGAAATGATTAAACCCATTATACAGCATTTACCTGTTTAGAACGTTTATAGTGTTCTTGCTGATGGTTTTGTTGCCTTTCGTACAAGTCCGGGATTAGAGTATATTAGAAGCATCTTGGATAGTACTAGGTAGCAGTTACGTCTTCGATATATAAAGTACTGGCGCATCGCTCACACGGATGACTATATTTACGGATATTTCACTCTATACAGCGCGGTTGCAGGAAATGCGCTTTCAACAGTAACTGTCTGCTTGGCACAAATAATACTGCATATCCTGGCCTGCCAATCTTTGTCGGAATTGCTAATGAGATTACAGGTTTTAGCATTGCAAGAAAGCATGCAAGTCTCTTCTAAATCCTACCTCTGTGTCTTTTCAGGCAGCTTAAGGACAGGACCCATGAGAAGAGATTGAAAGCGGCAGCGCAGTCGTGAGTGGTCTGCTGTTGTTTTGGTGCCAGTGACTCAAGCATCAGCCGCCTAGTGGGAATAGGAGGTAGAGCATGCTTCAGGAGAGCCGTGCAAGATATTGTGTGGCATCTTAAGAGCTAAACTTGGAGTCAACATTCCTATAGCTAAGGATACCCTGAAGAGTCAACATGGCCACCTCACGGCTCGCGAACAGAAGCACCAGGGACATCGCAAATGTGATGCAAAGGTTGCAAGGTAAGTGACCGTCAAATAAACTGACCTTTAGCGCATTATCACTTTAGAATACGCCTCTGCTCTGACAATCGTAGCTGGAGCCGTCCAGGTGTCATGGAAGCCAGAGGCCTTTTTTTCATGCACCCACAGAAAATAGTGGGCATTCTTGAACAAAATCACTCAAAATAGAACCTGCTGCAATATTTTTAATCTTTACCATTGGTACGAGCAAAAAAAATTCACAGGAGCGTATATCGGCCGCCGTTTTCACGGCCGGCGATATACACTACCATTTGAGCTTTCTTCTTCTTTTCCTCCCTCTCAACAGCTCTCTACATCTCTACTCCCTTCTGACTGTTTGCAATGGGAGGGGTGAGACGGAGGTGGAGCTAAGCTGCTGCCCCCTCCCCACCTGTTCTCCACAGCCATTGCAAACAGCCGGAGGAGAGGAGAGGCAGTGAGTCGGGGAGGGGGAGGGAAAGTGGAAGACAGCTCAGATGGTAGCATATATCCGCCGGTCGTGAAAACGACGTCATGGCTATCATAGATAGTAAACAAAAATTATTTTAAAAATTGGTAAAAAAAGACAAAACAATACAATAAAATTATACACGTAAAAAAGAAAATGACCCAAAGCCGACACCAACCCAAACCGTCATCGTATGCATCCTGTAATCCGAAGCTATACAAAAAATATATATCTAAACATCCAAAGCAAAATGAGGAACCCATTCCTGTACTTTATTTTAGCGTAAATAAACTAAGAAAAAAACAGGTATAAATTTCAAAAAATCTTTTGAAAAAAAATAGAAAAAAAAAGTCATTGAAAAAAGATATAAAAATAGCCCCATATGTCAGGGGAAAAATTATGTTGGTAGCTGAAGGAAAAACAATAGGGCAGTAAAACCAGCACATGGGTAAATTCTTTAAAAAGTGTCCAGTCCCTAAGGTGCATAACAGCCTGTTCCTTAAAGGGTTTTACTAATTAAAACCCGATAATAGCACATTTTATTTTTGTAATCTGTTTTTATTTTCCGATTTGTAGATTTTTCTTCAATTCTATTATCAGTGCATGACTATGGGGCCGCCCATTCTGCATTCAACAGCATTTAGAGATACGCTTTACAGCAGCCTCATGGATCATTTACACAACGGACAGGAAGGGACTCATTGCTTCTATGGGAGACTGTTCTAGACATGTGCTTTGACATGTTCAATGGTAATTTCGCAGGGAGGGGGAAGAGGTGAGCTGTGACCATTACCTATTTTAAATGGTACACCCTGTTTTATCTACATGTATTGTAGGTGTTACCTTTCATTGCAATCCTGCCTGTGATAATAGTGACTGCTGAAAAGTTTTCCGTACAGAACAGGAAAAGTTGGGTTGATGATCAGTATGAAAATATAGGATTTTAGGGATTTTTTTTTTTTAAATACAATTAGTGACCAATTCTTTTCTTTTTTAAAGGTCACCAAAAAATCTTATGATTCTTACAATTCTAAACATTCTCATTAATCATTGTGTCCCCTGTATCAGCCTCAGCAGTAATAGTATTACTATTGAGGCCTTTGTGCGGGTCACTGTTATTACTGAGGCCACTGTGGGGAGTCACTATTATCACTGAGACCAATACAGGGGACAGTATTACTACTGAGGGTCACTGTTATTACTAAGCGCGACAGTAGAGGGGACAGTATTACTACTCAGGCCTCTGTGGGGGTCACTATTACTACTGATGTCAATATAGAGGACAGTATTACTGCTGCAGCCAATATATATATATATATAACATTATTGCTACTGAAGCCACTGTGGGTGTCACTATTATTACTGGGGCTGATATAAGGGACACTATTACTACTGAGGCTGATGTAGTGGACACTTTTACTACTGACGCCACTATGAGGGTCACTATTACCACTGAGGCCAACACAGGGGACAGTATTACTACTCAGGCCTCTGTGGGGGTCACTATTACTACTGATGTCAATACAGAGGACAGTATTACTAATGAGGCCACTGTGGAGGCTACTGTTACTGCTGGGGCCAATAAAGGTGACATTATTGCTACTGAAGCCACTGTGGAGGTCACTATTACTCCTGGGGCTGATATAGGGGACACTATTACTACTGGAACTGATATAGGGGACACTATTACTACTGAGGCCACTGTGGGGGACACTATTACTACTGAGGCCACTGTGGGGGACAAGATTACTACTGAGGCCATTATGGGGGACAATATTACTACTGAGGCCATTGTGGGGGACACTATCACTACTGGGGCTGATATAGGGCAAGCACTATTACTATTGATGCCACTCTGCAGGATACCTTAAGCTGACTTAGGTTATGTTTATACTTGGCGGAAATGCTGTGGAATGTGGCAAATTATGCAGCATTTCTGCTTCCAGGTGCGGTCGTTTAAAGCTCTTTTTTTTCTTCAGCGCCGTAGAAATATGGCGCTGCATTAGAAGTCTGTCGCAGGTCTCTTCTGCCAGAGGGAGCAGGTGCTCAGCTGTCAGATAATGGCTGAGCACTTGTTCTAACAGTGGGGACTGAAGATACCTTTTGTTACACGCTATTTAACTCTTTGCACGTTGCAGTGTAACGGCGGAATATAAGAGGCAGATAAAGGAAGGGGGCTCCCTCTGTCACCTATTGGACCCTCGTAATGTGATTACGAGGTCTCAATGGGTTGCTATGGAACCCTGAAGCTTGGATGTAGCCTCCGGGTCTGTGGCCGAGGAGGCTCAGCCTCTACTAACCTCATAGGCTTTCTAATGCACTACTATACAGAAGTGCAGGAATTACATACATTGACACCGATATGTGTCTGTCATGTTGTGCTACTGGGACCTGTAGTGCTACGGGTTTCCAGCAGCACATTTCCACAGGTGTGGGATGATTGAGCTGGCTGGTTGTGTATTGCTCCAGCTAGCCAACCTCCACCGGTCTGTTGCACATATATACCAGCCCCTCTTACTAGAGGGTTCTAGTCATTTGTCATTTATATCATTCCCTCTCAGAACTGTGGAGCTTGGCATCATGCATGTTCTGCTTTGGTGTTATTGCACACATGAGGTTCTGGGTAGGATTCCCTTGTCTCTTCGTTGGTGTGAACAGTGACATGTTCAAGGTCTGTATGTAGGTGTTTACACATTAGGTGAGAATTGTCCAGTTCAGTGTGTGTTACTGCCTGTTGCCATCTAGAGGACGTGGGCTTGTGGGTTTACATATTCTGGCCAAAATACAATCCCTTGTGTGTACTAACTTGTTAGATATTTCCATCTGTCTGGGTGTTGTAGTAGATTGGTGAGTATTTTGGCACTTATCGTTCAGTGTACGTGCATGCACCGACATTTATGAATTACTGCATATTTACTGTGAATAGAGGCAGATGGGCCGGAAAGATCCCCAGCCGCCTCCACCTCCATTCACTGAGCGATGATCAGGCCTCATGCAGACCGCTGGGTCGGATTCCGCTGCGAGAATTCTCACAGTGGGATGCGAGCCATGCTCCTGCAGTGACCACCGCGTCTTACCTCCTCCAGCGTCTACTCCGCTCTGCTGTGTGCCGTCTTCCGCCCAGCCGGCACATGTGCAGAGCAGAGGCGGCGCGCCAGAGGTGACACGATTTGTTTACCGCGCCGGTTTTCACTCGGTCAAATCGCGGCAGTCTGCATAGAATTGCATTATCTAATGCAATCCTATGGCAGCGTGCACGAGCGGAAATTCTGTGGGAAATCCCGCTGAAGAATTTCCGCCTGTGTGCATTTACCCTAAAAGCGCAGAAATGATCATCACTGTGTAAAAGGACCCTAACTCCAGTCACCAAGGCCTTTTCAACAGTTCTTCCTAAAAACTCCAAAGCAGAGAAAAAGCCCTTTAAACTCCCTGGTTCTCTTGGGGCTCATTCACATGACAAGATTACAGCTTCTTGGAGAATGTTTCCATGTATACCGTTCCCGACAGACGTGCACAATAGTGTACAGGGGCTATAAACCTTTGTACTAAGGAATTTATAGCCATATTGCCAAATAGGTCCATAACCGGGCTCTGCTGTGCACATAATGGGGTTTGAATTACGGAATCTGCAGTCGCCTCCTGCACGGACAATCCACAGCATTCTGCACCAATTCAAGCCAATAGAACATTCGCATGTCCGCTCACATTGTCCGCTCCCGTGTCCTTGCTAGGCGGTGATGCGGGGAAAGCAGAGGTATAAAAAACTGTAGTGCACGTGTCTGATGTCGACACGCACGAACTATCCGCAGTACAAAATAGAAGATGAAGAGACAGGTACACGGTGTCACCGGCCGGGCACAGGGCAGGTCATGGTGCAGGATCCACATCTGCAATCAGACCCGGTCGTGTGCAGCCGGCCTAAAATAGATGGAACCAGAAATCTTGGTGACGCATAGGACTCCTGACTAGAGATGAGCGAACACGTTCGGCCCCGCCCCTTTTTCGCCCGAACACCGAACTTTGCGAACACTTCAGTGTTCGGGCGAAAAAAGTTCGGGGGCCGCCGTGGCAGCGCGGGGGGGTGCGGCGGGGAGTGGGGGGGAGAGGGAGAGAGAGAGGGCTCCCCCCTGTTCCCCGCTACTGCCGCCCGCGCCGCCGCGCATCTCCCCGCCCCCCGGCGGCACACGGACCTTTACGCGCGAACACTGCAGTGTTCGGCAAAGCCGGTGTCCGGGTGCGGATGTGTCCGTAACGGACATGTTCGCTCATCTCTACTCCTGACCACCGATATAATGACCCGAACTAAAAGTCCTTGGCAGTAAAGCACAATACCTTAATAGCGATGCTCTTTTTAATCATATTGTGTTGTCTTCTTCTCACACCATAATGCTGGGTTTCCTCAGGACGGCTTCACGGTTTTGCCGCAGCAAAAAACTGCCAGATTTTTGCGGGATAAGTGCAGCTTCAAAACCTACAGGACTTAGCCTCGGGTTTTGGAGCGGCTTAGCCACATGCTTTTCCATTGCGTCCAGCTCTCCCATAGAGAGGATCAAGGCCGCAGCGAAAAAAAGAATTGATATGCTGCATCCAAGGAAACGGCGCCGTAGCGCCAGCTAATGCTGGTTTTGCCGCAACAGATTGTCCGCCCCGTGTGGATGAGATTTTTGACAAGTCTCGTCCACATGCCTGGCTAATTTTGGTATTAGCGGCCACAGCGAAATTCTGCAGGGAAATTTCGCTGTAAATCCGCCCTGTGTGAACCCAGCCTAAGTGGTGTCCCTGTGGTACATGCACTCTTGATGATCCATCAATTCTCCTTAGAACTCAAAAAGACAGATGTGATCTGAGGGCTCAGGCAGACGGGTGTTTTTTGCTGAGAATGTTTTTGGCGTTTGCGATCCGCATCTATATAGAACCAATGCTTTTCAATGGTAGCGGTCACATGTCCGATATTTACATGTGCATAAAATTGACACGTACAAAAGAACATATGGGTGTCAATGGATGTGGTCACATGTTTTTTTTTTATGCGCGAATATACGCATGTAAAAAATGTCTGTCTGTCTGAGCCCTGAAGGTTGAAGGGGCATAACTACAGGCCCTTTTATGTGCAAAGGTAATCTTTCAAAGGACTGAAACATTGAAAGATTTAGCAATCTATTTGTATAAAGTGTTAATGGACATTAACACTTTATCAGCTTCATTTGCATGTAAAAGAACCTCTAGAAGTTGTTTGCAGAGACCAGTGTGTGTTTAAATACACTCCAAGCTGTGCAAACAGCTGCCTGCACATTCCATTATTCTCCTCCTGGCTAGTGTAAACATACCACAGGGAGAACATCCTGCAGTCTATTGAAGGATGAGTAAAATACGTTCAAACTGAGTATTTTTGCTCAGTCTTTCAGCGGCTGCATGATGAATTTTAAGTTTAGCTAAAATCCATTGATCAAATTAAAAGTACACAATGTCTGCGTTTACATGTAGCGATTATCGCTCATTTTTGTCTGAGAGAACATTAAATAAGGGCTAATGCCCATTGCCGAATTTCTGCCACGTTTTACGCGGCGGAAATCCGCGGCGTTACCCCGGAGCTATTCGGTTCTATTGAACCTAACAGCTAAATGTTCACGCTGCAGAATTCCGCAGCGTGCAACAAACGGTGGCATGCTCTATTTGCCATGGGAATATGCGTGGCCGGCTTCCATTGACATAGCCGTCATGCTATCCTTCGGAAGTATCGCGTAAAAACGCGTGCCTACCTGCATCATCTGGCACTGCCGGCGCATCATGCACTGTACTGCGTATGCGCACCGGCTCGAAGGACGGTAACAGCATGGCGGAACCGGAAGCTGAGTGTTAGGGTTTTCCGGGGCGCCGTGGTGGACTCCGTTGCAATATTCCACTAGCGGAGTCCGCCACGGCTGTGGGCATGAGGCCTAAGACATCCAATAGAAATAAAGACACCGACACAAAGGTTTATGGAGGGAGAAAGAACATTTTATTTCTAGCTGTAGGAAATGGTAGATTTTATTATGAGGTATTTTGAGGCTATTGATCGAGAGGAAGGCGAAAACCCTTTGATAGGAAGAAGCCAATTATCCTTGTATAAAGGGGAAAAATTCCTTCCTGACCCCAAATATGGCGATCAGAACAAGTCCCAGGATCAAAGCCGACATCTGACCTGACTTATTAGAATGTATTCTTGTTGTCAGAAATCTAAATAAATCTCTTACCATTTATTGTTTGTGGGGAATCTAAAGTGTATTGAACTAAACCTGTTTATAGACTGTGTTGGTCCAGAGGAAGGCGAAAACCCCCTTGAGGAAAGAGCCAATTATCCTGTTTTAAGGGGGAAAAATTCCTTCCTGACCCCAAATATGGCGACCAGAATAAATCTCAGGATCAAACGCCAGCCGCTCACCTCCCTGGTGTATGTGATGTCAGCTAAAGATTGTGTTTCTTTATGTTTATATTATGTTATTTATGTGGCTGATTCCTTATAAATAAGACCTAACCCTATTTAAGGCTGTGAGTTGATCCAGAGGAAGGCAAAAACCTCCTTGAGGTATGAGCCAATTGTCCTCAAGTTGGAAAAATTCCTTCCTGACCCCAAATATGGCGATCAGAGCAAGTCCCAAGATCAAAGCCGACATCTACACCTATCTGTGTGTATATTTGTGTCTATGTATGTGTTAGTGTCTACACTAGTGTCTAACCTTCATGTATGTGGTGCGTGCTGCTTACCTGGCCTGTGCCGAGGTCTTACTAGTAACCAGGAGTTCAGGGATGATAGTCACTCGGGCTATTGTTCCTGAACTCGCCAGTTACCAATCAAGCACAGGCCGCTCCTGGGGGCGTAGAGGGTCTTCAGGAGAGGATGATGTTCGATGCCAGCCGAAGGATGCCAAGGTCGGGGTAGCATGATGGTAATACGCAGGATGCAGTTGGTGGAGAGAGGATGTTGTTGGTAAGCCGGGGTCTTCTACAGCAGCAGAGTCGTGTGTTCAGCAGACAGTTGTCGTGGGCCGAGCCTACAAGACATAAGAAGGAATTGTCAGTGTTACCAGTTGTGGATATAAACCAGTGAACTACTGTAACATGATGACTTGTATCAGGATCTGATTGGGATCTGATATAAAAAAGTTATTTTCTGCAACTGTGTCTTTACTATGAGGTATTGGGAGTTTTGTGATTGTGGAAGCCATAATAGAGGCCATATTGCTGGTCTTAATATATTTTCCCCAAAGTCCTTTGCTATGTTAGAGGAAATGGTTTATGTATTAAGCTTTCTACGGTATGTGAAGTTTTGCTACAGTGTATGGATATGATTGTAGGTGTCCTGTGTGTATAGGTGTACAGATATGTATGTGTGAGTGTGTATAGAGGATACTTACCAGATGGTCGCGGCTTCCTTCACAATCGGATTCTTCTCGTCATCCTAAGAAGAAGTAGAGACATGGTATTTACAGGAGCAATAATAATGTTATTATATGACCTCCTGAGCTGTCTGACACCAGAGGAACAATGATAATCAACACAGAGGTCTGCCTGAAGAACATCAACCCTAGAGGAGGAAGATCTTACCGGGTCCAGCTTGGTGAAGTGTACGAGAATCCGTCCACAGGGTGAAGGGGTGTACCACCCTCCGGCCACGGCAGGTCTCGATTCCTGGGAACTCTGCTGAAGGGTTTGAATGGCGGCTCTGCTCTTTTCATCTCCAGCTCCTCCCAATTCACGGTGTTGAAGAATCGGTGACCTCTGATATTCTTGTGGACACCCAGCCTCTTCTTTGGCTTCTTCCGCAGCAGTCTCTTCAGAAGATGCTTTACGTCAGCATCTAGCCAAGATGGGAATTTTGGCTTCTTTCTGGTGATGGACTTGATGATCTTTCTCCTGGAGGAGCCGTGGTAGAAGGGGGACTGTCCTGTCGCCATCCAGGATACGACAATCCCCAGGCCCCACCAGTCGACTGCTGCATCGTAGTCCTTCTCACGAAGCACCTCTGGGGCCATGAATCTATAAGTGCCTGTCACTCCGCTGATCTTCTTAGACGGGACGACGCCGTCTTGGGCCAGCCCCAGGTCAATCAGGCGGATGTGTCCATCTCCGTCCAGCATGATGTTCGCCGGCTTTATGTCACTACAATGAAGAAAAGTAAAAAGGTTAATCTGTTGAGTGATGCAGTAATAATGTAGTAGAGAAATAATGTACCACAGCTTAACCAGTCCTAATTCAGGACTCTGGGAAAGCTGGGTACATTATCTTCACCAGGGAAACAGGGAGATGTGGGAAAGTTGTGCTTACCGATGGATGATGTAGCGTCGGTGCAGGAACTGGAGGCCGCATGCAATCTCCGCTGTGTAGAATCTGAGAAAAGAGTGTAGTATCAATGACATGAAATAAGTCCCCGACGTCATGTCACCATCATAGTGTCACCTGTACGCCCTCCACTCTTCTATATCTGTCATGTCGCCCTCAGTATCCCCCCGTCTCCTGATTAGTCATTTACTCACCTGACATGGTTGATGTCCAAGCTGCCGCACATCCTGATCATCGCCGCCAGGCTTCCTCCGGACAGATACTCCGTGATGAAGTAGGCCCGGTCTGCAGACTGCTGTGCGGCATACAGATGGTAGATGAAGGGGCAGTCTTGGGCCTTCAGGAGTATCCGCCGCTCTCTCCTTATGACGTCTGCCTTGCTCTTTCCTCTGTCAACAACCTTGATGGCCATGAAGGTGTTCCTTCCAGGAAAAGATGCCAGGACCACCTTAAGAAAGCAGATAAGAAATTATCACTGACAGCGGCCAGAAGGGAAAATCATATATATTTATCACATGGTGGATTTATCACTAGGCGCTTTCACATGGCCAAGAAGATTGTGCAAATTAGAACCCCGTTCTTTTGAATGGAGTCATATACATGAGCGTTTTTCTCTTTTTGTCCCGCACCGCATCTTGGTGCAAGGAAAAAAAATTGCAGCATGTTTTCTTTGCATGTTCCTCAAAATCCATTGTCTATTGTTTTCAATGGGACAGGAAAACAGATTGTATGGCATGTGATGCGAGGTTTCCCATTGACTGTTTCTGATAGCCGGCCTCCTGCTGTGACAGCCGGGGTGCAGAAGGACAGTGACCCCTGCTGTTAACTCCTTACATACCACGATCTATGTAGATCACGGCAAATTAAAGGATTCACAGAGGAAGGGCGCTTTCCTTGTGATGTCATTGGACCCTTGCGATGTAATCGCGGAGGGCCGATGGGTTGCGATGGGTGGCAGGATGCTAGATAGAGGCGTCTTGCTTTACTGTTGCCTATGATTGTTTTTACAATCGATAAGGTTGTAATAGTAATCATAGCTGCTATGGATCAGGTCCCCTTCAGGGACATAAACAGTGTCAAAAAGCAAAATTAAATAAGTACATTTTAAAAAGCCTTTTTTTGCTCATTTTCCCCTATTTGTATGAAAAAAAAAATTAAGAAACCCCCCACATGTGGTATCATTGTGTCTGTAATGAGCTGTGCTATAATTTGAGCAAACTATTAATTTTGCGCAGCAAAAACCGTAAAAAGAAGGGAGCAAAATACTGATATGTGGAGGAGCCGTCACTGCGCCATTCCCAGAAAATAACAGTCATATAACTTACCTCGCTGAAGCTTCCTCTGCCCAAGATCTGAAGGGCGGTGAAGCGCTTGATGTCAAATCCGCGGTCTGATGGTAGAAGGTCCTGGCTGGTGCCTGGTCTTGGCTCCTCATCCTCTCCACTCCTCCTCCTCTTTATAGCTGTGAGTCCGCTCACGCTCTCGTCTTCTCTTTTGCGCTTTTCGACGTCTCCTTTTTGTCCATTGGACTCCATTTTTCTCAGTCCTGTAATCTTCGATCCAACCGCTGCCGTCGTCAGTTGAAAGGAAATGGCAGTTGGCCGATTGGAGGTCAAAGGTCAGTGAAGCCGCCAGTACCAGGCTTGCCAGTACTTTGCCTGCCAGTACCCTGCTCTGCCATATACACTGTGATGTGGCCACCATGAGTGATGGTCTAGTGCCCAGGGAAATGGAGAAAATCATAGCTGGTTCTTCCAGTGCCACATTATTAGTAGATGGGCAGGGATGGCACTTGATGTCTGGGTTGGCAGTGGTGCCCATAGTTCATCAGAAACTTTTGGAGTTTTATAAAACTTACAGTTGATTGGAAATTGAAATGAACCCGGCGGAGGAAAAAACATAAATTGTACTAATGAGAGGAATAATAAAGTCTTGTGAGAGGTCATTTAATAAGTGTCCATCATCCAGATACATGATGTGTATCTCCATATGTTACAGCGGGCAGCGCCCTCGCCAGTGCAGATCTGGGTGTAGTGGGCGGAGATGCTTCTATGGAGGTCATAGATGGATTTATCCACAATGGGGATTAATGCTGAGGTGTCAAATGATAGAAAGGGGTCATACAGAAATGTTAGGAGGATGTTATAAATCTACGGTTGCTGTGTGAGTTATTGTTGGGGGCTGCAAATTGGCGCAGTAATACGGTATTATAGGACTTTTTATTTACACTGAGACAATAAAGACTATTTTATTAGACAAGCTTGTGAGTGCAATCTAAAGTCTGGGAGAATAAGAGGTTGTGTGCAAGATATAGTCAGGTTTAGGGCAACGACAGACGAGCGTGTAACGTAACACGCTCACTCCTGCACATTTTTTGCGCAGTGAACGAGTGTATTTAACATTCACGCCTGTGCAAATATGGAGTGTATGTCCGCAGGCTCCATTCGTTCACACAAGCAGTGGAATCACCGCACCCTGATTTAAAAAGCTAATTTGCCTAACGTGGATGATTGCAGATCTGCACTGCACTTAGTGCATACCCGCGTAGGCAGATGTGCGCGCTTGCCCACCTCACGTGGGACTCTATGGTGCACAAACACGCACAAGATAGGGCAAATACAGCCGCAATGAGCCCATTTGCAATCAATGGGTTCTATTCTCTACATATCGCACTCATCTGTTTAAGCCCTTATATAAGGTGACCAGACGTCCCAATTTAGGCAGGACAGTCCCACTTTGGGACCCTGTGTCCTGCCTTTCCTAGGGTCCAAGCTCCCTGGCTTGTAATCAGTCAGTGGCGCTGCGGACAGCAGTGTGTGCATCCGGGATCCTTCTCCCCTGACCGATCCTCATTTGTTCCACAGGAGGAGAGGAGAAGGGAGGAGGTGTTGCTTTGGGTGCACACACTTCTGCCTGCAGCAGCGCCGAGAAGAGAGAGCTCTGTAGACCAGGAGAAGGGTAAGTATATGGGGGGACACTATTACTACCAAGGCCTCTGTGGGGGTGGGGTCCCCATTACTAGTGAAGCCACTCTGGGGGATACTATTACTACTGACGCCACTCTGTATGTGGCAGCATACCTCAAGCTGACTTACTGTATGCTTACAGGTGGCAGAAGTGCTGCAGACTGTCCACGGTAGAAATTTCTGCTGCTAATTATGCAGCATTTTTGCAACCAAAAACAGTCAAAATCCGCACCCCTGGTGTCATTCTTCAGCCTAGCATACTGTATTACTAGGGGTTTGAACACATGCACATGATTTTGTTCCTTTAAGCGGCCGTGATAATCACGAGACAATTGATTTCAGCTCTTTTCTCGGGAGTGAATACTACGTCGCACCTATCTTCCCCCAATTATTTTCAGCCTTCTGCACAATGGCATGGAGTTTGAACGGGCCAAGAAGGGGGAAAAACCCTCCATTAATGCACCACTATGCTCCATACTGGTGATCGTAGTTGTGCATAAGCCCGTGTGATGTTGCCCTTGTATATTTATATAAAATGTGTGTGTTTAGAATATATATAATATATGTGTATTCATATAGAGTCTCATACTTACCCATCCAGCGTGGGGCCGCACAGAATTAGGACATGCTGCGATTTATCATAAGCCAGCATTAGGGCGCCTACCCACTGGCGATTTTTATTTTTTTCCTGCGATGCTAAATTGCGTTTTGCGTTTTTTCTGAAGAGCAATTAGCATAGAATGTGTTCTTGTCCATTTGTTGTTTTTTTTTCGTTGCGTTGCAATTTTTCACATAGGAACTGTCAGTTGCATATGTCTCCTTATTTTTCTCTTAAAGGGGTTGTCTCGTGAAATCAAGTGGGGTTCAGCACTTCTGTATGGCCATATTAATGCACTTTGTAATATACATCGTGCATTAATTATGAGCCATACAGAAGTTATTCACTTACCTGCTCCGTTGCTAGCGTCCCCGTTGCCATGGATCCGTCTAAATTCGCTGTCTTCTGGCGTTTTTAGACGCGCTTGCGCAGTCCGGTCTTCTCCCTGGTGAATGGGGCCGCTCGTGCCGGAGAGCTGGTCCTCGTAGCTCCGCCCCGTCATGTGTGCCGATTCCAGCCAATCAGAAGGCTGGAATCAGCAATGGACCGCACAGAGCCCACGATGCACCATGGGAGAAGACCCGCGGTGCATCGTGGGTGAAGATCCCGGCGGCCATCTTGGTAAAGGAAGAAAGAAGTCGCCGCGAGCGCGGGGATTCGGGTAAGTAATAAACTTTTTTTTTTTTTAAACCCATCCCTTGGGTTTGTCTCGCGCCGAACGGGGGGCCTATTGAATTTTAAAAAAAAACGTTTCGGCGTGAGACAACCCCCTTAATGCACCCATGATTGTCAATGGAAATTAACGAAAAACGCCGCAAAAAAGGCGCGAAAAACGCTGCGTTTTTCACGCACGAAAATCAGCAACGCCAGTGGGTAGGCGCCCTTAGAGTGCATAAACTAACGCAATCCTATGATAGCGTGCCAATCCCGCTGCAGAATTTCCGTCCGTGGGCATTGGGCCTAAGCCGTAGCATTGGCCCCATAATGCCACAATGCCCAATATCCTATCATAATTCTAATCTTTCTTTTTCAGATGAGCAAGAAGCCGTTCAAGAGAACATTTACCAAGTGGATGAATTCCCATTTGGCCAAGGTAGCTGGTCATGTAGTTACATTGTGTAAGAGGACATTCCACATGCTTTAGGGCTCAGTCACACCAGCAAAGTTTTCCTGCATGTATAGGCGCGTTTCCGAAACGAATCTATTAGAACCAATGCTTTCTAATGAAAGCGGTCACATGTCCGTTTTTTAGAATTCTTTAAAATGCGCACCTACAAAAGATAGGACGCGAGTGAAAATGCACCCGGTCACATGATTATTTTCTACATGCCATGTGCTTTTATTTTTTTTACATGCGTGAAAAATTTGCTTGTCTGACTGCGCCCTTATAGTTGTTACAGTAATTAGAACTTCTCTCGTTAGTCTGGCCTCCTTCTACACTACTTTATCAGGATGTTGTAGGGGAAATGTATTAACTGATGTTTGCCGGGTTTCTGGTGTAAAAAGGTGACACATTTTGGCGCATGCCACATATTCAACCTTTTTCTGTTTTGTGGCTCGATCGCCATTTTGCAAAGGTGGTCAGATATTGAGTGTAAATTCTGCCATCTTTTGGTGCATCTTGTTTCTGCGGCGTACACAGTGCAGCAAAAATGACGTGAGAACTATATTCTATGGGTCAGTACGATTACTAACATAAAAAAATTATTTTTATTTTTTGCTTTACCACTTTTTTTTCCAAAGATATTTTATTTTTTAAAATTATTTTCTTCCGCAATCTTCTGACAGCCATACCTTTTTTTTATTTTTCCGTCGACATAGTTCTGTGGGGCCTCATTTATTTTTTAGCAATACCAAATAGATTTTTGTCTTTTTATGTAGATTTTTTTATTATACATCTGGCAAAAGGTTTTTTTTTTTTAAACTTTTATTACCTTTTTATTATTTTAATATTTAATAAAATGTAAGTGATTTACACTTGTTTTTTACATGTGTAATACACAGTACTAAAAGCCCATTTACACTGCGCCATTCAGGCACACATGATAAAAGACGCAGCATGTCCTCTATTGATGCATGAGATACGCAGCGAGGACATCTTCGGATGGACGTGTTTTTTCAGGTTTTGTTTTTACTAGCGGGATTCTCGTGCGTTAATACTACCTATAGTCCGCCTGCTTTTTTTGACAGGAGCCGTGTGATCATCATCAGTCACTGTAATAGGAGGAACAAAAAAAGGTTTGGTACGGTGTTAGCCAGCAGAGCAAAATGTGATTGTTCCCAGCAAGAAAACCATGTAATCTTGGAGATATGATACCTTTTAATGGCTAACAAAAAGACATGATGTTCTAGCGAGCTTTCAAACCTACTCAGGCTTAATGAAATAGATGTGAAGAGGAATACATATATACACTCATACATATGAGAAGGTACAGATCTGGTGTGATTAATGTGCACTTTAAACAATATATACTGGGGGTGGGGTGGCGGGGGGCTAGTTACATAATGAATGAGAAATGAATTCACTGGAGTGGGCCTTTAATACTCTCTTTACGTTAAACATTCTTGCACGCACTAGCAGGGGGGCCCCTACCGTGAGGCAGCAGTTTGTAGGACCCCAGAAGGAGGAGGTTGCTGCCCTCTGGTGAAAAAAAAAACAATTGCCACCTGTTGGGTGGGCAGCAACCTGAGAAGCATTTTACTCACTTAGGCTAACTTCACAAAAAGGGCGAGCGCAATATGGGGCCATGAATCCCACCCCTATATCACACTCTCCGCTATGTCAAATCCCTGAGGATGTGAGGCGTTGTCACGTGAGAACAGCCTCGTATCACTTCAGGGATGCAGGAAACCTCCGCCGTGACGGACAGGAGTTTCTGACATTGATTTTAATGGGAGACCTCGCATCGCGTGCCCCTAGCATGTGGTGCAATGCTGCCGCCGGGACCATAAAATGACATAGGGTTTAGAATCAATTTCTGCGTATACAAATACGAATCTGCCCTCAGGGTCCCTTCTGACATTTATGGGGTTCCATCTTAATGATTTGTGAATAAGGAGTGAGACTCATCTGGAGAAAGAAGTATGAAAGGAGTGACATGTCCACTGTACCCACGTTTTTTTAAGGGTATCTGCTTTATCTATAGTGAGGTGAGTCTCTTGCAAACCCACAATCTGGGGATTAAATTGCTTAGTATAAGAGAAAACTGCTTTACGCTTATTAGCGGTGCCCAGGCCTCACATGTTCCAACTAAGACATGACAGCGACATTGGGAGACATAATGACATATAGCACAGTCGGGTTTTCCAAGTAGGGGAGCATATTACCCATATTAGAAAGAAGGATATAAGCACAGACCTACTTGTAACTTAAAAGAAACTGTAACAGCTTAAACAACTAAGAATTGACATCCCGCTTAACAATAATGTGTCGCAGAGTAAGCTACAATCTATTTTGAAAGTAGCAGTTGTTGTGAGTGGGGGACATTCCAATGGCCTATCGGGGATTGGTTTATGTGATAAAAATTTTTTTTCCCTTTAAGCATGGCTTCAGGCTATTGCCGCAGCGGTGGCTACCCGGGGACGAGCCCACAATCCGGGACAGCGTAAAGGCTAGGTGACATATCTCTTCATCCCAGCCATATACAGTATCAACCATAGGCCAATGGATCATGGGCCCAAATGTTCTTTGCAGAATTTACATTGCATAGATCAGAACTCGGGACTATGCAACGTCGGATGACGCAAGGTGCATACGGAGCCACTCCATGGCTTCAGTAGGGGAATGTAGAAAGATCACTTTATCATTTGCTGCAATCCGTAAACGGGACGGGTATGCCATAGAGTATGGAATGCCTCTATCCTTGAATCTCTTTTTTATTTCCACGAAGGTGGCTCTTTGTTTCTGCAGATCCGCCGAAAAATCAGGGAAAATAGATCTCACTGAGTTGTTATATTTAACCCCTTAGTGACGAAGCCTGTTTGCGCCTTAGTGGTGGAGCCAAATTTTGGAAATCTGACATGCGTCGTTCAACGTGGCATAACTCCGTAAAGGCTTTACATATCCCAGTGATTCTGACATTGTTTTTTCACCACATGTTGTACTTCATTTAGATTGTAAAAATAGACCGATATAATTTGTGTATATTTATTAAAAGTACCAATATTGGAAAAATTTTGAAAAAATTGTCATTTTTTCACATTTACAACCGTAATATCTCAAATATGTCCAAACATACTGTACAAATTTTTGATAAGATATGTATTTCCATCTGTTTACTTTATTCTGAATGCACACTTGAAAAACTTTTGTGTTTTTTTTTAACCATTTAGAGGACGTACACATTTAACATTACTTTTCAGCATTTTGAGGAGCACTTTGTTTTCCTGCACCAAGGCAAGTTTGCAAAGGCTCATAAGTGTCAGAATAATAGATACACCCACAAATGACCCCATTTTAAAAACTACACTCCTTAGTGTATTCACTGAGGGGGGTCATGAGTATTTTGACCCCACCAGTTTTTTTCAGGAATTAGTTCAATTTAGGAGAGAAAAAATAAAATTTCATATTTTTGCAAATATGTCATTTTAAAGACATATTTTTTTCCTATAGAGCCCATGAAAATGAGGATTTACACACCAAAATGGATACCCCCGTTTCTCCCGTGTTCAGAGACATACCCATTGTGGCCCTAATCTCATGTCTGGATGCATAACGGGAGCCAAAATGAAAGGAGTAGTCGGTGTCTTTCAGAACATAAATTTTGCTTGAAGGCGTTTTAGGCCCCATAGCACTTTTGTAGAGCTCTTGAGTGGCCAAAACCAAAGAGAACCCCCACAAGTGACCCCATTTTGAAAACTAGACCCCTTAACGAATTTATCTAGGGGTGTACTGACCATTTTGACCCCACAGTTTTTGAATGAATTCAAGCCAAGCAAAAGGAAAAAATTGTGATTTTCATTTTTTTGTCAATTCTGTCATTTTAAAAACAGCTTTTTTTGTACAGCACACGCATGAATGAAGCCTTTCACCCCAAAATGGATACCCCTGTTTCTCCCGTGTTCAGAGACATACCCATTGTGGCCCTAATCTCATGTCTGGATGCACAATGGGGCCCAAAACGAAAGGAGTAGTCGGTGGCTTTCAGAACATAGATTTTCCTTGAAGGCGTTTTAGGCCCCATAGCACATTTGTAGAGCTCTTGAGCGGCCAAAATCAAAGAGAACGCCCACAAGTGACCCTATCTTGAAAACTAGACCCCTTAACGAATTTATCTAGGGGTGTACTGACCATTTTGTTCCCACAGTTTTTGAATGAATTGAAGCAAAGCAAAAGGAAAAAATTGTGATTTTCGTTTTTTTGGCAATTCTGTCATTTTAAAAACTGCTTTTTTGGTACAGCACACACATGAATGAAGCCTTTCACCCCAAAATGGATACCCCTGTTTCTCCCGTGTTCAGAGACATACCCATTGTGGCTCTAATCTTATGTCTGGATGCACAACGGGGCCCAAAATGAAAGGAGTAGTCGGTGGCTTTCAGAATAGAAATTTAGCATGAAGGTGATTTAGGCCCCATTGCCCACTTGTAGAGCCCTTGAGCTGCCAAAACGACAGAGAACCCCCACAAATGATCCCATTTTGAAAACTAGACCCCCTAACGAATTTATCTAGGGGTGTACTGTGTATTTTTACCCTACAATTTTTGAATAAATCTAAGCAAAGCAGTAGGAAAAAAATTACAATTTTCATTTTTTTGGCAGTTGTATCAATTTAAAAACTGTTTTTTTTGTACAGCACACATAGGAATGAAGACTTTCACCCCAAAATTGATACCCCTGTTTGTCCCGTGTTCAGAACCATACCCCTTGTGGCCCTAATCTACTTAAAGGACGCATGGCTAGGCCTATAATGGAAGGAGCACCCGTTGGATTTTAGGGTACAACGGAATAAATTCCAGGCCCCATTGCCCACTTATAGAGCCATTGAGCGTCCAAAACGATAAAGAACCCCCACAAATGACCCCATTTTAAAAACTAGACCCCTTAACGAATTCATCTAGGAGTGTATTGCGTATTTTGACCCCACAGTATTTGAATAAATTTCAGCAAAGCAGAAGGAAAAAATTACGATTTTCATTTTTTTGGCAATTTTGTCAATTTAAAAACAGGTTTTTTTTGTACAGTGTACATAGGAATGAAGACCTTCACCCCAAAATGGATACCCCCGTTTGTCCCGTGTTCAAAAACATACCCATTGTGGCCCTAATCTACTTACAGGAAACATGGCAAGGCCTGTAATGGAGGGAACACCCGTTGGATTGCAGGGCACAACTGAATACATTCCAGGCCCCATTGCTCATTTGTACGGAATAAAAATTGACTCCCTAAAAATCCCCCCCCCCTCCACGCCCTTTTCGGCATTCCCCAAATCTTAGATAAAAGTAATAATGTGAACTGTGTGGTATTTCCAAAGACGGGTAATTATGGAGGCTGGTTGGGATGGGCACATAGGGCAATAAAATCTGGTATCCCCCCTCCTCTCATGCTTTTTGGGGGTCATTTTTTGACCTCAGTGGCGGGGATGGGGTGTAAAAAGTGGCGTTCCGTGAGTCTCCGTAAGCTTGACGAGGTGCGGCGGTCTCACACAGAAGGCGCTCAACAAGGTGCTCCTGGAACTGCAGGAAGGCGAGTGTTCCCGGGGCTTCTTGTAAATTGCGTATTACAGGTAGCGGTCTGAATAACGCCGGGCTTACGCAGCCGTAGGTGGATCCCGGCTGTGAGCCCGGCTGTGACCCTGCGTACGGCCGCGTAATGTACTGCGCATAACTGCGTACTTACCCGGGCGGTCATGCGCAGTACTTTTTTTTTTGTTGTTGTTGTTTGTATTTCCCGCACCGTCGCTTAGCGATGACGCGGGTACCCGCAGCCCGTATACAACGTAGTTGCGTATGGGCTGCGGGTATATCCGCGACCATGGAGCACAATGGGCTCTATGTTGCTGATATCCGCGGTAAAATAGAACCTGCTGCGTTCTCTTTTCTGCGAGTGGATTACACAATTCCAACCCGCTAATGTGAGCGTAATTGTGTAATCCAATGCGATTGATCTGCGTATTACCGCTAATCAAACGCATGCGGAATCCGTAATTCCTATCCGGTCATGTGAGACCGGCCAAAGGTAGATTGCTACCTTTTTATCACGTGACCGGGGACCGCTCAACGAGGCCACCCGTCACTGCTCCAGGCTCTCGGCGACCGTTGGTCGCCGAGAGCAAGGAGATATTAAGTTTCCTGGGCTCCCCGACTCCTGCGCATGTGTGCGGTGTTTTGCCGGCGGTCGCATGCGCAGAATACGGGAAAGTTCACGGAAGAAGATTGCGTCGGGGTGCAAATATGGAGGCCTCCGGTAAAAAGTTTTATCTCCTCTCACCGATCGCATCGGTGAGGGGAGATGAACCTCCCCTTTTTTTAACTTTTACGTGATCGCCATTATTCTTCGGATAACGACGAACACGTGATCAGGAACCGCTCACCGCGGCTCTCCGTGAAATCTCCAGGCTCTCGGCTAAGTTTTGTAGCCAGGAGCAGGGAGATTTTAAAAAAGCACGGCTTTTGCGCATGCGCCTGCCACATTGGCGAAGGGCGCGTGCGCAGAAGCTGGGGTGAGGTCCGCGGATAAATCCGCAGGCCTTAGGTATGTCATTTCATCCTCCCTCACGGATATGATCCGTGGGGGGAGATGAAACGCAAGGTTTTTTTTAAGTTTTTAAAAGTTTTTTTAACTTTTTGCACTTTTTTTTTTTTTTACCTTTTACCCCCTTTTTTTTTTTTTTTTTACTTTTTGCACTTTTTTTTACTTTACATGATCACTGTCATCCATTGGATGACAGTGATCATGTCCCTGGTGACATCCCTCTGCTCTTGGCTACACATGGCAGCCAGGAGCAGAGCAATTTTGAATTTCCCGGGGCTCGAGCCCCTCTGTACACGCGCCCGATGTCAATCATCGGGCGCGCATGCGCAGACGGGGATTTCGGGTCCCGGGACATCGGGACATCGCAGAGGACCGGGGGTGAGTATCTTCACATCCCCTCATGGATCCGATCCATGAGGGGAGGTGAAACTTTACTTTTGTTTTACTTTTTCAACTTTTTCGCGATCACCGCTATCGCAATGGATAGCGGTGATCGCGGGCCCGGGGACCGCTCACAGTGGTCCCCGGTAACACCTCCTGGTTCCCGGCTACCTTCAGGAGCCGGGAGCCAGGAGATTTTAAATTTGCCGGGGACACCCGGGCTTCTGCGCGTGCACGTGACGTCATCGTCTGGCGTGCATGCGCAGAAGGCCGCCGGCGGGTCCGGGAGGACCAGATCTCCGGGGAACACCGCCGACAAGCCGTGTGAGTATTTTCAGCTGCCGTGATGGATCCGATCCATCATAGCAGCTGAATTACTACTTTTTTACACTGTTTTATTTACTTTTTTGCGATCGACGTTATTCATTTTATAGCGCCGATCGCAATACCGGGGGGGACTGCCCGCATCCTGGGATGACAGCTCCATGCTGTCGGCTACCTGCGGGCACCAACAGCATGGAGTTGTCACGTCCTCAGGCCAGTGGGCATCAATCCAAAGAGGATGCATAAAACTACGTCCTCTAGGATTAAGGCCCACTTTCTGAGGACGTAGTTTCCCGATGGGGCGGTCGTTAAGGGGTTAAGAGGGCCTTCCAGTCTGGCCTGGTGCAAAGCGGCATCTCCATCTCTGCAGTTCAGAATTCGTGCCAAAAATGGATGCGGTGGGGCGCCCGGCGCCGGACGGGACCTGCAGGGCTCTCTTCACCGTGAAGGAGGCAGAGAAGATGCATTCACCCAGTGTAGATTTAAGCCAGTTTTCTACAAACGATTCTGGTTGGGAGCCCTCTGCTCTCTCCGGGAGACCAATTATGTGTAAGTTATTGCGACGAAGACGGTTCTCCGGGTCATCTGTCTTGGATTGACAAAATTCTGCTTGCCTTATGGCTTTCTGCACCGCCGCTGGGAGTGGATGCAGGGAGTTTTCTATGTTAGAGACGCGGTCTTCCATCTCAAGTATCCTACCCCGTATGTTCTGCATATCTTGTCTTAATAAAGTAACATCCGATTTAACTTCATCTATTTTCCCGGTGAGGGAGGATTTACAGGTATTTATTGCTTCTAATAGTCGACGCATAGTTGGTTCCGAACTCTGCCCGGAGTCAGCTTCATTATCTCTTGCCTGGACAGTCCACGATGAGTGCGGCGTATGATCGGACATCTCCACACTAGAGAATTCCTTTATTTTCTCCGCAGCGGTACAACCTTTAGCTCGAGTGCTCATGATAAGCGCTCGCAAGGTAGAGACTGATAACAGAATGTGCACTAGCGTTTCTGTGTTACCGCGTAAAACTTTCTTTGGGATTTAAGGTAGGTTAAGTACCAAGAGTCCGTCTTTTTCACAAGTTATGGTTACCAGCCTAGGGTACAGGATGAGGTCTCAAATCATCATCAGAGCAGATTCTGCGTCGGTCCTGTCCAACTGCATGGGAGTAAGGGGTGACTCAACAATCCACTGTGTCCACAGATTAGGGTCCGCAGAGGGCAAAATCCACTGTGGAAGAACAATTTTGCGGGGCCCAGCAGAGACTTTCAGTACAGAGGGGATCCTCAAGTTATAGCATCCAGCTGGTTAGAATACTGCTGGGTATATTGCCACCATTTAGAGAGACAGCAGCAATTATCACAGTCACAAAATGGCACCTGGTGGCCAGAGGGGGGTTTCCCAGGTATGTATAGAGGGCCTACTGCTGCGGGGCCTACATTACAGCATTCACAGTTTCAATGCAAATGCCCCTGTAGGCTCCAAAGTGCCCTTCCACGTCCTCCGCCAGGGACTTACTCTTTGCCGCCTCTCGCCGGGACCAGGATCCGGATCAGATTCACACCGCTCGGCTGGCGTCTCCGCAGAAGCGCACTGCTGGGTTCCATTGACAGCAAGGCCTGCCCACCAGGGGATTCAGCACAGCCGGGTAGTCAGTGCGGTGAACTCCACCAGCCCCGCCCAAACGGCACCTGAGACCGGGTGAGAAGAGGATCACTCACCGGACAGTGATAGAGGTAGGGAGCGGTGTGCAGCAATGCTCCAGCGGGAGTGCTCGGGCAGGACATGTCAATCGCCAAGTGCAGGCTCAGGGCTGTATACGCCGGTTCAGGGGCAAGAAGGACTTTTGGTTCGAGCCAGCCACTGCAGCAGGGTATGTTGATTAATTTCAATCCGTCAGGGAGGTAGTCCGGATCGAAAGGCCAGGGTAAAGTGCAGGATATTAAGGTCCCCTGGGGGGAGCCGGTGTGGAGGGGGCATAAGAATCACCCCTCTGTATGCTTCTGACTCATTACTCTGACATAAGGAAAAAATGAGACTCCATGACGCTAATGTGTCCATAAGACATCTGTAAGGTCTCTTTCACGCTACAAAAGCATCGCTACAAAATGGCTTTGTTACCAAATTTGCAACATCCCTCATGTGAAAAAACCAATTGGAATCCAAGGGCTTCACACACATGTGTTTTGTAGCCTGTGTGAAAGAGGCCTAAATTCAGCTCCTCACCACGTTCAAGCTCGGTATGCATCTATATAGCCGCTATAAAACAGCTGAAAATCACAACTGCGTGAAGCATTGGATTCCATTTTTGGCCGCGATGAACATATTCTAGTGTGAATGAGTCTAAAACTGGAAAAGTCCTACTGAAAATGTAACTTCTTTATTGTAGATTTTGAATTTATGTCTCATGTAAATATATTTGGCGCATAACTCGGCCGAATTACCTACATTTTTAATGACTTCACTAATTTTAGACATAAGAACCAGTAAATCGTTTCCCCTTTTCTGTTCCAGCGGTCATAATTGTTTTTACTTTTCATCAATGTGGCCGTATGACGGCTTGTATATTGTGGAACTAGTTTTTATAGGAACTAAAGGCCCTTTTAGACACGATGATTTTTACTCAAAAATTGCTCAAACCTGTCTTTTGAGCGATAATCGTTGTGTCTAACTGCACTGACATTGTGCAGTTTTCGTTAAGCCATCGCTGATCTTTCAGCGTGCTGAAAGACAATGATGAGCCTTATCAGGAATTCACAGCGGGATACAGCTGATACTATTGTTTCAGCTGTATCCTGCTCCCTGAAGACTGGTGGGGTATGAAAAACACAACTGTCCAGCTGTGTTCTGCATCCTTTGCTCGGAGCGCTCGGCTATAAAACAGCTGGGCGCTCCATGCGGGGAACAGCTGGATTCAGAAGACAAGTGGCCCCGCTTGTCTTCTGCATCTTCCGCTCGGAGCGCAAAGTGATCGCTCAATGTTTAAACAATCACCTTACGCTGTAAAAAAAGCACACGATTATCGCTCAAAAATCACTGAGAAGATTTTTTGAGCGATAATCGTGTCTAAACCCGGCTTAATACCGGATAAATATAATGTTTGGAATAACTTTTTTAGTAATTTTTAATGGGGAAGAAAAAGCAAGTTCCCCAATGTTTTTCCATCATTCACCTTGTGGTACAAATAGTTGGATCACTTTATTCTACGGGTCGCTACGATTATAACACAAATCTCTACAGGTTTTATTGTGTTTTAGTACCTTTTACAGTAGAGAACAACTTTTTTGACAAAAACCTCTACAAATAGCATTTTTATGTTTCCATTGACAGAGCTGCATGAGGCCTTGTATTTTGTGGGACAACGGTTATTGGTTATTGGTACCATTTTCAGGTAGAATATATCTGACTTTTTGATCTTTCTGTAAAACCACTTGGGGTCCGTTTACACTTAAAGATTATCGTTCCAACAAGCGAACAATGTCAGCGCTCGCTCGTCTGTTTATACAGCAGATCCGTCGTTGGCTCATTCAAACCAGAAACCATTCAGTCTTCCTCATTCGCTGTGTAAGTGACAGAGGGACTGATTATTAGATTGGTATGTCTTCACATCTATCTCTCAAGTACCTAGTCAGTCTGAACCGAGGCATGGCTTCAGAGGACAAGAAACTGCAAATCAGCTGAATATGGAAGCAACGCGATGAATCTAATGCCCACCCCATCACGCTGGAATGTATCCAGCGCTGTATACTACCCACTAGTCAGACCGCCTCCTGCTAAATGGAAGGCCGGGTAAAGGAGGATCAACACCGCTATCACATAAGCAGTGGCACTGTCCATGGTCCTGATCTGGAATAACCAGCTCAACTGTAGTATTGTCCACATCACTTAGGCCCCCCTCACACAGGGCGTTTGCAGAAACGCAGCGTTGAAAAACGCTGCGTTACTGCAGATTCTGCCCCGTTTCAGCAGCGCTGGCATACTTTATGCCAGCGTTTTGGCTGCGTTTTCAGCTCGTCTGAAAACGCAGCCAAGAATGCTGAAAAGAAAAAAAAAAGCAATACTCACCTAGCCGCTGCAGTCTGGGTCGCGGCCGCTGGTCTCTGTCGCTGATCCGGGCTTCCTCGGCACTCCCAAGTCTATTGCCTCTCCTGTTCCCCCATACGGACTTCTTAGTTTCAGCGTGAATTTGTCAAGTGGGCGGTCCCTGCTGTTCAACGTCAATCAACTCCGACATAACCCACTGACAGCAGGCAGTGCAGACCGCCCACTTGACACATTCACAACTCTGGGAAATGAAGCTAAGAAGAGCCTTTATAGGGAAAATGAGGGACAATAGACAACAATGGAGTCAGCAGGGCTGTGGCTGCGAACTCCCCATTTTATAGGGCTTACCACTAATCTCCAGAATAGGTATTTTCCTTTTTTGCTGTGAAGATGTGAATGCATATGTGCGGTCAGCTCTCCAGAGAAATCAGCGGGATTTATGAAATCCTATCACTTGTTTCCTTATAGCCCATAGATTTCCATGGAGGAAAAGCATACATGTCTGACCAGCTCTACATGGGAAATGGGAAGCTGGGCTAGTTCATAGACAAGAGTCATGAAATGTGCTATTCTCACACTCAGACCTTCACCTTCTAAGGGACTCGCATCGCCGCCGAAGACGATTTTTTCGCGTGAAAGTGAATAGGAGTTCCTAATGTTAAAAACGCATTGCATCGTACGAGAGTTGAAAGTTTGTGCAAAAAGGAGACTCCGTAAGAAAACATGGGAAATAAAAAATTTGCAAAATGCAGACAGATCGGACATGCTGCGTTTTTTTCCACTCCACATGGGAATGAAACTATTGAAAATCATAGGTTTCATAATTCTGCGTTTTCACTCACTCTCACGCCCTAAGAAGCTGCTTACTCAAATACTTCCTGCTCTTTCACATGATTTGCAATGACCTTTATGTTTTGTAGGTGATAAAAGTCTGATTGGTGGAAGTCTCACGGCTAAGACCCCCAGCCATCCCCCCAAATGCTGCAGCCACTAGCAGTCACATCAGATTGAATAAAGCGGGTGCCGAGCATGGGTGGCCACCGCTCTGTTCATCTCATTGGGTCTGAAGTAGCAAAGTACAAGTGCTTGTACTCTGCTGTGTCTGGCAGTCACATTGCATATGAATGAAGTACCACTGCGCATGCACAAACACCACTCACTTTAGTCTCTTCCTGACTGCAGGGTGCAGCTGGGGGACATGGGACCCCGACCAGGATTAGTGATGGTCTTAGCAGTGAGACCTCCTCCGATCAGATTTATTTCTGTGTATAGGTGATATAAGTTAATCTTGGTACAACCCCTTATAGAGAATCATTATTTATTCACCCTTTTATGTACTCTAATACAGGGGTCCCCAACCACTGGTCCGTGGACTAGGACCGGGCTGTTGGGTTTTTTTTGCTGGTCCGAGGCGGCGCCACAGATCAGCACTAAACACTGACCATGTGCTCTGCCCTGCGGTGGCTCAGAGCACACTGTGTGGGCTGGCATCAGTAGACGCGGATCCTAGCAGAGAACATTATGCGGGGAGGCGGGGAGACCTCTGTGACATGGCTCCCGACACAGCACATTATGTGGGGCACGGTGGGGAGGCAATCTGGCCACAGTGTCATGGCTCCAGGCATAGCTCTTGGCGGGGACCTGGGCTACAGTGCTGTACACCGAGGTCCTGCCAGCACCTCCGGTCTACAGCGCTGTTTGGTGTATAGCGCTGCTAAGTAGCACTGCATGACACACCCCCATATAACCAAAGCCCCGCCCCTGCCCACCCTGCCATGCGGGGTTATGGAAAAATGGTCTTGCTTTAAACTGGTCCCTGGTGCAAAAAAGGTTGAGGACCACTGCTCTAATAGACCCAGTACTGTAGATAAATATTATGTATGTCTATCTTGGCTTTTATGTTTGTCACTGATTTTCTCTTTGGCTATAAATTAATGACATGAAGGGCTTTACAGCTCACAAGCCTTGAAAAGTGCAACTGAAGATTGAGATTTTGGTCTAAGCTTGGAAATTTATAGGAGGAGGTATTGACAAATCGTCCCAAGCATAAATATTGATGTTGGTGGGAAAAAGTGTGCCTCAGATGTAAATCTAGCTGCAGACTGATGGTTTTCTTGGGCCACAATATAGTGCAAGACTAACGGTTCCGCCCAGCCCTAATGTTTAATGAAAGACTTGCTCAAATGGACTGAAATGACATTATATAGCATTATGCACGGGCGATCCACAAGTCTTGTACTTCATGTGCAGTACAAACAGACTGTTATCAGGTAAAAGATTACTGAATGTATTAGAAAAGAGGAGTTGAGTCTATCGCAGTATATTCGGATGAGCTGACCCTGTCAGTGTAGCAAAGATGAATTATAACACAATGTTATATCCATGCCTAGATTGTAGATTATTATTATTTTCTAAAAGCACTAAATCTAGTAATGAAGGAGGAAAGACAAACATGGCTTGCTTCACACACACTTTTCTGGTAGCAATTTTTGGCTACTGCGAATACTTTGCGTCGTGCGGTTGCCTGTGCAACATTGGAGGCGATATTGAATATTGAGTGGGGTGATTGTGCACTGAATGCTTTGACTTATCTGATTGGATTGCTGAGAAATGCCATGATGCAGCAGGCAGGTTGGCGAAATCTGCTCGTTCACCTTCTCCTGAAACCCCCGGTAGAAATCCTCATTAAACATCTACAGTTGTATATAATTCCTCTCATTTAGACTTTTCATACATTATCTCCATAGCTGGTTCAGGTACTGGGTTGGAGCCTTAGGTGTAGTAGCCGCAGATGTGGAGAGAGTAGTTGGGGACGAGCCAGGAGTCAGCAACAGGAGATCTTATAGGGCAGAACAAATGGAGGAGGTGGGTCGTGTTGTCAAGAGGGAAGCCAGGGGTCAGTATCAGAAGGTCTCAGTGTAACAGTACAAATGGAGGAGGCGGATCGCTTTCTCAGAAGGGAAGCTAGGGTCGGTATCAGAAGGTCTCAGTTGAATAGCAGGGAAGCAGGCAGAAGTGGAGCTTGATCAATGGCTAGTGAGGCAGAATATACACGCAAGGGAGGAGGAAACATGGCCTGGTTTATATAAGAAACAGAAGCATGGCTAGGTTTCAGCAAAGGAGCTGTCCATGTCTTGGAGAGAGCTGGTATCTGGAGCGCAGCGATATTCTTGAGGTGCAGGTGACCTGTTCAGAAATTGGATGTAGGGGTAAAGGAGGGATTGGAGTCGAAGATAACCCCAAGGCAGTGGGCGTGCTGTCTGGAAGTTATGGTGGTGCCACACACTGGGATGGAGATGTCAGGATGCGGTCAGTTAGTAGAGGGCGGAAACAGGAGGTCAGTATTTGAGAGTTTAAGGTAGAGAGTGGACATAGGGTTAGAGACAGCGCACATTCGGTTGCATACTGAAGAAACGGTGCTGTAATGTCATGAGAGGAGTTGTATAACTGGGTGTCGTCAGTGTAGAGATGGTACTGACAGCCAAATCTCCTGATGGTCTGTCCTGATGGTAGTGGCTGTGTTAATGGAAAAAAAGAGGGGGCCGAGGACTGAGCCCTGGGGGACCCCAACAGCAAGGGAGGAGGATCAGTAGGGAATAGTTGCCCCTCGATTTTAGCCGTTAGGAGGTTGTTTGACACTTTAGTCAGAGCGGTTTCTGTCGAGTGTAGAGGATGGCAGCCAGACTGCAGGGGGTCAAGCAGAGATTTTTCTGATAGATAGCTTTTAAGGCGGGAGTAAATTAGGCGTTCTAATAATTTGGAGATGAAGGGGAGATTTGAGATGATTCGGTAGTTGGCAGCATCGGTCGAGTCAAGAGTCGATTTCTTTAGCAGTTGGGATATGATAGCCTATTTGAATTAGGAGGGGGAGATGCCAGAGTTTTGGGTGTGAACGGTCTGAAGGTCCTGTACGTATGGTAGGTTGGTGGGTCTGGCGAGATTCTAGGCAGCTTGACAGAGAAAGAGAGGAGGTTATGGTCCGAGAGCGGGAGAGGGGAGTTAGGGAAGTGGCAAGCAGAGCAGAGATGGAGGAAGACTAGATCAAGAGTATTGCCATCTCTGTGAGTGGGAGAGGCTGTGAGTTGTGAGAGACCAAGGAAGGAGGTCTACATTTGCTGTAATTGAGCCTCTAGAACATGCAAACTCGGCCTAATGGGTACAAGTAGTAATCTTGTATATACTCCATGCAGCACTAGTTACAGGAGGTCCAACCATGTGAACACAGCCTAATGGGTACAAGTAGTAATCTTGTATATACTCTATGCAGCACTAGTTACAGGAGGTCCAACCATGTGAACACGGACTAATGGGTACAAGTAGTAATCTTGTATATACTCTATGCAGCACTAGTTACAGGAGGTCCAACCATGTGAACACGGCCTAATGGGTACAAGTAGTAATCTTGTATATACTCTATGCAGCACTAGTTACAGGAGGTCCAACCATGTGAACACGGACTAATGGGTACAAGTAGTAATCTTGTATGTACTCTATGCAGCACTAGTTACAGGAGGTCCAACCATGTGAACACAGCCTAATGGGTACAAGTAGTAATCTTGTATATACTCTATGCAGCACTAGTTACAGGAGGTCCAACCATGTGAACACGGCCTAATGGGTACAAGTAGTAATCTTGTATATACTCTATGCAGCACTAGTTACAGGAGGTCCAACCATGTGAACACGGACTAATGGGTACAAGTAGTAATCTTGTATGTACTCTATGCAGCACTAGTTACAGGAGGTCCAACCATGTGAACACAGCCTAATGGGTACAAGTAGTAATCTTGTATATACTCTATGCAGTACTACTTACAGAAGGTCCAACCATGTGAACACAGCCTAATGGGTACAAGTAGTAATCTTGTATATACTCTATGCAGTACTACTTACAGAAGGTCCAATACGTCTTTTGTTCCAATATAAGGTTCCCAGATCTCTGTGGCCGGGCTCAAACCAACGGATTTGAATTGCGGATTCTGCGATTGCCATCTACTCCGAGGATCCGCGATAATACGCAGACATTGAAAGGCATTTTTTTTCTTCACACTCGCAGGTACGAATTGTGGATTCCCTGAGTGGAAGACAAATCGCAGCATGCTCTATTTTTAGCATATTACACACAGACGACCTCCTTTGTAGTCAATGGATGAGAGTGTTCCGCAGCCCAAACATGAGAGATTTTTCGCCTGGGCGATATTCTAATATCATTCCCTGCTTACAAGTTTTCTTCCGTGGGGAGGATACGCTCTATATACGCATACATCCGCGTGGAAAATAGCATGCATCCGCGATCAAACGCAATTACTTTCTGCGACGGATCACAGGTTTTCGGATAAGAATATCTGCATGCAGAGTCCCACCTGTTTGCATAAGCCAGTCTGGCTCATGAGAAGTCTTTGGCTGGCATCAGAGCTATGTTTCATGCGGCACATTGACTTGCTCTTTTAAGGGAGGAAAACTTTAGGGATTGACTTCATTTCTCCTCGTTACCAACAGAGATCCCGATTGGCCTAGTTTCACAACGGCGAGGGCAATATCAAGCCGTGTTTCACAGCCCAATATCGCACTTTCCACCATGTGAAAGACCTGTGGATGTGAGGCATTTTCATGTGGCAGCAGCGCCTGAGCTGGAATATGGTTTTCTCCAGCAGGCTTTAGGGTATTCTGTAGCTTCCCAATTGTGTAAAAAACCAGTATGTGCACACTGACCAAATTAGACGTAAGTTATCAGTCGCATGTCCAAAATGGCTCTCTGGGCAGGAACGTCCAGACAGCCTCTTTTATTGAAAGACATAACACCTGCCCTTTATGGGCGTTTAACAGATTACATCAGTAACATATATATATTCTTTTTCGCTGGGTTATATAGAATTCCCCGCCTCCCCCTCTCCACACCTCTCTCAAGTCCGGTCTACATAGGAGCCTTTGTCTTAACAACGTGGTCAAAACTGAAAGTATCTCTTTGTTGGAGAAGTTTCTGTGCGGGGGATGGGAAAGGACTGGGAAAACACTCAGTATTGAATACAGGTATACATGTAGTACTAGGACTTTTAACTCTTAGAGGCTGCTTGTGCAACTTTATGTATTCAGCTAACATTATACCACACATCTTTCACCATGCCATTGTCCAGCAACTACCATGATGAGATTGTGTGGCCATTAACCTCCACAGAGTTAAAAGTCATTACAGTAGCGTAATACATTTGGGTTATACAAATCAATAGACATTTTATACTAACTAATTATCATGTCTACTACACGCCAGCCCCATTGAAAGCAGTGGGAGAACTCTGGGAGATTCTCTGTGACAGCAGCGGCATGGGATTCCTTCATCCCCGCAGGGAATCCCTTCACCCCAGACAGGGCTGAAGGGATTTCCCCACCACATCTTAAGGGATTCCCCGAGAGGATGAAGGAATCTCCTGCGGCGGCTATAATGGAGGATGACCGAGTTCTCCCATTGCTTTCAATAAGCAATGGGTGATATCGCAGCCAGATAGAACATGCTGCGATCTGTTTCTCACATAGCACCGTGCTGCTATGTGGGATAATATCGCTCATATGTATGAACCTATTAAAATGAATACGATTCATATTTGCGTGTCTCACAACGCAGAAATCTCGCCCGATCTTATCAGCCGTGTGAAACTGGCCTTATTCTTTAGTTGCGGGTTTGTAACTATTTGCAACCTCCGTCCCCCGGAGACTGAACCTAGCTATCAGGTATAAAGTTGTCTTCGGGTCCTTTTAGACGAGCCGATTATATTATTGTTCGACCGAGCAAATGGCTTCACCGCGGCCTCGTGCTCTCGGGCTCTCTGTTTAGACAGGCAGATCCATTGTTGAATCATTCAGTCTGTGTAAACGGAACGATAAGTAAAGGAGCCGATGGTGGCGTATATGCCTGCAGAAAATGAATGAAAAGCAAATGAATATCGTTTGTCGTCCAGTCGTTGGCTCGCGTTTAGACTGAACGATTTTTATTCACTTTCACTTGTTTGAACGATAATCGTTCTGCCTGTAGGCACCTTTAACCCTCTCCAATCCACTGTCTGACATCTAAAGACATTATGATTTAAGGCTGTACAGCTCCGATGTTGAAAGACGCCCGTTGGGGTTCTCTTACTGTATACTGCCAGCCTCTCTGCTGTCGGAGCCTATCCAACATGTCATCTCATGTAGTACTGGCTTTAGCCAGCATATAGAGCCGTTGTATAGATATAGAGCTCTAAGGCCGGGCTCATACGGCCAAAAGTGTAAAACGCAGCGTGGAGCCGGCTGTGACCCTGCGTATGGCGGCAAAATTCTACTGCACATGACTGTGTACTCACGCACCCCGCCATGCGCAGCACACCTATGTCTTTTTATACTCCCCTTAGTGATGATGCGTATACCCCTCGCCCGTATGCATGTAATTGTATATACATACGCGTATATATGCTTGGCAATAGAGAATAATGGGCTCTAACTCACGTATTAATTGTGCTTGTGTATTACGCAGTTCCTTCTGATAAGCGTAGAGCAATGTAAGTGATGTCGAGTTACCGCGTATCGCACGGCGTACAGATCCCATGTAATACGCTGTAAACATACAGATGTGTGACTAGCCCTGAGACAGGCTGTGAGGTAACAGCCATCGCAGGACCCTCAGCCACCAGCCATGGCTTCTTCATCTGCCCCAATAGGGCCACCAGCTGCTTCCCTACAGAATGGGGGCCGCTGCCGCAGTGTGTGAACGGCTGTAGGAAGGGGACTGCAGCCGTCTGTCGGGACATGTATTCTGTAGACGGCCCCTGTCGTGACATCCTCCAGGCTGGTGACAGAGCAGAGCCCTCCTCCTCGGCTGCCTCACTCTCCGCCTCAGTGCTACAGTCTCGGACAGAGGACATTACTCCGGTGATGGGAGCCGGGCTGCTGACAGGAGGATGCGGCAGTCATCACTGGCGGGAAACACGGTGAGCCGGGGGAGACGGGAGGATGAGCTGTGATATATCGTGTGTATCCTGACAGACAGACAGACTGCTGTGTGTATATACCGTATGTATGCATGGGGGTCGGGAGGACATGCCAGCCGTACGGCACGGGGGTAACAAGTTTGTCTAGTCAGCATGCAGCCCGGACTAGTTGTTGTACTTGGTTACCAAGGAGCAGGACTGTCAGCCACAACACAAGGCTGCCTGAGGAGAGGAGGCTGCGGAGGGAAGCCCTGCACGAGGGGGTGTGAGGGCTGGCAGAGAGGTCAGGGGGTATGAGGGCTGGCATTGAGATGAGGGGAGTATGAGGGCTGGAATGAAGGTGAGAGGGGTATGAGGGCTGGCATGGAGGTGAGAGGGGTATGAGGGCTGGCATGGAGGTGAGGGGGGTATGAGGGCTTGCATGGAGGTGAGGGGGGTATGAGGGCTGCCGTGGAGGTGAGGGGGATATGAGGGCTGGCATGGAGGTGAGGGGGTGTGAGGGATGGCATAGAGGTGAGGGGGTAGCAGGGCTGGCATGGAAGTGAGGGGGGTATGAGGGCTGGCATGGAGTTCAGGTGTGTGTGAGGACTGGCATGGAGATGAGAGGGGTATGAGGGCTGGCATGGAGGTGAGGGGGCTATGAGGGTTGGCATGGACGTGAGGGGGATATGAGGGCTGGCATGGAGGTGAGGAGGGTGTGAGGGCTCGCATGGAGCTGAGCGGGTATGATGACTAGCATAGAATTAGATTAACAGTTTAGGGACATGAAGTAATCCTGCTGTATTCCGCCCCTCAGGGTCCTGTAATGTAAGGCTGGGTTCTCACATCTCGCGGTTTGGCTGCAGCGAAAAAACGTGAGATTTCCTCCGGGAAAAGCGCTGCTTCAAAACCCGCGGCACTTTGCCGCAGGTTTTGAAGCGGCCTGGCTGGCGAATCCGCGCCGCAGCACCGGCTTAGCTGGCTTTGCCGCGACGGATTCGCTGTCCCGTGTGGACAAGGACATGGACAACGCTGTCCGTGTTTTAATGTCATACGACCCCTTTATGTATGCTGAGTATATGGCCGGGCTCACACAGTGACATTCATACTCGCTGCGCCTGCCAATCCACACGCACACGTAATACACGTCCAGAAAGAACATGCTGTGGATTTATTCTCTGCACCAGTAATACACGTGTGAAAACCCGCAGATGTTAGCGATCCAATACAAGTCAATGGGGTAACGACATCGCGAGCTGCATATAGGAGAAGTGCGCATGCACAATAATAATACACCCGTGTGACACCTGTATGACTTGAAACGCGATAGCGAAGCCCAAGCACTTTTACAACACTGTGGCTATGAATGTTTTGGGGTGAAAGTGAAGAATTCCTATCCTATCCTCTGCCAGGAAGTTAAGTTGACTAAAATATTTCTTTGGTAATTTTTAGAGACATGTTTTCACAATTAATGCTAATCTGTTAACCCCTTAGTGACCACTCCATAGTGTTTTTACGTCCTGCCTAAGTGATGTAATTCCCGGGGACGTAAAAACATGCTTCCTCTGGGGATTAAAGCCCTGCAGGCTCTGGACAACGCAGTTCCTGGCTGCCAGCTCCCGGAGGTAACCGACAACCTGGAGCTGTCATGGGGGGCCGCAGGAAGCCCCCTTCCCACAGTCACACGATCGCCAGTATCGCCCGGATAGCCCATGATCACATTAAGGTCAATGAAAAGTTTTAAAAAGTTAGTTTCAGCTCCCCTTACGGATCGAATCCGTAAGGAATGCTGAGAATACTCACCCCCTGTTTTCCGCATTTTCCTGCATCGTTCTCGTCTTCTAGGACCCAACGATGGTGTCTGCGCATGCGGGCCGCATGGCATTAGAAACTCCCTGCTCCCGGATAGTATGAGTAGCCGAGAGCACAGAGCTGTCACCGGAAGCTGCTGTATGTGGTACCCGGTCACTTCATTGCTGTTATCCAATGGATAACAGCGACCATGTAAAAGTTTTAAAAAGGTGTAAAAGAAAAGCTCTCCCCTCATGGATTATGTCCGTAAGGGGAGATGAGATTACGTTCGGCCCTCGGATTTATATGCGGATATTACCCTGGCTGTTGCGGACGCGCCCCTCGCCAAAATAGCGGACGCATGCACAAAAGCCGGGATAATATAAAATCCCCCCGCTCTTGGCTACCAAACGTTGCCGAGAGTCTGGAGATGCCACAGGGGGCCGTGGTCCTTGGTCACATGATCGCTGCTATCCAATGGATAAGGGCGATCAAGATTTTTAAAAAGTTTCACCTCCCATCATGGATCTATACTTGTGACTCGGCTTTTTAAGAGATAAAAAGTTATGGCGGTCAGAAGACGGCAACAGAAAATACTATATTATTAAAGAAGACATTTTATTATTAAAATTAGTAAAGAAAAAAAAACGTATATATATCTGCGGGCTGTACCGAAAGTGCAGAAGTGGTCATAAATTCTTTATTAATTGATGTAGATTGTTCAACTTGCACATGTAGTTGGAGGGACTCTTCCTCTATACGGGGCCTTCAGAATCTTGTTCTTCCTTGCAGGTCAGTAATGGATTTCAAACAGAAACAACGTGCTGTCATAGAGTTCTTGATGAAGGAAGGATGAAGGCTGTCCGACATCCACAAAAGGCTGCAGAATGACACCATTGACAAGAGGAATGTTCACAGGTGGATGAAGAGGTTTACAGAAGGTGAAACCAGCACTGAAGACAAACCACACAGTGGGAGACCATCAGCTGCGACCACTGACACAAATCGTCAGCGAGTGGATGAGTTGATTCACGGCTGGACTAATGGGTTGAGGCCAAACAGTGACCTCCAGGACTGCCAAGTCTGGTAATATTCCCAACTAGTAATAACACGATTATGTGTTACAAGTACAAGTAAATCAATAATTCATCTGTGCACCAAAATGGATCTATTAGCCCCTTCTCCTATAAACAGTATATAAACAGATTAAAATGGAATGTGTAGGCCCTGTAAGAATGGTAGAGGGTGATGGGGAGAAAGCAAATCTGTTAAAAGGTTTATTCCCCAGTGCATTCACACAAGAAAATAAAATGTTAGATGAAATGCAGAGTGATTTTTTCTTGGACATAGAGCGACCAAAAAGGCGCAATTGTGGCATTGTGTAATTTCTTTTTTCTGACCGCGTCCACCCTGCAGGATAGATAATGCATTATTTTTTAGATCAGACTTTTACATCAGTGGCGGTACCAAATATATTTGGGGGTTTATTTTTGCTTGTATTTTTTAATTATAAATACAAGAAAAGTTGTTTTTTTTTTAACTTTTAGTATGTTTTTTACAATAAATTTTTTTTTGTCCCCTTAGGGTACTTGAACTTGAGGTTGTTTAATCGACTTTAACATTTGATGGAATACTTATTGCTGTATATGGTATTTTTATCAGCATTCTATTATGACGGGCCACAGGGAGCCCTGAGGGCTTCAAAAGGCCTTGGGCTGCCATGACAAGCGAACAGCACCTCGCAATCTCATCACGAGGGCGCCGTTCGGGACTCTCAATCGCCGATTGGATATTTATAGGGTTAACCGTCGGTGTTAGCGCTCACGCTGATCATGGCAGTTGTGGTGAATTATCAGCTGTCAAAAAAAGTCGGTATTCACCATCTCTGGAGTAAAATTGGCTCCCAGTCCCGCTCCACACAAACCTTCCCCAGGAGAGGGCGTATATATACGCCCTTTATGGTGAAGGTGTTCAATTTTAAAACATCTGTCTTCGGTAGACCATCCCTTTTTTTTTTTTTATAGAAATCAATTGTGATCAGCCCTGATCCGGCTGCTCTGATGCCCGGTAATGTCATGTATTTATGGGTTGTGCTGCCAATGCAGAAATTGATCTTATACAGCGACACACATACAGAAGGATCCGGAGCCGGGAGCCACCTTCTATGACATCCATAGAGATTATAGTCAGGGGTTTATGTTTGGTCAATTTCACTTTTGCAGTCTCTTAAAGGGATTGTCCAAGAGTTTAAGAAATAAAGCTAACAGTAAAATGTTATAAAAATAGCAATCATTACACTTCCGTTAAATCACCCAGCGCTCTGGTGCCGATGCTCCTGGGGTCCCAGCCATTCTTTATTCTCCTGGTGCAGTGATGCACTATACTTCTGGTTAACAACCTCAGCCAATCCGAGGCCTCAGTAGACATGTGCCATACATGCTAGCGAGGCCAGTGATTGGTTGTAGTGGTCACATGGCTGTGGTAGTCACATCGACAAGCCAATCGCTCTAGTATCTTTGGCTGTCATGAATGGAGAGGTAGTGCACACGCATGACCACCGGTCCGAACATTCATGGACATGTGAAAGTTCCTGATTTCTTTATCATTGGGATCCACGCAGTCAGACCCTTGCCAATCAGATGCTTATTCTTTATCCCTAGGACATTCCCTTTAATCATATCTTAGAAGTTACCCATATCTTCCTGCACAGAGGTCTTTAATATCTTTTACACCCCTTACATGCCCTAACACAGCAGAAGACCGGGATATTGGCGTGTAGAATGACTTTTCCCGGCGCGGATCATACAGCAGCTATATGGACAGTCCCTCTACGGGGATCACTGCTCTCACACCCTCGGTGTATATATATTTGCAGTATTTAATCATCTTAGAGGGCATTAGGCTTGAAATGATTAAACCCATTATACAGCATTTACCTGTTTAGAACGTTTATAGTGTTCTTGCTGATGGTTTTGTTGCCTTTCGTACAAGTCCGGGGTTAGAGTATATTAGAAGCATCTTGGATAGTACTAGGTAGCAGTTACGTCTTCGATATATAAAGTACTGGCGCATCGCTCACACGGATGACTATATTTACGGATATTTCACTCTATACACCGCGGCTGCAGGAAATGCGCTTTCAACAGTAATTGTCTGCTTGGCATAAATAATACTGCATATCCTGGCCTGCCAATCTTTGTCAGAATTGCTAATGAGATTTACAGGTTTTAGCATTGCAAGAAAGCATGCAAGTCTCTTCTAAATCCTACCTCTCTGTCTTTTCAGGCAGCTTAAGGACAGGACCCATGAGAAGAGATTGAAAGCGGCAGTGCAGTCGTGAGTGGTCTGCTGTTGTTTTGGTGCCAGTGACTCAAGCATCAGCCGCCTAGTGGGAATAGGAGGTAGAGCATGCTTCAGGAGAGCCGTGCAAGATATTGTGTGACATCTTAAGAGCTAAACTTGGAGTCAACATTCCTATAGCTAAGGATACCCTGAAGAGTCAACATGGCCACCTCACGGCTCGCGAACAGAAGCACCAGGGACATCGCAAATGTGATGCAAAGGTTGCAAGGTATGTGACCGTCAAATAAACTGACCTTTAGCGCATTATCACTTTAGAATACGCCTCTGCTCTGACAATCTTAGCTGGAGCTGTCCAGGTGTCATGGAAGCCAGAGGCCTTTTTTTCATGCACCCACAGAAAATAGTGGGCATTCTTAAACAAAATCACTCAAAATAGAACCTGCTGCAATATTTTTAATCTTCACCATTGGTACGAGCAAAAAAAATTCACAGGAGCGTATATCGGCCGCCGTTTTCATGGCCGGCGATATACACTACCATCTGAGCTTTCTTCCCCTTTTCCTCCCTCTCACCGGCTCTCTACATCTCTACTCCCTTCTGACTGTTTGCAATGGGAGGGGTGAGACGGAGGTGGAGCTAAGCTGCTGCCCCCTCCCCACCTGTTCTCCACAGCCATTGCAAACAGCCGGAGGAGAGGAGAGGGCTTGAGTCGGGAAGGGGGAGGGAAAGTGGAAGACAGCTCAGATGGTAGCATATATCCGCCGGTCGTGAACACGACGCATGGCTATCATAGATAGTAAACAAAAATTATTTTAAAAATTGGTAAAAGAACAAAACAATACAATAAAATTATACACGTAAAAAAGAAAATGACCCAAAGCCGACACCAACCCAAACCGTCATCGTATGCATCCTGTAATCCGAAGCTATACAAAAAATATATATCTAAACATCCAAAACAAAATGAGGAACCCATTCCTGTACTTTATTTAAACGTAAATATACTAAGAAAAAAACAGGTATAAATTTCAAAAAATAATTTTTTTTAGATTTTTACCGCCAATAAAACAAAAAAAAAAATAGAAAAAAAAAGTCATTGAAAAAAGATATAAAAATAGCCCTATATGTCAGGGGAAAAATTATGTTGGTAGCTGAAGGAAAAACAATAGGGCAGTAAAACCAGCACATGGGTAAATTCCTTAGAAAGTGTCTGGTCCCTAAGGTGCATAACAGCCTGTTCCTTAAAGGGTTTTACTAATTAAAACCCAATAATAGCACATTTTATTTTTGTAATCTGTTTTTATTTTCCGATTTGTAGATTTTTCTTCAATTCTATTATTAGTGCATGACTATGGGGGTGCCCATTCTGCATTCAACAGCATTTAGAGATACTCTTTACAGCAGCCTCATGGATCATTTACACAACGGACAGAAGGGGACTCATTGCTTCTATGGGAGACTGTTCTAGACATGTGCTTTGATATGTTCAAAGGTAATTTCGCAGGGAAGGGGAAGAGGTGAGCTGTGACCATTACCTATTTTAAATGGTACACCCTGTTTTATCTACATGTATTGTAGGTGTTACCTTTCATTGCAATCCTGCCTGTGATAATAGTGACTTCTGAAAAGTTTTCCGTACAGAACAGGAAAAATTGGGCTGATGATCAGTATGAAAATATAGGATTTTAGGGATTTTTTTTTTAAATACAATTAGTGACCAATTCTTTTCTTTTTTAAAGGTCACCAAAAAATCTTATGATTCTTAAAATTCTAAACATTCTCATTAGTCATTGTGTCCCCTGTATCAGCCCCAGCAATAATAGTATTACTATTGAGGCCTCTGTGCGGGTCACTGTTATTACTGAGGCCACTGTGGGGAGTCACTATTATTACTGAGACCAATACAGGGGACAGTATTACTACTGAGGCCACTGAGGGTCACTATTATTACTGAGGCCAATAGAGGGGACAGTATTACTTCTGAGGCCACTGAGGGTCACTGTTATTACTAAGCGCGACAGTAGAGGGGACAGTATTACTACTCAGGCCTCTGTGGAGGTCACTATTACTACTGATGTCAATATAGAGGACAGTATTACTACTGAGGCCACTGTGCGGGTTACCGTTACTGCTGAGGCCAATATATATATATATACCGTGTTTCCCGATAGTAAGACACCCCCGATTGTAAGACGTATCGGGGGTGTCAGGGGGGTCGGCCAATGTAAGCCGTACCCCGAAAGTAAGACATACCGTAGAAAAAAAAAATCATTACTCACCTCCCCCGGCGCTCCGTCGCGCTCCGGCAGGATGTCGCTCGCTCCTCGTCCCCGTCGCAGCATTGCTTTCTGAATGCAGGGGCTTGAAATCCCCGCCTCCAGAAAGCTAATACACACGCCGTCAGCCAGTTACAGAATGGCTGTGATTGGCTGAAGGCGCACGTGGCTTCAGCCAATCACACTATTCAATGACATCATTGAATGGCTGTGATTGGCTGAAGGCGCACGTGGCTTCAGCCAATCACACCCATTCAATGATGTCATTGAATAGTGTGATTGGCTGAAGCCACGTGCGCCTTCAGCCAATCACAGCCATTCAATGCTGTCATTGAATGGCTGTAACTGGCTGACGGCGTGTGTATTAGCTTTCTGGAGGCAGGGATTTCAAGCCCCGCATTCAGAAAGCAATGCTGCGCCGGGGACGAGGAGCGAGCGACATCCTGCCGGAGCGCGACAGAACGCCGGGGGAGGTGAGTAATGATTTTTTTTTATTATAAGACATACCCCGAAAGTAAGACATAGTCTGGCTTTTGGGGATAAAAAGAAAGTAAGACACTGTCTTACTTTCGGGGAAACACGGTATATATATATATATATATATATATATAACATTATTACTACTGAAGCCACTGCGGGGGGTCACTATTATTACTGGGGCTGATATAAGGGACACTATTACTACTGAGGCTGATGTAGCGGACACTTTTACTACTGACGCCACTATGAGGGTCACTATTACCACTGAGGCCAACACAGGGGACAGTATTACTACTCAGGCCTCTGTGGGGGTCACTATTACTACTGATGTCGATACAGAGGACAGTATTACTAATGAGGCCACTGTGGAGGCTACTGTTACTGCTGGGGCCAATAAAGGTGACATTATTGCTACTGAAGCCACTGTGGAGGTCACTATTACTCCTGGGGCTGATATAGGGGACAATATTACTACTGAGGCCATTGTGGGGGACAATATTACTACTGGGGCTGATATAGGGCAAGCACTATTACTATTGTAATAGTTTATACTTGGCGGAAATGCTGTGGAATGTGGCAAATTATGCAGCATTCCCGCTTCCAGATACAGCCATTTAAAGCTGTTTTATTTCTCTTCAGCGCCGTAGAAATATGGCGCTGCATTAGAAGTCCGTCGCAGGTCTCTTCTGCCTGAGGGAGCGGGTGCTCAGCTGTCAGATAATGGCTGAGCATTTGTTCTAACAGTGGGGACTGAAGATACCTTTTGTTACACGCTATTTAACTCTTTGCACGTTGCAGTGTAACCGCGGAATATAAGAAGCAGAAAAAGGAAGGGGGCTCCCTCTGTCACCCATTGGACCCCCGTAATGTGATTACGAGGTCTCAGTGGGTTGCTATGGAACCCAGAAGCTTGGATGTAGCCTCCAGGTCTGTGGCCGAGGAGGCTCAGCCTCTACTAACCTCATAGGCTTTCTAATGCACTACTATACTGGAGTGCAGGAATTACCTATATTGACACTGGCATGCGTCTGTCATGTTGTGCTACTGGGACCTGTAGTGCTACGGGTTTCCAGCAGCACGTTTCCAGAAGTGTGGGATGATTGAGCTGGCTGGGTGTATATTGCTCCAGCTAGCCAACCTCCATCGGTCTGTTGCACATATATACCAGCCCCTCTTACTAGAGGGTTCTAGTAATTTGTCATTTATATCATTCCCTCTCAGAACTGTGGAGCTTGGCATCATGCACGTTCTGCTTTGGTGTTATTGCACACATGAGGTTCTGGGTAGGATTCCCTTGTCTCTTTGTTTGTGTGAACAGTGACATGTTCAAAGTCTGTATGTAGGTGTTTACACATTAGGTGTGAATTGTCCAGTTCAGTGTGTGTTCCTGCCTGTCACCATACAGACAACGTGGTTTTGTGGGCTTACGTATTCTGGCCAAAATACAATCCCTTGTGTGTACTAACTTGTTAGATATTTCCATCTGTCTGGGTGTTGTAGTACATTGGTGAGTATTTTGGCGCTTATCGTTCAGTGTACGTGCATGCACCGACATTTATGAATTACTGCATATTTACTGTGAATGGAGGCGCGTGGGCCGGAAAGATCCCCAGCTGCCTACACCTCCATTCACTGAGCGATGATCAGGCCTCATGCAGAGTGCTGGGTCGGATTCCGCTGCGAGAATTCTCACAGTGGGATGCGAGCCGTGCTCCTGCAGTGACCCTCACGTCTTACTTCCTCCAGTGTCTACTCCGCTCTGCTGTGTGCCGTCTGCCGACAGCATGGGTGGGTGCCAGGAAGCCAACGGCGGTACATAAATATATCCCATTGCATTGCCCATCACAGCTGAGGTAATGTCATGTTTAAAGGGGTTGTCCCACGCTGAAACGGTTTTGTTTTTTTTCACCCCCCCCCCCCCCCCCCCCGTTCGGCGCGAGACAACCCCGATGCAGGGGTTAAAAAAGAACACCGGACAGCGCTTACCTGAATCCCCGCGCTCCGGTGACTTCTTACTTACCTGCTGAAGATGGCCGCCGGGATCTTCTCCCTCGGTGGACCGCAGGGCTTCTGTGCGGTCCATTGCCGATTCCAGCCTCCTGATTGGCTGGAATCGGCACGTGACGGGGCGGAGCTACATGGAGCCCCATTGATAAAAGAAGAAGACCCGGACTGCGCAAGCGCGTCTAATTTGGCCATTAGACGCCGAAAATTAGGCGGCTCCATGGAAACGAGGACGCTAGCAACGGAGCAGGTAAGTGAAAAATTTCTTATAACTTCTGTATAATTAATGCACAATGTACATTACAAAGTGCATTAATATGGCCATACAGAAGTGTATAGACCCACTTGCTTTCGCGGGACAACCCCTTTAATGCAGGTGGGTTTCGGCCCACACTGCATGCCCCAGTCAGACTAGGGTTCTTTAGAAGTGGACACATGCAGTTACAACTCCGTGTGCAATATCCCATTGCAGTGCCCAGCAGAGCTGATGTAACGTCAGCTTTAATGCAGGTGGGCAAAAAATTAATTGGATTATACTGTAGGCGAGGGACCCAAAAAATTGGTGTACCAACAGTACTAATGTACGTCAGAAAAATTGCCCATGCCCAACCAAGAGGGAAGGTGAAACCCATTAATAGCTTTGGTTAATGTGGCTTAATTTGTAACTAGGCCTGGAGGCAGCCCAGTTAAAATAAAAATTGGTTCAGGTGCAAGTTTCAACGCTTTAATGAGCATTGAAACGTATAAAAATTGCTTACAAAAATTATATGACTGAGCCTTGTGGGCCTAAGAAAAATTGCCCGTTCGGCGTGATTACGTCAGGTTTCAGGAGGAGGAGGATGAATATTATACACAGATTGATGAAGCAGAAATGTCCCCGTTTTGGATGATGAGAGAGAACGATGCTTCCATCCGCGGGTGCAGCCAACGTATTGCTTAGGAATCGCTGCTGCCCGCTGGTGGAGAAGAGAAGTCTGGGGAAATCCAGGCTTTGTTCATCTTGATGAGTGTAAGCCTGTCAGCACTGTCGGTTGACAGGTGGGTACGCTTATCCGTGATGATTCCCCCAGCCACACTAAACACACTCTCTGACAAGACGCTAGCCGCAGGACAAGCAAGCACCTCCAGGGCATACAGCGCGAGTTCAGGCCACGTGTCCAGCTTCGACACCCAGTAGTTGTAGGGGGCAGAGGCGTCACCGAGGACGGTGCTGCAATCGGCTACGTACTCCCTCACCATCCTTTTACAGTGCTCCCGCCAACTCAGCCTTGACTGGGGACCGGTGACACAGTCTTGCTGGGGAGCCATAAAGCTGGCAAAGGCCTTGGAGAATGTTCCCCTGCCTGCGCTGTACATGCTGCCTGATCTCTGCGCCTCCCCTGCTACCTGGCCCTCGGAACTGCGCCTTCTGCCACTAGCGCTGTCGGATGGGAAGTTTACCATCAGTTTGTCCACCAGCGCCCTGTGGTATAGCATCATTCTCGAACCCCTTTCCTCTTCGGGAATGAGAGTGCAAAGGCTCTCCTTATACCGTGGATCGAGCAGTGTGTACACCCAGTAATCCGTAGTGCCCAGAATGCGTGTAACGCGAGGGTCATGAGAAAGGCATCCTAACATGAAGTCAGCCATGTGTGCCAGGGTACCTGTACGCAACACATGGCTGTCTTCACTAGGAAGATCACTTTCAGGATCCTCCTCCTCCTCCTCAGGCCATACACGCTGAAAGGATGACAGGCAAGCAGCATGGGTACCGTCAGCAGTGGGCCAAGCTGTCTCTTCCCCCAAATTAAACACATGGGCCAGGCATGGCACGTGCGTGAGGCTGCCGAGCTGCAGAGCCGCCACCAGCTTACGGCCGTTGTCACACACGACCATGCCCGGTTGGAGGCTCAGCGGCGCAAGCCAGCGGTCGGTCTGCTCTGTCAGACCCTGCAGCAGTTCGTGGGCCGTGTGCCTCTTCTCTCCTAAGCTGAGTAGTTTCAGCACGGCCTGCTGACGCTTGCCCACCGCTGTGCTGCCATGCCGCGTGACACCGACTGCTGGCGACGTGCTGCTGCTGACACATCTTGATTGCGAGACAGAGGTTGCGTAGGAGGAGGAGGAGGGTGGTTTAGTGGAGGAAGCATACACCCCCGCAGATACCACCACCGAGCTGGGGCACGCAAATTTGGGGGGTGGGTAGGACGTGAGCGGTCCCAGGCTCTGACTCTGTCCCAGCCTCCACTAAATTCACCCAATGTGCCGTCAGGGAGATATAGTGGCCCTGCCCGCCTGTGCTTGTCCACGTGTCTGTTGATAAGTGGACCTTGGCAGTAACCGCGTTGGTGAGGGCGCGTACAATGTTGCGGGAGACGTGGTCGTGCAGGCCTGGGACGGCACATCGGGAAAAGTAGTGGCGACTGGGAACCGAGTAGCGCAGGGCCGCCGCCGCCATCATGCTTTTGAAAGCCTCCGTTTCCACAAGCCTATACGGCAGCATCTCTAGGCTGATCAATTTTGCAATGTGCACGTTTAACGCTTGAGCGTGCGTGTGCGTGGCGTCGTACTTGCGCTTGCGCTCAAACTGTGGCGCTAGCGACGTCTGGACGCTACGCTGAGAGACATTGCTGGATGGGGCCGAGGACAGCGGAGGTGAGGGTGTGGGTGCAGGCCAGGAGACGGTAGTGCCTGTGTCCTGAGAGGGGGGTTGGATCTCAGTGGCAGGTTGGGGCACAGGGGGAGAGGTTGGATCCTGGAGCCGTGCGGACATCAGTCATGACTGCAAATTCTGTCAAGGCAAAAGAAGGCATTACTGGTACCATGTACAACACATACTGAGGGGGTAATGCCAACCTGGCACCAGTGCAGGGCAGTCACCATTTTCTGAACTGAACAATTACTTATGAGAATGCAGTCAGATTTTCTTTTGATGATCACAAGATTCATTGCGAGTTGCCGTAATCTTACCATGACTGGAGAAAACACAGCTACACCCTACTGGCTCTGCTACATCCTTAGGTCTCTAGGAGTTTATAAACTTTTGGGCATAACACTTACCAGAGGATTGCACATGTGAAGGGATCTCTGCCTAAGGGCTTATTTAGACAACCGTATATATAATGTATACGGTGTCCTTGTCTGCAGGGGGGGTGAGGATGGAAGAGCCAGGAGCAGGAACTGAGCTCCTGCCCCCTCTCCGCCCCTTGCCACTATTTGCAATAGGAGAGGGCGAGACAGGGGCGCAGCTAAGTCCCGGTGCTTAGCTCCGCCCCCGCCCCTCCCATTGCAAATAGTGGTGAGGGGCGGGGAAGCGATGGGAGCTCAGTTTCTGCTCCTGGGTCTTCCATCCTCGCCACCCTGCAGACAAGGACACCGTATATCGGCTCGGCGTGAAAACCGAGCCGATATAAGGTCGTCTGAAATAGTCCTAAGGGACTCAGTCCCAGGAAATTACAGGCATCTGCGTACTTTTTCACTGTGGGAAATGTGCTCTTTTGTAAATGTGCTCTGATGTGTTTTTCATCTGCTGCACTATGTTTTTTGTATAATCGAGTCGCTCGGTCTTGTTTCTACTTGGAAGGTTTGGCTTTTTGGCCACAATTCATCCATGAAGATCACTTCTGACCAGACTTCTCTGAACAGTAGATGGGTGTACCTGGGTCCCACTGGTCTCTACTAGTTCTGAGCCGATGGCACTATTGGGTATTTTCCGATTTGGAAGGGAAGTAAGCATGTGTCTTTCATCTACTGCATCAACCTCCCTTAGCCGACCACTGCATCTACAGTCCTCAATGTTGGCCCTTTTTTTTGCCTTTTCAAAAAAAACCTTGAACATGTTAAAACTCCATTTTATTTTGAAATCTTTATTTTGAAAACTGGGAAAATAAGGATTCCGAATCTGGCACTCAATGTCCTCCGCTTGTTCCAGCTGCAATCTGACAGGGAAGATGAATCTGTATGGCATCTGGACAGCTCTCTTCCCTCGTAGAACTTCAGGCTGGGGTTGGGGTCCTTCCTCTTCCTCATGACTCTTCCAGGCTGCAAGAAAATGAAACCCAAATGATTTGAATGACCTCATTAAGATTCTCAAGTGCATAACTGCCAGCACCCAGTCTTTGGTGGCCCTGGCGACCCCGCAATATCCAGAGGCCCTGGCGACCCGGTGACATTTAAAGGCCCTGGTGATATAGTTCCCATTCCTTTGTGGTATATTGATAGCTAGAGCTCCCAGTCTTCTGTAGCACATCGGTAACTGGAGCTCCCTGGTGGTTCAGCCATGCGCACAGCACCAGCTCCTACCATAGTTTATTACATACCAATAAGTGGATAATTTCACATACCTGCTTGTTTCTCCATCTGCACCAAAGTATCTTCTGTGGGGGCTCGTCCAGTAGCTTCTCTGCCAGATGACAACCACGAGCCTTCAGTAATCTGCCAAAAACTTTTTCAGGTTATATCACAATACCAAATAAGACGATGCAACCAGAAAATCAGCATTAACATCCTACGTTCTCGATCCATCAGCCCCATACCTTACATGTGGTTGGGAGATCAATTCATTTCCACAATTATTAGTCCACCATAGTAGATACAATACATAGGTGGATACAGTAGTTCCTTTCCTATTCCTATGTATTGTGGACTTGACAGCTGATGACCCCGGTGAAGAGAGCTAAAAGGTGGATCCTATATTTGTCAATGAAATGATTAGCCAATAGCCATGCATTGGCTGTTGGTTGTCCCTCTGTGTCACAGGGAATATATGAACCAGGTGAACACTACAAATTTGCTGGGGAAAAAAAGGTGTCTACCTGAAAAGGAAATCCCCCTTAAAATTTGAAAAAAATTGCGCCCCCTAGTCAGAATTAGCCGCCTCCCGGCTTGTCCCAGTTTTTCCTGGCAAGAGACCATCTCTTAGGTATTCCAATCCCCTTGCTGACGTGATTCATTAGTGACCCGGTTATACATTTCATTTAAAGGCTTTTTCTGAGTCAGGCAAGTGTTTATTTTTTGCGCGGGCAAAAAAAGCGCTTCTAAAATAACCAATGGGTTCCTATAGAAGGGCTCACATCAAAGAATGTAGTTGCGTAAAACGGTTCGCACACCTAACAAAGATAGGACATGCTGCAGGTCACATGCAGCTCTGCGGTGTGCACCAAACATAGGACCTGTCCTATTTTTGGTGTGCTCTGTGCAGGAGTTTCCATTGACCCCTATGGGAGCAGGAGCTTATGCAGGACATTTAAAACCTGCTGTCCAGACGCACATTTTAAATGACTGCTGTAAACTCCTATTAGTCCTCGCGGAGATGAGGAGACTCCCTGAGGGTTCCCTTAATCCCTGCGGGGACTAACAGGAATTTACAACAGGACATTTACAATGTGCTTCTCGGCAGCATGTTTTAAAATGTCCTTCTGTAACCAGCGGGGTATTCCTCCAGCTCTGCTGGTGGGCAATTCCCCAGCAGTTCAGAGCAGTAGGGGACTCTCTCCCCCAGGGATTTCCATATAGCAGGAATACAGAGGGGGTGGAGTTACGGGGCTTTCCGGAGGGCTTTCCAGAAAGCGTGGGTGGAGGGGGTGGGGCTAGAGGATCCACGCTCTAGCCCCACCCTCTATATATTTGCTATGGGAAATCTGAGAGAAGCCCTATAGCTCCACCCACTCTCTAGCCCCACCAACTCTCTCTGCGCTATGGGGATATTTAAAGCCCTTCCCTGAAAATCACTGCAGGGGTTGCTGGCAGCCCATTGCTTGCAATGGGGCCATCGGCAGCAGTTGCAGCCCCATTGAAGGCAATGGGCACAGACCTGCATTCATGCATGTTTGTGCACATACATGGGTACACACTTTTGTGCGCACCTATGCACGGCACACGCACACGCTCGTGTGAAGCCACCCTTAGAGTGTGTTCACACAGGACAGAAATGCTGCAGAACATCTGCAGCATCTTACAGGACGAGCGTTATGGATAGGATTTCAAAAAATTCCATCCACAGGCTGCAAAAAAAGTGCAGCATAAATTGACCCGTGCCACGGATTTTACATCTACAGCAGGTCAATTCATACTGGGCATGTTCACACTTTCATATGAAGGGCTGAAATCCGTGGCAAATCTACATCAAAACCTGCGCCATTTAGCACGGATTTGGTGCGAATCTTGTAGCTGCAGAAAATCCAGTGAATTTGCAATGTGTGAAGAAACCAGAAAGCTGGAAAAGTCTCAAAACACATCCAAGAAACATTCGCTGTTTTTCAACTTTAGGCCACTCCCACACAAACGTTTATAAACACGCTGCGTTTTTCAGCGTTGAGAGCAGCGTCTTTACAGCATATTTTCTGTAGTAACACCGATGACATCACTTTTTTCTCTCTCCCAGCGGCATTACAAGAGTAAAAAACACACTCCAGAAACACGCTGCAACGCATGAAAGTAGAACATGCAGCGTTACATTTAGCGACCGTTATAAAAGCCAAATGATCTTTTTGCCACACACAGTGAATCGCAGTGCGGGCATCTTTTTTTGTTTTTCGACACACATGGCCAATTGCAGCACAAGCACATTTCTTTTTTTTGCCACACACAGCCAATCGCACTGCGGGCATCTTTTTTTTTTGTCACACAGCCAATCGCAGTGCGGGCATGTTTTTTTTCCTTCTTGCCACACACAGCCAATCGCACTGCGGGCATCTTTTTTTTTTCTTTGTGCCACACACAGCCAATCGCACTGTGGGCATGTTTTTTTTTCTTCTTGCCACACACAGCCAATCGCACTGCAGGCATCTTTCTTTTTCTTTTTGCCACACACAGCCAATCGCACTGCGGGCATCTTTTTTTTTGCTTTTTGCCACACACAGTCAATCGCATCACAGACACCCTTTCTTTTCCACACACTGCCAATCGCACTGCGGGCATCTTTTTTTTTTCTTTTTGCCACACACAGCCAATCGCACTGCGGGCATGTTTTTTTTAATTTCCACACACAGCCAATCGCACCACAGACACCCTTTTTTTTCCACACACAGCCAATCGCACTGCAGGCATTTTTTTTTTTCTTTTTGCCACACACAGCCAATCGCACTGCGGGCATCTTTTTTTTTTCTTTGTGCCACACACAGCCAATCGCACTGTGGGCATCTTTTTTTTTTTCTTTTTGCCGCACACAGCCAATCGCACTGCAGGCATCTTTTTTTTTCTTTTTGCCACACACAGCCAATCGCACTGCGGGCATCTTTTTTTTTTCTTTTTGCCACACACAGTCAATCGCATCACAGACACCCTTTCTTTTCCACACACTGCCAATCGCACTGCGGGCATCTTTTTTTTTTCTTTTTGCCACACACAGCCAATCGCACTGCGGGCATGTTTTTTTATTTTTGCCACACACAGCCAATCGCACTGCGGGCATGTTTTTTTTTTCTTTTTGCCACACACAGCCAATCGCACTGCGGGCATATTTATTTTTTGCCACACACAGCCAATCGCACTGCGGGCATCTTTTTTTTTTTTGCTTTTTGCCACACAGTCAATCGCATCACAGACACCATTTCTTTTCCACACACTGCCAATCGCAATGCGGGCATCTTTTTTGTTTTTTCTTTTTGCCACACACAGCCAATCGCACTGCGGGCATCTTTTTTGTTTTTTCTTTTTGCCACACACAGCCAATCGCACTGCGGGCATGTTTTTTTTCTTTTTGCCACACACAGCCAATCGCACCACAGACATCCTTTTTTTTCCACACACAGCAATCGCACTGCAGGCATCTTTTTTTTTATTTTTGCCACACACAGCCAATCGCACTGCGGGCATGTATTTTTTTTGTTTTTGCCACACACAGCCAATCGCACTGCGGGCATATTTATTTTTTGCCACACACAGCCAATCGCACTGCGGGCATCTTTTTTTTTTTTGCTTTTTGCCACACACAGTCAATCGCATCACATACACCATTTCTTTTCCACACACTGCCAATCGCACTGCGGGCATCTTTTTTTTTCCTTTTTGCCACACACAGCCAATCGCACTGCGGGCAGGTTTTTTGTTCTTTTTGCCACACACAGCCAATCGCACCACAGTCATCCTTTTTTTTCCCACAAACAGCCAATCGCACTGCGGGCATCTTTTTTTTCTTTTTGCCACACACAGCGAATCGCCCCATAGACACTTTTTTTTTCACACACAGCCAATCGCACTGCGGGCATTTTTTTTTCTTTTTGCCACATACAGCCAATCGCACTGCGGGTAACTTTTTTTTTTTGCTTTTTGCCACACACAGTCAAACGCATCACAGACACCGTTTCTTTTCCACACACTGCCAATCGCACTGCGGGCATCTTTTTTTCTTTTTTTTTCTCCTTTTTGCCACACACGGCCAATCGCACTGCAGGCATCTTTTTTTTTTCTTTTCTTTTTGCCACACACAGCCAATTGCATAACAGACACCCTTTCTTTTCCACACACTGCCAATCGCACTGCGGGCATCTTTTTTTTTTTCTTTTTTGCCACACACAGCCAATCGCACTGCGGGCAGGTTTTTTTCTTTTTGCCACACACAGCCAAAAGCACTGCGAGCATCTTTTTTTTCTTTTCGCCACACACAGCCAATCGCACCACAAACATCCTTTCTTTCCACACACAGCCAATCGCACTGCAGGCATATATTTCCTTTTGACCACACACAGCCAATCGCACTGCGGGCATCTTTTTTTTTTCCTTTTTGCCACACACAGCCAATCGCACTGCGGGCATGTTTTTTTTTTCTTTTTCCCACACACAGCCAATCGCAGTGCGGGCATATTTATTTTTTGCCACACACAGCCAATCGCACTGCGGGCATCTTTTTTTTTTTCTGTTTGCCACACACAGCCAATCGCATCACAGACACCCTTTCTTTTCCACACACTGCCAATCGCACTGCGGGCATCTTTTTTTTTTTTTTTTTTGCCACACACAGCCAATCGCACTGCGGGCATCTTTTTTTTTCTCTTTGCCACACACAGCCAATCGCACCACAGACATTCTTTGTTTCCACACACAGCCAATCGCACTACGGGCATCATTTTTTTTCCCCCACTCACAGCCAATCGAACTGCGGGTATCTTTTTTTTCTTTTTGCCACACACAGCCAATCGCACCATAGACACACCTTTTTTTCCACACACAGCCAATTGCAGTGCGGGCATCTTTTTTTTTTCTTTTTTGCCACACACAGCCAATGGCACTGCGGGCATGTTTTTTTTTTCTTTTTGCCACACACAGCCAATCGCACTGCGGGCATATTTATTTTTTGCTTTTTGCCACACACAGCCAATCGCATCACAGACACCCTTTCTTTTCCACACACTGCCAATCGCACTGCGGGCATCTTTTTTTTATTTTTTTTGCCACACACAGCCAATCGCACTGTGGGCATCTTTTTTTTCTCTTTGCCACACACAGCCAATCGCACCACAGACATTCTTTGTTTCCACACACAGCTAATCGCACTGTGGGCATCATTTTTTTCCCCCACTCACAGCCAATCGCACTGTGGGTATCTTTTTTTTCTTTCTTCCACACACAGCCAATCGCATCACAGACACCCTTTCTTTTCCACACACTGCCAATCGCACTGCGGGTATCTTTTTTTTTTTTTTTTCCTTTTTGCCACACACAGCCAATCGCACTGCGGGCAGGTTTTTTGTTCTTTTTGCCACACACAGCCAATCGCACCACAGTCATCCTTTTTTTCCCCACAAACAGCCAATCGCACTGCGGGCATCTTTTTTTTCTTTTTGCCACACACAGCGAATCGCACCATAGACCCTTTTTTTTTCACACACAGCCAATCGCACTGCGGGCATTTTTTTTTTCTTTTTGCCACACACAGCCAATCGCACTGCGGGTATCTTTTTTTTTTTCCTTTTTGCCACACACAGTCAAACGCATCACAGACACCCTTTCTTTTCCACACACTGCCAATCGCACTGCGGGCATCTTTTTTTTCTCTTTGCCACACACAGCCAATCGCACCACAGACATTCTTTGTTTCCACACACAGCCAATTGCAGTGCGGGCATGTTATTTTTATTTTTTGCCACACACAGCCAATCGCACTGCGGGCATCTTTTAATTTTTTTGCTTTTTGCCACACACAGTCAATCGCATCACAGACACCATTTCTTTTCCACACACTGCCAATCGCACTGCGGGCATCTTTTTTTCTTTTTTTCCTTTTTGCCACACACAGCCAATCGCACTGCGGGCATATTCTTTTTTTTCTTTTTGCCACACACAGCAAATCGCACTGCGGGCATCTTTTTTTTCTTTTTGCCACACACAGCCAATCGCACTGCGGGCAGGTTTTTTGTTCTTTTTGCCACACACAGCCAATCGCACCACAGTCATCCTTTTTTTCCCCACAAACAGCCAATCGCACTGCGGGCATCTTTTTTTTCTTTTTGCCACACACAGCGAATCGCACCATAGACACATTTTTTTTCACACACAGCCAATCGCACTGCGGGCATTTTTTTTTTCTTTTTGCCACACACAGCCAATCGCACTGCGGGTATCTTTTTTTTTTGCTTTTTGCCACACACAGCCAATCGCACTGCGGGCAGGTTTTTTGTTCTTTTTGCCACACACAGCCAATCGCACCACAGTCATCCTTTTTTTCCCCACAAACAGCCAATCGCACTGCGGGCATCTTTTTTTTCTTTTTGCCACACACAGCGAATCGCACCATAGACACATTTTTTTTCACACACAGCCAATCGCACTGCGGGCATTTTTTTTTTCTTTTTGCCACACACAGCCAATCGCACTGCGGGTATCTTTTTTTTTTGCTTTTTGCCACACACAGTCAAACGCATCACAGACACCGTTTCTTTTCCACACACTGCCAATCGCACTGCGGGTATCTTTTTTTCTTTTTTTTTCTCCTTTGTGCCACACACGGCCAATCGCACTGCGGGCATCTTTTTTTTTTCTTTTCTTTTTGCCACACACAGCCAATTGCATAACATACACCCTTTCTTTTCCACACACTGCCAATCGCACTGCGGGCATCTTTTGAATTTTTTTTTTCTTTTGCTTTTTGCCACACATAGCCAATTGCACCATAGACACACTTTTTTTTGGCCACACACAAGCAATCGCACTGCGGGCATGTTTTTTTTCTTGCCACACACAGCCAATCGCACCATAGACACACTTTTTTTCCACGCATAGCCAATCGCACTGCGGGCATCTTTATTTTTTCTTTTTGCCATACACAGCTATTTGCACCATAGGCACCCTTTTTTTGCTACACATAGCAAATCGCACTGCGGGTATGTTTTTCTTTTCTTTTTGCCACAAACAGCCAATCGCACTGCGGGCATCTTTTTTTTGCCACACACAGCCAATTGTTCTGCGGGCATGTTATTTTTTTTTTCTTTTTGCTACACAGCCAATCGCACCACAGACACGCTTTTTTGCCACACACAGCCAATCGCACTGCGGGAATCTTATTTTTTTTCTTTTTGCTACACACAGCCAATCGCACCACAGGCACCCTTTTTTTTCACACACAGCCAATCGCAGTGCGGGCATCTTTTTTTTTTCTTTTTCCCCACACACAGCCAATCGCACTGCGGGCATCTTTTTTTTTTGCTTTTTGCCACACACAGCCAATCGCACTGCGGGCATCTTTTTTTTTTGCTTTTTGCCACACACAGCCAATCGCACTGCGGGCCTTGATTTTATTTTCTTTTCGCCACACACAGCCAATTGCACTGCGGGCATCTTTTAAGATCTATTTCATGGAAAAACGTCTTCCAAATTATATATATTTTTAGGGTTCCGGCAGAGGAGCGTTTTTTTCCCGCATCCATAGATGAAAAAAAAAACGGGTCTATTAGAACAAATGCTTTCCAATGAATGTGGTCACATGTCTGTTTTTTACTAGTGAACAATTCGCCCCTGCAAAAAAAATAGGACAGCGTTTTTTTGATTCGCAGAAAAATGACGTTTTCGTGCAAATGGATGCAACTTTGACAATATGAAATCTTAGTCAAAGCCCTTAAATGAACCCTAGATGCAGAAAAAAAATTAAAAATATATATATTATAGCTGTGATTGGTCAAAGCGCTCAACCAATCAGGAAGAGCTGTGGCAGAGGAATTCTTCAGCCTATATATGTATATATTATTTTTTTTTCCTTAAAGAGAAACCATGGCTGATTTTAAGGGGAGGGCTTATATTTAAAACCCTTCTCTGAAAATCACTGCAGGGGTTGCCGGCATCCTATCGTGTGCCATTGAAAGCAATGCTGCACGGACCTGCATTCACGCGTGTTTGTGCATGTACGTGGGTGCGTGGTTTTGTGAGCACCTATGTATGGCACACGCACACACTCGTCTGAATGCGCCCTTATAAAGCAAAAAATACGGTATATACAGTTAGTTATATAGTCTTTTAAATGTACATTTTCTTTTGCCCTATAGCTGCCATACAGGGACTAACATTATGCCAAGACTCATTTTATTTGATAGTCTCTATTGCCATTATCGCTACTATTGGTTTTATTACTATGAGGGTTCTTTCACACGGCCGTTGGTGTTTTGACGTGTGCCCACCGGCGCCATAAAAACGTGTGAACGGGCACAGAAATCTAACGTTTGTGCGCCCGTTCAGACGGCCTGAGCCCAGTGCATATACGCCGAAGCCGCAATGCCGTTGGGCAGGGGAAGACAGTTTAGCTCTGCTAAGCTGTTCTCCCCCTTCCCCTCACCGACTCTCTGCAAAGGGAGGAGGCGGGACGGGGCAGGAGCTAGTGTGCCAAGCTCCCGCCCCCTCTCCGTCCCTTGTTGGCCGCCAGCAATAGGAGGGGTGGTGCTTAGCTCCGTCCCCGCCCTGCTCCCTCCCATTGCAAACAACTGGCGAGGGGCAAAGAGGAGGAGAGAAGGGGGAGAGAGTTCAGCAGTCACGCTGCTAAACTCCCTCCCACCTCCCCTCTCCGGCAGCTGTCATTGGCTCCCATAGGAATCTATGGCAGTGGCTATATTCTGGCCGGGAAAGATAGTTCCAGGACTATCTTTCCTGCGTGGCGTAAAAGCGCCTGGTATATCACACTACCAACTACTGTCCACGTCACCTTTTACTCCACTGTGACTCTACACCATATATGAATGTGTTGTATCGTGTAACCCCAGCAAGTACTGAGGAAGACGTTCCCAAACCCCCAGACGCGGATACAAGCTGGTTTTAAATGAAAAAAAAACGGAGTTTTTTTAACAAAACACCCGAGATCAAGCAGTCCCACTTCCATTTTTATCCCATTTCCTCTTCCCCGGGGGCGCTCCATCCATTTTTCTTCCCCTCCTCCACACTATTGTCACTATAGGGGGATGTCTCCCCTTTAAGGGCTCATGTCCACGGGTATATATATAAAATACTCCGGGTCTCCCGCAGTGTTGTACACATATATAGCCAATACACTCCTCCGGCAGAGACCGTTTATGGGCTGTGCATGGCACTGCGCATGCCTGGGAATCTGTCGTCACGCACATGCGCAGTCTGATTTTCTCTTTTTAATTCCCCGCTCTGAACAGCGCAGGGATGCGTATGGAAACACTGCCTGTATCAATGTATTGTGTATGGACAGCGTATTGATACACAGCCCAAACAAGGGCTGCATATGACACACAGAGAGATAGTGCATGCTGCAATTTATTTCTCTTGCGTATCGATAGGCAGTGCCCACACACAGGTGGGTATGGAGCAATGGAAGCCCATATACTTTCATTGCCTCCATTCTCTGCATATCACTCATGCGTGCAATGCATGCGGAATTCGTGGTGGGAAAACGCCCGTGGACATGAGCCCGAACTGGGGCTCATATGGACGCTTCAGCTATAGTGGGAAAGTGTGAAATAGAAAAGAGGCAATATAAATGACCCCCTAGGAGGTGTTTGATGTAAAAATAAATAAATACAGAATTAAATATATATTAAATAAAACGACTCAACACCGACGCCAGCCAAAATCAGCGCTATTTGCGCCCTGTAATCTAAAACTATACAAATTATATATCTATACAGCGAAACCGAAATGAGGAACCCATTCCCTACTTTATTTTAGTGTAAATATTCTAATTTTACAAATAAACAACTATTATTAAAAAAAAAACATTTTTTAGCTTATTACTAGATATTTAAAATAAATAAATAAATAAAAAATGGCCCTATATGTCATAGAAAGAAAAATGCTGCAAAAATCATTTTGGGAGCAAAAGAAAACAAACAAAAAATAGGGGAGTAAAATCACCATACGGGTAAAATCCCCAAAAAGTGGTCCTTTAGGGGTTTTAAAAAAATGATTTTTGCTGCAATCACCATACGGGTAAAATCCCCAAAAAGTGGTCCTTTAGGGGTTTTAAAAAAATGATTTTTGCTGCAGTTTACCAGCAAAGCGCATCAAAAAGACACACAAAAAAATGTGACTGCAGTATAAAGGAAGGACTTGTCTATTAGATGTTCTCTAGCGAGCGGCTGAGAATACAATCCCCTCATATAAAAGGGTTCCCCATGATATCTAACAATCACCAGCTCAGTATATAAACATGGAAACCCAGAGAGATGTGACACTTATCTGTGAGCGGCCAGAAGCTCCTCCGGACAGGGATGATGAAGGCTGCTAACAGCGAGCAGCAGCGGTTAAATCCACGTAACGTCCACCTGCAGCGTCCAGAAGCTCTTCCCAGACAGGGATGATGTAGGCTGCTAACAGCAAGCAGCAGCAGTTATATCCACGTGACGTCTATCTAGAGCATCCAGAAACTCCTCTCAGTCAGAAATGATGTAGGCTGATAACAGCGAACAGCAGCGGTTATATCCACGTAACGTCCACCTAAAGCGTCCAGAAGCTCCTCTCAGACAGGGATGATGAAGGCTGCCAACAGTGAACAGCAGCGGTTACATCCACGTAACGTCCATCTGGAGCGCCCAGAAGCTCCTCCCGGACAGGGATGATGTAGGCTGATAACAGCGAACAGCAGCGGTTATATCCACGTAACGTCCACCTGGAGCGCCCAGAAGCTCCTCCCGTACAGAGATGATGTAGGCTGCTAACAGCGAGCAGCAGTGGGTATATCCACGTAACGTCCACCTGCAGCGTCCAGAAGCTCCTCTCGGACAGTGATGATGTAGGCTGCTAACAGCAAGCAGCAGCGGTTACATCCACGTAACGTCCACCTGGAGCGCCCAGAAGCTCCTCTCGGACAGGGATGATGTACGCAGCCAACGGTTGAGGAGAAGTTATGGGGTGTAGCAGAGGCAGCAGAGCTCCGGTGACTGTTGTAGTGCCGCTGCTGCAGGAACTGCCTGTGCGGATGGGTTCTATCTGCTTCTAGAACTGCAGACCGCTCTGACCTCACAAGATTCCATTGAAACCCCTGTGACTTCACTCGACCGCACATACACACACCCTCACAGGTGGGCAGGACCGGCCACAGGCCTCTCTAACCAGGGATCTTCTAGACACATTTTAGGCTCATTTCTCACATATTGCGTAAATCCACACTGGAATTCAGCAGAATAATCCACAACAAATTCTGAGGATTTTGGCGCAGATTTCACTCATATTAAAATGAATAAAATCCGCCTTGAAATATCCACAACCTGCAGAGCATGCTGGGAAGGTGAAAATCCGCAGCGAGACTCCAATCCACGGCAGATTGTTTTCACTGTGAGTGAAATCCCCATTCACCGGTATTTGACTCTAATTGGAATTTCGGTGCTAAATCAGCAAGCAAACCGGACTATGACTCTTTCACCAATATTTGGCTATATGTTCTGATGAAGCGCCCCATATTTAGACCAGCGTTACGCAGCTTATGCCGCCATACTGCAATGTGTGAGCCGTGTTTGTTGCTACTTGGGGAGGGCTCTGTAATACGATTTCTGTCAAAAACCTAAAAAATACGACAATGCGGGATTTTCACCATCACAAGATCAGATCTGCATGACATTGCAGGTACAGATTCAGTGTAATGCGTTCCTGTAGGCGAATGGTGCACGGAATATCGCAGTGCAATCTAGCATAAACCTGTGATAATCACTCACATTAACACCCTGCAGAGACCTGAACTTAATAAAAACGGCTAGTGCAATAGAATCGCGAGGGTTAAACATCATATATCTTGTAAGATAAGAGGAGAAGCCGTCACATTACTGTTCCCCTGCCCCCAGATACCGGCGCTACCAGGGTCCTCCACTGCTCTCCTGCCCCTAGATACCGGCACTACCAGGGTCCTCCACCGCTCTCCTGCCCCCAGATACCGGCACTACCAGGGTCCTCCACCGCTCTCCTGCTCCCTGATGCCAGCACTACCAGGGTCCTCCACCGCTCTCCTGCCCCCAGATACCGTCACTACCAGGGTCCTTCACCGCTCTCCTGCCCCCAGATACCGGCACTACCAGGGTCCTCCACCGCTCTCCTGACCCCAGATACTGGCGCTACCAAGGTCCTCCACCGCTCTCCTGCCCCTTGATGCCAGCACTACCAGGGTCCTCCACCGCTCTCCTGCCCCCTGATGCCAGCACTACCAGGGTCCTCCACCGCTCTCCTGCCCCCTGATGCCAGCACTACCAGGGTCCTCCACTGCTCTCCTGCCCCCTGATGCCGGCACTACCAAGACCCTTCACCACTCTCCTGCCCCCTGATGCTGGCAATACCACCCTTCTCTCGCCTTCATTTATCAAAGCTGTCTGAAAAAAAAATTTGGCCTTGTTGCCCGTAGCAACCAATCACAGCACAGCTCTGATTTCTGAAACGGCTCTAGTTACATGACAGCTGCGCTCTGATTGGTTGCTATAGGCAACAAGGCAGGTTTGTCTTCTAGATAGATTAGATTAATGAGCCCGTCTGTTCTTCCTGTCCCAGCGCTGACATGTCCGCACCACATACAATGCGGTGACCTGCAGTAACGCCAAACCTGCAGGATGCTGCGATTACAAAAATAGCCACCGACCCAAGAAACGCACGACTAAAGGAGAAAACCCCCACAAAGGATCCCTGTAGTGTTTATGGAGCTCCACACTTCACTATTGATCTGCTAAAATCCGGCCGCAGGGTTTATGGAAAAAAATAATCCAGAAAAACGTCCCTAAAAATACGTCACTATAAATGCGCGGGAGTAAAAGCATCCGTAAAGTGTATTCACGTGTCGCAGTCAAGGTGCGGCTGAGAACCACATCAAAGACCGCGTGTACTTTTACCTGTAAAAACCATGTGACCAAAAAACACATCTCACATCTGCGGCAAAACTGGCGGGGTTCTCAGATTTGGTGTGAATATACCCTTACGCACCACGCTCTGCACCGCGTGCTTTACACTGTATTTACACAGGCCAGTGCGATATAGGTGAGAGAAAATCGTGTATATATATATATATATATATATATATATATATATATATATCACAGTTGTAAACCTGCGTTTTTCAGGTTTCTGCGAAACGTTCCCATGTTCAAAATGCGCTATTCGCATCACTGTAGGTGCGTTTTTAAACGTGAAAAATAATAAAAAAGAAAGAATGAGCAGTTCTTGCAGTGGAATTGCCTCAAAACAGGACATGCTGCGTTATTTTGCACTTGCACTTGTGTGCGCCGTGAGGTCACAACCGCTGCATGAACAACGAGTAACGTGAATATTCCCACAAAGAGACAGTTCATCTGTGCATGCACCAGCTGAAGACCTCGCGGCGCACATGTGAGACTTGGCAGCGCTACATGGATGACGCCTACTGCGTCATCCACGGCTAAGGAGTTGGGAGGGGTGGACTTTGGAGCCGAATAAGCTGCTAGTAGATGGTCCAGCTTGCTCAGCTGATCGCTCTGCCTATTTTGGCCATAAAGGCGTGAAGATTTTTGGGGTATTTTCATCTCCAATTTTCAAAAGACATAACTTTTTTATTTTTCTGTTGACTTGGCGTTATTTTGGTAGGCAAAATGAACAAAATGAGCATTTTGCCTCTGCATCTTTTAGGGTTTATATTTACATTTTTTGCAAGATGAATAGTGCGTTCGATTCACTGTAGAGATCGTTACGGATACCAGAAATGTGGGTTTATATATATATATATATATTTTTATTTTTTTTTAATAAAAAGGGGAAAGTGCGTAAAAGAGTTTTTTTGGTAATTTAATTTTACCTCTTTTTTTACCATTTTTTTTTCTTTCATTTTTTATGTCACTGTGGGGGACTTGAACCATAAAAGCACTGTTTGCTATGACGTTGCACTGCAGTACTTTTGTAGTGCAGTGCATTATTGCTTACCATAGGCCAGTCTCTATGTACAGGTCATGTGCCGCACAGTGTAATGGGAGACACGATACTGGCCAAAGTCACAACTAAGTTGGCCTAACTTCACACAGGTATGCGTGATACGAGGCCGTGAATCCCGCCACCATATCGCGCCCTCACCATGTGAATTCAATCCTCTGCCGCGGCTGTTCTCTCCCCCATTGCTGCCACCGGCCCCATTAAAAACAATGGACGCTGCAATGCGAGATCACGCAGCCAGATAGAACATGCCGCGGTTTGTTTCCCGCATCGCATCGTTCATGTGTATGACTCCATTCACAAGGTGGTGGTTCAGATTTGTGCGTCTCAAAATGCACAAATCTCACGTGATTGTATCACCCATGTGAAGCCGGTCTTATGGTGCCCATAGTTCAGGTCGGAGGAGTCCGGGGATGTGAGTGGGACTTTTCAGTCAGCGCAGGCGCATACCCTTAGAGAACAGGATGTGCGCACACTGACTGGCGAATCATACACACCGCGTACCGACTTCCAGGGGCTACGGTGCAGGAACCGTGAGCTGGGGAGGTAAGCAGAACACACCCCGGACTCCTCCGGACCCGTCCTATGTGCTCCAAAACTTCATAGTGCTTATAGGGGACGACTGGTTGCTTTTAAAGGGGTTGTCCAACTACCAGACAGAATCTTTTTAAAGCTGTGTTCACACATGGCGTTTTTCAACGGCAATTAAAAACTGAATAAAAAAAAAACTCTACAAAAAACGCCATGTGTGAACGCGGCCTAATAGGGCTGTCTGTACTAAATTAATAAATCGCTACACTTACCACTCTGATAGGATCCAGCGCTGCAGTACTGGTGTTTGTTGTGACAGCGGCCACCACAAGTAGTCAGTTGATTGCAGCCAATCAGAGGCTGCTGTGTCACGTTCATTTCCTGTAACTACAAGAGACTGGATATGGCACTGACAGGTCAGCAATAATTATCTTTCTATATATCAGCACAGGTTATGTAGAGCCATGACCCGAGATAAGTACTCCCCTCTGCCGTCCGTTGGTAGGCACTACAACAGTATACTAGAGCCTCCATGCCCACCCGTATCACATCTTATATACAAGCTAGAAGGGGTACAACAGGATACTAGAGCCTCCATGCCCACCCGTATCACATCTTATATACAAGCTAGAAGGGGTACAACAGGATACTAGAGCCTCCATGCCTCCATGCCCACCCGTATCACATCTTATATACAAGCTAGAAGGGGTACAACAGGATACTAGAGCCTCCATGCCCACCCGTATTATATCTTATATACAAGCTTGAGGTGGTCCAACAGGGTACTACAGCCTCCTCACATCTTGTATCTAAGCTAGAGGCGGTACAACAGGATACTAGAGCCTCCATGCCCGCCTGTATCACATCTTTTATCCAAGCTTGAGGTGGCCCATAAGGGTACTAGAGCCTCCATGCTCACCTGTATCACATCTTGTGTCTAAGCTAGAGGCGGTACAACAGGATACTAGAGCTTTCATGCCTGCCCGTATCACATCATGTATCTAAGCTAAAGGCGTTACAACAGGGTACTAGAGCCTCCATGTCTACCCGTATGACATCTTGTATCCAAGCTTGAGGTGGTACAACAGGGTACTAGAGCCTCCATGCCTGTCCCTATCACATATTGTATGCAAACTAGAGGCGGTACAACAGGGTACTAGAGCCTCCATGCCCACCCGTATCATATCTTATATACAAGTTAGAAGCAGTACAACAGGATACTAGAGCATCTTTGCCCACCTGTATCATATCTTATATACAAGCTAGAGGCGGTACAACAGGATACTAGAGCCTCTATGTCCACCTGTATCACATCTTATATACAAGCGTAATGTGGCCCGTATCACATCTTGTATCTAAGCTAGAGGTGGTACAACACGATACTAAATTATCCATGCCCGCCCGTATCACATCTTATATACAAGCTTGAGGTGCCCATCGGGGTACTAGAGCCCTTATGCCAACCCATATCACACCTTGTATCCAAGATAGGGGTGGTCCAACAGGGTACTACAGCCTCCATGCCTGTCTGTATCACATCTTGTATCTAAGCTAGAGGCGGTACAACAGGATACTAGAGCCTCCATGCCCGCCTGTATCACATCTTTTATCCAAGCTTGAGGTGGCCCATAAGGGTACTAGAGCCTCCATGCTCACCTGTATCACATCTTGTGTCTAAGCTAGAAGCGGTACAACAGGATACTAGAGCTTTCATGCCTGCCCGTATCACATCATGTATCTAAGCTAAAGGCGTTACAACAGGGTACTAGAGCCTCCATGTCTACCCGTATGACATCTTGTATCCAAGCTTGAGGTGGTACAACAGGGTACTAGAGCCTCCATGCCTGTCCCTATCACATATTGTATGCAAACTAGAGGCGGTACAACAGGGTACTAGAGCCTCCATGCCCACCCGTATCATATCTTATATACAAGTTAGAAGCAGTACAACAGGATACTAGAGCATCTTTGCCCACCTGTATCATATCTTATATACAAGCTAGAGGCGGTACAACAGGATACTAGAGCCTCTATGTCTACCTGTATCACATCTTATATACAAGCGTAATGTGGCCCGTATCACATCTTGTATCTAAGCTAGAGGTGGTACAACACGATACTAAATTATCCATGCCCGCCCGTATCACATCTTATATACAAGCTTGAGGTGGCCCATCGGGGTACTAGAGCCCTTATGCCAACCCATATCACACCTTGTATCCAAGATAGGGGTGGTACAACAGGGTACTAGAGTCTCCATGCCCGCCTATATTATATCTTGTATCTAAGCTAGAGGCAGTAAAACAGGGTACTAGAGCCTCTATGCCCACCTGTATCACATCTTGTGTCTAAGCTAGAGGCGGTACAACAGGGTACTAGAGCCAGTATCACATCATGTATTCAAGCTAAAGGGGGTACAACAAGATACTGGAGCCTCCATGCCTGCCCTTATCACATACTGTATCAAGCTAGAGGTGGTACAACAGGGTACTGGAGCCTGCATGCCCACCCATATCACTCCTTGTATACAAGCTAGAGGCGGTACAAAAGGCTCCAAGAGTCTCCATGCCCTCCTGCATCACATCTTGTATCCAAGGTAGACGTGGTACAACAAGATACTAGAGCATCCATGCCCACCCATATCGCACCTTGTATTCAAGCTGGAGGTGGTACAACACGTTACTTGAGCTTCCATGCCCACCTGTATCACATCTTGTATCCAAGCTAGAGGTGGTACAACAAGATACTAGAGCCTCCATGCCTGCCCCTATTACATATTGAATCTAAGCTAGAGGCGGTACAACAGGGTACTAGAGCCTCCATGCCTGACCATATCACATCTTCTATCCATGCTAGAGGCAGTACAACAGGATACTAGAGCCTCCATGCTCCATCTCATCTTGTATCTAAGCTAGAGGCGGTACAACAGGGTACTAGAGCCTCCATGCCCCCCTATTACATCTTGTATCCAAGCTAGCGGTGGTACAACTGGGTACTAGGGCTTCCATACCAACCCATATCACACCTTGTATCCAAGCTAGAGGTGGGACAACAGGGTACTAGAGCCTCCATCTGTAGCACAGATTACATCTAAGCTAGAGGCTTAGCAACCAATCACAGCACAGCTGTGTTTGGTTGCTATGGGTAACAGAGACAGTTTTTATAACAGTGTGGTGCCATGATCTGCTCTGTATTTACACACACAGCTCTTCTATATGCACAGCACAATATAGGCTGTCAGATAGGGTCACCGCGGAGATCTGTCTGCTGGCTTTTGCTCCCGCGGTGAATCTCAGCAACGCCTGTGGACAGGCAGCCTAACCCTTCACTCCCTGTGTGAGATCAGCCGCCCCGGCTGGGGGGCGACTGATAGCACTGATTTTAAATCCCCGCCTGCTGAAAGCTCCTCAGAGCAGTGCAGGAGAAGAGGCGGCTGGACACGGCTGAGCCCTGGCAGCTGCAGAGAGGTGAGTATACATTGTTTTTTTTTTATTTTGACACATTTTTAGGATGGTTTTCAGGGAAGGGCTTATATTTTAAGACTTTCCCCGAAAATCACTGCAGCGCTTGCCAGCAGCCCATTGCTTTCAATGCAGTCGGCTGTATTGCCGACTCTATTGAATTCAATGGGAGAACATCTTTCTCCTCTTCCACAGCTGTGACAGCTATGGCAGAGGATCACTATCTTCATATATGTTCTCAGTGGGGTCGGCACTGCTGCCACCGGCCACATGAAGCACAAGGTGAAACCCCCGGATGCGACAGCATACACAGAACACTGGTTTGTTCTATAATTTTCACCGCAGGCGTTTTTCTGCATGTAAAATTTGCCCATGTGATCACTCACATTGAAAAGCATTGGTTCTAACTGGTGCGAATTTTTGGACGTGCGGAAAAACGCCGGTTACAAACGCCCGTGTGACTGCGCCCTAAAGGGTGCCTGCACACGAACTGAATTTCCAGCACGTTATTTTAGGCACATTATCTGCCCCAGACCGCAGCCAATATACTCCTATGAGGATCCGCAGTTGTCCCCAGACGGACAGATTTGTATCGCGTTTTTTCACGCGCGTGAAAAAATCTGCAACCTGTTCTAATTTGGGTCGGATTCTGCGTGTGAAGCCTCCAATACAAGTGAATGGGTGCGTTTTTTCACGCAGTACATCCGCAGTGCAGCTGCGGATGGAGTCACTGGTTACTATGACTACAGGAAGTAGGCATGGTAGGAGGCGTCCCAACACACAGCACAGAGCTTCACAGGCAAATTTCAGCAGCAGCACTGCCCTTCCAGTCACCTCATCCACCAGACAGCAGCCAGCAGCCACCAGCCTGCAGCCACAAGCCACCAGCCTGCCACAAGCCACCAGTCATCAGCCACCAGGCGTAACGAATAATGATCGACATGGGCAAACTTGTCGCAATGATGCAGGACTTCCCTAGCATATGGGACAGTAACTCCCCAGAGTACCTAGACAAGAATAGAAAGGAACAATCCTGGCTTCAACTCTCCGCTCAGGTTTATGGTGATGCCTGGACGAACGCAATAGAAGCGGAAAAGAACTTGCGTGAGTATTATTCGCTATTGCGTCAAATGTACTTTTTTTCTTCATTTTAACCCCTTAGTGGCCAAGCAGTTTTACTTTTGTTTTTATTGTGCTTTTTTCCATCCCCACTTTTAACCCCTTAGTGACGGAGCTTTTTTGCTTTTTTTCCTTTTTTTTTCCCCTACTCCCTAAAAAATCGTAGTTCCTTTATTTATCCATCGACGTCGCTGTATAAGGGCTTGATTTTTTGCGGGACGAGTTGTATTTTGCAATGGCACTATTTATTGTACCATATAATTTACTGAAAAACCTTTAAAAAATTGTAATCAGAGAGAAAAAAAAAGACTTTCCACCATCTTTCGGACGTCCTGTTTCTGCAGCGCGCAAAGTGCAACAAAAACGACCTGATATTTTTATTCTATGGGTCAGTACGATTACTACGATACCAAACTTATATAGTATTTTTTTTGCTGTAGTACTTGTATTTTTTTTTTTAAGATATTTAATTTTTTAAAATTATTTTCTGTGTCCATTTTCTGCGTGCAATAACTTTTTTATTTCTTTGGCAACATAGTTGTGTGAGGGCTCATTTTGTGCGGTATGTCCTGACGTTTTTGTTGGTACCATTTTCGCATACAGTTGACTTTTTGATCGCCTTTTATTACATTTTTTCTTGGAAATAGGGTGACCGAAAAAGTGCATTTCGGGCGTATATTCTTTATTTTTTTTTACCACGTTCACCATGCAGGGTAAATCATACATTACTTTGATAGATCAGGCATGCAGCGATACCAAAACGATCACACTGCAGGACAGACGACTCTCCGCAACGCTGGCAGAAAAGAGCACATGACCGGCTCCATTGCCGGACTTGTGTTCTTTCCTCCAGCTCTGTGGAAAGACGTCCATCCTGCATTGCGGCCGTCTTGTGCAGGAAGACGGGTGCATCAGCCGCCAGGATGCGCCCAGGTTACTAAGCCCTCCCTGTTTGTTTTTTGCGGGAGCAGTTGTATTTTCCACTGGTGCCACTGAAGCAGCATTTATTGGGTTAATAGCCTTGTTCAGCAGACACCCGCAATGTGTAGAGGGAGATAGGTAGTATTTCTTGCCAATGCAGGATGTAAGAACGCAAAATCTGTAGTAATGAATTCCTCTTGTGAATTTTTTTGCAGTGACTGAAATAAAGTCACGCTGGAGAAGCGCCTGAAAAAAGTTACATGGATCAACCATGCCCACAAAGACATCTGCTCACCGGGTGAAAGCATGTTGCCAGAATAATTTAACGGTGCTCGCACAAGCAAGAGGGACAAAACGGAGTCTGGGTGTTGGTTTTTAAGCTGTTTTCCAAGGAATGGGCAGTTCTCTAGGGGTTGGGTTTACAATAAGGGGTGTCTGCTGTTTTTTCAGTGCGCTTTTTTCCGCAACACATCCGCGTATATCCGTGCGTGATTTTTCACGCATCCGCACCTATCCGCAAGCACATTTAGGTACCATACGCGCGTGAAAATCCGCTAGCGGAATCTGGAACGCTCGTGTGCAGGCGGCCTAAGCTGGAACTTTGCAAAACTTCATACAGGTGGTGTATGAACAATGAACATTTTGTAAAAATTTCAGAAAAATTGAAAATATTCGAGCAGGGACCCTCTCCCAAATTAGATCATTTGACGTGGAATGACGCACTCCCTACATTACCACAGAGATGATGTCCCCCTGCGCAACAGATGAACGCTGTGACCAATAACATTAAAGGGCTTTTCTGTGCTCAGGATAGGTCATCAATAGTTATCAGTGAGGGTCCACTATTTGGGATCCCTACCAATCAGCTGACTGAAGAGACAGCAACACTCAGATAAGAACCTCTGTCACTTCAGTCCATGCCAGGCACAGCACCATACACTGTATAGTGCCTGTGGCTGGTACTGCAGTTCAAGTGAAATGGACTGAGCTGCTCTCTAGCCATGACCGATGAGCGTGATGTCACATGCCTGAGAAGAGGACGTGGCACTCATCAAAGCACAGCATTTCAATTGGAGGGGATCCCAAGCCCTGGATCCTCCATGATCAACTATTGTTGACCTACTTTTAAGGATAGGTCATCAGTAGTGTTGTTCTGAAAAACCTTCTAAGTAGTAACATATCTCTTGGCTCCTTGAAGGTTGTGACACAGCAACTTCATCGTCCTGATTAGTTTGTTCAGCATCTTGAAGCTCTGGATGCTTGGGTTGTTTTTTTGCTGCGACCTAGGGCCATAAATAAAAAAGTAGAGATTTGTGAAACGTTGTATGGATAAGATACAATATAGCCGGCTTCACACGGGCGGGCCAGATTCCGCATGCGGAAGGGCCTGCAGCCGATTCGGGCTATGAAGCCGGTGACCCCACTTACCTGAATTTTCTGTCCGTCGGTCATGTGCAGTAGTTTTTTTTTCCTTTTTTAATGCTTGTATTTCCGGTGCAGTCGCTTAGCAATGGCGTGGATACCCGCGGGCCATACACAATGTTAGCTGCGTATGGGCTGCAGGTTAGACTGACTCCACTGACTTCAATGGAGGCCGTCTGTGTGGAGTCCGCAGCAAAATATGGCATGCGGCAATTTTTCCCCTGGTCACGGAATAGATAATTCATATCTGCGAGTGTGAGCAAAAATGTGATTTAACATGGTTTACAATGTGGAGAGCGGGACTTGGGAGCCACACTTCATCTGCCGCAAACCTGGAAGGACCGCTGCAGGCCCCCACAGAGAGAGTAGCAGCAGGCCACACACGGCACTCCTCATACCGCTGGTAGTGGGAGCTCCGGCAGCTAGACGCAGCTCAGAGAACCACGTGTGAGGGACCAGCGGCTCCCCATCAGGGACAGAGCGGGAGACGCTCACAGCACTCCTCTGCAGCTTGAGGTACTCCCGGGTGCCAGAGAAGACCCCCTGACCCCGGGAGAAAGAAGCTGCACAGCCAGGGTTGCCACCTTTGTCACGAAAAAATACCGGCCATGGTTAAATGGGGGCATGGCTTGGGTGTGGCTTATCACGGCATTCTGCTGGTGATAGTGCCCCCTCAGTAGCTCCAGTGGTAATAGTTCCCCCCTTGGTGCCCTTCCCCACAATTGAAAATTCGGACCGCACATCACTATATACAGGAGATGCCCAGAGCTCTGCTACATCTCTGTGTGACTGCTCTGCCCCCTGCCCCTCCTGCAACAGTTGTGATCCAACCTGGAAAGTTGGTGTCACTCACTGACTACTGTAGAAACCCCCCCAGACCACCAGGAGTGACAGCAGCCTGTGCCTGACCTCTGGATGCCATATAAGTATGCCATATACTGCCATCCAGGAGCACTATATGGAGCTACAGGAGCACTGTATGGAGCCACAGTAGCACTGTATGGATCTACAGGAGTACTGTATGGAGCTACAGGAACACTGTATGGAGCTACAGGAACACTGTATGGAGCTACAGGAGCACTGTATGGAGCTGCAGGAGCACTATATGGAGCTGCAGGAGCACTATATGGAGCTACAGGAGCACTATATGGACCTATAGGAGCATTGTATGGAGCTACAGGAGCACTATATGGAGCTGCAGGAGCACTATATGGAGCTGCAGGAGCACTATATGGAGCTACAGGAGCACTATATGGAGCTACAGGGGCACTATATGGAGCTACAGGAGCACTATATGGAGCTGCAGGAGCACTATATGGAGCTACAGGAACACTATATGGAGCTACAGGAGCACTATATGGAGCTACAGGGGCACTATATGGAGCTACAGGGGCACTATATGGAGCTACAGGGGCACTATATGGAGCTATAGGAGCACTATATGGAGCTATAGGAGCACTGTATGGAGCCACAGTAGCACTGTATGGAGATATAGGAGTCCATACAGTGCTCCTATAGCTCCATCCAGTGCTCCTGTAGCTCCATACAATAACAGTGCTCCTATAGTAGCCCCATCCAGTGCTCCTACAGCCCCACCCACCCAGTGCTCCTATATTGACTGTCTGCAGTCAGGCACCGTTCAGGCTCTTTTGTGTGTCCCACACTCCCTGGGACCCAGACTCCAGAGTCCCCACTCCCCAGGCAGCGAGCAGCCTCCTCCCTCGTCACCATATCGACTAGTCTTCTGTGCTGCTCTGCAGCCTTTTTACCTCTCTCAGTCACGGTCTCACCACTAGACTCACCCCTGCCTCTATAGCCACCGACGTTCAAGGTCCGAGCAAGTCCCGAGTCAGTACTCCCACTCCTGAGTCCCGACTCCCGCCACACACGCGGGCTGTGTCTCTGCTGCCCGCGCACGCTAGTAGTCCAGGAGGCTAAAGCGCATGTGCGAGACTTCCTGTGCTCTGGCGGACACTCAACAGGGGCGCGTCATCACCATAGTCTGCTGGCTGCTGACTGACGCTGCCCTGCATCATGGGTTGCCTCCTGCAGAGTATACAGGCCAGTATTTTTGTCGCAGCCTGCTGCAGTCCCCGGGGCCCGACAAAAATACCGGCCTTTAATAGGGCCGGTAAAAAAAATACCGGCACCACCCTGGGCGGTAAAAATACTGGCCAGGCTGGGGATTTACAGGTCGGGTGGCAACCCTATTCACAGCGGAGGCACGGCAGCTGGACCTGCAGAGTGCTGGTGAAATGACTGCAGCATCTACCAGGGTGAGTCCCCTGTTGCTCTGCTACACCCCGCACAGCAGAGCCAGCAGCGCATACACCAAGAGGCCACTCAGAACCACAGGGGCACCACATAGGACTGACGGCATCCTGCATATTGTCCCTACTGCCACAATACCTGCAAGCCCTGTAAGGACACCAACTGCACTAAGGCAGGACTCTCCCACCATTCCTAGTTGGCTCCACCCCACAACCAGTACCAGCTCTGTAAAAGGGCATTCTCCACCTTGTATGGACCCATGCAGGGTTCTATATCCCTCCCAGCACTGTGAACAACACCCCACCTACATTGGTCAGTGCTGGTAGTTCAGGACCCACTGCAAAGCTCTAAGTTTTCTCCAACTGCAGTACACCTTGCCAGATATACACAGTAGGAGGAATCTGTTGCCACCTAGTGGTCGGTATTGCTATAACAAGCAAAAAGCAATCGTGCTTTAGTTACAGCGCAGACGAAAGCTTGTGGTAGCCCCTGCAGTACAACATACATATAACGCACGCATCGCCACACCAGTGCATCTTACTGAAAGTGTATCAAGAAAGAGACTCTGGTGTCTAAATAGAATGTTGTCATACTAATGCAACGTTAACCACATACGGCTATGAATAGTGATCACAACTCCGGAGAGACCCTAAGACCCACCCTACCCAGGAACTAGAACAAAGCATCTTTTAGCCTACTTACTTCTAACACAGCAACCATGCACCCCATTCAATGCAGAGCAGGGAAAAATAGCCTAAGATCGCAGCAGGATGCTAAAAAATCATCAACGCTGCAGGAGGCCCCCTATTTCCTCTGATGGAGGACTTACAGCTTCCCTCAAATGCCAACACTGGGAGCCCTAACCATAATGCTTCAGAAAGTCCAACTCTCCAAAATAGCGACTAAACTTTCCAACGAATTTCGAGAGCTTAGCTAGAGGACAATTACTCTTGAAGACAGGATGTGCAATGCTACCATAGTCCTAGACTCCCATGAAAAAAAAATAGAGCAGCTCCCTGAAGAGATACTTTCTTTATCATAAGTTGGAAGTTGTTGAAAATAGGGTGCGTCGGGAGAAAATACAAATCATGGAGTCCCCATCAAATCCTTCAATCAACAGTGAAAGAGAGAAATAACAAACCGTCAGAAAAAAGAGATCCGCGCTCACAGGTAAAGTGCACTGAGGACAAATTCACGTGTAGACAGTGGTGAAATGAAACACTTACTTGGAAGGAGGGGGGTATGATGTACAAATGCCCCCTCCTCAGAGTGTCCACCACAAGGTATAGAGCTGAGCTCCAAGTAGCAAGATGATTCTCCAGTTGTTGAAATCAAATAAAACTTTTAATACGGCAACGCGTTTCGGTGCAGAATAAGGCACCTTTCTCAAGCCATTAACAGATGTTAATGGCTTGAGAAAGGTGCCTTATTCTGCACCGAAACGCGTTGCCGTATTAAAAGTTTTATTTGATTTCAACAACTGGAGAATCATCTTGCTACTTGGAGCTCAGCTCTATACCTTGTGGTGGACACTCTGAGGAGGGGGCATTTGTACATCATACCCCCCTCCTTCCAAGTAAGTGTTTCATTTCACCACTGTCTACACGTGAATTTGTCCTCAGTGCACTTTACCTGTGAGCGCGGATCTCTTTTTTCTGACGGTTTGTTATTTCTCTCTTTCTTTATTATATCTGGGGGAGTTCTTCTTCTAGACCCCCCAGCTTGTATCTGCAGCTCTCCTTTATATTGAAGGATTGGAGCACTGAGGAAAAGACACTTTGTGACCGCATCCACACAGCGTATTTTGTGTGGATTGGATCCACCTGTGGCGCTCTCCACTTTTTTCCACTTCCATTTCAATCAACAGTGACGGCGTTGTTCCAGGAGCTCTACCCGAGCATCACAATTGACCAATTAGAACTTGACAGAATTCATAGAGCTTTGCGAGCACCAAACCCAAACGGCCCCCCCCCCAGGGACATTGTGTTAAAACTCCACTTCAATCGCATTAAAGAGCAATTGTTGCGCGCCACTCGCTCTTCCCGCAAGCTAACATTCCAGGGCTTTAACTATCAGTTGTTTCCCAACTTGGCACCATCAACACTATCCAAGAGGAGGGCCCTTAAGCCGTACTTATTGATCCTGCATCAGGAAAGGATACAATACAGATGGGGCTTTCCATTTAAGCTGATAAGGAATTAAACCTTCAAAAACCTCCTCCTCAGCTGGGCTCTGCAGCTTCATCTCCTACATCCCCTCACCTCCTATACCTACACCGGAGTCAGAGAGAAAAATGCCACAACTCCCAGAAATGATCCATAATCCCATGTTCCCCGAAAATAAGACAGTGTCTTACATAAATTTTTGCTCCAATATGTTTCTTTTTTACATGTATAACTGCCTGGACACTATTTAAACATCTTGCTAGGGTTTATTTTGGGGGTAGGGCTTATTTTCAGGGAAACAGGATCTCTTGGTATCACGGTTATATAAGATTTTCGAGGCAAAGTGACCTGGAACTCTTCTGCTGGCTCTTTCTCCCTCACCTGTTGTGAGCATTTCTTTGCATCCAAATGAGTGGGAAATCACCTCCCAACAATACTCATGAGTTCCCACCCAACAAACAAGGAGAAAAGAGTACAACAGGCATGCTCCTGGTGACAAATCTTTAGGAGAATGGAACAACGCACCTTCTAAACAGATTAATACCTACAAACAAGCTTCCCTCTCTCTCCTTGCTGTCTGCTTCCCCCCCTTCCCCTCCCTACCTCCCATAGGGTCTTTTCCTACCTTTTATCTTTAGCCATCAGCACTATAAACCACCCCATTTCGGAGCTGACTTAGCTCCTAGAGCTAATTGTATTTGTTGGCCACACCCTGTTTCCCCCTGCCTCTTCCCTCTCCCTACTCCCCCCCAACCTACCCTCCCATGGGGTGAAGGATCTAAGACAGTTTCCATTCTTAATAGTCCTTACTTCCACCCATGGACCTAAAAATAATTTCTGAGAATGTACAAGGCTTTAATTTACCTCCAAAGTGTTCAAAGGCGTTCCGATATTACAAGAGCAGACATGCAGATATAGTGTGCCTGCAAGAGACCCACTTCTCCACCAACTCTGCCCCACGTTAGCTTTCTTCTCAATACCCCACATTTTATTCAGCGAAAGCACAAACCAAAACCAAGGGAGTCACCATCTTCTTTAGTAAATCAGTTCCTTTCACACACGCCTCCACTATTGTGGACCTAGAGGGTCGCTACTAGAGATGAGCGAACGTACTCGTTTCGAGTAATTACTCGATCGAACATCGCTATTTTCGAGTACCTGGCTACTCGGGTGAAAAGACTCAGGGGGCGCCGGGGAGCGGGAGATGGCGTGGTGGCAGCGGGGGGTAGCAGTGGGGAACGGGGGGAGCTCTCTCTCTCTCTCTCCCTTTCCCCCCCACTCCCCGCTGCAACCCCCCACTCACCCACGGCCCCCCCGAATCGTTTCACCCGAGTACGGAAGTACTCGAAAATCGCGGTGCTCGGGTGAAAAAGGGGCATGGCCGAGTAGGTTCGCTCATCTCTAGTCGCTACCTATTATTAACAGGCTCCATGCAAGATGTCCATCGTCTCCCACTATACTCTAAATTCAAGGCAAATTCAATATTTCACAAAACTTTTCAAACTGGTTAAGGCCAATAAAAGGGGCACAGTAATTTTCTGCGGTGACTCAAACTGCATTCTTAACCCGAATCTGGATAGAAATTCTATCACTCTCCGTGCCCATCCTCTGTTGCACAACGTTAAGTCCCTCCCTCAGCAATACCACTTAGTAGACTTGGCGGGAACAAAACCCAACCCCTAAAGACTATACACATTTTTCAGCTTCACACTCCCTATACAGGAGAATAGACCACATTCTAGTTCCCGACATTTTCGTACCTCAAATACTGCAGTCTAAAATCCTGTCGGTGCCATGGTCTGACCATAGCCCGCTGTCCATCACCTGTAATTCCTTGATGTCTAAATCCAGAAACACATCTTGGATCCTTAACGACTCTCTTTTATCAATCCCTGAGGTTGTATCCCTATTAACGCCACAACTGGAAGAATATTTTCAAATTAACAACCTGTCCGCCTCCTCCCCCATTTCTCTTTGGGAAGCACACAATATAGTGATTTGAGGTCACCTAATACAAATAGCCGCCTGCCGTTAACAGGAACGTATGTCACAACAACTGGAATTAGAACGAGTCTCTAAGTTTGAAGAGGTGTCCAAAAAACATCCATCTAAAAATAATCTCCAAGCATTATCTCGAGCTAGAACTGAACTGGATCTTTGTCTTACTGACTCCATAGAACAGAAAGTACGCTGGTCCCGTCAGCGATACTATGAACTTAGTAATAAACCCTCCTTGCCTCTCCACCGCAGACTCCGCTCACACCCCAACATAAACCCCTTTTACAAACTACGTACAAACAGTACGTTTCTTGCAGGCCAGTCCACTTGAATATAACGGGATTTCTAGAAATGAGCGAGCACGCTCCACTTGTGTTCAGCGCATTTAATTGATTCGAGGGGGCTGTCATGTTTGTATAGGTCTCCTTCATGTGAACTGCATGACCAACAGGAATAGAAGGAAGACGGTTGGCATTGTGAAGTAATACAGCTTCAATCTAAGCTTGGAGGAGTCTATGAATAGCCTTCATTCAGTTGGATCATGGTTCAAATTCAAACATTTCATCAAGCCATTAACGTCACAGCAAACAACCAGATTGTTTTTCTTCTCAAAAAAAGGAAGCAGATCCCTCTGACGTTCTCTGTACTGTAAGACCCTGACATCACGTTGGAGAAGATTCCATTGCTGTAGTCTTGACTCTAGAAGTTCAGCCTTCTCCTTTGACAAGTCATGGTCTTGAATGAGATCACTCAATTCCCCTCAACTCAGTCTGTGCGTTGTATCATCTTTTACCTCAAACTCAGGGTCATGGGATGTGGAAGGCTTGTTGGGTTCTTCTTTTTCCACACTTTCTTCATTTTCTACTTCAAGCTCATAATGTTGTGGTGGAGAATAGAGATGAGCGAGCACCAAAATGCTCGGGTGCTCGTTACTCGAGATGAACTTTTCGCGATGCTCGAGGGTTCGTTTCGAATAACGAACCCCATTGAAGTCAATGGGCGACCCAAGCATTTTTGTATATCGCCGATGCTCGCTAAGGTTTTCATTTGTGAAAATCGGGGCAATTCAAAAAAGTGATGGGAACGACACAGCAACGGATAGGGCAGGCGAGGGGCTACATGTTGGGCTGCATCTCAAGTTCACAGGTCCCACTATTAAGCCACAATAGCGGCAAGAGTGGTCCCCCCCCCCCCCCAACAACTTTTACTTCTGAAAAGCCCTCATTAGCAATGCATACCTTAGCTAAGCACCACACTAACTCCAACAAAGCACAATCACTGCCTGCATGACAGTCCGCTGCCACTTCTCCTGGGTTACATGCCGCAAATCCCCCCCCCGCACGACGCAGTATCCACAGCGCACACCAAACTGTCCCTGCCCAGCCTTCAGCTGCCCTCATGCCACGCCACCCTCATGTCTATTTATAAGTGCGTCTGCCACAGGAAAAGCAGGCACACACTGCAGAGGGTTGGCACGGCTAGGCAGCGACCCTCTTTAAAAGTGGCGGGGCGATAGCCCACAATGCTGTACAGAAGCAATCAGAAATCCAATCCTGTGCCACCACCATCTGGAGCTGCACACGTGGGCATAGCAATGGGGAACCTATGTGCCACGCACTATTCATTCTGTCAAGGTGTCTGCATGCCCCAGTCAGACCGCGTTTTTTTATATATAGTCACAGGCAGGTACAACTCCGCAATGGGAATTCCGTGTGCACCCACAGCATGGGTGGCTCCCTGGAACCCACCGGCGGTACATAAAAATATCCCATTGCATTGCCCATCACAGCTGAGGTAGTATTGTCATGTTTAATGCAGGTGGGCTTCGGCCCACACTGCATGCCCCAGTCAGACTGGGGTTCTTTAGAAGTGGAAACAGATGCATTTACAACCATGCTGTGGACCCACAGCATGGGTGGGTGCCAGGAACCCATCGGCGGTACATACAAATATCCCATTGCATTGCCCAACACAGCTGAGGTAGTAATGTTGTGCTTAATGCAGGTGGGCTTCGGCCCACACTGCATGCCCCAGTCAGACTGGGGTTCTTTAGAAGTGGAAACAGATGCATTTACAACTCCCTGTGGACCCACAGCATGGGTGGGTGCCAGGAAGCCACCGGCGGTACATACAAAAATATCCCATTGCATTGCCCAACACAGCTGAGGTAGTAATGTCGTGCTTAATGCAGGTGGGCTTCGGCCCACACTGCATGCCCCAGTCAGACTGGGGTTCTTTAGAAGTGGACACATGCAGTTACAACTCCGTGTGGACCGACAGCATGGGTGGTTCCCTGGAACCCACTGGCGGTACATAAATATATCCCATTGCAGTGCCCAGCACAGCTGAGGTAATGTCAGCTTTAATGCAGGTGGGCTAAAAATTAATTTGATTACACTGTAGGCGAGGGCCCACAAAAATTGCTGTATCAACAGTACTAATGTACCTCTGAAAAATTGCCCATGCCCAACCAAGAGGGAAGGTGAAACCCATTAATCGCTTTGGTTAATGTGGCTTAATTTGTAACTAGGCCTGGAGGCAGCCCAGTTAAAATAAAAATTGGTTCAGGTGAAAGTTTCAACGCTTTAATGAGCATTGAAACGTATAAAAATTGTTTAGAAAAATTACATGACTGAGCCTTGTGGGCCTAAGAAAAATTTCCCGTTCGGCGTGATTATGTGAGGTTTCAGGAGGAGGAGCAGGAGGAGGAGGATGAATAGAATACACAGATAGATGAAGCGAAAAGGTCCCCGTTTTGGATGGTGATAGAGAACAATGCTTCCATCCGCGGGTGCAGCCTACGTATTGCTTAGGTATCGCTGCTGTCCGCTGGTGGAGAAGAGAAGTCTGGGGAAATCCAGGCTTTGTTCATCTTGATGAGTGTAAGCCTGTCAGCACTGTCGGTTGACAGGTGGGTACGCTTATCCGTGATGATTCCCCCAGCCACACTAAACACACTCTCTGACAAGACGCTAGCCGCAGGACAAGCAAGCACCTCCAGGGCATACAGCGCGAGTTCAGGCCACGTGTCCAGCTTCAACACCCAGTAGTTGTAGGGGGCAGAGGCGTCACCGAGGACGGTCGTGCAATCGGCTACGTACTCCCTCACCATCCTTTTACAGTGCTCCCGCCGACTCAGCCTTGACTGGGGACCGGTGACACAGTCTTGCTGGGGAGCCATAAAGCTGTCAAAGGCCTTAGAGAGTGTTCCCCTGCCTGCGCTGTACATGCTGCCTGATCTCTGCGCCTCCCCTGCTACCTGGGCCGCGAAAATGCGCCTTCGGCCACTAGCGCTGTCGGATGGGAAGTTTACCATCAGTTTGTCCACCAGTGCCCTGTGGTATAGCATCATTCTCGAACCCCTTTCCTCTTCGGGAATGAGAGTGCAAAGGCTCTCCTTATACCGTGGATCGAGCAGTGTTTACACCCAGTAATCCGTAGTGGCCAGAATGCGTGTAACGCGAGGGTCACGAGAAAGGCATCCTAATATGAAGTCAGCCATTTGTGCCAGGGTACCTGTACGCAACACATGGCTGTCCTCACTCAGAAGATCACTTTCAGGATCCTCCTCCTCCTCCTCCTCAGGCCATACACGCTGAAAGGATGACAGGCAAGCTGCATCTGTCCCCTAGATAGCTACAAAGCAGGTAGCGTAGGAGCGAGGGACTGGGGGGCGGGAGATTAGGACAGGAAAGGGTTAAGCGACCAGAGGAGGTGGGAGGAGTTAATGCAGGAAGAAGAGAGAAGGAGAAGGAGTAGTGTGCCATTCCACGTGGAGTAAGAGAAGAAGGAAGACGTGTGAAGGAAGGCAGAAGATTAAAAGAGAGAAAACATGGACCAGCTTGTTCTGCAGATCAAGGAAGCTGTTGCCAGCCAGGGACCTGAGTGGCTGATGAGGATGGCCGCGGAGTTCGGAGCCACGCCGTCGGGAGAAGCCGGGGCAGGAGAAGAACAGCCGGCGCAGATGGCTTCCAGTGCGCCCCGCGGAAGATCCCAGAGAAGGAGGATTCCCCCTACCAGGCTGAGCCCGAGCCCAGCCGTGAAGAAGGGGGGCCAGAACGCAAGCCCGAGACCTGCGCGTTCAAGTATCGGTGGCGGAGCGCGGCCGCAGCGAGCCGCGGCGGGAAACAACATGGGCGCGACCGGAAGAAGCGCCGGAAGAATAGAAGAAACCCCCGAGGGACTTACCGGGACTTCAGCAGCGGCATCAGGAGCGAGTAAGTCCAGAGTGGGAAGGGGTTGCCCCGCGGCTGTCCAGCGTCAGGCGGAGAGAGAAGGGGGACGGCCTGCGCGCCGTGCCGGCGGCGGGCGGATGGATCCGCGGGCCGGAAGAAGTACCGGCGCCGGGACTCCCGAGCGGAGGGAGATGAGCGCCAGCGGCGGCAGCGAGGCTGGAAACAGCGCAAGCGGCCACAGCAGCACGAGCGCAGTACAAGGGGGAGGGGGGGGGATGAGAAGGAAGAGGCGCAGGGCGGGAAAACAGAGGGGGGGAAGGTGGGGAGTACTATTAGGCAGTATGGCCCCCTTGTCGCCCCAGGGCTCATGCCCTAATATGAGGGGCAGCGGGATATATTATAAAGACGCCTCAGGCCGGCAAGGGGCTTACGGGGTACGAAGGAAGGAGGGAGGGGGAGGAGGGGCAGCGAGCAGCGATCACATGTCGCCCCGGGGTTCTTTCCCTTTTGCGAAGGACAGTCGAGCACAAGCAGTCGAAGGCACTTCAGGCCGGCAAGGGGCTTACGGGGTGGAGCAAAGCGGACAGGTGAGACAGAGGAAGGGTAAAGGGGGGGGGGAAGCTACCTGCCCGGTAGTCAAGGGGTCGGTAGCGGGACGGAGGGGGGGTTAGGCGGCAGGCAGGGGGTTGGCAGCATGGCGCGAGGAAGCTGGCGCAGCGAAGCAAGGATAGATAGCTCGTCATCGGAGTCTGGTGAGCCTTGTACACGTCGGGAGGCGCCCCATTTCGCCAGAGGGTACAGGCGTTCAGAAGCGGTGGACAGGAGCGGTAGGCGCAGCGGCTATGGGACTTCGGTTTGGGCTTCGCAGCAGGCGTTACCATGTTCACCGGCTTCCTCCACAGATGAGAGGCGGGCCTCACGTACCGAAAGGCAGGGCGAACGGGCCGCAGCCTCCAGGGCGTCCTATGGCTATAGCATGCTACCCCGTGGTGTCTCCCGTAATAGGGACAGGGTACGACACGCGGTGGCGAGTCCGGAAAGGAGCCAACCGGGACCGAGTCACCCGTCTTTCCCCTCGGCAGAGCCGGAGGACGAATTGGAGGGTGAGTCCCAATGTGATAGAGTGTGGGGTGATTCATCGCCCAATAACGTGAATAATTTTATGGTAGCGCTGAGAGCGCTGGTGAATGAGTTTGATAAAGGTAAAGGAACGGTGTCGTGTGTTAACCCGGGGAGACGAGACTCACCCGTGGTTGGTGATGTGGCTCACGCTACCGGGTGTTCGCCAGCGGTGGCGACCGGGAAAAGCGAAGAGTCGGTAAAAGATGGTCTACGTTTTTCAGATTCTCTATTTTGTGGCGTGGCCCCGCTGGGGGTGGGCCTCGCGGAGGACACAATTGAGAAAATCAAAAGTGGAATATACGTGGACATTTGGTCGCTCCTATCGGTGGAGCATGTGTCGGTTGATAAGGAGCGCTTCGCTGAACGGGACAAGAAGCCCAAAATAGCTAAAACATTTAGCAATTGGCTACAAGCCATGTTGACCCTGGCTCACGTTATATGCCAGTACCAGCCGGGAAAAGGCCCGGAGCTACTGGTATATATTAACACTATTCATAGCGCTTACAAGCTGCACGGCGGTGCAGCATGGTGGCGCTATGACGAAGATTTTCGTTGACGGATTTCGGGAATGAGTAACGTGAGTTGGGCGACAAAAGCGACGGATGCTTGGATCCAGTTGATCCCGGCGCAAAAGCCGGCGAAGCCCCTTTTTCAGAGCAGTAACGCGGTAACTGGTGGACAGCAGGCACCCGTGGCACATAAGCCCTCGGGTTCCTGCTGGGCATTCAATGAGGGTAACTGTCGGTTTCTTGCAGCATGTAAGTTCCGGCACGAGTGCTCCTTTTGCGGCGGTGCGCATGCAGCGGTACGTTGTTTTCGGAGACAAAAGCAAAACTTGCCCGCGGCCACAGCGTCGCCCGGGGGCAACGCCAGTGAACGCGCTGTTCCTGGAGGAGTGGTTAGGCAAGTACCACAGGATAAGGGAAGCAAACCTTCTTAAAGAAGGTTTTAACACGGGTTTCGTCATTCCGCATCAACCGGGTTCGGCGTTAACGCTTAGTCGCAATTTAAAATCGGCGTAAGACAATAAAGAGATGGTGATGGAGAAGCTGCTAAAGGAGGTAGAACTGGGTCGGATGGCGGGGCCTTTTCAGGAACCGCCATTCGAGAACTTACGCGTTTCACCTTTGGGCTTGGTACCAAAAAAGGAAACGGGTAAGTTCCGGCTTATCCATCACTTATCCTACCCGACGGGCGAGTCAGTCAACGACGGGATTTCCAAGGAGCAAACAGCCGTATCATATACTTCCTTCGATAGGGCTGTCTGCCTAGTACGACTGGCCGGAAAGGGGGCTCTGTTGGCAAAAGCTGATATCGAGTCCGCTTTTCGACTATTACCGGTGCATCCAGATTGCTTTCACTTGTTGGGCTGCCGCCTGGACGGCTTATATTTTGTGGATATGTGCTTACCGATGGGGTGTTCCATCTCTTGTTATTACTTTGAAGCGTTCAGTTTATTTCTGGACTGGATGCTTCGATACGAGACGGGCATCCGATCGGTGTTACATTATCTGGATGATTTCCTTTTCGTCGGGCCATCAGATTCAGAGGTATGCGGGTTGTTATTGGCATAATTTCAGGATCTGATGGGAATAAGCGGGAGTACCGCTGTCACGCGAGAAAACGGTCGGTCCGGTGACATGTCTTACATTTTTAGGCATTGAAATCGATACCATGGCAATGGTATTTCGTTTACCGGACGAGAAAGTAGCGCGGTTGCGGCAAGAAGTTAAGTTGGCTGGCAGTTCTAAAAAAGTTACACTGCACCAGCTCCAAGTAATTATAGGCTTGTTAAATTTTGCGTGTCGGGTCATTCCGATGGGCCGCCCGTTTGCAAGGCGGCTGTCATTGGCGACAGTCGGGATAAAAGAGAAACACCACTTTGTCAGAGTGACAAAGGGTATGAAGGAGGACTTGCACACATGGCAAGTCTTTCTTCAAACGTTCAATGGTCAGGTGATTTGTCAAACTGCGGAAGTTGCAAACGAGGAGCTGGGACTGATGTCGGATGCATCGGGCTCCTGTGGTTTTGGTGTAATTTTGGAGGGCAGTTGGTGCAGTGCACCATGGCCCAGAGAATGGTTCGAAAGACGGTGGGTGAAGAACATAACACTGCTGGAGATTTTTCCGCTAATGGTGGCGGTGGAGATCTGGGGGCCGGTTTTGGAAAACAGGAATATCTGCTTCTGGTCGGATAACCAGGCTGTAGTGACAGCGGTGAACAAGCAGACATCCAGATCTCCCTTGGTTTTGGCAGTTTTACGCCATTTGGTCTTGAGATGCCTGCAAAATAATATGAAGCTGAAGGCGAGACACGTACCCGGAGTAAACAATAACACGGCTGACGCTCTTTCTCGTTTCCAGATGGAGAGATTCAGGGAACTCCACCCGACAGCGGATGTCAAAGGGATATGTTGCCCGGCGATCTTATGAGAGATAGTAGAAGAGAGCTCACGACTCTGATTCGCAACTCCGTTGCGGAATCGACGTGGAAGCGATATATATATATGCAATATGGAAAACATGGTTGATGGCAGCAGGGGGACAATTCCCTGATGGAGCGCGGGCGAGAGCGGTGACGTTAGACATTATGGCGGAGCTGCGGCGTCGGGGCGCATCGGCGAGCTCGGCGCGTAAGCACTTATCGGCCATTGCGTTTTTGTTGCGCCTGCACGGACGGCGCGATGTGACAAAGGATTTTGTCTTCGGACAGATACTTAAAGGTTGGAAAAAAGAAAGGTCGTCAAGAGACGACAGGCGGCCGATAACATTTGAATTGCTAAATGCAATGCTGAACGTTTTGGGAGCAGTGTGCAAAGACGAAAGCGAGGTGCTGCTCTTTCGGGTTGCGTTTTCGTTAGCGTTCTTCGCAGCATTGAGACTGAGCGAAATAGTGGCTCCCAGCTGTAGGAAGCTGGGGGGGTTGCGTTTCGAGGATGTGCTGTGCAGTACAGATGATATAAAGTTATGCATCAAAAAGTCCAAGACTAATGTGTATGGCGCAGGCGAGTGGCTGCGCTTGACGGCGTTGGGGACAGCTGCGTGTCCTGTGGCGTTGCTGAAACAGTTTTTGTCGCAACACAGCGGAAAAGGACAACTGTTGGCGCATGCTTCAGGCGCCCCACTAACCAAGTTCCAATTTGGGGCGGTCATGCGCTCATGCTTGAAGAGATTAGGTTTCGAACCCAGCGAGTTTGGCACGCATTCATTCAGGATTGGCGCAGCAACGTCGGCGTTCGCTTGCGGATTAAGAGGAGACGAGGTGAAGCGGGTTGGACGCTGGAGGTCGGAGGCGTACAGGGCGTACGTCCGACCAAATTTGAGAGTTTTATAGTTAAAGTTACATTGTGGTGTGCCGTTATGTGTTTGTTTTGCAGGTTCGGAGTGGACAGTTTGGGTGGTGGGCCACTCTTTCATTCATTGGGTAGAGAAAAGAGCGGGGACCCGGTCCATTGGCAGGAACCTGGGCCTGAAAGAGGTCCAGGTGAAATGGCACGGGATAAGAGGTTTACAATGGGCCAGGCTGCTGCACGAGGTATTGTGTATCAGCAGATGGTCTTAAGGAAAAGTAATCCTAGTAATTCATGCAGGCGGTAATGATCTGGGGAGGGTGAAGGTAGCGGAGTTTGTCGCCCTCATGAAGGAGGATATGCTGAGGTTTAAAAAATGTTTTGAGGAGACTGTTATAGTATGGTCCGACATAATCGCTAGGAGAGTGTGGAAGGAAGCAAGGGATGTGGAGGCGATTGACAGGGTCAGAAAAAATGTGAATTTTAAAATTTCAAAGTTTGTTAAGGCTATAGGAGGGGTAGCCATTAGGCATTGGGAGTTGGAGAAGAAGGTGCCAGGGATGTGGAGGAAGGATGGTGTCCATTTAAGCGACATAGGCATGGACACATTCTTATCGGGGTTGCAGGACGGGGTTGAGGCGGCGCTGACGCTGGCATGTGGGGGGCGGATGGCAGCGTAGGCAGGCTGCATCCTTCGTGGTGGTTTAGCGGTATTTCCATGCCAGCTGGAAGATTGAGGGTGCGTACAGGCTGTAACGGGCATTCTCACGCCTCGAAAGGTTTAGAGCATTAGAAGTTAAGAATAGGCGATAGGCATGGAAAGAAGGAAATAAGTTGATGTTATATATTAATAATAAATAAGCTGTGGCCTTCCCACATAATTTATGCCAGCATAGAGTGATATATAGATGTCTAATAAAGAAGTTTTGTTAATAAAGAAGTTTTGTTACTAAGAAGTGGTCACGTGTTTTATTGGAAGGGAGCGGGAAGAGTGGGGAGTCCCCCCAGTCCCTCAGCAGTGGGCCAAGCTGTCTCTTCCCCCTCCTCCTCATGCTCCTCCCCCTCCTCCTCAACGCGCTGAGATATAGACATGAGGTTGCTCTGACTATCCAGCGACATACTGTCTTCCCCCGCCTCCGTTTCTGATTCCAAAGCGTCTGCCTTTATGCTTTGCAGAGAACTTCTCAAGAGGCATAGCAGAGAAATGGTGACGCTAATGATTGCAGCATCCCCGCTCACCATCTGGGTAGACTCCTCAAATTTTACAAGGACCTGGCAGATGGCTGCCAACCAGGCCCACTCTTCTGTAAATAATTGAGGAGGCTGACTCCCACTGCGCTGCGCAAGTTGGAGTTGGTATTCCACTATAGCTCTACGCTGCTCATAGAGTCTGGCCAACATGTGGAGCGTAGAGTTCCACTGTGTGGGCACGTCGCACAGCAGTCGGTGCACTGGCAGATTAAACCGATGTTGCAGGGTCCGCAGGTGGCAGCGTGCGTGTGGGATTTGCGGAAATGTGCGCAGAGCTGGCCCACCTTTCCGAGCAGGTATGACAAGTGGGGGTAGCTTTTCAGAAAGCGCTGAACCACCAAATTAAACACATGGGCCAGGCATGGCACGTGCGTGAGGCTGCCGAGCTGCAGAGCCGCCACCAGGTTACGGCCGTTGTCACACACGACCATGCCCGGTTGGAGGCTCAGCGGCGCAAGCCAGCGGTCGGTCTGCTCTGTCAGACCCTGCAGCAGTTCGTGGGCCGTGTGCCTCTTCTCTCCTAAGCTGAGTAGTTTCAGCACGGCCTGCTGACGCTTGCCCACCGCTGTGCTGGCACGCCGCGTGACACCGACTGCTGGCGACATGCTGCTGCTGACACATCTTGATTGCGAGACAGAGGTTACGTAGGAGGAGGAGGAGGAGGGTTTAGTGGAGGAAGCATACACCCCCGCAGATACCACCACCGAGCTGGGGCACGCAATTCAGGGGGGTGGGTAGGACGTGAGCTGTCCCAGGCTCTGACTTTGTCCCAGCCTCCACTAAATTCACCCAATGTGCCGTCAGGGAGATATAGTGGCCCTGCCCACCTGTGCTTGTCCACGTGTCTGTTGTTAAGTGCACCTTGGCAGTAACCGCGTTGGTGAGGGTGCGTACAATGTTGCGGGAGACGTGGTCGTGCAAGGCTGGGACGGCACATCGTGAAAAGTAGTGGCGACTGGGAACCGAGTATCGCGGGGCCGCCGCCGCCATCATGCTTTTCAAAGCCTCCGTTTCCACAAGCCTATACGGCAGCATCTCTAGGCTGATCAATTTTGCAATGTGCACGTTTAACGCTTGAGCGTGCGTGTGCGTGGCGTCGTACTTGCGCTTGCACTCAAACTGCGGCGCTAGCGACGTCTGGACGATACGCTGAGAGACATTGCTGGATGGGGCCGAGGACAGCGGAGGTGAGGGTGTGGGTGCAGGCCAGGAGACGGTACTGCCTGTGTCCTCAGAGGGGGGTTGGATCTCAGTGGCAGGTTGGGGCACAGGGGGAGAGGCAGTAGTGCAAACCGGAGGCGGTGAACGGCCTTCGTCCCACCTTGTGGGGTGCTTGGCCATCATATGCCTGCGCATGCTGGTGGTGGTGCCTCCCCAGCTGATCTTGGCGCGACAAAGGTTGCACACCACTGTTCGTCGGTCGTCAGGCGTCTCTGTGAAAAACTGCCACACCGTAGAGCACCTTGACCTCTGCAGGGTGGCATGGCGCGAGGGGGTGCTTTGGGAACCAGTTGGTGGATTATTCGGTCTGGCCCTGCCTCTACCCCTGGCCACCGCAGTGGCTCGGCCTGTGCCCACACCCTGACTTGGGCCTCCGCGTCCTCGCCCGCGTCCACATCCTATAGGCCTACCCCTACCCCTCAGCATGGTGTATTACCAGTGATTTGATTTCCCAGGCAGGAAAGAAATTGGCGCAAGCCTGCTGTTAAACGTAGCTGGCTGCGTATGTTTTTTGTTAACGTTCTGCACCCACCACACACGTACCCAGAACGCTGAGGACTGACAGAGGCAGGGCACATAGAATTTTTCCCTTTTTTTTTTAAAGAAAAGGCCCACTGACTATATTCAATCAGATAAGAAATCTGTTCCACAGAAATGCAGTTATATGAAGTGCAGCAGAGCGGTGATTTTTCCCAGGAAGGCAGGAAATAAATTGGCGCAAGCCTGCTGTTAAACGTAGCTGGCTGCGTATGAATTTTTTACTATCTCCACCCACCACACACGTACACAGAACGCTGAGGACTGACAGAGGCAGGGCACATACAATTTTTCCCTTTTTTTTTAAAAGAAAAGGCCCACTTACTATATTCAATCAGATAATATATGTCTTCTGGCCCTGCCTACACAATTCTCTCCCTGTAGTATTACTGCAGGGCGCAATGCTCTGCACAGCCGATTTTGAAAAAAAATAAATGCAACACTGCTAACAGCAGCCTGCACAGTACTGCACACGGTTAAATGTGGCCCTAAGAAGGACCGTTGGGGTTCTTGAAGCCTACACTCACTCCTAACACTCTCCCTGCCTAACCACCACTTCTGTCCCTGGACTATTACTGCAGGGTGCAATGCTCTGCAGACAGCCGATTTTGAAAAAAAAAAAATTGTGCAACACTGCTAACAGCACCCTCCACAGTACTGCACACGGATAGATGTGGCACTGAGAAGGACCGTTGGGGTTCTTGAAGCCTACACTCCGTCCTAACACTCTCCCTACAGCAGCACCAGCAGCAGCACTTTCCCTCAGCTAACTCAGTCACAAGGCATCTGAGGCGAGCCGCGGGAGGGGCCGACTTTTATACTCGGGTGACATCTGATCTCCCCAGCCACTCACTGCAGGGGGGTGGTATAGGGCTTGAACGTCACAGGGCCAGAAATTCAATTGGCCAGAAAAGCGCTCTAACGTCTCAGAGAGGAAACTGAAAGTAACCCGAACATCGCGTGGTACTCGTTAAGAGTAACGAGCATCCCGAACACCCTAATATTCGCCCGAGCATCAGACGAGTACGTTCGCTCATCTCTAATTGTAACATATTTTAAATATGATCCTTAATTTATGATTATGATGGCACTGGTTATTAACAGGCTTTTCTAATATGCATATGCATATTTTATAATGTTTGTGTACAATATATTTTTAAATGAGATATAATTGGTTAACAACATTTTATCTATACAGTATTATACTGGTAGATGGTTTTAGGGAAAGGTTTTAAGAATGAATTTATAATAATGATGAAAAGAATTCTATCTCCAGTGTATGACTGAGGGCGGAGCACTTAGATAAATCCTGTTGAGATCACAGGATGGTCAATAAAGTTGATAGAGAAATTGAGACGCACCTTGCGGTCCAAACTAAATCGGGTGATGATTCACGTTAGAAAGAGGGGAATCCCTCCCACATCCATTACGTCATGAATTGGAAGGCGGAAGATGTAACTGTGTAACAATGTATTAAACTTCACAAAGTCACAATAATAGTTCTGAAACACGTAGCGGAATAAAAGATTTTATCAATAGAAGTTTCGTAGTTCATAATGGCGCGGGTAGGTTTTAAATAGTATATAGTGATATTCCTGAACTGGCTTTGCCTGAGAGCAAAAGCCTGTGTTACCCTGGACGCCTCTTCCCCACCAAGGAGAAAGTGGACAGAAAAAGAAACTTCCTAAAGCCGACTTGGACAACAGGTGCCGGAGGGTTCTCCCAGTGAGATGAATTAACCTTTCGAGCACCAGGTGAGTTACATATTCACCTTCCACTTTTATTTATATACATATAATTGCTTGAGGCACATTCTGATGTTATATAATTTCTTTCTGGTGACGGGGCTTTAAATACCCTTCCTCCAGCAAAGCGAGCGCTGTGATTGGATCGTGCGCCAGCCAGTCATAGCCGGCGTTCGATCCTATCACAGTGCTCGCTTTGTTGGAGGCGGGGTATTCAAAGCCCCGTTTACCAGACAGAACTGATACGAGGGGGTGCTGATAAGTCTTTGGCTTTGTGTTCTTTTTTTGTTTCTATGGTAACGAATGTTACATCACATGAAAGCCTTATATGTCTAATATATGTTTTCAAAATTTTTTGTTTGTAGCTTATGGCAACAGTGATCTAGGCAGTCGGGGAAACAAAATGGTGGAGTCTAAGGCGATATTCACAGCAAATGAGAGCAGAGGAGTGATAAAATTCTTGTTTCTGCAAGGAAAGTCCGTAAATGATATTCATGGTGATATGTCACAGACATTTGGGGATCAATGCCGTTCATATTCTACAGTTAAGAACTGGGTTGCCAAATATAAAACGGGCAACTTCAGCACCAATAATGAGGAACGTCCTGGACGACCGAGAGAGGTTGTTGTCCTGGAGATCGTCGATGCTGTGCACAACCTCATACTGGAGAATCAGAGAATTTCAGCTAAAGGAATAGCAGACATCATGGGGATTTCTCGTGAACGTGTTTGTGTCATTATCCATGAACATTTGAACATGAAGAAGCTATCTGCAAAGTGGGTCCCCAAATGTTTGACAAAAGATCAGAAAAGCATGCGAGTGAAAACTTCCCAGTCCATTTGTCAGCGTTTCCAGACTGATAAGAACTTCTTGGATCGACTGGTCACTATGGATGAGACCTGGATTTATTTGTATGACCCTGAAACCAAGGAGCAGTCAATAGAGTAGAGGCACAGTGGTTCTCCTCGCCCAAAGAAGTTCAGGGTGCAAAAATCAGTCACTAAGGTGATGGCTTCTGTGTTCTGAGATAAGGAGGGCGTGCTACTAGTGGACTACCTTCAAAATGGTTCCACCATCAATTCAAGGTATTACATTGAACTTTTGGACCAATTGAAGGCAGCTCTGAAGGCCAAAAGGCGTGGCAAGCTGTCCAAAGGAATCTTGTTCCTGCAAGACAACGCCTCTGCTCACACTGCACAAGCAACCACGGCAAAACTGGTGGAGCTAGGCTTCCAGCTGGTTGACCACCCACCTTATTAACCAGATCTAACTCCCTCCAACTCTCATCTGTTTTCAAACCTGAAGAAACACCTCAAGAGTACCAAAATTCACACCAATTCTGATACCATGGCTGGTACGGATGACTGGTTTGAGGCACAACCGAAATCCTTCTTTTCGCAAGGCTTACAGAACTTGGAATACCGATGTAAGAAGAGTGTTGATATCAGTGGAGAGTATGTGGAATAAATGTAAAGTTTCATCTTCCTATCTTGTTTCTTTCTGGGTAAAGCCAAAGACTTATCAGCATGGCCTCTGTGATAAATTCTTGTAGATCAATCATATAATTGCTGTAATGTCTCAAATGATACTGTTAAGCCAACATAGCCACATCATGTGGGATACAAGTATGAATAGAAACCGCATCACGTCCTATCCAAAAAAAACTGAGAAGACCAACTTTAGGCTCAGAATTCCTGTGGACACCTGTGTAGTCATGAATGTACCCAGGAGCTTGCCGTACCAGAGGCTGCAAGAGTCCCAATCCAATTTGGCAAAAATCTGATCGATCACGGTGAACAGCAGTACTTAGATCAGCATATGAAATGCTAGTCTGAGTGATTATGCTCCATTGCTTCTCGGCAGAAAATATCCTTGATATGGCAGCTTATGGAGGCACCATAAGGCAGCACACAGTGCTTACAGCTCTACCTTGTACACAAGTCCTTCAAAATGCTAAATTCTAAAGAAAGCATAAAACTAAATTATGTACCCATCAAAAGTATTAACATTGATTATGTTTTGTGCAAACATTCTGAAAGACCGTCTGCTGGTGAACCAATTATCTTTTGTGGGTTCATTATTATTTTTTTGGCTGAAGCCTTTGTTTGTTTATCCAAGCTCCTTTTAATGTATATTGCCCCCTCCATACATTACTCATATAACATGATGATTATCTTGCTGGGTACAAGCAGGATGTACATTTTTAAGAGCCCTGCATAAAGCATTTAAAGGGGTTGTCCCGCGAAAGCAAGTGGGGGTAAGCACTTCTGTATGGCCATATTAATGCACTTTGTAATATACATTGTGCATTAAATATGAGCCATACAGAAGTTATTCACTTACTTGTCTCCGTCCTCGCGCTGTCTCTGTGTCCCCATCACCATGGTGCCGTCTAATTTCTTCTTCACCAGTCCGTTTTAGACGTGCTTGCGCAGTCTCTTCTCTTCCCTCTGTGAACGAGCCTCTCCAGCGTGCCCACGCGATACAGCTCATCTGCGCATGCGCAGACGAGCTGTCACTGCACGGGAGCGCGCAGGGGCGGCTATTCAGTTCCCGGCGTCCCTTTAAACACGGGTGAAGGAGCAGTCTAGCCTTTCACCCCGAATCAGCAGCAGCCAGATGGGACCATCCAGGAGCAGCCAGACGGGACCATCTAGGAGCAGCCAGCCGGGACTATCCAGGAGCAGCCAGCCGGGACAACCGACCAGCAGCCAGCCGGGACAATCGATCAGCAGCCAGGAGCCACACGGGACCAGCAGCCGGGAGCCACACGGGACCAGCAGCCGCCAGCCGGGACGAACACAATCCAAGCCGTGCAGCTGCCTGGGTAAGTGAGGTGTCTGTGATGCTGTGGGCGCTGGGGGGGGGTGAGGTGTCTGGGGTGCTGTGGGCGCTGGGGGGGGGTGAGGTGTCTGGGGTGCATGAATAAATGCATGGCTGGATATGTGTGCATAAGTGCGTGCGGATGCATGGATGGATGAGGCTGAATGAATGAATGCATGCATGGATGTGTGCAGGCCGCATGAGCGTTGGGATGAGGCCGCAAGGGCGGATGTGTTTGTACGTGATGATGGGTGCATAAGTCTGTGTGGATGCATGGATGGGGCCGCATGGGCGGATGTGTGTAGGCCGCATGGGCGGATGTGTTTGTACGTGATGATGCGTGCATAAGTCTGTGTGGATGCATGGATGGGGCCGCATGGGCGGATGTGTGTAGGCCGCATGGGCGGATGTGTTTGTACGTGATGATGCGTGCATAAGTCTGTGTGGATGCATGGATGGGGCCGCATGGGCGGATGTGTATAGGCCGCATGGGCGGATGTGTTTGTACGTGATGATGCATGCATAAGTCTGTGTGGATGCATGGATGGGGCCGCATGGGCGGACGTGTGTAGGCCGCATGGGCGGATGTGTTTGTACGTGATGATGCGTGCATACGTCTGTGTGGATGCATGGATGGGGCCGCATGGGCGTTGGGATGAGGCCGCAAGGGCGGATGTGTTTGTACGTGATGATGCGTGCATAAGTCTGTGGATGCATGGATGGGGCCGCATGGGCGGATGTGTGTGTGATTGTGTGTGTGTGTATAGGGATGGATGCATGCATGTATGTGTATGTGCAGATGGATGGATGTGTCTGTTGGTCTGTATCTGTGGGTGGGTGGGTTGGTTGTTGTAGCTTAGCATCTCTGTTGATCTACACCTTCTTGTCTTTAAAATGCAGAGCGTACACGTCGGAGCGCATCGGTGGCCATTGGAGATTCCAGGGTTTGGACTCGTGATATTCTTCCGAAGTTACTGCAGGAGGGTGAGTATTTGCACCACATTTTCTTTCCCACACACAGCAGATCAGTCACTTTAAAACACAAAATCACAATGCCTAGCTGCGTGGTTCCAACTTGCACTACATACTGGAAGAAGGGAGGCGAAAGTGCTTGTCTTCATGTCTTTCCAACGAAATCGAAAAAACAAGACTTTGGCTACAGCAGGCTCCTCACATCTTTGTTGACGTTGAAGAGTGGCTTACTAAGATTTCCCCAAAAAAAGATTCTTACAGTTATCGTTTGTGCAGCAAACATTTCTTGGAGGATTGCTACATAACAGTCGGCGACCGTAAAAAATTGAAGCCCAATGCTGTGCCAAGTATATTCCCAACAGCGTTGGAAATTGAGACCCGGTTAGCGAAGAAAGGTGAACCTTCAAGAAAACGCAGAAGAATTGGGGAGACGCAGCAGCCAGAAAGTTCAGCCACAGAAACTTCGAGGGAAGAAACTTCGAGGGAAGAAACTTCGCGCGAAGACACTTCGCACAAAGAATCTACCCTGGTTGCACCTAGCGCGGTTCAAGAAATGACAGTCGACGTGTATCTACAAGGTGATGAAACACAGCTAGAAATTCCTATGACAGTAATCAGTGAAGGTTGTACAGTAGATGCAAAGGTAATTGTCAATTTCAAAAGACAGTTTGAGCAAAGAGAAACCGACAACGAAGCAAGCAATGCAGGGAGGGGTAAATGCAAGGCCTGTCAAGCAGCGGCAAATAAATCGCAACACAGGACACAACTCCAGTCAAGAAGCATTGGCATCCAATGCAATGAAGTAGAAGCCAGTCCACACCGGAATCCAATTTCATTTAAAATCCCACAGGGCACTCCGTGCTCTTCTACACCATTAAAAACCAATATGGGTAATACTGCCTTCCAAGAGATACCAGAAGAGAGCCCAATATCCAAAACAGCCAATGAGGCCGATAGAATCAATATGCAACCCTCAAGTTGCAATATTGCTTCTACTTTTGAGGAAAGCCTTTCAAGTGTTTTTTCTGATGATCAAAACGACTCGACATTCAAAGCATCGCAAGCATCGGAGAGTTCCGGTAGTGAGGATTTTGCCATTCCTTCTGATTCCAATAACCCCTTGAGCTACCCCTTACCAGAATTTGTAACCTTAGCTCCGCTGAAGAAAAGTACATAGTTTTCAAAAGCTCCTTGATGGGTTTATTTTCAATGATCCCTTGCCCTTACCAAAATCAATGCTTTCTTAAACTAACTCATGTCAAGATTTTCCCAAAGGGATCAATGGTAATTGTGAAATCTTTCTGTGAAAGAGGCTACACCTGCAACTTGTGGCGAAGCCAACCACTCATCCACAATTGCCCGGCGGGGAACATTTTACTTGCTTCCAGTGTCCTTCTTAGCGGATCTAATTTTGCAAAAGTTAGTAATATGCTACATATTCTGAAACTTCAAGGAATCTCAAAAACCACTTTCTACCGCCACCAACATCACTTATTATTCTCAGTGATAGATAATCATTGGATGCAGCAGAGGGCAAATCTAATAGCAGAAATGAAATCAACACCCTTGTATTTAGCTGGCGATGGGCAATCCGATAGCCTGGGTTTTTCAGCAAAGTACACCGTTTATACTTTTTTGGAGTTGAAGAGCAAAAAAATTGTGGGCTTCACGGTGGAACAACTTGTTCCACCTGCTTCGTCAGTTTCGCTCGAAACCACTGCATTCCGGAAAACACTACTTGAATTGATCGCCGATGAATTAAACATTCAAATAGTCACAACTGATCGGCATGTCTCCATACGTAAGGTAATGCGCCAGGAATTCCCAGAAATTATGCATGAATTTGATGTCTGGCATGTGGCCAAAGCTGTCGGCAAGCAGTTGCTTGTGGCTTCCAAAAGCACACACTGCGCAACCATTTCCCCGTGGATATCGAGCCTCAAAAATCATCTGTGGTGGTGTTCGCATACCAGTCAAAAAAATCCCGAATTACTGGTAGAAAAATGGAAATCGGCAACAAATCACATTATCAACGTTCACGAGTGGGAGAACAATGCCCAATATCACCGCTGCAGTCACGCCCTTCTTGAACCAACCACCGCTTGGTTAGCCCCTAACACTACAGCACATACCAAATTCAAAACCGTGGTTCTGAAAACAAGTTTACTGAAAGACATCCGCCATCTTTCCAATTTTTGTCACACTGGCGATTTGGAGATTTTTCACGCAAGTGTATTGAAATACAGGCCCAAACGAATTCATTTTTTTTATGACGGAATGGTGGCTAGAACGCAACTTGCTGTTCTAGACCACAATTACAACGTAGGTAGGATTCAAAAGCTCAGAAAAACGCAATCAGAAGACGGGATAGAGGACCGGAAGTGTTACCGAGTGGAGTACTCAAAAGCACGGAAGCAGTGGATTTTGAAAGCTCTTTATGAGCCTAAGTCCATTGCATTTGTATTTGACATAATTCGTGAGATTGTGATGTTCGCCAAAGGTGAGATGTCCATCTCCTGGCATTCAAAATCCTCAGAATTCCCTCATAATATTGCACCTGTTGTGAAACCCAGTGAAGAGGAATTGGTTCACAAATTTCAAAGTCGATTTCCAAGGTAATCAAGAAAAAATTTTGGTGGGTATAAAAAAAAAAAATAAAAACCAACACACTTTAACGAAAAATTTTGTAATATTTTTGTATCATGTGCAACCATTGTTTCATGTCTGTCTATTGTAAATAAGTGAACTACAATTTTCAACGGTTCGTCTGTCTCTTTTATCTGTGTCTCTTTATTACTTACTTTGTCTTTTGTATAGTTTACATGTGCGTTGCAATCTTATTTCCATGTGTGTATAGTGATATTTATTTAACATTTTGGTCACTTATCCTTATTTATTTCCTATGCCCTCTAGTCCCTTTTGTTAATCGCATTAACATCCCTTTTTACTCTTTGCAATCATCTGCATAAAATGTCTTTTTTGTATAGAATGTATAACTGGTACAATGTGAAATGTTGCCGGTCTTATCCCATAAATCCTATGCATTTTTCCACGGGTGTTTCTAACTAATTTTAAATTTTTTATTCATTTTTTAAATTTTGTAAAAAATTCGGTCCTTTACGGTAGAATTTTTAGTTAGGGAATTTTTAATTTTTTTAGATTGGTCTCGCAAGAGAATGAGGATCCTTGTCGTGGATTGCGGGCTTACGGTAAAATGACCAAATTAATGACACTCGTATTTAAAAGTATAGCCATAATATTTATAAAATGTTTTTGCACAAAAATTCTTAATTTGGTCATTTTATTAACCAATACCTCATTGCAAATTTTTTTTAATGTAAGTTATTGTACTAACATGACTTACAAAGTAGGTGCATGGGTTTGCGAATACATACGCACGCGCACCTTGTCCAAGTGTCCACTTGTCCAAGTGTACAAGCGTACATGTGTACATGGTTACGTCTGTCTGGGAGATATATATATTTATATATATAATCTCTCTCATACACACCCACGCAGACGTATGCATATATGTATGTATTACACACATACACACACACCTGTGGGTATGTTACATACATGCATACATAGACATACACGCGTATACTATATATATGTGTGTACACGCATATATACCCACACATATTTTGGCGAAGAAAACTATTTGTTCCATCACACCATCGATGTTGGGAGTGCATTGCAGCTATTACAGTACTTTCTGCTGAGACTTCAGCACTCGACAGCTCCTTGCTATAACGAAGCCTTGCCTCGCTGTGCAGGGGAAAGGTTCAGCACTGGACAGCTCCCTCCTCCCTTATAGAGACCTGCAAAGGAATACACAGGCAGGCAGGCAGAAAAACAGATAGAGGCAGACAGACAGAGAGAGAGGCAGACAGATAGATAGAGAGAGGGAGACAGATAGAGAGAGGCAGACAGATAGAGAGAGGCAGACAGATAGAGAGAGGCAGACAGATAGAGAGAGGCAGACAGATAGATAGAGAGAGGCAGACAGATAGATAGAGAGAGGCAGACAGATACACAGGCATACAGATATATATGTGTGTCAAAATACATACACACACAACCCACAGTTTGTGTGTGTATATATTATACACACTAACATACGCATATGTAGTCATGTATATACATAATGATAGAACGATTAGTGATTATAGTCGAGACGTTCCAAATAAAAAAACCACACACTATATTTCACAAAAAAATGTATTAACATTTTAAAATCTGTAAAGCCTGAATACAAAATTGCACAAATTAAAACATCCTACAAGTTCAACTGGAAATCCAAATTGCTTTCAGTCGGGTCCATGTAGAACTGGAAACCAGTGTAATTTCCTTGCGGATCAGGGTAAGCTGTCCGTATTGATTTAATCACACACGCTGGTATGGGGATTCTATTGTTTTTCCCCAAGAATCCATGTATCCACGCTGTATAAGAGCGATATGCGCCCACACGCATAACCCTAAGAAAAAACGAAAGGAAATATATTAATATTTCTAAACTTATTAAAAAAATTTTAATAGTCTACATGAAAACAAAAAAAAAAAGACGCATTGATATCTTATGTTTTTCCATGTTGCCTTTTTCACTAACCTTTTTTCCTTTTCAAATAAACTTTTTCCTTTGTTAAAAATTATACTTGCATTGTCTTGTGTGTTGTACAATAAAATTGTAATAAATACCTATTGTTTGTGGTGTCGTACTGTCTCCGGGTGACCAGTGCAGATAGTCTTATCGCGTGTTCTATGTTTTCGCGCACAAGCGCATACTGAGCAAATAACGGATGTTGTGTAACACATACGCAAGCTTCTGGTAACATCTGTAGGACTACTTCGTGTTCTCGACAACAGACACACTCCGCCACTGTGGGCATGCAAATGCACTGCCCACAGTGACACCACTCTTTGTTGGCAAGCCTGCCATGGGGATCTTCAGTGGATCCTGAAGCACCCGCTTCTGGTGCACCCTGCGGATCGTTTTGAAAACACTGGAGACTGCTTATGTCCGCCTGAGCATATAGCGAGTCTGCCAGTTGTTGTTGAACCTAAGAAGGGATTAATATGAAGAATACTGTATTTAATGTTTTAGGAAAAAAGGAAGGGGTACATTTTTAATTGTATGGTGTTGCTGAAAGCGGCATGATCATCCTTATTAGGCAGGGCACAGATTCCTGTATGTATATGTGCATACATACACAGACGTACGTACGAGTTTGTATGTATATACACAGATGTACGTACGTGTTTGTATGTATATACTGACTTACGGGTGTGTATGCATTAACACGTACACGCGTGCGTACCAGTGTATGCCTAAACACGTACACGCGTGTGTCTGTGTGTGTATATATATATATATTAAATATAATGTGTGTGTACACACGTAATTAAGTGTGACTGTATATACACATACACTCGTTCCTACGTGTGACTGTATATACACATACACTCGTTCCTACGTGTGACTGTATATACACATACACTCGTTCCTACGTGTGACTGTATATACACATACACTCGTTCCTACGTGTGTATGTATATACAGATACACACGTACGTTCGTGTGTATATACATACACACGCGCATGTATGTGTGTATATACACACGAAATAATGTATGTGTGTATATATACACGTGTGTGTATGTATATACACACACGAAATAATGTATTGAAATAATAAATTGTACAGGACTGATGCATAGTTGCGGTTTCAAACAATAAACAAAAAAAATTTTATACATATTTCAACACATACCGCCGAATAATGCCGAGTTTCGGGGAAATCCTCATCATTTTCCTCGCTATCAGATTAAAAGTCCTGCTAAAAAAAAAAAAATGTATTCTGTTTATTACCATTGGTTTGCTGCAACCTTTCTATTTTCAGCAAAAACTTACCTCTCCAAAAGAATCGGATGAATAATCAAGCTCCTGAAATTCAAGATCTTCCTGGTACATGTTTGTTCTTGAATTGGACTACAAAAAAAACTTTAAAAAAAAACAAAAAAACACCAAGTTAGTGGCACTTCAATAACAGTTATGGAAGCAGCAGCATTTTCTAATAACAATCTTTTAAAGGTCCATGGCAGGCATAATTTAGGCAAATTTTTGATTGATTACTGGGCGATTGTGGACAGATTGTTGATAGCTAGCATTATCCGCAGTCTGTAGGCAGATAGCATGCATATTGTATGTAGAATGCAGGTTAATAGTGTCGATTGAAGGCAGTGTTTGTGTGTAGATTGCATGCAGATGCTATGTCTATTCCATGCAAATTTTCCGAAGATTGCATGATAATTGTATGAATGAATTGTGCGGAATGTAAGCTGATTCAAAGCAGTTTGCAGTCACATGCACATTGCAGCACATGGCAGGCACATGGAAGCACACGGCAGGCACAAAAAAAAAAAAAAGGCAGGCACATGGAAGCATACGGCAGGCACAAAAAAAAGCAGCAAACGGAAGCACACGGCAGGCACATGGAAGCACACGGCAGGCACATGGAAGCACACGGCAGGCCCCCCCCAAAAAAGAAGCACACGGCAGGCACCAAAAAAAAAAAACAGCACACGGCAGGCACAAAAAAGAAAAAAAAAAAAAGGACATGGCAGGCACACGGAAGCACACGGCAGGCACAGAAAAAAAAGCAGCACATGGCAGGCACACAGAAGCACACGGCAGGCACATGTTAGAACCCGGCAGGCACATGGAAGCACACAGCAGGCACAAAAAAAAAAAAGGGAAGCACACGGCAGGCAAAAAACAAAATAAAACAAAAAAACACATGGAAGGCACACAGCAGGTATATGGAAGCACATGGCAGGCACAAAAAAAACGAGAACACGCCAGGCACATAGAAGCACACGGCAGGCACCAAAAAAAAAATAAAATACCCCTGGCAGGCACACGGCAGGCACATAAAAGCACACGGCAAGCACAAAAAAATAAAATAAAATACACTGCAGGCACATGAAAGCACACGGCAGGCACAAAAATAAAGAAAAGAAAAAAAAAGCCGGCACAAAAAAAAAGAAAAAAAAAATACACGGCAGGCACATGAAAGCACACGGTAGGCACAAAAAAAAAAAAAAATAAGCACATGGCAGGCGAATGGAAGCAGGCGGCATGCACAATAAACACTGCAGTCGCGATAGCAGCACACAGCAGGAAAAAAAAAACGCAGCACATGGCAGGCACTGTAAAAATGTAAGACACATTACTATACAGGGCATGCACAATACATTTTTCATGCACAGACTCACTGCATAAGGCAATGATCCTGTGCTAATAAAAGCATGAAAGAGTACCGCGGAAAGGTGCACTTACCTGCGCTTCTGTGTGGTCAAGAGATGGGAGAAACAGCTGTTTGCTGTTTTCTCCGGTAGACTCCACCTCCCGCTGTGACGCTTTCTGCCGACCAGCCAATGTGGCGGCTGGAGCGGCGTTTCATTCATTTGCAAGTGCACGCCTCCACCGATGACGTCAGTCACCTGCTCACGTGACCGGCGTCTCGGGAGCGCGCATGAAGGCCTCCAGGAAGAGCGAGCATTGCACCGTGGAACGCACCCAGGGACAACGCAGGCGCCATCTTACATGGAGAAGTTTAAAAGTTATTATTTCTGCTAAACTGTAAGTAGGATGCGGTTTATAACCGCTCAAAAGGGCTGCTTTATGACGGGGGGTGACAGGGGGAATGGGCTAATAATATAAAATTTTGTGGTTTTGCCTCGGACAACCCCTTTAAAACAAATTAAATTTCAGAAAAGCTTTGGGAGCTCAAGATGAATGTTTATGCGAAATCCAAGAAGCTGTTGTACAAACAGGTAAACTAAACATAATAATTCAAACTAATTGACTTTGAAGTTAATTTTTGTTTATTTAGCATCTATGAAAATATACCTACTTATCTTAACTCTAAGCTGCTCCATTACTTTACTGGGAATATAAAGTTTTGTGCTTAGCTTAAAGCCATATATAAAAGTTCTTCTAAATGTATATAGTATGATCATTTTCCTTAGGACTCTAAAATGTGGCAAAAAATGCCATTCTCACACCGTTATCCTACCAGCTGCAGGGTGTATTTTTTAGTGCTGTGCCACAGCTGCTGCAGAACATCAAAATATACACTATCAAAATAATTTTCAGACATGAATGTCTCTTTACTTCTAAGGCCGGAATCACACAGGCGAGAAACTTGCGCCAGTTTTCTGCGATGCAAGAGCCCGGAAAATGACACAACTATGAAATGTATTTTTTTCAATGTGTTTATTCCCATGTGCGACTTTTCTCTTTATGTGATCCTGCGAGAATTAAAAACCGCAGCATGTCCTGTCTTGTTTCAGAATGGTATGTCTTCTTGCCCATGTGTTCCTAAGGACCCTCTGTATTCTCGCATTGCCTTGTGTTGTCTTGCAATGTTTCTGTGATGCATTTTCATGCGTATTGCTATGGGAATATATGCAAATTTAAGCGGACGTGCTCATCAGCTTCTTAGCAGTGTGGAGGCCTGTTTGGAGCAGCGTGGAGGCAGGAGTTGTTGGCAACTTTCAAAAACACGACATACATTTATATAGACGAGGAGCACTTGATCTATCTGGTGCAGGGGCACCCCATCCTGTGGTACATCAGGAGAGTGGAGTACCATATCAGGAGCCGGAGGGACTTGGTGTAGGAGGAAGTTGCAGAGCTTCTTTTAGGGAAGCAGTGGGAGTCCCCACACTCCCTCCACAATACTGATGCCAGCCATAAGCCCCGTTCCCTGCAAATGATGCAACAGGATACCCGCCTGTATCACATCTTGTATCCAAGCTAAAGGCAGCCCAATAGGTTACTAGAGCCTCCATGCCCCCCTGTATCACAATTTGCATCCAAGCTAGAGGCAGCCCAACAGAGTACTAGAGCCTCAATGCCCCCGTATCACATCTTGTATTCAAGTTAGAGGTGGTACAACAGGGTACTAGAGCCTCCATGCCCACCCATATCCCATCTTGCATCCAGGCTAGAGGCGGTACAACAGGGTACTAGAGCCTCCATGCCTGCCCATATCACATCTTTTATCTAAGCAGGAGATGGTACAACGGGGTACTAGTGCCTCCATAGCCACCCATATCATATCTTGCATCCAAGCTAGAGGTGGTACAACAGGGTACTAGAGCCTTCATGCATGCTGTACCACATCTTGCATCCAAGCTAGAGGCCGTACAACAGGATACTAGAGCCTCTATGCCCACCGTTATCACATCTTGTATGCAAGCTAGAGGCAGTACAACAGGGTATTAGAGCCTCCATGCTGCCCTTATCACATCTTGTATGTAAGCTAGAGGTGGTACAGCAGACTACTAGAGCCTCCATGAGAAGGAAATATATATATCCTTGTAGGTAGATAAGAGAAAACAATGGAATATATACATTTATATAGATATAGTTATGTGCCTTTCTTTTTATATGTATACTAACTTTATTCTCATATGTACTAACTCTATGAAAAACAATACTTCGCCTTACATCAGATATGACAAGATGCTTTGCAAGGCAAACAGAGAAAGAATGTCCAAAGAAACTGGATGAAGGTTAAAGTGAAGGAGAGAAGAGATATGGAGAATGCATGCTTAGCTGCTTTTTTAGAATTGAGTGGGTGATTCTTTGCACTGGAGTTAATTGAATATGTGATTTTCTGTACATAAGCCAGAGGCGCCATATCAAGATAACGACTGTTCAACTATGCATCTGAACTTTCACTATCTCAGGCCGGAAATCCGGACTTTCCATATATGGTTATACGGTGGAGTTGAGCCAATGAGCTCATCACCCATTTCTAGTTATGAGACCAAAGGGTATAAGATCCCATGTAATCTGTAATAAAGCGCGCGGCGCAGTCATGTCCCCGTGTGAGGAACTATACCAGACTTCCGTGTGTGGTGTTTTCTTCCTTACCGCCGGCAGCGGGGCAAGTGGGGTGGGCCTGATTGGTGCTGTACTTAGAATTTCTCTGACAAATGGTGCCGAAACCCGGGACGACAAAACCGGAGCCGTGCAGCCCTGTCCACCCGGATCCACGCGACGGGGAAGCCGTCCTGCTGCAAACCGAGCCTGATCAACTCACAGAACTCCAGGTAAGACCAGCATATATTTATGTTGTGTTTTACACTGCGAGTCTTGCAGCAGGAGGGACTATCTGTGTTTTGTGACTGGACGGGTTGGGTTAAGAGTTCTACACGGTAACTCGTGTGGGCTTCGGGTTTGCCGTCATGGACCACTGACCGTGATATGTGCACCAATCGCTCACCCAGAAACTAGTCTGTAATCTATTTGTACTTTGAAGTCCATAGTGTTTTAACAATAGTGGAGATTGTTGTATCTGCAGAATTTTTTTTCCTCTTACTTTTCATTTTGTCTCATAGTAGAAGGGACCCTCGGTTTTAGTTTAGTTAGTTAATGGTTTAGCAGAGGAGGAGATGCACTCTATGAGATAGGTCTCATAGAAGAAGGGACCCTCGATTTTAGTTTAGTTAGTTAATGGTTTAGCTGAGGAGGAGATGCACTCTATGAGATAGGTCTCATAGAAAAAGGGACTCTCGGTTGTTTTGCCTTATATATGGGGCTAACGATTTGATTTCAGAGAGATGCATTCTGTGAGGCTGGTTCCATAGGAGAAAGGACCCTCGGTTGTTTTGCCGGTATATAAGGGGCTGACAATTTGGAATTAAGAGGGATGCACTCTATGGAGCGTGTTATTATTATTGTTGTTGTTCTAATATGCGTAAGATCTTATTAAAGAAGACAGAGCCCTTTATGGGCCGCCGCCGTGCGGATCAATTGGTGGAGGAGAGACAGGAGTTCCAATGTGTAAAATGTAAGAAAACTTATGAAAATGTGTAACAAGGACCCGCACGGTAGATTACAGCATGGTGTCTGGGAGGAGGTCTTTAGGACCAAGAAGCGTGCCTTGAAAGACCAAGGTTTGCTAGAAAGTGCTGGAGTGAGGAGGAGAGAGAGACAGTCAGAGAAAGTTAAGTATGTACACATTATTTGTTTAGTAAAGTATCCCTAAGTGAAATGTTGGAAAGTACAGTAAGTGATCAAGAGGGTGTCGGGAGAGTGTCTATTGAAGGTTACATTGGCAGTTAGGTAGGGAGAGAAATATGGGGAACAAGCAAAGTCGAGAAGAAGGTTACAATGCATGTGATTTGTTGGCAAAGAGAGAGGAAAAGGTGTATAATATGTATAATCCATACTGGATGGATATATATATGTGTATATATGTATATACTGTATGTGCAAATGGTTAACTGAGCTTGCTTTTAGATGAGAAAGATTGTTTACATGAAGCTGCAGAGCTTGTGTTTAGTTTTCAAGGTCAAGCGATAACAAAGTAGAGAGAATGAAATAATGACCCTGGAAAATATCTTTGCTTGCTTAAATGGAATGAAAGCTTATAATGAATTTAATTAATTATACTGTCTTACAAGGCAGGAAATATAGCAATTTCTAAGGTATATTCTTACTTATACAGGGGTTGAAAATGCAAAACAACTCAGTCAGTGAATGCATATTCGGAGAGATAACAGTTGGTTTTACAAAGGTGGGGGCTTTCAGATTTCACTCCAAACTCAGGGTCACAGAAACTAAAATACTTTCGCGTTTAATATAGCATATAATAGCTTCAGTAAATAAGAAAGAGAGAATGTCTCAGTCACTCAGCAAACTTTTTTCACATAATTTGTCAAAGATAGCGCTCATTCACAATCTCATCTCAATAGAATCATGTACTTTATAAGATTATAGCACTCACCTCAATGTTTTTCAACTGATGTATGTTTGTTTGTCAAACTTTTTTTTGTCTGTGCGTCTGTGTGTACTGGGACACCTTCAATAGGGGGTGACGGAGCAGACTTGAGCGCATGGATGGATGAAAGTTAATGCCCAGTGCTCAGGCTGTGATGAATGTGGGATGTGTGATGCAGATATTGACTAGGGATGGAGGTCCCCCCCCATGCATGGGACTTTACTTGGTTGTGATGTGGATGCTTGGACGGTTAAGCTGAAATGAAGGTGTGAAAAAAAAAACGCAAGCGATCAATATCGAAGGGGTGGAGCTAGATGATGTAAAGGACGTAATGTTTCATCCCTCTTGTCCACAAGGGAGGGGGTGAGGATCTTGAGCAGCTAGTAAAAGTTTTTTTGTTTTTTTTTCTCTCTCTCAAATTTGATAAGACATTGCAGGCAGGATCAGATTAATAATGAATTTGCTTAAAGGATATCACATTTCCAATATTAATAGATGTTTGTAGATTATTCTGCCCCGATGTAACTCATGTCTCTGTTATTGGTGCTAACATCTTACAGGCCTTATCTGCATCCATCAAATCTTTTTACAATGTGATACTACCTTGAACTCGGCTACTCTTCTTACAATTGAGTATCCTGGTTCAAAGGGGGGGGGGGGAGGAGAAGGCATAGGTGATCTAGGTATTGCAAATCAGCCATTTTTAAATTTTTTGCAACAAGATTCTGATCTTTTTGAAATAGAATATCAGCCTGATTGTCTAGCATTGATGCAACAAGAAAATTTAAGTTTTAAAAAGTTACTGAAAGCCCTTGTTAACAATGCATATTTTGAGTTGTTTTTTATAGATGGTACCAGGGTGATTGACGACTCCACACTGGATATGTAGTGGTCACACAACAAGATGTCCTAAAAGCAGAATGCTCCGCATGTCGCAGTACAAGAAGCGGAACTAAAAAGGCCATCACTGAGGCGAGTAGAGTGGCCACAGGTAAGACGGCAACCTTTTACACTGACTCCCGGTATGCATTTGGCATAGCTCATGATTACGGCCCAACAGGGAAGGCCAGACAGTTTTTTACCTCAGCAGGACAGCCAATTAAAAATGATGCAGCGGTCTCACGGAGGCCCTACTTCTACCCGACAAAATGGAAAGCTCACATCAATTCCTACACCGGAGAAGCAAGAGGCAACACCATCACAGACCACACAGCAAAAGTAGCGGCCCTCAAGCCGTGGAAGAAAAGAAGAATTTAACAATAACTTTGGACTTTGACTAAACCTTGGACTTTGATATGATCTTGGACTTTGATATGAATTTGGACTTTGATACAAACTTTGAACTTTGATATGCTAAAGACTTTACAGTTACAAGCCAGCAAGGAAGAAAAGGAAAAATGGAATAAAAAGGGACGGCATATGGTGAACAGTCAACAGCACTTGCCTACCACGGTCCCTGTGCCCCATGATGGCCCAGCTGACGCACGGAAAGACGCACCTCTATGTCAACGCATGAACGAGGACGGGTGGCTCCTTGGTTTTCTGTAGCTGCTGCATCATTTGTCCAATTTTGCATGATCTTTGCCGTAAGCAACAGGGCAGAAGTAAATTTGCCACATAACACTTGCCTAGACCACTCTACCCATTTCAGGGATTGCAAATTGGCTACACTCAGCTCCCACTTGTTGGGAAGCATGAATATGTGCTTGTTGTTGTTGTTGATGTTTTTCAGGTTGGAGACCTACTCTGTTGCCAAAGTAAATAAGCAGGTAACCGCATAGAAGCTCATGAATGAGGTAATCCGCAGATACGGGGTACCGGAAGTGATTGAGTCAAACAAAGGTACACACTTCACAGGTGAAATAATGCAACACATCATGTCTGTTTTGGGTATATTCCAGGCTTTTCACACACCCTACCATCCACGGAGTAGTGGGAAAGTAGATACAAAAGGCAATGAAGAAAACGGGCAAATCTTGAATTGAGTGTCTCCCATTGGTTTTTCTTTTTCTTAGGAGGGTACATGCCACAGTATCAGAGTTTGGGGAATGATTTTCTTGTTAATTTTGTCATAGGTCTCTCCAAGGAATTGTCAATAATGCATTCTGCAGTCTCTGCTTTTCTCCCAGGTCCTACAGATGAGTGTCACAATCTGAACCCAGGTGACAGGGTCTATGTAAAAAGTTTGAGAGAGAAACCCTGTTTAAAGGTCCTTACCAGATGTTGCTTACCACCCCAACTGCAGTCAAGCTCGAAGGAAAGCCCACTTGGATCCACACTTCACACTGAAAAAACTCATGATCCTGCATATCCTTTACATGCTATAATGTGGTACAATTCCTCTAACACACACCTTTGACTACTGTACACTAGCCCCCTGTTTCAGAACAAATTAATACAATCAAATGTGCAATATGAAGAGTACACTGAGGGTAAGAATCCAACACCGCATTGTGCTAAGAGAGATGTTGACACTCAAGGTGGTAACTTTGATCCACATGTATACATAGATGTAATAGGAGTGCCAAGGGGGGTGCGGGATGAATTTAATTCTTGAGATCAGATTAAAGCAGGTTTTGAGTCCTTATTTGCTATTGTCACTGTTAATAATAATGTAGATTGGATGAATTATATCTATTACAATCGGCAGAGATTTGTAAACTACACCAGAGATTCTCTCCTAAGATGAACTGTCAGTGGACTTCCCATTTGCCTAGGGATAGTGCAGAAGACCTTAGCTTCCGGCAAGGGGACACCCTGTGGGGTGTTAACTTGTACAGATAGAGGGTATGGATGCCCGGAAATAAGCCCAGGGAATCCATGGCCTCCTTCTGAGGTGAGGTAGGGATCCCCCCTCCTAGGAGTAGGGACTTACGGGCAGTGGAGAAACCCTGACACAAGGGAGAGGCGACCGAGGAAGAGTGCAAGGTCTGGTGCTTGATCTCCGTATTAAGTTTTTAGGGGGGTTTGAGAAGGAAATATATATATCCTTGTAGGTAGAAAAGAAAACACTGGAATATATACATTTATATAGATATAGTTATGTGCCTTTCTTTTTATATGTATACTAACTTTATTCTCATATGTACTAACTCTATGAAAAACAATACTTCGCCTTACATCAGATATGACAAGATGCTTTGCAAGGCAAACAGAGAAAGAATGTCCAAAGAAACTGGATGAAGGTTAAAGTGAAGGAGAGAAGAGATATGGAGAATGCATGCTTAGCTGCTTTCTTAGAATTGAGTGGGTGATTCTTTGCACTGGAGTTAATTGAATACGTGATTTTCTGTACATAAGCCAGAGGCGCCATATCAAGATAACGACTGTTCAACTATGCATCTGAACTTTCACTATCTCAGGCCGGAAATCCGGACTTTCCATATATGGTTATACGGTGGAGTTGAGCCAATGAGCTCATCACCCATTTCTAGTTATGAGACCAAAGGGTATGAGATCCCATGTAATCTGTAATAAAGCGCGCGGCGCAGTCATGTCCCCGTGTGAGGAACTATACCAGACTTCCGTGTGTGGTGTTTTCTTCTTTACCGCCGGCAGCGGGGCAAGTAGGGTGGGCCTGATTGGTGCTGTACTTAGAATTTCTCTGACATCCATAGCCACCTGTATCATATCTTGCATCCAAGCTAGAGGTAGTACAACAGCGTACTTGAACCTTCATGCATCTCTTATCACATCTTGCATTCAAGCTAGAGGCGGCCCAACAGGGTATTAGACCTCTATGCCCACCCTTATGACATCTTGTATGCAAGCAAAAGGCGGTACAACAGGGTACTAGAGCCTCCATGCTCCCCCTTATCAAATCTTGTATGCAAGATAGAGACGATACAGCAGGGTACTAGAGCCTCCTTTCAAGGGGTCAGTTTTTCACAATAAATTATCCTTTTGCACTGATATTGTAATCACTTACTTGTATCAAATATCAGAGAGAAAGTTTCATTCCATTCCAACAACTTCTCTTATGGGAGAGATTGTTTTTTGACAATGAGTGTACATGGCGGATTCTAAATCTGTATGTGGGTTTTGAGAGCAGAATTCAACCTTTAAGACCTAAGGCAAACTGCACCAAAATCCATGGCAAAATTCTTACCATTTTGTTTTTTCATTAAACTAAGCTTTTTATGAAGGGGTAGAAGAAGAACATCTTTTGGGTCCACAAGAGGCTCAGCAACGACATTTTTCTCGGCAGAGTCAAGATTTATTGCAGGCCAGTCCGCTTGAATGTAATTTGATTTCCTATCCCTACTCCAAGTGCTGCAGACCTCTTTTCAAATATTTTCCTATCCCTACTGTCCCACATACATAAAAAGCAACAGTATTTAGTGTACCCCAGTTGCATTCCTAAGAGTACAACCATGACTTTTAGATTTTCCTCTTGTGTTCAGCATATTTGATTGAGTCGAGGAGGGCTGTCATGTTTGCATAAAAGTCTCCTTCACGTGAACTGCATGACCAACAGGAAAAGAAGGAAGACGGTTGCTGTTGTGAAGTAATACAGCTTTCAAACTAAGCTTGGAGGAGTCTATGAATAGCCTCCATTTAGTTGGATCATGGTTCAGATTCAAACATTTTATCCAGCCATTAACGTCGCAGCAAGCAACCAGATTGGTTTTATTCCGAAAAAAAGAAGCAGATCCCCCTGACGTTGGAGAAGACTCCATTGCTGTAGTCTTGACCCTAGAAGTTACGCCTTCTCCTTTGACAAGTCAAGCTTTCGAATGAGATCACTCAATTCCGCGTGACTCAGTCTGTGCCATGTATTATCTTTTACCTCAAAGTCAGGGTCATGGGATGTGGAAGGCTTGTTGAGTTCTTCTTTTTCCACACTTTCTTCAGTTTCTACTTTAAACTCATAATGTTGGGGTGGAATAGGAACTGGTCAACTATCTGAATGTGGAATAGCAGATGGAAGATTTGGGTATTGAACTGTTCCTGTTTTCTTCATTGACAATCCTTCCTTTATAGGCTGAGTCAAGCAGAAATAGCAGTCATCTGTATGGTTTGTAGGCTACTGCCAAACCATAGGCACGGCAAAAGCCATAGATAATTTTTTATTTTTCAGCCAATCTCGTAGTTTAACTGAGCAAGAGTTGAAACATATATGTGGAGCCCATGACTTATCCTGGTCCCCTACATTCATACCAAAATAATGCTGATAGGCAGTCTTTATAAGATTGCGTTTCTGAGACGAAAATGTTATTTCACCACAAATGTAACAAAAATTCTTCACTAAATTTACACATTTTTGTGGCATTTTGATATAGAAAATGTTACACTTCAAAGGCACTCCAAAACCAGAAATTCTGAGAAAAGGTAAAGCAAAAACAATATGAAACTCAGTCATAGCAACACTTATTATGTTTATAACCTACAAACATATGGAGAACGTTGTGTTATGTCAGATGAGAGGTGTGAGAACTACCCCCACCCCAAAAAAACCTCCAACAAAATAAGAATGTAAACTCTAAGAAATGATATGTCACTGTATCTCCAAAGCAAGAGCTAATCGGTCATTTTTATGTTGATTTTTGAATTCAGCAGATGAAAATACATAAGAATACGCTAATTTTGAGCCCGAAACAAAATCATCATTGGGCAGTGTAATCAATGTTAAATTTGTACGGCTTCTAAATGGTTAAAAAAACGAAAGCTTTTCAAATCTGCATCCAAAATAAGGTAAACGGATGGAAATATATATCCTAGCAAAAATGTGTACAGTATGTTTGTACATATTTATTATATTACAATTGAAAATGTGAAAAAATGAGAATTTAAAAAAAAATTGCCCAATTTTGGCGCTTTTAATAAATATACACAAATATTATTGGACTTCTGACCTAGTTGGGATAATTTGCACTCACAATGCCTAGGCCTGTGTTCCTTCCAGATTCCGTGGGGTCTGCTCTGACTCGTACTTTCGCTGCTGCAGGGAGGAAAAAGTCTCTCTGACGGCTGGGTCCACCATCTTTGTATCACTATCTCCCTGGCTTGTGATTGGCTCAGACTGGCTGGTCTGAGACTCAGCTTTCCCTCTTGTGTCCGATCTCTCCTACCACATCTTCTCTTCTCTGTCTCTCTCCCTACATTAAACTCTGCCCCCCAATCAATCCTAACCCAGACAGAAACCGCTCACAACACACAGAGCAGGTTAGGGTGACAGGGGTGCAAGAACATACAAGTTGGTTGGGACAACAATGACACAGACATACACACATACACATTCCACATGAGATAGCCAAACAAGAGCTGTGGGGGCCCCAACCTCAGGCAACTACAGTTGTTTGTCTATAATTGTCCTGTATATAACAACCAGTCCACATTTTTTACTAATTAATGTAGAAAAAGAGTTAATTACAAAGGGTTCACTTACTTTTTCTTGTAGCTATATGATATTAAAATCCCTTTTAATTCAGAATTGATCAGGAACTGTCAATCAACACCAGTGCACTGAAACTGCAAATATTAACCCCTTCAGCATTTGTATTTGTTGATGCACCATGCAGCTACAATGTATATATACATCCTCTACTTTAGCGGCACATCTTATCGTGTAGCTTTCTGCCAGTAGGTTAGCTCTTGCTAATAAACAGTGAGGAATGTAGTGGTCAAAATGAGTCAAATTACCAGCTAGCGACAGGCGAAACCAGAAAATTGAAATGGGGATCTTTGTTCTCAGGTCTTCTATTGATGATAGGCATGGGTGGACTGGCCAGTGAACTCACCAGGAAAATTCCCAGTGGGTCGATTGGGTCCTGGGGCCGGTGCTGGGGGTGACAATTTTTTTTAAATTTGACTGCAGAAGTGACATAAAATAAAAAAAACACATTTACTCACCTGGGTCTGTCTTCTCGGCTCATGGGCTCTGAAGTTCACTCAGCATTGGTTTTGCACTGATTTTCACATTACACGGTCACGTGGTTGCTACAATCAGTCTCCAGCCTCACCAATGCTAGGGACTGGCACTAGACGTAGCGATTACGTGACCATGAAACCCAGGTGAGTGTATGTGGTTTTTAATTTTAATGCATACAATAGGGGGCAAAGGGGATATTATTATTATGATCAGGAGGAGTATTCTTATTACCAAAAGAAGGACAAGTGAGGCATTATTTTTATTACCAGAAGGTGGCCATGAGGGGCATTATTATTACTGAACGGGGACAGTAGGGGCATTGTTACTTAAAGGAGCCCGTATAGGATTTTATTACTTACTGAGAGTATAAAAGAAGGCACTTTTACTTTGTATGGGGCACTAAAAGTGGTACTTACTCTGTGGTGCCTACAGAGAGCACAAAAAGGGAATACTCTTATGCTTTATTACTATCTGGGCCACTCTGGATAGGAAGATTATGTAGAAGTATGCAAAACAAAGGCAGGTGGCTAGAAAATTGAGGAGTCACAGATGTCTATGTGTCAAATTCTGCAGACACAGGTTGTGACTGGGAGAAGTCATGATCGCAGTCTGGGCCATATGGATAAAAGGGAAGGGGTATTGGTATTCTTTAAAACCCTTTACTTTCCTAGCACATAGCCAGGTCGTTTCTGAACTGCTCATACTTGTCGAACGATCATATGATGTTGTCTACTGGTGGTCTGTCGAGGGGGTCCTGAGCCCAGTCCCCTTGTGTGCCCTTACACATCCACTGGTCCCAACACCTCCTAACAGTCTGGTCAGAACGGTCCAGGTGTCGGCAATTCCTTAATATGACCATCCAGCTTCTTACATCCCAAGAAAAACCTTCTGTGTGTCTTAGAGGCGTCTAGTGGTCAACAAGCTCTACACAAGCAGAAGAAGAGGTCACTGCACACAAGTAATCACTGCTAAAAGGGATGAAGCTGATTTTTAATCTGCATGAATTATTTTAGCTCCTGTTGTTCTAGCGTATGAAGCGGGGTTTTAAAAAAAAAACAAGAAAAACCCCAACATATTCTGACTCTTCGAACTTCGCGCCAGTGTGTGTGAGCGTGAAAAGACGGGTCCTGCCGTAACTCTTCTTGCACACAACATGCGAGCGTCCCGGTAGTGGAAACTAAACCAGTGATCAGTGGTTTCGTATCGTCCCATCATGCGGCCACATAACGGCCCGTGTGTTGAGGCCCTTACCAAGGATATTCATCGGGGATCTTACAAGATGCTATATACTACAAACCTGCAGCAAGATAGTGTTACATGAGACTGGATTTATCACCAAATCACAGCAAAATCATGGAGATTCTGATCCTGCCCTTATACTTTGTATTACTGGTCAGCATTATTATAGTATTACTACTGCTGATTCCGGAAGGTCTCAGATGCTCCTCGAATCGCTTCTCTAAGATGTGACAAATGTCTTCTCTAGCAGTATAAGGCTGCTGTCACGCCTGCGTTGGGGTCGCTTCAGGGTTTCCGTCTCTCTGCTCCATTTTTGGAGAAGAGAAACTGAAATAAAACAGAAAACAACGAATCCATTTTTTCCCCATTGATTCCAATGGGGTTTCAATAAAGCAGAAAGGCTTCCGTATGCTTCCATTTCATTAGATTTTCGTTTCTTTGGATGATAAAATAGCGCAGTCTGCAGCGTGATTTTTCTGTTTAAAAAACGTAGGCCTGACAGAATGAAGGCAAACAGAAGCCTTTCTGTTATTTTTCAAACCCCATTGAAATCACTTGGGTAATAAATCATTTTTTCTCTCCTCTAAAAATGGAAACCGTGAACTGACCGTCACGCAGGTGTGAGCGCGGCCTTATTCTGTAATCCCTGTGCCTCGTGTTTTGTATGTGGGATATATGTGTTTGTCAGAACTTCCAAGTCATTTCATGTTTTAGAATCTCAAACATTTTGATCTTAATTAGAGATGAGTGAACCTACTCGTATTGAGTAATTACTCGATCGAGCACCGCGATTTTCAAGTACTTCCGTACTTGGGTGAAAAGATTCGGGGGGCGCCGGGGGGCGGGGGGAGGCGTGGCGGAGCGGGGGATAGCAGCAGGGAACAGGGGGAGCCCTCTCTCTCTCCCTCTCCCCCCCACTCCCCGCTGCAACCCCCCACTCACACACGGCGCCTGCCGAATCTTTTCGCCCGAGTATGGAAGTACTCGAAAATCGCGGCGCTCGGGCGAAAAAAGGGCCTGGCCGAGTACGCTCGCTCATCTCTAATCTTAATGTAACACATACAACAACAGTAGTTTCAGGCCTCCCTCACACAGGCGTTGTGGTAAGCGCTACGATTTATATTGCGGGGCTTTGCAGCATTTTACTTTAGTTTTGATGAGGAACGCGAAACGCTCAAAAATAGAACAAACCCTGCTGGAAAATCACAGCGCTAAAAGTCACTGCAATCGAGCGGCTGTCTGAGCGGTCTAATCGAAAACAATGGGAGCGCTATACCGCGATGCTGAAAACGCCGCTCTAGTCGTGGTAAAAAATGTCTCTATGAGGGAGACCGTAGGCAGGTGTGAAAAATGCTGCAAAGTGAGAATGCTTTCAGAAAGAGAAGAAGTGTTCTCAGTTTCATCAAAAACCAAAATGCAAAGTGAGTGAAGAGAGGAATCTAAATCAGTATTTGGTGTGACCGCCCTTTACCTTCACAACAGCATCAGCTCTTCTAGGAACGCTTGCACACAGTTTGTGAAAGAGCTCGGCAGGGAGGTTGTTCCAGACATCTTGGAGAGCTAAGTACAGATCTTCTGTGGATGTCGGCTTGTGAAACCATTGGTCACGTTTTGCGGGCGTGATTTTAATCGCTTAGTAAGGTTGGACTTGATGGATATTTGTCTGTTTTCAACCTGCATAAACCAAGTAGCTGAAGAGTTTGTGCCTGCTGCTGACGTCTCCTGATGCCCCCCACCGATGACGGTTGTCCCACCAGACCCCTTGTTCCCCGTCTTCCAGTAGTCAGGCCATATTCAGCGTCAGAAACATCCAACACGGACTTCAATAGAAATCAATGGCATAAATCTGCATGTTAACGGTAGATCTCGGACATGGATCTGGATTAGAGCTGCCGTACGTACGCACACCAACTACTTGCATTCAGTCTGTATGTGGATACACCGCTGCGGAATCCACATCAACAAGGGACATGTCACTTCTCTTCTTTCCATGAAGCCTTTGGGCCATGTGCTGTCTGTGGTAAATCCCGGGCAGCACATGACCCCATTATAGCCTATGGGTCTATGCAGATTAACGAGGACCGCTAACTCATCGCATGCTCTATTCCTGTCCGTATCACGCTGATGCATGGCTATGTGCTATATCCAAGTGAGTCCGACAGCACATGGACAAGTGTCCGCGTGTTGTCCGATGCAAGTTAAACCCCAATCACTCGGGCGCAACTTGCACACACGGTAGGTGTGCACACAGACTAATGCAGATTCCACCATGTGAACACGGCCTAATGGATACAAGTAGTAATCTTGTATATACTCTATGCAGCACTAGTTACAGGAGGTCCAACCATGTGAACACGGACTAATGGGTACAAGTAGTAATCTTGTATATACTCTATGCAGCACTAGTTACAGGAGGTCCAACCATGTGAACACGGCCTAATGGGTACAAGTAGTAATCTTGTATATACTCTATGCAGCACTAGTTACAGGAGGTCCAACCATGTGAACACGGCCTAATGGGTACAAGGAGTAATCTTGTATATACTCTATGCAGCACTAGTTACAGGAGGTCCAACCATGTGAACACGGCCTAATGGGTACAAGTAGTAATCTTGTATATACTGTATGCAGCACTAGTTACAGGAGGTCCAACCATGTGAACACGGCCTAATGGGTACAAGTAGTAATCTTGTATATACTCTATGCAGCACTAGTTACAGGAGGTCCAACCATGTGAACACGGCCTAATGGGTACAAGTAGTAATCTTGTATATACTCTATGCAGCACTAGTTACAGGAGGTCCAACCATGTGAACACGGCCTAATGGGTACAAGTAGTAATGCTGTATATACTCCATGCAGCACTAGTTACAGGAGGTCCAACCATGTGAACACGGCCTAATGGGTACAAGTAGTAATCTTGTATATACTCTATGCAGCACTAGTTACAGGAGGTCCAACCATGTGAACACAGCCTAATGGGTACAAGTAGTAATCTTGTATATACTGTATGCAGCACTAGTTACAGGAGGTCCAACCATGTGAACACGGCCTAATAGGTACAAGTAGTAATCTTGTATATACTCTATGCAGCACTAGTTACAGGAGGTCCAACCATGTGAACACGGCCTAATGGGTACAAGTAGTAATCTTGTATATACTCTAAGCAGCACTAGTTACAGAAGGTCATGTGAAAGACCTGTGGATGTGAGGCATTTTCATATGGCAGCAGCGCCAGCCCCATTGAAAGCAGTGGGAGAACTCTGGGAGATTCTCTGTGACAGCAGCAGCAGGGGATTCCTTCATCCCCGCAGGGAATCGCTTCACCCCAGTCAGGGCTGAAGGGATTTCCCCACCACATCTTAAAGGGGTTGTCCTGAGGCAGCAAGTGGGTCTATACACTTCTGCATGGCCATAATAATGCACTTTGTAATGTACATTGTGCATTAATTATGAGCCATACAGAAGTTATAAAAAGTTTTATACTTACCTGCTCCGTTGCTAGCGTCCTCGTCTCCATGGTGCCGACTAATTTTCGCCCTCCGATGGCCAAATTAGCCGTGCTTGCGCAGTCCGGGTCTTCTTCTTTTCTGAATGGGGCTCCGTGTAGCTCCGTGTAGCTCCGCCCCGTCACGTGCCGATTCCAGCCAATCAGGAGGCTGGAATCGGCAATGGACCGCACAGAAGCCCTGCGGTCCATGAAGACAGAGGATCCCGGCGGCCATCTTCAGCAGGTGAGTATGAAGACGCCGGACCGCCGGGATTCAGGTAAGCGCTGTGCGGGTGGTTTTTTTAACCCCTGCATCGGGGTTGTCTCGCGCCGAACGGGGGGGGGGGGGGGGGGGGTTTAAAAAAAAAAAAAAAACCCGTTTCGGCGCGGGACAACCCCTTTAAGGGATTCCCCGAGAGGATGAAGGAATCTCCTGCCGCTGCTGTAATGGAGGATGACCGAGTTCTCCCATTGCTTTCAATAAGCAATGGGCGATATCGCAGCCAGATAGAACATGCTGCGATCTGCTTCTCACATAGCACCGTGCTGCCATGTGGGATAATATCTCTCATGTGTATGAACCTATTAAAATGAATGGGATTCATGTTTGTGCGTCTCGCAACGCAGAAATCTCACCCGATCTTATCAGCCGTGTGAAACTGGCCTTATTCTTTAGTTGCGGGTTTGTAACTAATTGCAACCTCCGTCCCCCGGAGACTGAGCCTAGCTATCGGGTTGTTCAATATAAAGTTGTCTTCAGGTCCTTTTAGACGAGCCGATTCTATTATTGTTCGACCGGGCGAATGGCGTCACCGCGGCCTCGTTCACTTGTGCTCTCTGTTTAGACAGATCCATTGTTGAATCATTCAGTCTGTATAAACGGAACAATAAGTGAAGGAGCCGATGGTGGCGTATATGCCTGCAGAAAATGAATGAAACGCGAATGAATATCGTTTGTCGTCCAGTCGTTGGCTCGCTTTTAGACTGAACGATTTTTATTCACTTTCGCTTGTTTGAACGATAATCGCTCCGCCTGTAGGCACCTTTAGGCCTCATGTCCACGGGGAAAATCAGGCCCGCTACGGATTCTCCATGGAGAATCTGCAGCGGGTCCCTCCTGCCCCGCGGACATGAGCGCTGAAAATCAGAATAAATCAGAATTAACTCACCTCCCGCACGCTCCGGATACTTCCTTCGCCGCGGCGTCATCTTCTCTGCGTCGCGGCCGGATCTTCTTTCTTCGGCCCGGCGGATTCGCAGGATGACGTCGGTGACGTGCCCCGCGCATGCGCCGTCCCGAAGCAAAATGATCCGGCCGCGACTGAGAGAAGATGACGCGGCGGCGAAGAGAAGAAACGGAGCGGGTGAGTAAAATCTGATTTTTGTTTCCCGCGGATCCGGACGGCTTCCATAGGCTTCAATAGAAGCCCGCGGGAGCCGTCCCCGCGGGAGACCCGCATGAAAATGGAGCATGGTCCAGATTTTTTCATGCTCCATTTTTTTTTTAAATCACTTTTATTGACCATCCGCGGGTATTTATCTACCCCGCGGGTGGTCAATGCATCCCTATGGGGTGCGGATCCGCGTGCAGGAGAAGAGTTAAAATCTGCTGCGGATTTTAATTCTTCTTTTGCCCGTGGACATGAGCCCTTAGGGAACTGGGCTGTCATTATTCTGACTACCTGGAGAGGGATGCCCTGCCTGGGGGGCTCATACATTTGGCCCCAGCATGGCCGGTAGGCTGCAGCCGCCTGAGGGAAGAGAGGGAGACCTTCAGCTGACGCCAGGCCCGGGAGCGATGGCCAACATAATGACCATATTTGCGCATGCTTTTGCGTACCTAAAGCAAAGGTGTAATAGAACGTCAATGTATTTACTCCGATGAGTGCGTTTTGCACGAGGATTTTGCGTACTTGGACAAAAGTAGGAACTGTTGTATTTTCCTGTGGTTTGTGCAGCAAAGTCCCCCAGAGAAGTCTATGGGAGGAGCGCAAATACGCAAGAGGGAGCGTGAAACACTGCGCAAAACACGGGGAATACAACACATCTGGAGCTTTTAAAGCTAAATGGTTTTTAATCCACGGAGGGGTGTGTCGTGTGACCTGGCCCTGCGTTCGCACAAAGTACAGAACTACACGCAAACACGAGCGCAAATATACTTAATTCACTATAATGCGCTGCGGCGAGTGTTTTTCTGCATATGGTCGTGTGAAGAAGCTCTAAGGCCGGGCTCACACGGCCAAAAGTGTAAAGCGCAGCGTGGAGCCGGCTGTGACCCTGCATATGGCGGCAAAATCCTACTGCACATGACTGTGTACTCACGCACCCCGCCATGCGCAGCACACCTGTGTCTTTTTATACTCCCCTTAGTGATGATGCGTATACCCCCCGCCCGTATGCATGTAATTGTATATACATACGCGTATATATGCTTGGCAATAGAGAATAATGGGCTCTAACTCACGTATTAATGGTGCTTGTGTATTACGCAGTTCCTTCTGATAAGCGTACAGCAATGTAAGTGATGTTGAGTTACCGCGTATCGCACGGCGTACAGATCCCATGTAATACGCTGTAAACATACGGATGTGTGACTAGCCCTGAGACAGGCTGTGAGGTAACAGCCATCGCAGGACCTTCGGCCACCAGCCATGGCTTCTTCATCTGCCCCAATAGGGCCACCAGCTGCTTCCCTACAGAATGGGGGCCGCTGCCGCAGTGTGTGAACGGCCGTAGGAAGGGGACTGCAGCCGTCTGTCGGGACATGTATTCTGTAGACGGCCCCTGTCGTGACATCCTCCAGGCTGGTGACAGAGCAGAGCCCTCCTCCTCGGCTGCCTCACTCTCCGCCTCAGTGCTACAGTCTCGGACGGAGGACATTACTCCGGTGATGGGAGCCGGGCTGCTGACAGGAGGATGCGGCAGTCATCACTGGCGGGGAACACGGTGAGCCGGGGGAGACGGGAGGATGAGCTGTGATATATCGTGCAGGGGCGTAGCTAGAGGCTCATGGGCCCGGGTGCAAAAGTTTAGCTTGGGGCCCCCTTCCAGACCCGTCCACCCACCACTCCTTTTCACAGCTACTCCTTGTATATCACTTTTAGCTACATTACTGTTTTTTTTAATGACCCATCAATGGATCATTAGTAATCAGGGGTTTTAGATTTTTAAAACATCCAGAACACAAGCCTCAAGGCACGCTTTGCTTCCTCAGGAAAGAAAAAAATAATTCTATATACACATACATAATACAGGCACACATACATTGGAGACAGCATGAGCTAACTTTTATCACATGTTAGGGCTCATGTCCACGACCAGGTTTTCACCACGTATTATGCACACGTGGTAATCCCAGCATGCTCTCTTTCTCTGCGTACCACGTAACGTGAGCCCTGTACACTTGTATGATACACTGCCCATACACATTACATTGTTTTCATACGCATTGTCACTCTAAACAGAGTGGGGAATTAAAAAAAGAATCCCCCTGTGCATGTGCAGTGCTACACAAGGCCATATGTGGTCCCTGCCGGCAGCGTGCATGGTTGGGAAATGTGTGAGATGCCGGTGGTCTCCCACAGTGTTGTAGGCTTACAGCTGTGGCATTGAGCCCTCAGTCACCAATACAGCGGCTCGGTTCTAGCATACCTCTAATAGTGAAGTCAGGTGCCGGCTCGCAGAACCCCCCTCACTCACCCCCACTCCCCATCACACAGAACCCCCCTCACTCACCCCCACTCCCCATCACACAGAACCCCCCTCACTTACCCCCACTCCCCATCACACAGAACCCCCCTCACTTACCCCCACTCCCCATCACACAGAACCCCCCTCACTTACCCCCACTCCCCATCACACAGAACCCCCCTCACTTACCCCCACTCCCCATCACACAGAACCCCCCTCACTTACCCCCACTCCCCATCACACAGAACCCCCCTCACTTACCCCCACTCCCCATCACACAGAACCCCCCTCACTTACCCCCACTCCCCATCACACAGAACCCCCCTCACTTACCCCCACTCCCCATCACACAGAACCCCCCTCACTTACCCCCACTCCCCATCACACAGAACAACCCTCACTCACCCCCACTCCCCATCACACAGAACAACCCTCACTCACCCCCACTCCCCATCACACAGAACAACCCTCACTCACCCCCACTCCCCATCACACAGAACCCCCCTCACTCACCCCCACTCCCCATCACACAGAACAACCCTCACTCACCCCCACTCCCCATCACACAGAACCCCCCTCACTCACCCCCACTCCCCATCACACAGAACAACCCTCACTCACCCCCACTCCCCATCACACAGAACAACCCTCACTCACCCCCACTCCCCATCACACAGAACCCCCCTCACTCACCCCCACTCCCCATCACACAGAATCCCCCTCACTCACCCCCACTCCCCATCACACAGAACCCCCCTCACTCACCCCCACTCCCCATCACACAGAACCCCCCTCACTCACCCCCACTCCCCATCACACAGAACCCCCCTCGCCCCCCCACTCCCCATCACACAGAACCCCCCTCGTTTCCCCCACTCCCCATCACACACAGAACCCCCCTCACTCACCCCCACTCCCCATCACACAGAACCCCCCTCACTCACCCCCACTCCCCATCACACAGAACCCCCCTCACTCACCCCCACTCCCCATCACACAGAACACCCCTCGTTTCCCCCACTCCCGATCACACAGAACACCCCTCGTTTCCCCCACTCACCATCACACACAGAACACCCCTCACTCACCCCCCTCTTAATCATACCGAGGACGTTCCCTCTCACTGACTGCACTTACTTTCACTATGGTCTCTGCGCAGGCAGCCCCTCTTGCACATCGGCGTTTCCTCCCAGGAACTCCGCTCAGACTCCTCCCCTCTGATGATCTCTGTGCTGGAGAACCAGATGGGGGAGGGGTCTGAGCGGAGGTCCTGGGAGGAGCGCCGATGTGCCCGGAGAGGCTTCCTGCCTGCGCAGAGACCATAGTGAAAGTAAGTGCAGTCAGTCAGTGTCGCCTGACTGACTGCAAAGTAAGCCCCGTGGGCCCCCTGGGGCTCAGGGGCCGGGTCGCAACCGCACCCCCTATATGTACGCCAGTGATATCGTGTATATCCCGACAGACAGACAGACTGCTGTGTGTATATACTGTATGTGTGCATGGGGGTCGGGAGGACATGTCAGCTGTACGGCACGGGGGTAACAAGTTGGTCTAGTCAGCATGCAGCCCGGACTAGTTGTTGTACTTGGTTACCAAGGAGCAGGACTGTCAGCCACAACACAAGGCTGCCTGAGGAGAGGAGGCTGCGGAGGGAAGCCCTGCACGAGGGGGTGTGAGGGCTGTCAGAGAGGGGAGGGGAATATGAGGGCTGGCATTGAGGTGAGGGGAGTATGAGGGCTGGAATGGAGGTGAGGGGAGTATGAGGGCTGGCATGGAGGTGAGGGGGGTGTGAGGGATGGCATGGAGGTGAGGGTGTATGAGGGCTGGCATGGAGGTGAGGGGGGTATGAGGGCTCGCATGGAGGTGAGAGGAGTATGAGGGCTGGCATGGAGGTGAGGGGGTAGGAGGGCTGGCGTGGAGTTCAGGTGTGTGTGAGGACTGGCATGGAGATGAGAGGGGTATGAAGGTTGGCATGGAGGTGAGGGGGCTATGAGGGCTGGCATGGACGTGAGGGGGATATGAGGGCTGGCATGGAGGTGAGGGGGGTATGAGGGCTGCCGTGGAGGTGAGGGGGATATGAGGGCTGGCATGGAGGTGAGGGGGGTGTGAGGGATGGCATGGAGGTGAGGGGGTAGGAGGGCTGGCATGGAAGTGAGGGGGGTATGAGGGCTCGCATGGAGGTGAGAGGAGTATGAGGGCTGGCATGGAGGTGAGGGGGTAGGAGGGCTGGCATAGAGGTGAGGGGGTAGGAGGGCTGGCATGGAGTTCAGGTGTCTGTGAGGACTGGCATGGAGACGAGAGGGGGTATGAAGGCTGGCATGGAGGTGAGGGGGCTATGAGGGCTGGCATGGACGTGAGGGCGATATGAGGGCTGGCATGGAGGTGAGGGGGGTGTGAGGGCTGGCATGGAGCTGAGCGGGTATGATGACTAGCATGGAATTAGATCAACAGTTTAGGGACATGAAGTAATCCTGCCGTATTCCGCCCCTCAGGGTCCTGTAATGTAAGGCTGGGTTCTCACATGCCGGATTCCCGGCGAAAAACTCGCGGTTTGGCTGCAGCGAAAAAACGTGAGATTTCCTCCGGGAAAAGCGCTGCTTCAAAACCCGTGGCACTGTGCCGCAGGTTTTGAAGCGGCCTGGCCAGCAAATCCGCGCCGCAGCACCGGCTTTTGCCGGGTTTGCCGCGACGGATTCGCTGTCCCGTGTGGACAACATTTCTGAGAAATCCGCCCTGTGCGAACCCAGCCTAAGAAAGCCGTTGCGCTGTCCGTGTTTTAATGTCATACGACCCCTTTATGTATGCTGAGTATATGGCCGGGCTCACACAGTGACATTCATACTCGCTGCGCCCGCCAATCCCCACGCACACGTAATACACGTCCAGATAGAACATGCTGTGGATTTATTCTCTGCACCAGTAATACACGTGTGAAAACCCGCAGATGTGAGCGATCCAATACAAGTCAATGGGCTAACGACATCACGAGCTGCATATAGGAGAAGTGCGCATGCACAATAATAATACACCCGTGTGACACCTGTATGACTTGAAACGCGATAGCGAAGCCCAAGCACTTTTACAACACTGTGGCTATGAATGTTTTGGGGAGAAAGTGAAGAATTCCTATCCTATCCTCTGCCAGGAAGTTAAGTTGACTAAAATACTTCTTTGGTAATTTTTAGAGACATGTTTTCACAATTAATGCTAATCTGACCACTCCATAGTGTTTTTACGTCCTGCCTAAGTGAGCTGTAATTCCCGGGGACGTAAAAACATGCTGCCTCTGGGGATTAAAGCCCTGCAGGCTCTGGACATCGCAGTTCCTGGCTGCCAGCTCCCGGAGGTAACCGACAACCTGGAGCTGTCATGGGGGGCCGCAGGAAGCCCCCTTCCCACAGTTACACGATCGCCAGTATCGCCCGAATAACCCATGATCATAGTATGAGTAGTCAAAAGCACAGAGCTGTCACCGGAAGCTGCTGTATGTGGTTCCCGGTCACTTCATTGCTGTTATCCAATGGATAACAGCGACCATGTAAAAGTTTAAAAAAGGTGTAAAAGAAAACCTCTCCCGTCATGGATTATGTCCGTGAGGGGAGATGAGATTACGATCGGCCCTCGGATTTATATGTGGACCTTACCCTGGCTGTTGCGGACGTGCCTGTCGCCAAAATAGCGGACGCATGCACAAAAGCCGGGATAATATAAAATCCCCCCGCTCTTGGCTACGAAACGTTGCCGAGAGTCTGGAGATGCCACAGGGGGCCGTGGTCCTTGGTCACATGGTCGCTGCTATCCAATGGATAACGGCGATCACGTAAAAGATTTTTAAAAAGTTTCACCTCCCGTCACGGATCTATACTTGTGACTCGGCTTTTTAAGAGATAAAAAGGTTATGGCGGTGAGAAGACGGCAACAGAAAATACTATATTATTAAAGAAGACATTTTATTATTAAAATTAGTAAAGAAAAAAAAACGTATATATATCTGCGGGCTGTACCGAAAGTGCAGAAGTGGTCATAAATTCTTTATTAATTGATGTAGATTGTTCAACTTGCACATGTAGTTGGAGGGACTCTTCCTCTATACGGGGCCTTCAGAATCTTGTTCTTCCTTGCAGGTCAGTAATGGATTCCAAACAGAAACAACGTGCTGTCATAGAGTTCTTGATGAAGGAGGGATGAAGGCTGTCCGACATCCACAAAAGGCTGCAGAATGACACCATTGACAAGAGGAATGTTCACAGGTGGATGAAGAGGTTTACAGAAGGTGAAACCAGCACTGAAGACAAACCACACAGTGGGAGACCATCAGCTGCGACCACTGACACAAATCGTCAGCGAGTGGATGAGTTGATTCACGGCTGGACTAATGGGTTGAGGCCAAACAGTGACCTCCAGGACTGCCAAGTCTGGTAATATTCCCAACTAGTAATAACACGATTATGTGTTACAAGTACAAGTAAATCAATAATTCATCTGTGCACCAAAATGGATCTATTAGCCCCTTCTCCTATAAACAGTATATAAACAGATTAAAATGGAATGTGTAGGCCCTGTAAGAATGGTAGAGGGTGATGGGGAGAAAGCAAATCTGTTAAAAGGTTTATTCCCCAGTGCATTCACACAAGTTAATAAAATGTTAGATGAAATGCAGAGTGATTTTTCTTGGACATAGAGTGACCAAAAAGGCGCAATTGTGGCATTGTGTAATTTCTTTTTTCTGACCGCGTCCACCCTGCAGGATAGATAATGCATTATTTTTTAGATCAGACTTTTACATTAGCCGCGGTACCAAATATATTTGGGGGGGTTTTTTGCTTGTATTTTTTAATTATAAATACAAGAAAAGTTGTTTTTTTTTTAACTTTTAGTATGTTTTTTACAATAAATTTTTTTTTGTCCCCTTAGGGTACTTGAACTTGAGGTTGTTTAATCGACTTTAAAGGAGATGTCCCGAGGCAGCAAGTGGGTCTATACACTTCTGTATGGCCATAATAATGCACTTTGTAATGTACATTGTGCATTAATTATGAGCCATACAGAAGTTATAAAAAGTTTTATACTTACCTGCTCCGTTGCTAGCGTCCTCGTCTCCATGGAGCCGACTAATTTTTGGCCTCCGATGGCCAAATTAGCCGCGCTTGCGCAGTCCGGGTCTTCAGCAGTCTTCTATGGAGCCGCTCGTGCCAGAGAGCGGCTCCGTGTAGCTCCGCCCCGTCACGTGCCGATTCCAGCCAATCAGGAGGCTGGAATCGGCAGTGGACCGCACAGAAGAGCTGCGGTCCACGAAGGTAGAAGATCCCGGCGGCCATCTTCAGCAGGTGAGTATGAAGACGCCGGACCGCCGGGATTCAGGTAAGCGCTGTGCGGGTGGTTTTTTTAACCCCTGCATCGGGGTTGTCTCGCGCCGAACGGGGGGGGGGGTTAAAAAAAAAAAAAACCCGTTTCGGCGCGGGACATCTCCTTTAACATTTGATGGAATACTTATTGCTGTATATGGTATTTTTATCAGCATTCTATTATGACAGGCCACAGGGAGCCCTGAGGGCTTCAAAAGGCCTTGGGCTGCCATGACAAGCGAACAGCACCTCGCAATCTCATCACGAGGGCGCCGTTCGGGACTCTCAATCTCCGATTGGATATTTATAGGGTTAACCATCGGTGTTAGCGCTCACGCTGATCATGGCAGTTGTGGTGAATTATCAGCTGTCAAAAATAGTCGGTTTTCACCATCTCTGGAGTAAAATTGGCTCCCAGTCCCGCTCCACACAAACCTTCCCCAGGAGGGCGTATATATACGCCCTTTATGGTGAAGGTGTTCAATTTTAAAACATCTGTCTTCGGTAGACCATCCCTTTTTTTTTAATAGAAATCAATAGTGATCAGCCCTGATCCGGCTGCTCTGATGCCCGGTAATGTCATGTATTTATGGGTTGTGCTGCCAATGCAGAAATTGGTCTTATAGAGCGACACACATACAGAAGGATCCGGAGCCGGGAGCCACCTTCTATGGCATCCACAGGGATTATAGTCAGGGGTTTATGTTTGGTCAATTTCACTTTTGCAGTCTCTTAAAGGGATTGTCCAAGAGTTTAAGAAATAAAGCTAACAGTAAAATGTTATAAAAATAGCAATCATTACACTTCCGTTAAATCACCCAGCGCTCTGGTGCCGATGCTCCTGGGGTCCCAGCCATTCTTTATTCTCCTGGTGCAGTGATGCACTATACTTCTGGTTAACAACCTCAGCCAATCCGAGGCCTCAGTAGACATGTGCCATACATGCTAGCATGACTGCCGAGGCCAGTGATTGGTTGTAGAGGTCACATGGCTGTGGTAGTCACATCGACAAGCCAATTGCTCTACTATCTTTGGCTGTCATGAATGGAGAGGTAGTGCACACGCATGACCACCGGTCCGAACATTCATGGACATGTGAAAGTTCCTAATTTCTTGATCGTTGGGATCCATGCAGTCAGACCCTTGCCAATCAGATGCTTATTCTTTATCCCTAGGACATTCCCTTTAATCATATCTTAGAAGTTACCCATATCTTCCTGCACAGAGGTCTTTAATGTCTTTTACACCCCTTACATGCCCTAACACAGCAGAAGACCGGGATATTGGCGTGTAGAATGACTTTTCCCGGCGCGGATCATACAGCAGCTATATGGACAGTCCCTCTACGGGGATCACTGCTCTCACACCCTCGGTGTATATATATTTGCAGTATTTAATCATCTTAGAGGGCATTAGGCTTGAAATGATTAAACTCATTATACAGCACTTACCTGTTTAGAACGTTTATAGTGTTCTTGCTGATGGTTTTGTTGCCTTTCGTACAAGTCCGGGGTTAGAGTATATTAGAAGCATCTTGGATAGTACTAGGTAGCAGTTACGTCTTCGATATATAAAGTACTGGCGCATCGCTCACACGGATGACTATATTTACGGATATTTCACTCTATACACCGCGGCTGCAGGAAATGCGCTTTCAACAGTAATTGTCTGCTTGGCATAAATAATACTGCATATCCTGGCCTGCCAATCTTTGTCGGAATTGCTAATGAGATTTACAGGTTTTAGCATTGCAAGAAAGCATGCAAGTCTCTTCTAAATCCTACCTCTCTGTCTTTTCAGGCAGCTTAAGGACAGGACCCATGAGAAGAGATTGAAAGCGGCAGCGCAGTCGTGAGTGGTCTGCTGTTGTTTTGGTGCCAGTGACTCAAGCATCAGCCGCCTAGTGGGAATAGGAGGTAGAGCATGCTTCAGGAGAGCCGTGCAAGATATTGTGTGACATCTTAAGAGCTAAACTTGGAGTCAACATTCCTATAGCTAAGGATACCCTGAAGAGTCAACATGGCCACCTCACGGCTCGCGAACAGAAGCACCAGGGACATCGCAAATGTGATGCAAAGGTTGCAAGGTAAGTGACCGTCAAATAAACTGACCTTTAGCGCATTATCACTTTAGAATACGCCTCTGCTCTGACAATCGTAGCTGGAGCCGTCCAGGTGTCATGGAAGCCAGAGGCCTTTTTTTCATGCACCCACAGAAAATAGTGGGCATTCTTGAACAAAATCACTCAAAATAGAACCTGCTGCAATATTTTTAATCTTTACCATTGGTACGAGCAAAAAAAATTCACAGGAGCGTATATCGGCCGCCGTTTTCACGGCCGGCGATATACACTACCATTTGAGCTTTCTTCTTCTTTTCCTCCCTCTCAACAGCTCTCTACATCTCTACTCCCTTCTGACTGTTTGCAATGGGAGGGGTGAGACAGAGGTGGAGCTAAGCTGCTGCCCCCTCCCCACCTGTTCTCCACAGCCATTGCAAACAGCCGGAGGAGAGGAGAGGCAGTGAGTCGGGGAGGGGGAGGGAAAGTGGAAGACAGCTCAGATGGTAGCATATATCCGCCGGTCGTGAAAACGACGTCATGGCTATCATAGATAGTAAACAAAAATTATTTTAAAAATTGGTAAAAAAAGACAAAACAATACAATAAAATTATACACGTAAAAAAGAAAATGACCCAAAGCCGACACCAACCCAAACCGTCATCGTATGCATCCTGTAATCCGAAGCTATACAAAAAATATATATCTAAACATCCAAAGCAAAATGAGGAACCCATTCCTGTACTTTATTTTAGCGTAAATAAACTAAGAAAAAAACAGGTATAAATTTCAAAAAATCTTTTGAAAAAAAAATAGAAAAAAAATCATTGAAAAAAGATATAAAAATAGCCCCATATGTCAGGGGAAAAATTATGTTGGTAGCTGAAGGAAAAACAATAGGGCAGTAAAACCAGCACATGGGTAAATTCTTTAAAAAGTGTCCAGTCCCTAAGGTGCATAACAGCCTGTTCCTTAAAGGGTTTTACTAATTAAAACCCGATAATAGCACATTTTATTTTTGTAATCTGTTTTTATTTTCCGATTTGTAGATTTTTCTTCAATTCTATTATCAGTGCATGACTATGGGGCCGCCCATTCTGCATTCAACAGCATTTAGAGATACGCTTTACAGCAGCCTCATGGATCATTTACACAACGGACAGGAAGGGACTCATTGCTTCTATGGGAGACTGTTCTAGACATGTGCTTTGACATGTTCAATGGTAATTTCGCAGGGAGGGGGAAGAGGTGAGCTGTGACCATTACCTATTTTAAATGGTACACCCTGTTTTATCTACATGTATTGTAGGTGTTACCTTTCATTGCAATCCTGCCTGTGATAATAGTGACTGCTGAAAAGTTTTCCGTACAGAACAGGAAAAGTTGGGTTGATGATCAGTATGAAAATATAGGATTTTAGGGATTTTTTTTTTTTTAAATACAATTAGTGACCAATTCTTTTCTTTTTTAAAGGTCACCAAAAAATCTTATGATTCTTACAATTCTAAACATTCTCATTAATCATTGTGTCCCCTGTATCAGCCTCAGCAATAATAGTATTACTATTGAGGCCTTTGTGCGGGTCACTGTTATTACTGAGGCCACTGTGGGGAGTCACTATTATCACTGAGACCAATACAGGGGACAGTATTACTACTGAGGGTCACTGTTATTACTAAGCGCGACAGTAGAGGGGACAGTATTACTACTCAGGCCTCTGTGGGGGTCACTATTACTACTGATGTCAATATAGAGGACAGTATTACTGCTGCGGCCAATATATATATATATATATATATATATATATATATATATATATATATATATATATATATATATAAAACATTATTGCTACTGAAGCCACTGTGGGTGTCACTATTATTACTGGGGCTGATATAAGGGACACTATTACTACTGAGGCTGATGTAGTGGACACTTTTACTACTGATGCCACTATGAGGGTCACTATTACCACTGAGGCCAACACAGGGGACAGTATTACTACTCAGGCCTCTGTGGGGGTCACTATTACTACTGATGTCAATACAGAGGACAGTATTACTAATAAGGCCACTGTGGAGGCTACTGTTACTGCTGGGGCCAATAAAGGTGACATTATTGCTACTGAAGCCACTGTGGAGGTCACTATTACTCCTGGGGCTGATATAGGGGACACTATTACTACTGGAACTGATATAGGGGACACTATTACTACTGAGGCCACTGTGGGGGACACTATTACTACTGAGGCCACTGTGGGGGACAAGATTACTACTGAGGCCATTATGGGGGACAATATTACTACTGAGGCCATTGTGGGGGACACTATCACTACTGGGGCTGATATAGGGCAAGCACTATTACTATTGATGCCACTCTGCAGGATACCTTAAGCTGACTTAGGTTATGTTTATACTTGGCGGAAATGCTGTGGAATGTGGCAAATTATGCAGCATTTCTGCTTCCAGATGCGGTCGTTTAAAGCTCTTTTTTTTCTTCAGCGCCGTAGAAATATGGCGCTGCATTAGAAGTCTGTCGCAGGTCTCTTCTGCCAGAGGGAGCAGGTGCTCAGCTGTCAGATAATGGCTGAGCACTTGTTCTAACAGTGGGGACTGAAGATACCTTTTGTTACACGCTATTTAACTCTTTGCACGTTGCAGTGTAACGGCGGAATATAAGAGGCAGATAAAGGAAGGGGGCTCCCTCTGTCACCTATTGGACCCCCGTAATGTGATTACGAGGTCTCAATGGGTTGCTATGGAACCCTGAAGCTTGGATGTAGCCTCCGGGTCTGTGGCCGAGGAGGCTCAGCCTCTACTAACCTCATAGGCTTTCTAATGCACTACTATACAGAAGTGCAGGAATTACATACATTGACACCGATATGTGTCTGTCATGTTGTGCTACTGGGACCTGTAGTGCTACGGGTTTCCAGCAGCACATTTCCACAGGTGTGGGATGATTGAGCTGGCTGGTTGTGTATTGCTCCAGCTAGCCAACCTCCACCGGTCTGTTGCACATATATACCAACCCCTCTTACTAGAGGGTTCTAGTCATTTGTCATTTATATCATTCCCTCTCAGAACTGTGGAGCTTGGCATCATGCATGTTCTGCTTTGGTGTTATTGCACACATGAGGTTCTGGGTAGGATTCCCTTGTCTCTTCGTTGGTGTGAACAGTGACATGTTCAAGGTCTGTATGTAGGTGTTTACACATTAGGTGAGAATTGTCCAGTTCAGTGTGTGTTACTGCCTGTCGCCATCTAGAGGACGTGGGCTTGTGGGCTTACATATTCTGGCCAAAATACAATCCCTTGTGTGTACTAACTTGTTAGATATTTCCATCTGTCTGGGTGTTGTAGTAGATTGGTGAGTATTTTGGCACTTATCGTTCAGTGTACGTGCATGCACCGACATTTATGAATTACTGCATATTTACTGTGAATAGAGGCAGATGGGCCGGAAAGATCCCCAGCTGCCTACACCTCCATTCACTGAGCGATGATCAGGCCTCATGCAGACCGCTGGGTCGGATTCCGCTGCGAGAATTCTCACAGTGGGATGCGAGCCGTGCTCCTGCAGTGACCCCCGCGTCTTACCTCCTCCAGCGTCTACTCCGCTCTGCTGTGTGCCGTCTTCCGCCCAGCCGGCACATGTGCAGAGCAGAGGCGGCGCGCCAGAGGTGACACGATTTGTTTACCGCGCGGGTTTTCACTCGGTCAAATCGCAGCAGTCTGCATAGAATTGCATTATCTAATGCAATCCTATGGCAGCGTGCACGAGCGGAAATTCTGTGGGAAATCCCGCTGAAGAATTTCCGCCTGTGTGCATTTACCCTAAAAGCGCAGAAATGATCATCACTGTGTAAAAGGACCCTAACTCCAGTCACCAAGGCCTTTTTAACAGTTCTTCCTAAAAATTCCAAAGCAGAGAAAAAGCCCTTTAAACTCCCTGGTTCTCTTGGGGCTCATTCACATGACAAGATTACAGCTTCTTGGAGAATGTTTCCATGTATACCATTCCCGACAGACGTGCACAATAGTGTACAGGGGCTATAAACCTTTGTACTAGGACTTCCGCCTGGGACACAGAGGGAGCAGGACGTGTTTTACAGAGCTCCTGCAAACACAGCCTCCCAGAGCCACCGGGACCCTCTGGTGCCCTATAAAAGCAGCTGCCGGGGACGAACATCTCCCCTGCTTGCGAGGCAGAAGCCCCCACACCCCAAAGACACCCGGGAAGTCCCCGGGAGACCCCGCAACGCGACACGCGGAACCCCCAAATCGGGACACGGGCGGGAGGAGAGAGAGGACACGGGGCCCGTGGCACACCGAAACTTAACCAGCGGAGGGACCTACCGGATCGCTGACCGCGACAGGAGACGCGCCGAGGATCCCCCGAGGTGCCGCGGCCTGGGAGACATCTGAGACCGTGACCCAGACTTCCGGTCGCGAAGGCCGCGAAACCCCCCGATCGGAGAGAACCCCCGAGAAACCCCAGGGGGAGCCCGGAAGACCCGCTGAGAGCCATCGGCACACGGGGAGAAGGCGGAGAAGCGGAGGCTAAACGGCGGCGGGAGCCGCGATCCAGCCACCCGGCCGCGACAACCGGCACACGGAGCGGCGCGAGAGAAGTAGTCCCCCCAAGGTATCCGGACGACCCGGAGATCCCCTCCAGGGCGCAACCGCCATCCGCGGAGCGACCGGAGCGCCGCGGCCTAGCAGTGCCAGAAGCCGCGGCCTAAATTCCTGGCCGCGACGTCAGCGACAAACCCCGCCCACTACGGTGGCCGCGGGAGCGGCGCCTGGGAGACCGGCCTTCCTGACTGAGACGCGCCGCGGCCCGGCGGCGCTCGAATCACCGGCCCCGACTGAGGGGGGGCTGCCGGCGGTCCGTGACCCGACGAGACCCAGGGGCTGCGGCACGGGGCCTCGGTGGTGATACCAGCGAACCAGTAAGTAAGGGGAAGGACACAGAACCCCCCCATAGAAGACTGGATAACCCCCACCCACACATCACCCTAGAAACCGGCCACAGGGAAAGCAGCAAGGGGAAAACAAAAGACACACCATACATAAGCCCCCATACGAACAGTAGTCAAACCCCACCCGACCGTGGCCCTGGGCAGTGCCCCAACAACACAACAAGGGTATAAACAAGGCCTGAGAGGAAGGGGAGAAAAAGAGAGAAGAACACAGAAGGGTAACGCGCCTAAAGAAAAGGAGAACACCCCAAGAGGGGGGGGAGGTAGAAAAGGGGAAGAAAACGAACAGGAGGAGAAAGACACCAACAAAACAGAGACCCCCCAACCCCGCGGAATAGAGTGGAAGCGAGAAAGGAGACAGAAGTAAACATAACAAGAACAAAATCCACCAGAAAAACTCAATAGAACCACATAAGCAAAAATGCAAGAATAATAATTAAACGAGAAGCCGCATCCGCACCGAAAAAACCAGCAACAAAACAAAAACAAACTTGGATACAGGGAAAAAGCAGCTCTCTGTATACTAAGTCTGCATACCCACCAGAACCGAAAACTGAAATATGGACAAATATCTAAACGAACGTAGTTCAAACACTTCAACGCGAGCAACACGCCAGTTAGATATAGACAAAACAAACTCAGGGGGAAAGCAGAAGAACAGACCGACCAAAAGTACAAAAGAAAAAGAGAGCAAGAACACTCAACAACCCATACCCTCCCCAAGAAACGCCTCACCCCGAGCTACAACAACATCGGACCAAAACCCTGAAACTCCGCCTCCACAAACCACTGCATCACCGATGGATAACAGTGCAGAAATGACACAGGCCACAATGGTGGCGCAAGAGGTCTCAAAAATATTACTACCATTATTTGACAACAGACTAGAGACATTGCACAAATCTATAAACTCAGCTCTATCGCAAATTACAGACAACACCCAAAGACTGACAGAGCTAGAAGCAAAGTCCCAAAACACAGACCAATCCATAGCCACCTTAGAAGCCTCATTACAAAGAAGCCGATTAGAAACCGAAGCACTCCGGGAGAAAATAGACGATCTAGAGAACAGACATCGACGCAATAATCTACGCTTTGTGGGAATCCCGGAATCGGTAACCAACGCCCAACTCTCAACATATCTAACCACAGACCTACCACAAGCCCTTCAACTCAACATGCCAAATGACCCCTTAATAATTGAAAGGGCCCACAGAGTTGGCCCACCAGGAGACGGATGCAACAACAGAACCCGACCACGACCAGTAATAGCCAAATACATGCATTGGGCAACGAAAGAGGAGGTTATACAGGCCTACAGACGACGAAAAGAACTGATAATTCAAGGAACAAAAATCCTCATATTTCAGGACTTCTCAGCTGCAGTCTCTCAAAAACGCAAATTATTCACTCCAATCTGTCAAGCCCTACACGAACAAAACACACGTTTCCAACTGCTGTATCCCGCAAAACTTCGGGTCCAAGAAGGCAATAGAACTTTGATATTTAACAATCCGGAAGACGCAAGGAGACACCTACAACTGGAAGAAGAAGACGGACGAGGATGAGACAGAAAGAAAAAGGGAACTGGGTCCCTGATCCCCCAACACGACCCTGATCCAAATAATGCGGATGTGGCAACACTAATGCAAAAGAAAAGACTACATACATGTTTCATGTTTATATAAGTTTTTCTATGTTTTTCACTATGACCCATTTGAATTCTAGGAGGGAACCCAACAGGGAGATCGAAGGGCCCCGCCGACACGGCACGACCACTATTCAGTTGCACCCACGGCTCGCTGGGACCGGGGGATGCGACGACAGAAAGGCACTCACAACGGTAAATATGACCAAAACGCATACATTAACATGCCTATAGACGCAGAGACTACAGATTACCACACACCCAAAACATTACTAATTCTATCTTGGAATGTAGATGGTCTTAACACACCTATTAAGTGAAAAAAAGTACTAACACACTTGAAGAGACACAAACCAGACATTGTATTCCTGCAGGAAACACATTGGAAAAAAGAGGGAAAGGGGGAGCTGAGAGCACCGTGGATAGAAACATGCTACACAGCCTCACATACGTCAGCATCACGAGGAGTAGCCATCCTAATAAGGAAAAACATACCACACACGATGAGACAAACCATAGCAGATCCACAAGGGAGATTCCTGGTGTTGAGGGTCAGCATAGACTCACAAACATATTGCCTGGTGAATATATACGCCCCCAACACAGACCAACCAAAATTCTATGCAACATTAACAGAACAGCTACAACCTTACCTAAACGACCACATAATCCTGGGGGGAGACTTTAATGGCATACAAGACGACTCACTAGACAGAACAGGACCTTCCACCCAACCAACCCCAACCACACAAGCGCTAATCACACTAATAGACCAACTTCACGTGTGCGACCCGTGGCGACTTTCAAACCCAACCAGCAGAGAATACACATGCTGCTCCAACGCCCATCACTCGTTTTCTCGGATAGACTTTTTCCTAATATCGAACAAAATATTTGATTGCCACCGGCAATCTATAATTCATCCGATATCTCTAAGCGATCACGCACCGATCGCAACAACACTACAATTGGTCCCCTCTCGGAGGCTGTCACGGCTGTGGCGCTTCCCCTCCTACCTACGGGAATCGGAAGAGTTTAGAGAGTACATAAAACTACACTGGAATAACTATGCAGACGACAACAGTGAACACATAGACAACATAGCACTCTTCTGGCAGGCCTCGAAGGCAGTGATGAGAGGTCACATCATAAGCTACGTGTCCCACAAAAGGAAAAAATTCCAAACAGAATTCGAGGCCCTACACAGCTCCCTCTTGACAACACAAAAAGAACACATAGACGCTCAAGATGATAACTCATATCAAATATTCCTCACAGCAAAACACCTGCTAAATGAATTCGTACACACACATGCACATTGGCAAACACAACTAACAAAAAATAAATTTTATAGGTGGGGCAACAAGACGGGGCGACTGTTAGCAAACCTAACCAAACAAAGACAGCCACATAAACCAATATTAACCCTAAGGCGCACCAACGATAATACCCTGACGACAAAACAGGAAGAGATAACCCAAACACTATACGAATATTTTGAAAACCTATACCGGGCAGAACCAGCAAACATACAAGACATCCACAAATTTTTAGAAACAATGAGCTTGCCGAGACTCGCAGAGGAACAAAAAACAGTACTGAATGCAGACATACGAGAGGAGGAGGTTCGGGACGTAATCGCAGCGGCAGCGGGGGGAAAGACGCCGGGACTGGACGGTTTCACAACAGAATATTACAAAATACTAACAATGGACATAGTACCAGTGCTGACCCAACTATACAATGCAATATACATGGAAGATACTCAAATAGAGGACTTTGGCACTTCTAGAACAATTCTACTCCCCAAACAAAATAAAGACCCGACTGACCCGCGATCATACAGACCGATCGCACTACTAAATTGCGACTATAAATTCTTATCCAAAATACTAGCCGACAGACTTCAAACCATTCTACCGTCCATACTAGATACATCGCAAAAAGGCTTCACGCAAGGACGTAGTGCCCTAAAAAACATCAGGGCCGCCATAGCGGCAACTGTGGCAGCACAAAACCCTGAGAATCCCATAACAATGCTTCTCAGCCTAGACGCTGAGAAAGCTTTTGACAAAATGGCCTGGCCATTCCTAAACGTACTGCTGAAAAAAAGAGGGTTTGGACAGACCTTTGCAAACTATATTAACACAACACAAACAAACGCCACCACAATCCTCACAGTCAATGGCCACAATACCCCCCACATCGACCTTTTTAGAGGAGCTCGACAGGGCTGCCCCCTTTCACCATTACTTTTTAACATATCAATTGACCCGCTACTCAGATTCCTAACACACACCACGCTCTTTACAGGGGCGTGCTACGGAGAAACGAGGATAAAGGTAGAAGCATTTGCTGACGACCTCTTACTTATAGTCAACAACCCTAGGGAAACACTATCACCCCTATTACGGGAAATAGAAAGAATAGGCAAACTCTCAGGCTACACCCTGAATCTGGACAAAACAGAAGCACTGCTACTTAGAGGACCAGCGAAACCCACATGGGCAAACCAACACCCATTTAAATGGGAAAAACATTCCATACAATACTTGGGGATTCAACTCACAAAAAACCCTTCTGCACTCTACAACACAAATATTGAACCATATGTCAAAAAACTAGAAACGACCCTAAATGTATGGAAGAACTTCACGGTCTCCTTTTTGGGGAGAATCAACCTCTTAAAAATGGTAGAATTCCCACGATTACTATATATCCTGCACTCACTTCCCATATTTCTAAAATTGAAAGACATAAAGAAGATCAACTACCTATATGGAAAATTTATCTGGGGAGGGGGAAGACCACGCATTGCCCTTAAAACCCTACATAAACATAAGGACAACGGCGGCACCAATCTACCAAATATAAGAGACTATAACCTAGCAGCACAAGCGCGATTTATCCATGACTGGATTTATTCCAAGTCGCACTTTACAAACACGCCACTAGAACAAATAATGGCTAAGCCAACACAATTACAAAATATACTCCACCAACCATACTCAGAACTGCCAAAACAAATCAAACATAACCCCCTGATACTAGCGGCATGGAAAGCATGGAACAAACTACGTAGAGACAGTCAAACGTCACCACACATATCCCCACACCTGACATTCATAAACAACCCCAATTTTCAGGACGGAAAACCCCACAACATCTTTTTTGAATGGAAAGCACACGGGTTGGACTCAATAGATAAATTACTGCACAAAAGGGAGAGAAGAATCCTAACTCATGCAGAAACAAAACAAAAATACCCCGAAATCCCTATTCCACTGTTCTCATACCTACAGGCCAGACACTATATCACAGGCCTTACACCGCAGTTCCGGGAACATGACTGGACACAGGCAGGAGACACTTGGATCTCCAAGAAAACGGGAGCACGGGGAATGATATCTAAAATATATAGAGCAATAAGGAACATGAGGGAAGAAGAGGACATCGATCCAGGGGTTGGGAAATGGTCTCTGGACAACCCAGACCTCACACCCACACTAATTAAGGAATCCCTAGTGTCAGCCCACAAATGCCTGCCATCAGCCAGGTTTCTGGAGATGAGACTACAGATAGTCCATAGATCATACCTCACCCCAATTAAGGGATTTTACATGGGAATTTACGACACCCCAAACTGTTTCAAATGCCAGGAACCAAACACCAATCTATACCACAGCCTGTGGACGTGCCCACTGATAAAAAACTTCTGGTCCCGAATACGCGAATACACTACAACACACCTGACAAACTTCTGCCCACAAGAACCAGCATGGGCAATATTTGGATATCTAGACCCCAAGACATATCATTGTGCCAGGGGAGTAAGAAAGTTACTACATTTTATAGCAGCAGCAGGCCTAAAAGCCATCCTGCAGACCTGGGTGCAACCAACAGGCCCCCCATTCAGATTGTTCCTGGAAAAACTTGCATTCTTATTTCAAATGGACTGGGCGGAAACTTCATTATTTAAGGAGAAAATGGTACAAACTTTCTTCGAAACATGGGGAAGTTTCATCCATTTAATGCCACAGAGAGTAAAAGAAAAACTAAAAAATTGCTTTCACCACACCTATTGGTTCCAGGAGCAAGCGGCAGTGGGGGACACACCAATATAGGGTGAATCACTGGTCGTGCCGTGGCCGCGCGGGGCCTCTATACCTTTCGAAGATCTCCAGCACGAAGTTTGAAAGACTAAGTGTACAAATACCAATTGGGTCAAAAGTTTGGTTTAATGCAAATGTTCTCTCCCCTCCCTCCCCCCCCCCCCCCCATCCCTTAATGCCAGACCCACCCCTCCCCCCTCCTCTCCCCCCCCCCCTCTTTTATTTATTTTTTTTTTTTTTTTGTGAGTGTCTTTCCTTCCCTTCCTTTCGTCTCGACTCCCTGACCCCTCACGCCCCTCCCTAGCTTTCCCAGTTATATAAAAATGTTATGTAAAAGTGAATTAGGATGACATTTTTATTTGTGAAGTCAAAACAGCAAATGCATCTGAAATGTCAAAGTTTGTCCTGATTCAATCAATAAAAACAAGTTTAAAAAAAACCAAAAAAAAAACCTTTGTACTAAGGAATTTATAGCCATATTGCCAAATAGGTCCATAACCGGGCTCTGCTGTGCACATAATGGGGTTTGAATTACGGAATCTGCAGTCGTCTCCTGCACGGACAATCCACAGCATTCTGCACCAATTCAAGCCAATAGAACATTCGCATGTCCGCTCACATTGTCCGCTCCCGTGTCCTTGCTAGGCGGTGATGCGGGGAAAGCAGAGGTATAAAAAACTGTAGTGCACGTGTCTGATGTCGACACGCACGAACTATCCGCTGTACAAAATAGAAGATGAAGAGACAGGTACACGGTGTCACCGGCCGGGCACAGGGCAGGTCATGGTGCAGGATCCACATCTGCAATCAGACCCGGTCGTGTGCAGCCGGCCTAAAATAGATGGAACCAGAAATCTTGGTGACGCATAGGACTCCTGACCACCGATATAATGACCCGAACTAAAAGTCCTTGGCAGTAAAGCACAATACCTTAATAGCGATGCTCTTTTTAATCATATTGTGTTGTCTTCTTCTCACACCATAATGCTGGGTTTCCTCAGGACGGCTTCACGGTTTTGCCGCAGCAAAAAACTGCCAGATTTTTGCGGGATAAGTGCAGCTTCAAAACCTACAGGACTTAGCCTCGGGTTTTGGAGCGGCTTAGCCACATGCTTTTCCATTGCGTCCAGCTCTCCCATAGAGAGGATCAAGGCCGCAGCGAAAAAAAGAATTGATATGCTGCATCCAAGGAAACGGCGCCGTAGCGCCAGCTAATGCTGGTTTTGCCGCAACAGATTGTCCGCCCCGTGTGGATGAGATTTTTGACAAGTCTCGTCCACATGCCTGGCTAATTTTGGTATTAGCGGCCACAGCGAAATTCTGCAGGGAAAGTTCGCTGTAAATCCGCCCTGTGTGAACCCAGCCTAAGTGGTGTCCCTGTGGTACATGCACTCTTGATGATCCATCAATTCTCCTTAGAACTCAAAAAGACAGATGTGATCTGAGGGCTCAGGCAGACGGGTGTTTTTTGCTGAGAATGTTTTTGGCGTTTGCGATCCGCATCTATATAGAACCAATGCTTTTCCATGGTAGCGGTCACATGTCCGATATTTACATGTGCATAAAATTGACACGTACAAAAGAACATATGGGTGTCAATGGATGTGGTCACATGGTTTTTTTTTATGCGCGAATATACGCATGTAAAAAATGTCTGTCTTTCTGAGCCCTGAAGGTTGAAGGGGCATAACTACAGGCCCTTTTATGTGCAAAGGTAATCTTTCAAAGGACTGAAACATTGAAAGATTTAGCAATCTATTTGTATAAAGTGTTAATGGACATTAACACTTTATCAGCTTCATTTGCATGTAAAAGGACCTCTAGAAGTTGTTTGCAGAGACCAGTGTGTGTTTAAACACACTCCAAGCTGTGCAAACAGCTGCCTGCACATTCCATTATTCTCCTCCTGGCTAGTGTAAACATACCACAGGGAGAACATCCTGCAGTCTATTGAAGGATGAGTAAAATACGTTCAAACGGAGTATTTGTGCTCAGTCTTTCAGCGGCTGCATGATGAATTTTAAGTTTAGCTAAAATCCATCGATCAAATTAAAAGTACACAATGTCTGCGTTTACATGTAGCGATTATCGCTCATTTTTGTCTGAGAGAACATTAAATAAGGGCTAATGCCCATTGCCGAATTTCTGCCACGTTTTACGCGGCGGAAATCCGCGGCGTTACCCCGGAGCTAATCGGTTCTATTGAACCTAACAGCTAAATGTTCACGCTGCAGAATTCCGCAGCGTGCAACAAACGGTGGCATGCTCTATTTGCCATGGGAATATGCGTGGCCGGCTTCCATTGACATAGCCGTCATGCTATCCTTCGGAAGTATCGCGTAAAAACGCGTGCCTACCTGCATCATCTGGCACTGGCGGCGCATCATGCACTGTACTGCGTATGCGCACCGGCTCGAAGGACGGTAACAGCATGGCGGAACCGGAAGCTGAGTGTTAGGGTTTTCGGGGGCGCCGTGGTGGACTCCGTTGCAATATTCCACTAGCGGAGTCCGCCACGGCTGTGGGCATGAGGCCTAAGACATCCAATAGAAATAAAGACACCGACACAAAGGTTTATGGAGGGAGAAAGAACATTTTATTTCTAGCTGTAGGAAATGGTAGATTTTATTATGAGGTATTTTGAGGCTATTGATCGAGAGGAAGGCGAAAACCCTTTGATAGGAAGAAGCCAATTATCCTTGTATAAAGGGGAAAAATTCCTTCCTGACCCCAAATATGGCGATCAGAACAAGTCCCAGGATCAAAGCCGACATCTGACCTGACTTATTAGAATGTATTCTTGTTGTCAGAAATCTAAATAAATCTCTTACCATTTATTGTTTGTGGGGAATCTAAAGTGTATTGAACTAAACCTGTTTATAGACTGTGTTGGTCCAGAGGAAGGCGAAAACCCCCTTGAGGAAAGAGCCAATTATCCTGTTTTAAGGGGGAAAAATTCCTTCCTGACCCCAAATATGGCGACCAGAATAAATCTCAGGATCAAACGCCAGCCGCTCACCTCCCTGGTGTATGTGATGTCAGCTAAAGATTGTGTTTCTTTATGTTTATATTATGTTATTTATGTGGCTGATTCCTTATAAATAAGACCTAACCCTATTTAAGGCTGTGAGTTGATCCAGAGGAAGGCAAAAACCTCCTTGAGGTATGAGCCAATTGTCCTCAAGTTGGAAAAATTCCTTCCTGACCCCAAATATGGCGATCAGAGCAAGTCCCAAGATCAAAGCCGACATCTACACCTATCTGTGTGTATATTTGTGTCTATGTATGTGTTAGTGTCTACACTAGTGTCTAACCTTCATGTATGTGGTGCGTGCTGCTTACCTGGCCTGTGCCGAGGTCTTACTAGTAACCAGGAGTTCAGGGATGATAGTCACTCGGGCTATTGTTCCTGAACTCGCCAGTTACCAATCAAGCACAGGCCGCTCCTGGGGGCGTAGAGGGTCTTCAGGAGAGGATGATGTTCGATGCCAGCCGAAGGATGCCAAGGTCGGGGTAGCATGATGGTAATACGCAGGATGCAGTTGGTGGAGAGAGGATGTTGTTGGTAAGCCGGGGTCTTCTACAGCAGCAGAGTCGTGTGTTCAGCAGACCGTTGTCGTGGGCCGAGCCTACAAGACATAAGAAGGAATTGTCAGTGTTACCAGTTGTGGATATAAACCAGTGAACTACTGTAACATAATGACTTGTATCAGGATCTGATTGGGATCTGATATAAAAAAGTTATTTTCTGCAACTGTGTCTTTACTATGAGGTATTGGGAGTTTTGTGATTGTGGAAGCCATAATAGAGGCCATATTGCTGGTCTTAATATATTTTCCCCAAAGTCCTTTGCTATGTTAGAGGAAATGGTTTATGTATTAAGCTTTCTACGGTATGTGAAGTTTTGCTACAGTGTATGGATATGATTGTAGGTGTCCTGTGTGTATAGGTGTACAGATATGTATGTGTGAGTGTGTATAGAGGATACTTACCCGATGGTCGCGGCTTCCTTCACAATCGGATTCTTCTCGTCATCCTAAGAAGAAGTAGAGACATGGTATTTACAGGAGCAATAATAATGTTATTATATGACCTCCTGAGCTGTCTGACACCAGAGGAACAATGATAATCAACACAGAGGTCTGCCTGAAGAACATCAACCCTAGAGGAGGAAGATCTTACCGGGTCCAGCTTGGTGAAGTGTACGAAAATCCGTCCACAGGGTGAAGGGGTGTACCACCCTCCGGCCACGGCAGGTCTCGATTCCTGGGAACTCTGCTGAAGGGTTTGAATGGCGGCTCTGCTCTTTTCATCTCCAGCTCCTCCCAATTCACGGTGTTGAAGAATCGGTGACCTCTGATATTCTTGTGGACACCCAGCCTCTTCTTTGGCTTCTTCCGCAGCAGTCTCTTCAGAAGATGCTTTACGTCAGCATCTAGCCAAGATGGGAATTTTGGCTTCTTTCTGGTGATGGACTTGATGATCTTTCTCCTGGAGGAGCCATGGTAGAAGGGGGACTGTCCTGTCGCCATCCAGGATACGACAATCCCCAGGCCCCACCAGTCGACTGCTGCGTCGTAGTCCTTCTCACGAAGCACCTCTGGGGCCATGAATCTATAAGTGCCTGTCACTCCGCTGATCTTCTTAGACGGGACGACGCCGTCTTGGGCCAGCCCCAGGTCAATCAGGCGGATGTGTCCATCTCCGTCCAGCATGATGTTCGCCGGCTTTATGTCACTACAATGAAGAAAAGTAAAAAGGTTAATCTGTTGAGTGATGCAGTAATAATGTAGTAGAGAAATAATGTACCACAGCTTAACCAGTCCTAATTCAGGACTCTGGGAAAGCTGGGTACATTATCTTCACCAGGGAAACAGGGAGATGTGGGAAAGTTGTGCTTACCGATGGATGATGTAGCGTCGGTGCAGGAACTGGAGGCCGCATGCAATCTCCGCTGTGTAGAATCTGAGAGAAGAGTGTAGTATCAATGACATGAAATAAGTCCCCGACGTCATGTCACCATCATAGTGTCACCTGTACGCCCTCCACTCTTCTATATCTGTCATGTCGCCCTCAGTATCCCCCCGTCTCCTGATTAGTCATTTACTCACCTGACATGGTTGATGTCCAAGCTGCCGCACATCCTGATCATCGCCGCCAGGCTTCCTCCGGACAGATACTCCGTGATGAAGTAGGCCCGGTCTGCAGACTGCTGTGCGGCATACAGATGGTAGATGAAGGGGCAGTCTTGGGCCTTCAGGAGTATCCGCCGCTCTCTCCTTATGACGTCTGCCTTGCTCTTTCCTCTGTCAACAACCTTGATGGCCATGAAGGTGTTCCTTCCAGGAAAAGATGCCAGGACCACCTTAAGAAAGCAGATAAGAAATTATCACTGACAGCGGCCAGAAGGGAAAATCATATATATTTATCACATGGTGGATTTATCACTAGGCGCTTTCACATGGCCAAGAAGATTGTGCAAATTAGAACCCCGTTCTTTTGAATGGAGTCATATACATGAGCGTTTTTCTCTTTTTGTCCCGCACCGCATCTTGGTGCAAGGAAAAAAAATTGCAGCATGTTTTCTTTGCATGTTCCTCAAAATCCATTGTCTATTGTTTTCAATGGGACAGGAAAACAGATTGTATGGCGTGTGATGCGAGGTTTCCCATTGACTGTTTCTGATAGCCGGCCTCCTGCTGTGACAGCCGGGGTGCAGAAGGACAGTGACCCCTGCTGTTAACTCCTTACATACCACGATCTATGTAGATCACGGCAAATTAAAGGATTCACAGAGGAAGGGCGCTTTCCTTGTGATGTCATTGGACCCTTGCGATGTAATCGCGGAGGGCCGATGGGTTGCGATGGGTGGCAGGATGCTAGATAGAGGCGTCTTGCTTTACTGTTGCCTATGATTGTTTTTACAATCGATAAGGTTGTAATAGTAATCATAGCTGCTATGGATCAGGTCCCCTTCAGGGACATAAACAGTGTCAAAAAGCAAAATTAAATAAGTACATTTTAAAAAGCCTTTTTTTGCTCATTTTCCCCTATTTGTATGAAAAAAAAATTAAGAAACCCCCCACATGTGGTATCATTGTGTCTGTAATGAGCTGTGCTATAATTTGAGCAAACTATTAATTTTGCGCAGCAAAAGCCGTAAAAAGAAGGGAGCAAAATACTGATATGTGGAGGAGCCGTCACTGCGCCATTCCCAGAAAATAACAGTCATATAACTTACCTCGCTGAAGCTTCCTCTGCCCAAGATCTGAAGGGCGGTGAAGCGCTTGATGTCAAATCCGCGGTCTGATGGTAGAAGGTCCTGGCTGGTGCCTGGTCTTGGCTCCTCATCCTCTCCACTCCTCCTCCTCTTTATAGCTGTGAGTCCGCTCACGCTCTCGTCTTCTCTTTTGCGCTTTTCGACGTCTCCTTTTTGTCCATTGGACTCCATTTTTCTCAGTCCTGTAATCTTCGATCCAACCGCTGCCGTCGTCAGTTGAAAGGAAATGGCAGTTGGCCGATTGGAGGTCAAAGGTCAGTGAAGCCGCCAGTACCAGGCTTGCCAGTACTTTGCCTGCCGGTACCCTGCTCTGCCATATACACTGTGAAGTGGCCACCATGAGTGATGGTCTAGTGCCCAGGGAAATGGAGAAAATCATAGCTGGTTCTTCCAGTGCCACATTATTAGTAGATGGGCAGGGATGGCACTTGATGTCTGGGTTGGCAGTGGTGCCCATAGTTCATCAGAAACTTTTGGAGTTTTATAAAACTTACGGTTGATTGGAAATTGAAATGAACCCGGCGGAGGAAAAAACATAAATTGTACTAATGAGAGGAATAATAAAGTCTTGTGAGAGGTCATTTAATAAGTGTCCATCATCCAGATACATGATGTGTATCTCCATATGTTACAGCGGGCAGCGCCCTCGCCAGTGCAGATCTGGGTGGTAGCGGGCGGAGATGCTTCTATGGAGGTCATAGACGGATTTATCCACAATGGGGATTAATGCTGAGGTGTCAAATGATAGAAAGGGGTCATACAGAAATGTTAGGAGGATGTTATAAATCTACGGTTGCTGTGTGAGTTATTGTTGGGGGTTGCAAATTGGCGCAGTAATACGGTATTATAGGACTTTTTATTTCACTGAGACAATAAAGACTATTTTATTAGACAAGCTTGTGAGTGCAATCTAAAGTCTGGGAGAATAAGAGGTTGTGTGCAAGATATAGTCAGGTTTAGGGCAACGACAGAAGAGCGTGTAACGTAACACGCTCACTCCTGCACATTTTTTGCGCAGTGAACGAGTGTATTTAACATTCATGCCTGTGCAAATATGGAGTGTATGTCCGCAGGCTCCATTCGTTCACACAAGCAGTGGAATCACCGCACCCTGATTTAAAAGGCTAATTTGCCTAACGTGGATGATTGCAGATCTGCACTGCACTTAGTGCATACCCGCGTAGGCAGATGTGCGCGCTTGCCCACCTCACGTGGGACTCTATGGTGCACAAACACGCACAAGATAGGGCAAATACAGCCGCAATGAGCCCGTTTGCAATCAATGGGTTCTATTCTCTACATATCGCACTCATCTGTTTAAGCCCTTATATAAGGTGACCAGACCTCCCAATTTAGGCAGGACAGTCCCACTTTGGGACCCTGTGTCCTGCCTTTCCTAGGGTCCAAGCTCCCTGGCTTGTAATCAGTCAGTGGCGCTGCGGACGGCAGTGTGTGCATCCAGGATCCTTCTCCCCTGACCGATCCTCATTTGTTCCACAGGAGGAGAGGAGAAGGGAGGAGGTGTTGCTTTGGGTGCACACACTTCTGCCTGCAGCAGCGCCGAGAAGAGAGAGCTCTGTAGACCAGGAGAAGGGTAAGTATATGGGGGGACACTATTACTACCAAGGCCTCTGTGGGGGTGGGGTCCCCATTACTAGTGAAGCCACTCTGGGGGATACTATTACTACTGACGCCACTCTGTATGTGGCAGCATACCTCAAGCTGACTTACTGTATGCTTACAGGTGGCAGAAGTGCTGCAGACTGTCCACGGTAGAAATTTCTGCTGCTAATTATGCAGCATTTTTGCAACCAAAAACAGTCAAAATCCGCACCCCTGGTGTCATTCTTCAGCCTAGCATACTGTATTACTAGGGGTTTGAACACATGCGCATGATTTTGTTCCTTTAAGCGGCCGTGATAATCACGAGACAATTGATTTCAGCTCTTTTCTCGGGAGTGAATACTACGTCGCACCTATCTTCCCCCAATTATTTTCAGCCTTCTGCACAATGGCATGGAGTTTGAACGGGCCGAGAAGGGGGAAAAACCCTCCATTAATGCACCACTATGCTCCATACTGGTGATCGTAGTTGTGCATAAGCCCGTGTGATGTTGCCCTTGTATATTTATATAAAATGTGTGTGTTTAGAATATATATAATATATGTGTATTCATATAGAGTCTCATACTTACCCATCCAGCGTGCGGCCGCACAGAATTAGGACATGCTGCGATTTATCATAAGCCAGCATTAGGGCGCCTACCCACTGGCGATTTTTTTTTTTTTTTTTTTTTCCTGCGATGCTAAATTGCGTTTTGCGTTTTTTCTGAAGAGCAATTAGCATAGAATGTGTTCTTGTCCATTTGTTGTTGTTTTTTCGTTGCGTTGCAATTTTTCACATAGGAACTGTCAGTTGCATATGTCTCCTTATTTTTCTCTTAAAGGGGTTGTCTCGTGAAATCAAGTGGGGTTCAGCACTTCTGTATGGCCATATTAATGCACTTTGTAATATACATCGTGCATTAATTATGAGCCATACAGAAATTATTCACTTACCTGCTCCGTTGCTAGCGTCCCCGTTGTCATGGATCCGTATAAATTCGCTGTCTTCTGGCGTTTTTAGACGCGCTTGCGCAGTCCGGTCTTCTCCCTGGTGAATGGGGCCGCTCGTGCCGGAGAGCTGGTCCTCGTAGCTCCGCCCCGTCACGTGTGCCGATTCCAGCCAATTAGAAAGCTGGAATCAGCAATGGACCGCACAGAGCCCACGGTGGGTGAAGATCCCGGCGGCCATCTTGGTAAAGGAAGAAAGAAGTCGCCGCGAGCGCGGGGATTCGGGTAAGTAATAAACTTTTTTTTTTTTTTAACCTATCCCTTGGGTTTGTCTCGCGCCGAACGTTTCGGCGTGAGACAACCCCTTTAATGCACCCATGATTGTCAATGGAAATTAACGAAAAACGCCGCAAAAAAGGCGCGAAAAACGCTGCCTTTTTCACGCACGAAAATCAGCAACGCCAATGGGTAGGCGCCCTTAGAGTGCATAAACTAACGCAATCCTATGATAGCGTGCCAATCCCGCTGCAGAATTTCCGTCCGTGGGCATTGTGCCTAAGCCGTAGCATTGGCCCCATAATGCCACAATGCCCAATATCCTATCGTAATTCTAATCTTTCTTTTTCAGATGAGCAAGAAGCCGTTCAAGAGAACATTTACCAAGTGGATGAATTCCCATTTGGCCAAGGTAGCTGGTCATGTAGTTACATTGTGTAAGAGGACATTCCACATGCTTTAGGGCTCAGTCACACCAGCAAAGTTTTCCTGCATGTATAGGCGCGTTTCCGAAACGAATCTATTAGAACCAATGCTTTCTAATGAAAGCGGTCACATGTCCGTTTTTTAGAATTCTTTAAAATGCGCACCTACCAAACATAGGACGTGTGAGTGAAAATGCACCCGGTCACGTGATTATTTTCTACATGCCATGTGCTTTTATTTTTTTTACATGCGTGAAAAATTTGCTTGTCTGACTGCGCCCTTATAGTTGTTTCAGTAATTAGAACTTCTCTCGTTAGTCTGGCCTCCTTCTACACTACTTTATCAGGATGTTGTAGGGGAAATGTATTAACTGATGTTTGCCGGGTTTCTGGTGTAAAAAGGTGACATATTTTGGCGCATGCCACATATTCAACCTTTTTCTGTTTTGTGGCTCGATCGCCATTTTGCAAAGGTGGTCAGATATTGAGTGTAAATTCTGCCATCTTTTGGTGCATCTTGTTTCTGCGGCGTACACAGTGCAGCAAAAATGACGTGAGAACTATATTCTATGGGTCAGTACGATTACTAACATAAAAAAATTATTTTTATTTTTTGCTTTACCACTTTTTTTTCCAAAGATATTTTATTTTTTAAAATTATTTTCTTCCGCAATCTTCTGACAGCCATACCTTTTTTTTATTTTTCCGTCGACATAGTTCTGTGGGGCCTCATTTATTTTTTAGCAATACCAAATAGATTTTTGTCTTTTTATGTAGATTTTTTTATTATACATCTGGGAAAAGGTTTTTTTTTTTTTAAACTTTTATTACCTTTTTATTATTTTAATATTTAATAAAATGTAAGTGATTTACACTTGTTTTTTACATGTGTAATACACAGTACTAAAAGCCCATTTACACTGCGCCATTCAGGCACACATGATAAAAGACGCAGCATGTCCTCTATTGATGCATGAGATACGCAGCGAGAACATCTTCGGATGGACGTGTTTTTTCAGGTTTTGTTTTTACTAGAGGGATTTTCGTGCGTTAATACTACCTATAGTCCGCCTGCTTTTTTTGACAGGAGCCGTGTGATCATCATCAGTCACTGTAATAGGAGGAACAAAAAAAGGTTTGGTACTGTGTTAGCCAGCAGAGCAAAATGTGATTGTTCCCAGCAAGAAAACCATGTAATCTTGGAGATATGATACCTTTTAATGGCTAACAAAAAGACATGATGTTCTAGCGAGCTTTCAAACCTACTCAGGGTTCTTCTTCAGGCTTAATGAAATAGATGTGAAGAGGAATACATATATACACTCATACATATGAGAAGGTACAGATCTGGTGTGATTAATGTGCACTTTAAACAATATATACTGGGGGTGGGGTGGCGGGGGGCTAGTTACATAATGAATGAGAAATGAATTCACTGGAGTGGGCCTTTAATACTCTCTTTACGTTAAACATTCTTGCACGCACTAGCAGCGGGGCCCCTACCGTGAGGCAGCAGTTTGTAGGACCCCAGAAGGAGGAGGTTGCTGCCCTCTGGTGAAAAAAAAAACAATTGCCACCTGTTGGGTGGGCAGCAACCTGAGAAGCATTTTACTCACTTAGGCTAACTTCACAAAAAGGGCGAGCGCAATATGGGGCCATGAATCCCACCCCTATATCACACTCTCCGCTATGTCAAATCCCTGAGGATGTGAGGCGTTGTCACGTGAGAACAGCCTCGTATCACTTCAGGGATGCAGGAAACCTCCGCCGTGACGGACAGGAGTTTCTGACATTGATTTTAATGGGAGACCTCGCATCGCGTGCCCCTAGCATGTGGTGCAATGCTGCCGCCGGGACCATAAAATGACATAGGGTTTAGAATCAATTTCTGCGTATACAAATACGAATCTGCCCTCAGGGTCCCTTCTGACATTTATAGGGTTCCATCTTAATGATTTGTGAATAAGGAGTGAGACTCATCTGGAGAAAGAAGTATGAAAGGAGTGACATGTCCACTGTACCCACGTTTTTTTAAGGGTATCTGCTTTATCTATAGTGAGGTGAGTCTCTTGCAAACCCACAATCTGGGGATTAAATTGCTTAGTATAAGACAAAACTGCTTTACGCTTATTAGCGGTGCCCAGGCCTCACATGTTCCAACTAAGACATGACAGCGACATTGGGAGACATAATGACATATAGCACAGTCGGGTTTTCCAAGTAGGGGAGCATATTACCCATATTAGAAAGAAGGATATAAGCACAGACCTACTTGTAACTTAAAAGAAACTGTAACAGCTTAAACAACTAAGAATTGACATCCCGCTTAACAATAATGTGTCGCAGGTGTCTAAAAAAAAAGAGTAAGCTACAATCTATTTTGAAAGTAGCAGTTGTTGTGAGTGGGGGACATTCCAATGGCCTATCGGGGATTGGTTTATGTGATAAAAATTTTTTTTCCCTTTAAGCATGGCTTCAGGCTATTGCCGCAGCGGTGGCTACCCGGGGACGAGCCCACAATCCGGGACAGCGTAAAGGCTAGGTGACATATCTCTTCATCCCAGCCATATACAGTATCAACCATAGGCCAATGGATCATGGGCCCAAATGTTCTTTGCAGAATTTACATTGCATAGATCAGAACTTGGGACTATGCAACGTCGGATGACGCAAGGTGCATACAGAGCCACTCCATGGCTTCAGTAGGGGAATGTAGAAAGATCACTTTATCATTTGCTGCAATCCGTAAACGGGACGGGTATGCCATAGAGTATGGAATGCCTCTATCCTTGAATCTCTTTTTTATTTCCACGAAGGTGGCTCTTTGTTTCTGCAGATCCGCCGAAAAATCAGGGAAAATAGATCTCACTGAGTTGTTATATTTAACCCCTTAGTGACGAAGCCTGTTTGCGCCTTAGTGGTGGAGCCAAATTTTGGAAATCTGACATGCGTCGTTCAACGTGGCATAACTCCGTAAAGGCTTTACATATCCCAGTGATTCTGACATTGTTTTTTCGCCACATGTTGTACTTCATTTAGATTGTAAAAATAGACCGATATAATTTGTGTATATTTATTAAAAGTACCAATATTGGAAAAATTTTGAAAAAATTGTCATTTTTTCACATTTTCAACCGTAATATCTCAAATATGTCCAAACATACTGTACAAATTTTTGATAAGATATGTATTTCCATCTGTTTACTTTATTCTGAATGCACACTTGAAAAACTTTTGTGTTTTTTTTAACCATTTAGAGGACGTACACATTTAACATTACTTTTCAGCATTTTGAGGAGCACTTTGTTTTCCTGCACCAAGGCAAGTTTGCAAAGGCTCATAAGTGTCAGAATAATAGATACACCCACAAATGACCCCATTTTAAAAACTACACTCCTTAGTGTATTCACTGAGGGGGGTCATGAGTATTTTGACCCCACCAGTTTTTTTCAGGAATTAGTTCAATTTAGGGGAGAAAAAATAAAATTTCATATTTTTGCAAATATGTCATTTTAAAGACATTATTTTTTTCCTATAGAGCCCATGAAAATGAGGATTTACACACCAAAATGGATACCCCCGTTTCTCCCGTGTTCAGAGACATACCCATTGTGGCCCTAATCTCATGTCTGGATGCATAACAGGAGCCAAAATGAAAGGAGTAGTCGGTGTCTTTCAGAACATAAATTTTGCTTGAAGGCGTTTTAGGCCCCATAGCACTTTTGTAGAGCTCTTGAGTGGCCAAAACCAAAGAGAACCCCCACAAGTGACCCCATTTTGAAAACTAGACCCCTTAACGAATTTATCTAGGGGTGTACTGACCATTTTGTTCCCACAGTTTTTGAATGAATTGAAGCAAAGCAAAAGGAAAAAATTGTGATTTTCATTTTTTTGTCAATTCTGTCATTTTAAAAACAGCTTTTTTTCTACAGCACACGCATGAATGAAGCCTTTCACCCCAAAATGGATACCCCTGTTTCTCCTGTGTTCAGAGACATACCCATTGTGGCCCTAATCTCATGTCTGGATGCACAATGGGGCCCAAAACGAAAGGAGTAGTCGGTGTCTTTCAGAACATAGATTTTCCTTGAAGGCGTTTTAGGCCCCATAGCACATTTGTAGAGCTCTTGAGCGGCCAAAATCAAAGAGAACGCCCACAAGTGACCCCATTTTGAAAACTAGACCCCTTAACGAATTTATCTAGGGGTGTACTGACCATTTTGTTCCCACAGTTTTTGAATGAATTGAAGCAAAGCAAAAGGAAAAAATTGTGATTTTCGTTTTTTGGCAATTCTGTCGTTTTAAAAACTGCTTTTTTGGTACAGCACACACATGAATGAAGACTTGCACCCCAAAGTGGATACCCCTGTTTCTCCCGTGTTCAGAGACATACCCATTGTGGCCCTAATCTTTTGTCTGGATGCACAACGGGGCCCAAAATGAAAGGAGTAGTCGGTGGCTTTCAGAACAGAAATTTAGCATGAAGGTGATTTAGGCCCCATTGCCCACTTGTAGAGCCCTTGAGCGGCCAAAACGACAGAGAACCCCCACAAATTATCCCATTTTGAAAACTAGACCCCCTAACGAATTTATCTAGGGGTGTACTGTGTATTTTTACCCTACAATTTTTGAATAAATCTAAGCAAAGCAGTAGGAAAAAAATTACAATTTTCATTTTTTTGGCAGTTGTATCAATTTAAAAACTGTTTTTTTGTACAGCACACATAGGAATGAAGACTTTCACCCCAAAATTGATACCCCTGTTTGTCCCGTGTTCAGAACCATACCCCTTGTGGCCCTAATCTACTTAAAGGACGCATGGCTAGGCCTATAATGGAAGGAGCACCCGTTGGATTTTAGGGTACAACGGAATAAATTCCAGGCCCCATTGCCCACTTATAGAGCCATTGAGCATCCAAAACGATAAAGAACCCCCACAAATGACCCCATTTTAAAAACTAGACCCCTTAACGAATTCATCTAGGAGTGTATTGCGTATTTTGACCCCACAGTATTTGAATAAATTTCAGCAAAGCAGAAGGAAAAAATTACGATTTTCATTTTTTTGGCAATTTTGTCAATTTAAAAACAGGTTTTTTTTGTACAGTGTACATAGGAATGAAGACCTTCACACCAAAATGGATACCCCCGTTTGTCCCGTGTTCAAAAACATACCCATTGTGGCCCTAATCTACTTACAGGAAACATGGCAAGGCCTGTAATGGAGGGAACACCCGTTGGATTGCAGGGCACAACTGAATACATTCCAGGCCCCATTGCTCATTTGTACGGAATAAAAATTGACTCCCTAAAAATCCCCCCCCCCCCCCTCCACGCCCTTTTCCCCAAATCTTAGATAAAAGTAATAATGTGAACTGTGTGGTATTTCCAAAGACGGTTAATTATGGAGGCTGGTTGGGATGGGCACATAGGGCAATAAAATCTGGTATCCCCCCTCCTCTCATGCTTTTTGGGGGTCATTTTTTGACCTCAGTGGCGGGGATGGGATGTAAAAAGTGGCGTTCCGTGAGTCTCCGTAAGCTTGACGAGGTGCGGCGGTCTCACACAGAAGGTGCTCAACAAGGTGCTCCTGGAACTGCAGGAAGGCGAGTGTTCCCGGGGCTTCTTGTAAATTGCGTATTACAGGTAGCGGTCTGAATAACGCCGGGCTTACGCAGCCGTAGGTGGATCCCGGCTGTGAGCCCGGCTGTGACCCTGCGTACGGCCGCGTAATGTACTGCGCATAACTGCGTACTTACACGGGCGGTCATGTGCAGTACTTTTTTTTTGTTGTTGTTGTTTGTATTTCCCGCACCGTCGCTTAGCGATGACGCGGGTACCCGCAGCCCGTATACAATGTAGTTGCGTATGGGCTGCGGGTATATCCGCGACCATGGAGCACAATGGGCTCTATGTTGCTGATATCCGCGGTAAAATAGAACCTGCTGCGTTCTCTTTTCTGCGAGTGGATTACACAATTCCAACCCACTAATGTGAGCGGAATTGTGTAATCCAATGCGATTGATCTGCGTATTACCGCTAATCAAACGCATGCGGAATCCGTAATTCCTATCCGGTCATGTGAGACCGGCCAAAGGTAGATCGCTACCTTTTTATCACGTGACCGGGGACCGCTCAACGAGGCCACCCGTCACTGCTCCAGGCAGTGCACCGTTGGTCGCCGAGAGCAAGGAGATATTAAGTTTCCTGGGCTCCCCGACTCCTGCGCATGTGTGCGGTGTTTTGCCGGCGGTCGCATGCGCAGAATACGGGAAAGTTCACGGAAGAAGATTGCGTCGGGGTGCAAATATGGAGGCCTCCGGTAAAAAGTTTTATCTCCTCTCACCGATCGCATCGGTGAGGGGAGATGAACCTTCCCCTTTTTTTTTACTTTTACGTGATCGCCATTATTCTTTGGATAACGGCGAACACGTGATCAGGAACCGCTCACCGCGGCTCTCCGTGAAATCTCCAGGCTCTCGGCTAAGTTTTGTAGCCAGGAGCAGGGAGATTTTAAAAAAGTACGGCTTTTGCGCATGCGCCTG